>NC_135664.1:66433374-67103280 GCF_964188315.1 Podarcis muralis | reverse complement strand
AAGAGGCAAATCATGTGACCTGCGCGTGTGCAGACATGGGTTGTGTTCTGCTCAGGTTGCGAATGGGGCTCTGGAACAGATCCCGTTTGTAACCAGAGGTACCACTGTATACGTAAAAGGTAAAGGACTCCTGGATGGTTAAGTCCCGTCAAAGGCGACTATGGGGTTGTGGCGCCCATCTTGCTTTCAGGCCAAGGGAGCTGGCGTTTGTCCACAGACAGCTTTCCAGGTCATGTGGCCAGCAGGACTAAACCACTTATGGTGCAATGGGACACCGTGATGGAAATAGAGAGCACGGAAACACTGCTTACCTTCCCACCACAGCAGTACCTATTTATCTACTTGCACTGGCATGCTTTCAAACTAGGTAGGCAGGAGGTGGGACAGAGCAACAGGAGCTCGCCCCGTTGTGCGGAGAACTGCCAACCTTCTGATCGGCAAGCCCAAGAGGCTCAGTGGTTTAGGCCACAGTGCCACCCGCATCCCTTTACCTATGTATAAATATATGCTGGACTAGATAGGCCATTGGCCTGACCCGGCACCGCTGTTATTAACTATATATCTGCATGCATCTGAGTACACCCAGAAAGGTGGTAGATCATGAGACTCTTCATTTCAGGGTTCTGAGTTTGAGTCCTACATTGGGCAAAAGATTGCAGTGGGTTGGGCTGGATGACCCTTGGTGTCCCTTCCAACTCTCCAATTCTATGTGTGGGAGAAACCTATGCTTGAACATTTCAACATGGTCAAGTCTTTATATTGTTATTAATATACAGTGGTACCTCTGGTTACAAACACCTCAGGTTACAAACACTTAACCCGTACCTCGGGTTAAGAACTTTACCTCAGGATGAGAACAGAAATTGTGTGGTGGCAGTGTGTGGCAACAGCAGCAAGAGGCCCCATTAGCTAAAGTGATACCTCAGGTTAAGAACGGTTTCAGGTTAAGAACGGACCTCTGGAACGAATTAAATTTGCAACCAGAGGTACCACTGTATTTGTCAACTTTACTGTTTTCTAGGTTCATTGATTTGATTTGATTTTTAAAGGGGGAAAGCTTTTAAACTCACCATCCCTCCACCTACGATCTGAAGGTGGCAGCATCCGGGAACACTTCTGCCATGGGGTTTGCTATTTAATATGATAGCGACATTAAATCGCAAGCCTGGAATGGCAAGGTGTCATATAGAAATTAACTCTGGGTCCTTCCCTAGTCCTCTTGACTCTACAATCTCAGGCCCTCGAGGTAGGAACATTTCTCTTATTCCCTCTGTTTGGAGCAACACAGACAAGATCATGCAGTTATTGTCAGGAAAGCAAGGCAGGGCTCGAACGTCTTAACCGTGCGGCACCCTCTCCAGATCTCCTCTCTGCTTCTTACCCTGCAAAGCCTTCTGCTGCAACCACACCTCCTTCCACATAACTCCTTGAGGGCTAGTGCAATGTCACGCCAAATGAAGAGGGGCCAGGGTGGGGCAAGAGAGCACAGAAGGATTCCTGCTCTGACTCAGAAGCACACAACGTGCAAGTCTCTCTTTTCATCCCCTTCTCCTTACTTACTCCATTCCGGCCTCTTTGCATGGCAGCCTCGGTGTTAATTACACCCTTTTTAATGGGTGCTCTTTTAATTCCCCCCCTCAGTGTTTCAATTAAATTAATTGCACAATTAAAATTAATTAAAGTTACATCATTTCGGAGGGAAACCAAAAAAACCAAAACACAATAATAATAGTAAAATCACTCGTGGATGAACGCAGAAAATCTGGGAGATGGGGCAGGGAGGGGTGGGGTGGGAAAGGCAGAGGAGAAGGGCAGAGCTGGGAACCTGGCTGGGCATGCTACCACACCCAGCGCCTTTCCTTTCCTTGCTCCGCTTGCGGTTAATTTGGGGAGACGCTTGAGGATCGGGGCCCTTGGGCAGAACTTGGGTCGGAAGCAGGAGCCGCCTTCCTTGCCAAATGGCTATGGCTTTAAGGTAAAGGTAAAGGGACCCCTGACCATTAGGTCCAGTCGTGGACGACTCTGGAGTTGTGGTGCTCATCTCGCTTTATTGGCCGAGGGAGCCAGTGTACAGCTTCCGGGTCATGTGGCCAGCATGACTAAGCCACTTCTGGCAAACCAGAGCAGCGCACGGAAATGCTGTTTACCTTCCCGCCAGAGAGGTACCTATTTATCTACTTGAACTTTGATGTGCTTTCAAACCACTAGGTGGGCAGGAGCAGGGACCGAGCAACAGGAGCTCACCCCATCGCAGGGATTCGAACTGCCGACCTTCTGATCGGCAAGTCCTAGGCTCTGTGGTTTAACCCACAGCGCCACCCACGTCCCTATGCGTCCTCCTTTACTGAGGACAATCTGCTTAGAAGGCCTGTCAGGGCAAAGCCTGCTCTTCGTAGCAGTCCTTTACTGAGTCAGGCCATTGGACCATCTATCTCAATACTGTCTACACTGACTGGCAGCACCTCTCCGGGGTTTCAGGCAGGATTCCTTCACAGCCCTACCTGGACTGAACCTGGGATGCTATGTGTGCAAGGCAGATGCTTTACCAATGAGCTACAGCCCTTTTCCTGCTTGAAGGAGCGTCTCCACCCCCATTGTTCTGCCCGGACACTGAGGTCCAGCGCTGAGGGCCTTCTGGCAGTTCCCTCACTGCGAGAAGCCAAGTTACAGGGAACCAGGTAGAGGGCCTTCTCGGTAGTGGCACCCGCCCTGTGGAACATGCTCTCGTCAGATGTCAAAGAGAAAAACAACTACCAGACTTTTAGAAGACACCTGAAGGCAGTCCTGTTTAGGGAAGCTTTTAATGTTTGATGCATTACTGTATTTTAATATTTTGTTGGAAGCCGCCCAGAGTGGCTGGGGAAGCCCAGCCAGGTGGGCGGGGTATAAATAATAAATTATTATTATTATATTATTATTGCTCATGATGAATCTCATTTGCCATTGTGTCACCCTGCATTTTGACGAGGAACTACCGGGTTTGCATTTCTTGAACGGATTCGCAGGCCAAACCGTGGCTACTGTTTTACAATTCTCGATTCTCTGAATTATGCAATGCAATTCTGCAAGCAAAAGGTATGCGCAGAAGCAGACGTATTGGGGGAGAAGGGTGACTTAAGAGACCTGTAGCAAGAATAACAGGCAACGTTGCATTACATCTGGGGAAATCGCCTGTAAAAAGGTGTCCATAAAAATATGTTTATTAGGAGAAACCTACACAAAAATGCTGATAAAATTTCAAGAGGAAAACAAACAACCTAACAACCTAACAGCCTAACTCACTCACTCACTCACTCACTCACTCACTCACTCACTAACTGAAGTGCTACAGAAATGTGGAGGACTGAATTTTAAGATTTGGAAAATGTAAAATGTGAAGAAACAAAATGGACAGGTTCGTATGTCCCTACTGGCTGGTTCCCATAACGTCACGAACTCATTTCCTAGTTTTCCAGTCATTTTGAGACTTAATTTTGAATGCTTAGTTCCCCACCTCCCCACAGAAATTTATTTAAATCATATATATATATGAAGGAAAAAGACCAGTGACTAATCCAACATTTGTGCTTTCCATCTATGTCTGTTTTCTAAGCAAGTGTCAGCATTGCGCTTGCTGTAGCTGGTGAAGAACCTGCTCATAGTGTATTTTAATAGCTCTTTCAAGTTCAGGGCAGTTTGACAGCAACATTTTAAGATCCTTGTTGCTATGACCTTAGAATGGATAGATGCATGTCGATTTCTCTCCTATTAGGAAATTGATACACTCTTCTAAACATTCTAAGAGAGGCAAAGATCTTTTTTTAAAAAGAAAAATTATCCTAAGATTCATCTTAGTAAAACTACAATGGAAGAAAGAGTCAGTTTCTGGTTTAATGGGAATAAACATTTTAAAGCTCTAAAACTCTTATTATGTAGAAGATTTCATACGATTCTCAAAGTTGATTTTTCAATGAAAATGAAATGATGCCTTTCTTTTTAGCATCCTATTATCTTGCAGTTTTTCCACAGAAAAGGAATGATCTAGGCCCAGTAATTACCGTCTACTAGGAAGACAATTTTTATTTTCTATATTTTTTATTTTTTAAAAAAACAACCTATACAGTTGCAAAGCGTGGAGACCTAATTATCTCTTCCTTCCAGTTCTCAGCACAGGTTATATGGAAATTCCTTTTGGATCTGATAAATGCAATTACTCACTAGTCTGCAGGGACATGTCATTACTCTATAATCACCTGGAATTTATTTACCAATAAACCTCATTAAATTGCTACGTAATTAAACAGCAGTTACTTGGCATTTTGTCCTCTTCAGTATAAATTGCTGTGGACCTTTAAAGCCTTTCTAATTCCGGGGAATGGGAGCACCGGTTTAGTGTTTTCAGCCTTCATAAGTCCAGAATGATGTTCAGGCTGCTTCGCAGAGCTGGTGGGGCTAAGCGTGAGCCATGAGCTGGTAACAGACAAAGTCACTAGATGGCCTAGCTTTAAGCAACTCACGATTACAGTGGTACCTTAATTTGTTCCGGAGGTCAGTACTTAAACTGAAACTGTTCTTAACTGAAGCACCACTTTAGCTAATGGGGCCTCCTGCTACCACCATGCCACCAGAGCACAATTTCTGTTCTCATCCTGAAGCAAAGTTCTTAACCTGAAGCACTATTTCTGGGTTAGCACGTATGTAACCTGAAGCGTATGTAACCCGAGGTACCAGTGTACTATGTTCTACACAGGCGGAGGCAGTGGGGGTAGGGAAGAAGAAGAAGAAGAAGAGGAGGAGGAGGAGGAGGAGGAGGAGTTTGGATTTGATATCCCGCTCTATCACTACCCTAAGGAGTCTCAAAGCAGCTAACATTCTCCTTTCCCTTCCTCCCCCACAACAAACACTCTGTGAGGAGAGTGAGGCTGAGAGACTTCAGAGAAGTGTGACTGGCCCAAGGTCACCTAGCAGCTGCATGTGGAGGAGTGGAGACGCGAACCTGGTTCACCAGATTACGAGTCTATCGCTCTTAACCACTACACCACACTGGCTCTCAATTGCACAATTACACAATTGCAGTGTGAGGTGAGTAGTGCAATCCCTGAGGACCCGAATCTGTTGCCCCTCTCAGCTGTTCTCAGCCTGCCATTTGAGGCGACTAGGGGACATGGTTGGTGCTGTGGTCTAAACCATTGAGCCTCTTGGGCTGGCTGATTGGAAGGTTGGCAGTTCAAATCCCTGTGACGGGGTGAGCTCCTGTTGCTGTGTTGCTCTGCAGCAGAAGGTAACCAGTGTTTCTGTGTGCTCTGGCACTCGTCATGTTGTTCTGTGCGCCAGTGTCCCATTGTGACAGAAGCGGTTTAGTCATGATGGCTGCATGACCCGGAAAGCTGTCTGTGGACAAACGCTGGCTCTCTCGGCCCAAAAGCGAGATGATCGCCACAACCCCATAGTCGCCTTTGACTGGACTTAACCATCCAGGGGTCCTTTGAGGTGACTCTGTGTCAGGCTTTGGAGAAATGGCTCCCCCCACTCCTTTGGCCATGCAACAGCAGAACAAAGCAATTATTGTCTTTTACCAGTTTACGAGTATTTAATGATCACAGCAAAAGAACAACGCAGCCATTCTCGGAGTGAAGGTGCTCCCAATTAAGTTTTCCTCCTACCTCCCCCTGCGTCCTTCCTGCCATTTCCCCTTCTTGCCACCTGATCCTGCAACCACTGACCCTTCTGCATACCAACCTTATTGGCTCTCCTTGCCCTTGGACACTTGGTAGCAAAGGGGAATCAGTTATCTCTCTCTCTTCCTCTTCTGCTTCTCCTAGCTGTTCCCCACTCAGCTCTGCCCAGCTGTTGTTTTCTGAACTAGGTCCCTCTGCAAACCAATTCTCTAAATCTATACCGCTCCACTGTTCCCAGGCAGCTTCAGGATCCTGGTCAGGAGCAGGAAGAGGGGGAGGTTCCCACAATTCCTCATCAGAGCTGTAATCTCCAGTCTGGTCTCTGACACTCTGGCCTTTAACATTTATGTGGCTGACCTGCGCAGCACCGAAATCCAACGCTTTCTGTGAATCTCACCTTTTATTGTTTGTTATTGTTGTGGTACCCTACAGCATCCTCTTGGCTCAGCACCCACTGCAGGCAAACCGGTCAACCTTCCCGAAATCTGCCTTTGCAGCCTTGCCAGGCCCTGGCCAGGGACCCCTGGCACTTGGAAGGCTCCCTCACCAGCCCAGCCTAGCTGTATTGCCATTCACTGCCCTTCCTATCTGGCCCCCATATGTTCTTCAGCAACGGACAGCGAGGCTGCTTTGAAAAGGGAGCCAAACTTGGTTCCCATCCTCAGTGACTTCCTGACATTTTAAGTTTCCCCAAATTTAGTGCCCTGGGCCATAGCTCTATGTTTCAGCTCTCAGTCCAGTATATCTGAAGGAGCGTCTTCACCCCCATCATTCTACCCGGACACTGAGGTCCAGCACTAAGGGCCTTCTGGTGGTTCCCTCACTGCGAGAAGTGAAGTTACAGGGAACCAGGCAGAGGGCCTTCTCGGTCGTGGCACCTGCCCTGTGGAACGCTCTCCCACCAGATGTCAAAGAGAACAACAACTACCAGACTTTCAGAAGACATCTGAAGGCAGTCCTGTTTAGGGAAGCTTTTAATGTTTGATGTATTACGGCATTTTAATATTTTGTTGGAAGCCGCCCAGAGTGGCTGAGGAAGCCCAGGCAGATGGGTGGGAAATAAATAAATAAATAAATTTATTTATATTGATCTATAACCATCTATAAAATATCTGAAGGGCTGTCACATGGAAGAGGGAACCAGTTCGTTTCCCTCTGCTCTGGATGGTAGGACACAAACCAATGGCTTCAAGTCACAAGAAAGGAGATTCTGCTAGACATCAGGAATAACTTTCTGACCGTAAAAGCTGTTTGACTGCAGAACGGTCTCCCTCGGGAGGTGGTGGACCTTAAAAACCTTCCTTGGAGGTTTTTAAGCAGAGGTTGGATGGCCATCCGTCATGGATGCTTTAGTTGAGATTCCTGCATTGCAGGGAGTTGGAATAGACCCTTCCAACTCTACAATTCTAAGATTCTGTGGTTCTGTAACCTGAGTATTGTGACATCTCTAAGATCTATGAAATATGAATTTTTCATAGGACCCTTCTTCAGTCCTAAAAGTAGAAAGCTTGTTTTCTTTTGGCATCCAGGGGTGGTGGAGGAGAAACACTACAATTTACTTTGGAGGAAATAGTGTACAGTATAAATCAAATGTGCTTTTAAGTGAGATCCAGCTGCAAGAGGAAATAGTGTACAGTATAAATCAAATGTGCTTTTAAGTGAGATCCAGCTCATTGTAAGACGTGAGACTACAGGGAAGCAGGCAGACTTCTTGGTAGTTGTGCCTGCCCTGTGAAACGCCCTCCCATCAAATGTCAAGGAAATAAACAACTATATGACTTTTAGAAGACATCTGAAGTCAGCCCTGTATAGGGAAGTTTTTAATGTTTAATGTTTGTTGTTTTAATGCTTGATGTGTTTGATATTTTAATTTGCTGGAAGCTGCTGAGAATGGTTGGGGCAACCCTATCAGATGAGTGAAATAACAAAAACAACAAGAACAACAACATCTTCAGAAAACAGCCACATCTTTTGTACAGGTTTTGCTAAGGGAAACATAATCATAAAGCACCCTTGACCCTTTTTTTTTTGAGAATGGCAAATCCAGCTTGATTTCCCTCTCCACAGTCCTCAGCTAAACCTGAATGAGACTTTCCCATCTACAAAGTATAGGCAGCCAGCTTCTTCTAAGCCGCCCTCCCTCCTCTCATCTGTGCATGCACACTTCTTTTTCCTTTTAACAGTCTTGTTCAGCTACTCCTCGACATGCCATCAATACAAATAGCTTTGACATTTTTAGTGCAATTGTTGCAAAGGAGGTAACTTTAGGGGCCGCTGGAAGTCAGCAACGCTGAATTTCTCTCCGAGATCCCCCTGTTTCTCTTCTAATAAACAGACCTGTCTATTGGGGAGATAAATTTCATTGTAGCAGTTTGGACTTTCTTCCTTACTTTCTTTCTTTCTTCCCTTCCCACCCCCACCCCACTTTAACAAACCACCTGCAAGTTTTCTGCAAACAACATGTTTTATAGGAGCTCAAGGCAAAGCTCACCCATCACAACTTGACAGTAAGAGGAGGATGAATGGGGTCTTATCTCAGCCACACATGTAACCTTCAATGTCCCCTGGCCTGACCTCCCTCTGCACTCATTTATGAAAATGATTCATCTTCCCTTAACTGCCTGGAGGCTGTAGATCTTTCAATGCCGGACTTGTGCAGGCTGAGGTTATAAACTCCAGGGGTGTGGAAGGCATCTGCAGGCATTTTCACCCTGAACGTAAGGAAGTGTACACAAAACCCACTTAAAGGGACATTGAAGGATTATGGAAGGCGATACTTATCAAAACACATTATCTTCGTTAATGTAAGAGCATAGGGGGAGCTCAGCTGGGTCAGACTGAAGGTCCAACCAGAGGCTTTGGGGCTGGCCGGATCCAGGACATGCAGACAATGCCTCCCTCCCTGTTTCTTCCCAGCAGCTAGAATTTAGCAGCACGCTGCCTTTGAACATGGATGTTCTACTTAGCTATTAAACATTAGAACATAAGAAGAGCCTGCAGGATCAGGCCATCCAGTCCACTATCCTGACCTCACAGTGGGCAACCAGATGCCTGTGGGAAGCTTGAAAACAGGACCTGAGCAGGACTCCCCCTCTGTGGCTTCCAGCAACTGACGTTCAGAAGCATAGTCCTGCCTTTAGACATGGAGACAGAGCATAGCTATAATAGAACCATAGAATCGTGA
The DNA here is from genome assembly GCF_964188315.1 of Podarcis muralis. Classification (NCBI taxonomy): domain Eukaryota; kingdom Metazoa; phylum Chordata; class Lepidosauria; order Squamata; family Lacertidae; genus Podarcis; species Podarcis muralis. Next base: position 67,094,439 of record NC_135664.1, on the reverse strand, counting down.
AGTTGGAAGGGATCCCGAGGGTCATCTAGTCCAACCCCCTGCAATGCAGGAATCTCAACTCAAGCGCTATGCTGGTCTGTGACCAAAATAAAGTTTGATGATGAAGAACTCAAGTGTTCATGACAGATGACCACCCAAGCTCTCGTTTTTTTGTAACTTGAAGTCATTGGTTCACATCCTAGCCTCTGGAACAGGAGAAAACAAGCTTGCTGCATCCTCCAGGTGAAAGCCCTTTAGATATTTGAAGATGGCTGTCATATCTCCTCTCAGTCTCGTCTTTACTAAGCTAAACATAACCAATTCCTATAACCATTCACCATTAGGTCCTTGATCATCTTGGTTGCCCTCCTCTGCACACATTGCAGAGTCCATAATGTGGTCTGACCAAGGAAGAATAGAGTGGGAATATTACTTCCCTTTGGGATGCGGGTGGTGCTGTAGGTTAAACCACAGAGCCTAGGACTTGCCGATCAGAAGGTCGGCAGTTCGAATCCCCGCGACGGGGTGAGCTCCTGTTGCTCTGTCCCTGCTCCTGCCAACCTAGCAGTTCGAAAGCACGTCAAAGTGCAAGTAGATAAATAGGTACCGCTCCGGTGGGAAGGTAAACGGCATTTCTGTGCGCTGCTCTGGTTCACCAGAAGCGGCTTAGTCATGCTGGCCGCATGACCCGGAAGCTGTACGCCGGCTCCCTCGGCCAATAAAGTGAGATGAGCGCCGCAACCCCAGAGTCGGCCACTACTGGACCTAAAGGTAAGGGGTCCCTTTACCTTTACCGTTATTACTTCCCTTGATCTGGACGCTATACTTCTGTTGATGCAGCCTAGAATAACATTGGTTTTTTTTGCTACTGCATCACTTTGTTGACTCATGTTAAACTTGTGGTCTACTAAGACCTCTAGACCTTTTTCACATGTACTGCTGGCAAGGTAGGTGAACCCCATCTTATATTTGTGCACCTGGTTCTTCCTTCCCAAGTAAGGTAGAACCTTTCATTTGTCCCTATGGAAATTCATTTTGTTAGTTTGGGCCCAGTTCTCCACCCTTTTAAGGTCATCTTGAATCCCAGTTCTATCTTCAGCTGAAATGGCCACCTCTCCCAGTGTGGTGTCAACTGCCAGTTTTATGAGCATCCCTCCAATGTTTTCATCCAAGTCATTCATAAAGATGTTGAACAACAATGGACCCAGGACAGAACCCTGTGGCATCCCACTTGTCACTTTTCTCTAGGATGATGAGGACCCATTAGTGAACACTCTTTGGGTTCAATCAGTCAACCAGCTACAAATCCACCTAACAGTTACCTCATCCAGTCCACATTTTACCAGCTTCTCTGAAAGAATATCATTGGGGACTAGATGTGCATGTGCACTGAAAGATTTTCCAAACATGAAGCAAAATACAATGTTAAAATACAAGTTAACAGTGTAAAGAAATATTTAAAAACACTCTAAAGTGCAGCATTACCAGCAAAACAAAACACCCATTCTGGAAGAAATAAAATCTCCTCAATTAGCAGCTCCATTTACAAAACAACACAATGAAAGCCCAGATTTGGTTTGTTTGAAGACACTAGTTGTTTGAAAGCCTAATAGTTTAAATAACATCCATTGTACTGAAGGCAGAAAATCCCGCCATCCTCACCTTGACAGCAAACGTGCAAGAACAATGACACTAAATGAAATAACTAACAATTTGCTGCCCTCTCATAAGGGCCGAAATCAGAGCTCCCGGCGTCAAACGTCTCACTTTGCCTAACGGTAGGCATGCTAACTTATATGCATAGATGCAAATTTCAGAAATACTTCCTGCCATTTAAATAGAGATGCAATACATCTCACCATTGTGAGGCAGACCATGATGCCCTGTGGGAAAGGGCTGGGTTCAAGCCCTGCCAACTCTAGGTAGGACTGGGAGAGAACCATCCCTGATATTCTGGAGAGTGACTGCCAGTCAGTGTAGATCATGGGTAGGCAAACTAATGCTTGGGGGCAGGATCCGGCCCAATCGCCTTCTAAATCCGGCCCGCGGACCAGTAATCAGCGTGTTTTTACATGAGTATAATGTGTATAATTTGACGCGGGTGGCACTGTGGGTTAAACCACAGAGCCTAGGACTTGCTGATCAGAAGGTCAACGGTTCAAATCCCCGCGACGGGGTGAGCTCCCATTGCTCGGTCCCTGCTCCTGCCAACCTAGCAGTTCGAAAGCACATCAAAGTGCAAGTAGATAAATAGGTACCGCTCCGGTGGGAAGGTAAACGACATTTCTGTGCGCTGCTCTGGTTTGCCAGAAGCGGCTTAGTCATGCTGGCCACATGACCCGGAAGCTGTACGCCGGCTCCCTCGGCCAGTAAAGCGAGATGAGCACCACAACCCCAGAGTCGGACACGACTGGACCTAATGGTCAGGGGTCCCTTTACCTTTACCTTAATGTGTCTTTTATTTAAAATGCATCTCTGGGTTATTTGTGGGGCATAGGAATTTGTTCATTCCCCCAATATAGTCAACCCCCCAAGGTCTGAGGGATAGTGGACCGGCCCCCTGCTGAAAAAGTTTGCTGACTCCTGGTGTAGATAATACTGTACTGAGCTGACCGGACCATTAATTCATCTCAGTCTAAGGCAGCTTCCTATGTTCCATCTCACCTGTGCTAATGTCTTCTGCCCGGATGTCCATGGCCAACTTTAAGGCCCTTCCTGACTTCCCTTCTTGGGGTTCCTTGCCTTCAGGCTGGACGTGGGTTGCAATGCCCTTCAAACAGAGGTTGAGTGTCCTAACAGAAAAGAAGATGGAGCTCTTGACCTGCGACAGTTTTGTAGAAGAATGGATTTCAAGAAGTGTATCTGGTCGTTCAAAAGTAATCCTGCTGAAATCCCTTCTTCTACACAACTGTTAAAGGAGCAAGAGCCTAGTCCTCTTCTCCATCTGTCCAGCCTAAACAGTGGGGGCTTTCAAACTGAGAACTCACTGCTGAAACAGAGGGCTGTGCTCTATAAAACAGGACACATGGTCATCCTATTCCCATTTCTCAACTCAGCAGAAAGTGACTGAGATGCACAGGAGAACAGGGAGGAGAGCAGAGGGTTTTAGGGGGGCTGGTGGACCAGATGGGACAGCTCAGGGCACTGGAGAAGGCCCATGGACCTCCATGGACTTCTCTCTGTTCTAGAGCATTTTTTGCATTGAAAGCACATCAAGAAAGGAGCTTACGCGACACCTCTCTCCTGATGAGAAGATCTGTTGGCATGTGGGTCTTGCCCTCCAGATGTCTGGACTGCAATTCTCAGCAGCCCCAGCCAGCAAGAGGAGGGCTGGGCTATAGTGAGTTGTAGCAGCTTTTCAGGGTTTCACAAAGGGGGCATTCCAAGTCTTACCAAGGGGATGAACCTGTAGCCTCCTGCATAGAAAGTGGACAACGAGCTACAGTCTACCCTTTTCTCATGACAGCGCTTGGACCATTAGGTCAAACAGTAGGGTTGCCTGGACATAGCCAGTATTCAGCCCTTGTAAACACTGTCCGGGTGGAAATCGCAAAGATTTCTGGGAAAATCTGGATGTATGGCAACCCAAGTCGGTAGTGTAGATTTTGGCGAATTTCAATAAAAATACCTCCAAACTCAATAACTTGGCCAAAAAAAAAAAAAAAAAAAAGAGCTCAACAACCTTTGTGTCCAGATTCTCACTTTTTAAAATATGGCAACCCTCCCAAACTGGGCACTGCTGCCTTATTTACATTTACCAATCACATTGCTTGTCAGTCTTCCCCTTCCTTAGTCTGTGTCACCCTTGAAAAACTCTTCAGGGAAGAGGATGGGGACTAAACTGGACCTAATTGCCTGCACCTGTCACTGGCTCTGGCTCCACCTACTGTTGGCCTCCTGCCTTACGCCCTGCTAGCCCCAATGGGCACCAGCCACCACGGCCACCTACCCTATTTCATGGGATTGCTGTCAGAATACAAGGGGAGTGGAAGAACGGCACACGGAGAAAGGCTGAGCCTCTAGGTGCAATTAATAAAAACAACTTAGCCAGGGGCTGGGCTCGTTCCATTGAACTGGCCTGAGCTTCCCCCTTCCTTCATTCCAGGTGTGCATATCTGAGAACGTCCTGGATCCATCCCAAGTGGCGGCCTCACTCACTGGCAGGGCAACAGCAAGCCCATGGCAAAAGCGACCGCCTACAGGAGTTCCCATCGTTTCGAACGCTTGCTCCTTCCCTCTCCACCCACTCTGCCTATTAAAGCACACCATGTGTCACAGAGCGAAAATAAAGTCGACCCCAGAAATTCTAAGTAGGCTACAAGCAGCCAGGGCTGTATATAAAACAGGACCTGGCGTAATAACACAGCCAAGATGAAAAAAAGTTGCATGGTGCCCAAGAGTCTTTTGAATGGGAACGGACAAGGAGGGGTGTACATATGTGTGGGTGTTGAGCTGCTGGAAGAGATCGCTGAAACATCTTTCCTGCAGGTGATTCCCCCCCTCCCCGTTTTGAGAGCCTCTCCCCTCCTTTTTTTATTTACTCCACTCTTTTTGGTTCTGTGCCCTACTGAAGGCACCATAAATTAGCGAGGAGCAAACGCAGCTGCTCTGCACTTGCATCCCATCAGAGGTGGGTGTGCATCACTCAGCCAGATTTCATTTCACGGCCAATTCTCCAGCACTGTTCGTTTCTCCCATAAAACGGGCAAGGCAAAGGGAGCTGGGAGATTGGCTAAGGAGGATCACGTCTCCCTCTCCCCCATCTCCCTCGAAGCTGTGCTGTTAAACTGGAAAGCAGGCAGGCTGACACATGTTTTAGGCAAGCCTATGTGGCGAGGTGGGAGAACTACTGGCATTGCGACTGCAGAAAACCCTTGAATGGTGACTTATGATTGCCAGCCAGAGAAAGCTATTTATTGCCAGCTAATCAATGCAGGGGGGCCTTAAAATAAAATCATGTCAAAATTCAGCCATGCTCTGTCCTGACTCTGGGTATGAAATGATTTTTGTGTGTGTGGATGGCCTAAGGGGGCATGGAATGGAGAGATGGGGATGGAATGCCATTCAAACTAGGATGAATCCAGCTCAAGGATGGGGCACCCAGGATAACAACAACAACAACAACAACAACAACAACAACAACAACAATTTATTATTTGTACCCTGCCCATCTGGCTGGGTTTCCCCAGCCACTCTGGGCGGCTTCCAACAAAGATTAAAAATACATCAAAATGTCACACATTAAAAACTTCCCTGAACAGGGCTGCCAGGATAGTCCAGATGTTGTTGACGGGGTTGGAGGAGAAGCTCAATTGGGTTTGCACTTAGAGGGAAACCTTCATCATTTAAAACTCTCTCTCTCTCTCTCTCTCTCTCTCTCTCTGTGTGTGTGTGTGTGTGTGTGTGTGTGTAATACAGGGTCTGAAAAACAACCACCCTTCAGAATCTGCCCTTTTCTGAATTTTGAAATGCAGTTATCGAGGCGTAGGAATGTGTGCAACAATAGATATACTAGCGTGCACAAAAAGCATATGCAAGTGAAAACAATGTACAAAAGTGCATCATATTAGGGGGAAATTGGCTAGCAAAAATCTGTACAATAGTCTTAGCTGGAAATATGGAGAACTGTATTTAATGTTGGGGGGAAAGGGGATAAACTCTTCAAATTGATGGATTTGCTTAAAGATTCGCCACATCTCCCATAGTCCCCGCCCACTGGTCATGCTGGCTGTGGTTAGTGGAAGAGCTGGAGATCAGTGTCACCTGAAGGGCCAGAGGCTTCCCATCACTCATCTACCTGCAATAAGGTTGACATTGTTTTAATTGTACACAGTAGCATTACAATTGGGACACGGGTGGTGCTGTGTGTTAAATCACAGAGCCAGGACTTGCAGATCGGAAGGTCGGCGGTTCGAATCCCCGCGACGGGGTGAACTCCCATTGCTCGGTCCCCAGTGGCGTAGCGTGGGTTGTCAGCACCCGGGGCAAGGCAAGTAATTTGCGCCCCTTAACCTGTGGATTTGCGCCCCCTAACCCGTGGATTTGCCCTAACCCCAGATGTTGCGCCCGGTGTGGCTGGCCCCCTCTGCACCCCCCACGCTACGCCACTGTCGGTCCCTGCTCCTGCCAACCTAGCAGTTCGAAAGCACGTCAAAGTGTAACTAGATGAATTGGTACCGCTCCGGCGGGAAGGTAAACAGCATTTTCGTGCGCTGCTCTGGTTCGCCAGAAGCGGCTTAGTCATGCTGGCCACATGACCCGAAAGCTGTACGCCGGCTCCCTCGGCCAATAAAGCGAGATGAGCGCCGCAACCCCAGAGTTGGCCACGACTGGACCTAATAGTCAGGGGTCCCTTTACCTAGCATTCCAATTGCTTTATTAGCATTTGCCAGTCCTCTAGATGCCTTTGCATTTGTTGGCTAGAATTTGGGAAGGTTCGTGTCTCTCTGGAGGCCACACAGAAATATTCATGTGAGAGCATATGAAAAGCCTGCTGGATCAAGCCAATGGCCCATCTAGTTCAGGATCCTGTTCTCACAGTCGCCAAGCCTGTGGGAAACCAGCAGGCAGGATTCTAGCACAAAAGTACTCTCCCTGCCTGTGGTTTCCAACAACTGCTATTCAGAAGCATGGCTACCTCCAACTATGTGTGCGCTTGAGTGGTCAATGGGCACTTTGGCCCCCTCCTGCTCTGACCAGTGTGCAATATATACCTCGACTCACCCCTGGTATAGTTGCAAACTTAGCAACAATGGCCATAATTTAAATACAGTCATACCTCGGGTTACAGACGCTTCAGGTTGCACATTTTCGGGTTATGGATGCGCCGAAACCTGGAAGTACCGGAATGGGTTACTTGCGGGTTTTGGCACTAACGCATGTGCAGAGACATGAAATTGCGACCCGCATGTGCGCAGACAAGGGACGCGGGTGGCGCTGTGGGTTAAACCACAGAGCCTAGGACCTGCTGATCAGAAGGTCAGCGGTTCGAATCCCCATGACGGGGTGAGCTCCTGTTGCTCAGTCCCTGCTCCTGCCAACCTAGCAGTTCGAAAGCACCTCAAAGTGCTTGTAGATAAATAGGTACCGCTCCGGCGGGAAGGTAAACAGCGTTTCCGTGTGCTGCTCTGGTTCGCCAGAAGCGGCTAAGTCATGCTGGCCACATGACCTGGAAGCTGTACCTCGGCCAATTAAGCGAGATGAGTGCTGCAACCCCAGAGTCATCTGCGACTGGACCTAATGGTCAGGGGTCCCTTTATTTTGCGCAGACGTGGCATTGTGGGTTGCAAATGTGCCTCCCACATGGATCACATTCTCAGCCCGAGTGTCCACTGTAGAAAGATAATACATCTCTTTAGAACAAAACAAAAACATCACCATCCCTTTTTGTCCCTCCAACTTGCCACTGCTTCATGTCCTCCTAGACAGCTGTCAGCTCTGCCCTCAGCAGAAGCTAGAAGCCTTCCTCAAATTTCCTATGACTTCTCAAGTACCTCTTTAGTTTTTGCGCATGGTAGTCTGAAAACTGAGGGCAGTGGATGACTAGACTGGCCCTTTTCAATCTCAGCAGCATCTGGGATTCAGTGGTACACTGCTTCTGAAGGTGCAGGTTTCATTTAGCTATCTCCTTTCTGTCTTCCTCTTCCTTTCACAATGTTATTTAAGCCAGTAACCATTAATTCTACCAGCTAATTGTCTCCCGCTCAACGAGCCATTCATTCACGATTGCTTAGACTTGAGGCTAGATTAGTTTAACATGTGTTCAGATGCTGGCCCACCTCCCAAAGAGAGGAGCAGATCACGCCAGATTTCCATTACTGGCTCCCTCTTGTCTTGGACTTAAAAGATGTTGGCATTGACCTTATAGGCTTGGGTGGGGATGTGCTAGCCCACAGCAGCTTTCTCCACTGAAAAAAATAGAAGTTGGGCTTTGGGAATGCTCCATTTGAATGTACAAAAAGTCCATCTCCACCCCAGTTTCTTCCCCAATGGGGGCGGGGAGCCTTAACCAGGGAGAGGACTATAACAAATGACAGAGGCTTCTCCTTGGTTAGAAAGGCCACACAGGGCATCATTTCCTGCCTGGTATTCTTGGGCTTGACACATGGCTCCATGCATTATTTGAAGCCATGGAGAGGCTCTGCAAGACATCTCCTGCAATAGTGGTGACTGGTACCCATTGGCACTTGCAGGACAGAAGGCAGGTGTGCTGGGCCCAGGGGTAACCCTTCAAATGCGGTCCAGGACTGGTCCAGAATCTGGAGGTTCCACTAGGAGTCAGTCTGACAGGGCCAAGGCAGGATACGAGGCAGGAAACCAGGCAAGGACAGGTGCAGGACCTGGCATACAGCAATGTTGCTCCCGCAACCTGGGGCGGGGTCCATCAGCCTTTTATCTTTGTCGGGGTAGTGGCCGGTCCTGATCCCCCAACGACTCACCTCCCTGTTTCACCCAAAGGCGAGCACTCCTCCTGCAAGTACTCAGGCCTCTCCTTCTCTCAGACCTCAGTCTCTGCAGCTCAGGAGACGTCGGTGGGTTACTAAACCCAGGGGCCGCCTCAGCCTCCCCTGACCCAACTTGTAATGGAGCAGCTGTAAGTGATGGCCCAGCTGAAGGCAACAAGGTAATCCCCACATCTGGAGCCAGGGCAGGCTCAGGCCCCTGACTTGGCCCAGCTGGTGCTTGCTGCAGGGGAACCTGTGCAGACTGCGGCTCTTCAGGATCAGGCCCCAGACTTGGTTCAGATGATGCCTGAGGCAAAGGATCCGGTGCAGAATGAGACTCCTCTGGTTCTGAGTCCAAGCCCGAGTCCCAGGCCATCACAGCAGGGAGCCATAGCCAAGAGAGGCTGAGAAACACCAGCCAGGGGGAAGGCTGGCAGAGGGCAGGCTGTGATTGGTGGTGCAATCACCCTAATGGACCAGACTCCATGGTACTTGCAAGGAACTCCCCCTCTGTTAGCTGTCAGCCTCCCTCTACTCCAAAATGAGGTTTTCTCCCCCCCCTACCCTTGGGGAAGAGGCTGGGCAGGTCTCTAATGCTTTGCCTCCACTACATGATTCCAGTACCAGTGCTGGAGACTTCAGGAGAGCCATGTGGTCTTCTGCTCAGGTCCTCCTTGAGGGTCTCCCACAGGCATCAGGGTGATCACTGTGAGAACAGGATGCTGGACTAGATGGGTCACTGACCTGACCAGCAGAGCTTTTTTGTGAATTCTGATAGGTTCAGCTTGAATGGGTCTGGACCCAACTTATAATGGGGTTAGCTAATTTGATCAATGGGGAGTTCTTTTCCTTTCTGAGGAATATTGCATGGGGCCGTGTGTCAAGCCCTCTAACATTTCTCTGATGAAAATAGGGATGTCCTATTCAACAACAACAACAACAACAATTATACCCCACATATCTGACAGGGTTGCCCCAGGCACCCTGGGAGGCTTCCAACATATATAAAAACATAATAAAACCTTAAACCTTAAAAAAGGCTTCCTTATACAGGACTGGCTTCAAATGTCTTCTAAAGGTTGTATAGCTACTTCTTTCCTTGGCTCAGGGGTGGCATAGCCCCAAGCCTTCAACATTTCTCTGATGAAAATACGGATGTCCTGAGGAAAAGTGGGACATTCTGGGATCAAATCAGAAACTGGGATGGCTTCTGTAAACCCAAGACTGTCCCTGAGAAACAGGGACACTTGGAGGGTCTGCCTTTATCAAGATACAAAGAAAGGCTTCCCTTAGAAAACAATATCAGTGAGCATACCAGTCTTAGCTGCTCAGTAGCCAATTTTGGTGTGGCCAAGCAGTAGATATGACATAACTTTTTCCATGGGCCTTTTTCAAACTGGAAGGCATGGACAGATAGAATATCTGCAGAGCGCTTGAGAAATGTTTCAGGGAAAGTAAGCATAACTTGCACACACTGTAGCGTTGGCCACATTGCAACAAAAAGCTCAACACCACGCCCCTCAAAATATCTAAATAAATTATTGTTGTTGTTGTTTAGTCATCCAACCATCTCGTCCTGTGTCTTCCCCTTCTCCTTGTGCCCTCAATCTTTCCCAACATCAGGGTCTTTTCCAGGGTGTCTTCTCTTCTCATGAGGTGGCCAAAGTATTGGAGCCTCAGCCTCAGGATCTGCCCTTCCAGTGAGCACTCAGGGCTGATTTCCTTAAGAGTAGATAGGTTTGATCTTCTTGCAGTCCAAGGGACTCTCAAGAGTCTCCTCCAGCACCATAATTCAAAAGCATCCATTCTTCAGCAATCAGCCTTCTTTATGGTCCAGTTCTCACTTCCACACATCACTACTGAGAACCGGCAAGCCACTCCAGTACCCATGCCAAGAAAACTCCATGGACAAAAACAACAGGCTTATAAAAGAAATGAGCGTGCCTTGAATTTTGAAATGCTGGTGTGGAAATGTTGAAATGCTGGAAACCTATGTAAAAAAGGACACCTAGTAACCTGGTTTTTTTGATGTGACAAGGTGTCACAATCACCTCCTTCCTTGTTTTAATATCTATGCAGAATGAAAAGCCACAGTCAGTCGTGCTCAACAGGTTTGTTGTGCATGAGCAACAAATAACTGTGAGACTTCAACACCTGAACACCTTCGCCCATGCAAAGTCCTGGATGCATAAGAGAAGAGATGATGCAAAATGAGAACTGAACATTGGTGTTAGGAGTCCAGGTTCCTGGCTTGATAACACAGTAAAGGTAAAGGTAAAGGGCCCCCTGACCATTAGGTCCAGCCGCGGACGACTCTGGGGTTGCGGTGCTCATCTCGCTTTACTGGCCGAGGGACCTGGCGTACAACTTCCGGGTCATGTGGCCAGCATGACTAAGCCGCTTCTGGCGAACCAGAGCAGCGCACGGAAACGCCGTTTACCTTCCCGCTGGAGTGGTACCTATTTATCTACTTGCACTTTGACATGCTTTCGAACTGCTATGTTGGCAGGAGCAGGGACCGAGCAACGGGAGCTCACCCCGTCACGGGGATTCGAACCGCCAACCAAAAAAACCAAGCAATTATCTCCCGATGGCTCTAGCAAGCCTCTGGCCCCCATCACTCAGTTGACTCTTCTGAGATTACACTTGGAGCTGGTGTGTTCATGACAATTGGGATAAGATGTTTCCCCAGCTATCCAGATAGCAAGCCATGCTCCCAAGCATGGAAAATTGCTAAAGAGAAGGGCATCAACCCCTTTTCATTTTTTTTAGATGCGCGAAATCTAAGTATGGGTGCACACAACACCAGGAGACTGTGCTGGTATAGTCCCATCAGGTATGGTAATTTGAATAGGGCAAGCCATCTGTCTGGGACTGACTCTAGAATGTCAGAACAGAGGATTTCTTGTCATTTGCAAACAGCATTTAGAAAGCCAATGGACTCAGTTAACTCAGGAATACAGAAGCAATTGAAGAAAAGGGCTGCGTTGTCTTCTGCTGTTAGGACTACATCTAAATCTGCCTATCCAGACCACTATCTGGAAAAGAGGGACACCAGTTACTTTCCTTTTTATTTTATTTTTAAAGGGCTGTGCGTTTACTAAAAGATCTCTTCTTTTTGTTAACTTTTGCTTCAGATTATATAGCCAGTAGAGACACTTAGGTGTTATCTCAGGGAGATATCAATGATACAGTATTACAGCATTACAGAAGATTTTATACACCCATGACAAGGAGCTGTCGAGAGTTTCTCAACTGACATATAATAATCTAACGTACTTGATGTGCCAAAAGAGAGAGAGAGAGATGGAAAATAAACAAACAGTAAGATCACTAGATCAGGAAAGGGAAACATGCAAACATGCACACATGCCACGGCCCTTGACTGTTTGGGAGGGACAATTTCTCTGAAAATTATTCATTTCTCTGGAGGGAGTGAAAGGTGGACATTTGCACTTCATTGCTGGGGAGGAAAAGAACTTCTCTGTGTTGTGGAAATTTATAGATGTCCAGTGAAGCTGAACGTTGGAAGATTCAGGACACGCAGAAGAAACTGCTCCCAGAAGTAAGGATGCCTACTAAAATACAGTGGTACCTCAGGTTACATACACTTCAGGTTACGTACACTTCAGGTTACAGACTCTTTCAGGTTAAGAACTTTGCTTCAGGATGAGAACAGAAAGAGTGCTACAGCAGCGCAGCAGCAGCAGGAGGCCCCATTAGCTAAAGTGGTGCTTCAGGTTAAGAACAGTTTCAGGTTAAGAACAGACCTCTGGAACAAATTAAGTACTTAACCTGAGGTAGGGTTAAAAGCCCCCCTATTGTAGGGGGCTTTAAAAGAGGATTAGAGGTAATATGTGTCTGAATACCAGTTGCTAGGAATCACAAGGGGCTAGTGTACTATTGTGCTCTTCTTCTGCTTCTGAGTTTCCCATCAGCATCTGTGAGAACAGGATCATAGAGTCAAAGAACTGTTGAGTTGGAAGGGACCTTGAGGGTCATCTAGTCCAACCCCCTGCAATGCAGGAATCTCAGCTAAAGCATCTATGAGAGAAGGCCACCCAACCTCTGCTTAGAAGCCTCTAAGGAAGGAGAGTCCACTCTCTCCCAAGGGAGACCGTTTTGCTGTACAACAGCTGGACTAGATGACCATCTGCTCTGATTCAGGAGGGCTCTTTGTATGTTCATATATACAAAGGGAGTACACATTAGCCTCTGAATGCCCCATACCCCCAATCCAATCTGAGGCCTTATCCAGCAGTTTGGAGTGGGCCTGCTCTGATTCTGACCTGGATCTGGGCCCAAACCGATATGGGGACCTTGCACAGTGATGCAGTCAGGTATCTCTTCTGCTCTTCAAAGAAGCCCTCTTCGGCCAACAACAGAGTAGTAAAACAACACAATACATTAAAAATAACAAATATAACATGTCAACACTATTAAGAACACCTTTTAAACAGTCACATGAACAAACAAACAAAACGGTGGTTGCCATTTTTTAATGTATATGTAAATAATTATAGTTTCAGATAATAATTAGTTGTACATACAATAGCAATGCCTTTAATGGTGTGTCTGTGTGTTTACGATCCCAGGGCAGGCTACAACAATTTTAAAAGATAATATTGAAACTAGTTAAAGTAATTTGGATGTGTGCGTGCAATCACTTTGGCATATCTGGTTTGGTTGAACATTGAAAGTGTGATTCAGAGTATGAAAGTGAGATAAAACGAGAGTCAAGATCTGGTGGTGAGATAATGAAGAGATGACCAAACCCTACCTTATGGTGAGAGATCCTCTCATACCTTGCCCAATCCTACAATTTGTCACCTTCTCTTTCTACAAGTAGTTACAAATAGACTGTCGAGAAGGCCCTCTGCCTGGTTCCCTGTAACTTCACTTGTCGCAGTGAGGGAACCAGCAGAAGACCCTTGGAGGAGGACCTCAATGTCTGGGCTGAACGATGGGGGTGGAGACGCTCCTTCAGGTATACTGGGCTGAGGCCATTTAGGGCTTTAAAGGTCAGCACCAACACTTTGAACTGTGCTCGGAAAATTTCTGACTTCAGGCTAAAACAGTGTCATATGTTCCTAGATTTGAATTTGCTAAATTCGTACAGTTTTAGACAGTGCTATTTTTCTAGAAAAAGAGGTGCCAGAACTCATCATGAACATCTCCCTCATTCTCTTAGAATATCAGTGGCGCCCACTTGAGAGGTGCTGGAACCCATCTGAGAGTGTCAGAATGGAGTTCCTGTGAGCTCCCCCTGGAAAAAAAAGCTCTGGTTTTGGAAATTTGAGGGTGTAGTTCAGAAGGTTCCAGGTTCAACTCCTCATATCTCCAGTCAGGACTGGGAGAGACTTCTACAGTACCTCAAACTTTGGAGAGTCACTGCTGGTCAATGTTCAAAATACTGTGCTTGATAAACCAAAACCCCATCCCTTGAATAGATAGATAGGTTTATTACAGTCGGAGATCAGCTTATAAAACACACTTGGGGGTACAATCCCAGAAAGAAAACAAACATTTAAAACAATGTACAACAATAAATTTAAAATTTATGTGATAAGTGTATAGACACATAAAAATTTAAGATAAGCAACCGTAGAGAGATGACCCAGAGTCACCCATGGAACCGAGTTTGGGGATTTTCTTAACGGACTAGTTTGGGTTGGGGGATGGTCTGCACCTACAGATCTGTACACAGAATCTGGCGACCATCCGGGTCATCTTATGATCTTTGCCTAACAGGAAAAGGTCAAATTTTTGCTTTTCTGGGAGGTCAGTGAGCCTCACCAGCAGGGGATCAATGGTCTCACTACGTGCCTGTTCATAAAAAGGACATCTAAAGAACAAGTGTTCTGGGCTTCCTATGTCCCCCAATGAACAGGCACAAAGTCTCGGAGCATATGAGACTTTTTTAAAGGATCCTTCCAGGACCGGCGAGGGCAGAGCCGAGCTTCTGGCGAGTGTAAGAGCCCTTCTTGCATTTTTGGATACGAGAAAGAAGAGATCTGCTGCCGGTGAGGCTATCTCTCTCTCGATTTCTCCAATTTTATAGTCGGGGCACCTTGAACAGTCCTGTTGTCTCTCGGTTTCTATGATTCTTTGCCTGACCATAGCTTTTGCCTGGCCCAACCCTCCATTGAGTATTTTAAAGGCCAGGGACGTTCACCCCTCTGTGTCCCAAAAAATAAACTTTGCTGTAAAGGGAAAGCTCTATTCACCTGCGTTCGTAGATTAATCCACCTTTCTCCCTATTGTGTGTTTATTTCCTTGCGGTACACTGAACTCTCAGTGCTATGGCCTTATCTCTTTAGATGATTGAGCATTTCTGTTTTGTTGATATTTCATGGGTAATTGAGTTCCTTAGCAGAACTGCCTCTTCCCTTTCGTCCAAATCTTTGCTTAGGCACTATGACTTCCTGGCCCATTAACAGCAGAGTCATTACCTCCATTGCTTTGGGGTTTTTTGAGGAGGTCTTTGGCTGGAGCAGACCAGTCCAAACTCGGTGGTTCCATTCCTGATGTCATCCAACTCGTTTGTTCTCATCTTTACTGGCTATGGGGCCCTGACCTTCGTCTCGCTTTGCCGCATTGGGGGCTGAGTCAAAGGAAACACAGCCCTCGCTGCTTTGTTCAGGAGTATGACCAGAATGTTGTCCTTCAAAGGATGCAAAAGGTGAGGAGCAATAAGGAAGAAGCATGTTGGAGAGGCTGAGGGTTGGTAGATCAACCAGAAGAACCTGCAAAGCCAGTGTGAGGCATCTCAGAAGGGATCAGGAGCAAACATAGCTCTTCTTTCACCATCACAGGTTCTTGTTGGTGAGTGTGTTAATCTTTCTTTAATATAAGAACAGACTGCTGGATCATGCCAAGTGCCTATTTAGTCTGGTGTTCTTTCTTAAAGTGGCCAACCAGATGTAATGGCCTGGGACTCGGGCTCGGACTTGGAACCAGAGGAGACTCAGTCTGGAGAAGAGGAGGTTAAGGGGTGATATGATAGCCATGTTCAAATATATAAAAGGATGTCATATAGAGGAGGGAGAAAGGTTGTTTTCTGCTGCTCCAGAGAAGCGGACACGGAGCAATGGATCCAAACTACAAGAAAGAAGATTCCACCTAAACATTAGGAAGAACTTCCTGACAGTAAGAGCTGTTCGACAGTGGAATTTGCTGCCAAGGAGTGTGGTGGAGTCTCCTTCTTTGGAGGTCTTTAAGCAGAGGCTTGACAACCATATGTCAGGAGTGCTCTGATGGTGTTTCCTGCTTGGCAGGGGGTTGGACTCAATGGCCCTTGTGGTCTATTCCAACTCTATGATTCTATGCACTGAATCCTTTGCCTCAGGCATCATCTGAACCAAGTCTGGGGCCTGATCCTGAAGAGTCCCAGTCTGCACAGGTTCCCCTGCAACAAACACCAGCTGGGCCGAATCAGGGGCCTGAGCCTGTCCTGGCTCCAGATGTGGGGATTACCTTGTTGCCTTCAGCTGGGCCATCACTTACAGCTGCTCCACTACCTATTGGGTGAGGGGAGGCTGAGGCGGCCTCTGGGTCTAGTAACTCATCAACGTCTCTGAGAGAAGGAGAGACCTGAGTACTCCCAGGAGGAGTGCTTGCCTTCAGGCGAAACAGGGAGGTTAGTCGCCGGGGGATCAGGACCAACCACTACCCTGACAAAGATAAAAGGCTGTTGGACCCCACCCCAGGTTGTGGGAGCAACATTGCCGTATGCTAGATTCTGCCTGAGATCCTGTACCTGTCCTTGCCTGGTTTCCTGCCTTGTGTCCTGCCTTGGCCCTGTCGGACTGACTTCCAGTGGAACCTTTGGATTATGGACTGCGTTTCATGGCGTACCCCCGGGCCCAGCACACCAGATGTTCGTGGAAAACCTGCAAACAGGAAACCTGAGTACAAGAACACTCTCCCCTTCTGTGGTATCCAGCAGCTGGATTTCAGGAGCAGACCACAGCCATCGTAGCTACAAGCCAAAGATAGCCTTCTCCTCCATGAATCAATGGGATGATGGTCATTACTGCCTCCGATGGGAGCGAGCTCCAAAGTTTCCCTATGTGTTTCGTGATGGAGGCCTTCATCTCACCTGTCCTGAATCTTACAACATTAGTCATTGCTGGGTGTCCACGAGTTCTAGTGTGATGACAAACTTACCCATAGCTTTGGTTCCTCAAAGCCTCCGAGACTGTGCCTCAGTGAACTATTTTCAAGTAAAGAAAAGATCACTGCAATCCCGTGCACTGTTTCCTGGGGGTCAGTTCCACGGAGCTCAGCGGTGCTAACTTCTGACTGCATAGGTTCAACTGTTAAAGCACACAGAACTATAGCACAATTTCCCCCCAGACAACTGAAATAATAATAATTGTCAGAGCTGGCTCCAGGTCCCAGCTCACAGAGGACCAACGCTAGCCGGCAGTAATGTACAAAAGTCTTTATTGAAGTACAGTTTCCATTTCCAAACCGGAGCGCCCCAGCTCTACGTCTTAGAGGCTAGACCGGCGAAGCTCCATCTGAGTCTCCGCCCCCTGTACACCAGTTTAAGACTCTAACCTTACTCCACCTCTTCCGTCTCTCCTTTCTCCTCTGGGTCCTTCTACCCCCCGGGGTCCCTTCCGTCCTGGACTCTTCTGACGCTGACGCTGACCCCCTTGAGTCTCCTCCCTCCTTTCGGCGGGCTTTAGGACCTGGCTCCCTATCCGGGCTGCCAACTGCGCCGCCCTCTTGTACATTTGAACTTGGCGCGCGCGCCCAGTCCCCGACCTTCCTTTTGACCGTTTCCTCGCTCTCCGATGGAGGTGTGGCCAATCCTGACTCATGTCCTCCCGCTGGCGGTGCGCCGCCTGATCCCAATGCCTGGGACTCCTCCCCCCTACTGCGCTCTGGTGGAGAAGCTGGTCCTGATTTCCAACTGCTGCTCTCTGAGTCCCCTCTTGCCCCTTCTTCCTGGGGTGTCCCCCTAGGCACCCCCCTTGCTCTGACCATGGGAGCCCCTTTCTGTGAATCCTCCGAGTCGCTGGAGAGACTCAGAGACCTCGGACGGCTGTCATCGCTAACATTTCCTTCAGATTCCTCCCCCTCGGTCTCTATTTCCTCCCTCTCCTGTGCCTCTGCTCCTGAGCCCCTGACAATAATAATAATAATAATAATAATAATAATAATAATAATAATAATAATAATTTTTAATTTATACCCTGCCCTCCCCGGCCAGAGCCGGGCTCAGGGCAGCTAACACCAATAAAATTACAATAAAACATAATAGGGGGAAACAAACAAACAAACAAACAAACAAACAAACAAACAAAAAACCAGTTAAAATACGGGTTAAAATACAATTTAAAATGCAGCCTCATTTTAATAGTAGCCCATAGATCAAAACCATAAGGGGAGGGAAACATAAGGGTCAGACTGAGTCCAAACCAAAGGCCAGGCAGAACAGCTCTGTCTTGCAGGCCCTGCGGAAAGATGTCAAGTCCCGCAGGGCCCTGGTCTCTTGTGACAGAGCGTTCCACCAAGTCGGGGCCAGTACTGAAAAGGCCCTGGCCCTGGTTGAGACCAATCTAACCACCTTGCAGCTTGGGACCTCCAAAGTGTTGTTATTTGTGGACCTTAAGATCCTCCGCGGGGCATACCAGGAGAGGCGGAGAAATGGAGTTCATCAGGAATGCAAACAATCTTGCAAAGAAGTGGTCCTGTTTACACTGATGGGATGAAGTGGGAAGCTTATACTCTGGCAAATGGCACCAGTACCCCTGCTCTTAAAGAAGTCCTGGAGTTGTGCCATCCTGCATTTCTCTCCCCACCATACCTAAGGATATGTGAACATGTCGATTTCAGATTCTCTCAGTTTCCTTAGCCAAACCCCAGGGTTCCTTCAGGCACGCTGGTCCCTCCCTGTTACTCCTTGATAGCCCTGTTTGGGGTCCATATCTGTCGGCACTTGCCACCTGAGTTTGCTATTAGAGGGGTTGATGCATGTAAAACTCTTTGAACATTCAGCAGCGCAATAGGCACACTCAATATTGTTATGATAATCCCGATAACAGGATTATATCACCTTGCAAACAGGGCAACATTTTGGGTAATATCCTTTTCTTCACCTCCTAGCAAATAGGCTGCTTGCTATTGGTCTGACTGAAGGTTGACTCTGAGATAAGAGGTTCGGCTAAAAATCAATGTGAAGACAGCAATTCAACTGGTCAAAAGGAAGGTTCTTTGCCCCCCCCTCTTTTTTTAAAGAACTGCTGTGGGCATTGATTGAAATCTAAGTGTAGCAAACAGGTCCTTCTCTGAGAATAGAAATTCAAATCAGAGATATGATCTTCATAGCCATGCAAAAGAGGAAACTTTGGAGCCAGCCTGGGATTCAAGATTGCTGCCAAATCACTTAGGGCAACTCTGCCTTGTATTCTTTCCCCCCTGAATGTCTAATTCAGGACTATACTCACGTGCTGCTGCTGCTGATTCAGGACCTGGGGGTGGCAAACCCTCCTACTACCCCCATTCTGGACTGTTGACTATCTTGCCGACGCAAGTGACTAGCTTCTGTCAATCATGGAACCATAGAATTGTACAGTTGGAAGAGACCCAAAGGCTCATCCAAGCCAACCCCAGGCAATAAAGGGATCACTGCTAAAGGATCTCGGAGTCTTAGCTGGGTTGAGCATCTGTGCACATAAATTTTGGGGATTATGGATGGCGTAGGTGTAACCATCCAAGCAATGGCTGGGTGCCCGCTCTTTAATCTGCCCTACAGCGGGTGGGTGGGAACTGGGCAAGGATTGAGGGTGGAGTTTGGACAACAGCCCAACTCCACCCTTCGGTAAAAACAGATGGAGCATGATTGACAGGTGGCTTAGGCTGCCAAATCATAGTTAGAATCCTGGGAATGATTTGGGTGGACAGGTCAGAATGGTCAGAATGTGCTTGCTTACATTTGAGCACAATATACTAGCTATCTAAAGGGGACATCAATTTTAATCTGGCAAATGATGGGTAATATGGCCATTCACCATTGGGGTAATAAATTTATTTTGCATTGCACACCATCAGGTTTTTTTTTTTAAAAAAATAATAATTAAAAATTGTATTCATTTAAGCTACTGTCCTTTACAAGGGCAGTAGCCAACATGGTACCCTCCAGATGTTGTGGACTCCACCTCCCATCATCTCTTGCCATTGGCCATGCTGGCTCAGGATGATGGGAGATGAAGTATACCAACATATTTAGGGAACCACATCGCCTAGCCCCTGCTGTACATAGTTCCTTGAGCAGAAGTCCTACTGAACTAAATGGACTTACTGGGCTTACTTTCATGGGAACTCACCAGAACTCAGTTCCAGCACCTCTTAGGTGGGCACTGTTGCCATTCTAAGAGAACAAGGGAGGACAGATGGCTCTCTTGAGACATATGGATGCCAATGACAGTGGTGACAGGTGTACTGCAAACAGCTTCCAGATTAATAAATTAAAATTGGTATATAAAAGGTAAAGGGACCCCTGACCATTAGGTCCAGTCATGGCCAACTCTAGGGTTGCGGCGCTCATCTCGCTTTATTGGCCGAGGGAGCCGGCGTACAGCTTCCGGGTCATGTGGCCAGCATGACTAAGCCGCTTCTGGCGAACCAGAGCAGCACATGGAAACGCTGTTTACCTTCCCGCCGGAGCGGTACCTATTTATCTACTTGCACTTTGACGTGCTTTCGAACTGCTAGGTTGGCAGGAGCAGGGACCGAGCTCACCCCTTCGCGGGGATTCAAACCACTGACCTTCTGATTGGCAAGCCCTAGGCTCTGTGGTTTAACCCACAGCACCACCCATGTCCCTAAAATATACAGGTGTTTATAGAATAACAAGAATGATGAAAGCCAGTGGTTGGGAATTATGGGGCTTGGTACATGGAGCTTCATATGTTGCATATGTTCTTGATCTGTAACTCATAAAAATATAAGCTCTGTGGGATCAAACCAAAGGTTCATCTAGTCTCACATCTTGTTATCATATTGGCCAACTGGATGAACAACATCTCTCTCACCAGTTGTGATTGACTAGCGGTCATTGACATTGTGAGCTAAGTCTCTTCATGGGCTATGCTATGCCAGCCGACAAGGATTTGGGCCCAAGGACTGGACTTGGCAACACCAGCCCTCGGTGCTTTCCAGCGCTGTGATCCCATGAATCAGGGTAGGAGATGGCTTTGAGAATGCAGCAGTGGTGCTCAGAGAAAGGAGGCTGGAGGTTAGGAAACATGTGCTGGCAAGCGCAGCGCAGAGAGGGAGAACCTGTGGAGTCAGCACCTGAGCCGCACCGTCAATCTTTCCAAGGACGCTCATGCAGGACAAGGGCTGGGACTGCAGAGGTGGCATGATGATGCAAGGGGCACAGGTGCGCTGCAGGTGTGTGAGTGTGGCAATTTGCAGGCATCGGTATCGTCTGCCTTTGAAGAGCCCGTTTTGAGAAAAAACAAGCAGCCAAGCACATTCATTGATTTGTGCAACATCCGTGGGCAGCGGAGGTGCGAAAGGGAAATGGCTCTGTTACCAGATTCCCCTCTGCACATGTTCCATCCCATCTGATACAGCATGATATTTCCTCAGCTTTCCATATGTGGATAATTTATTCTGGCTATCGGTTATGCTATTTGTGGCATGGATGCAACTCCAGGCACAGGGAGCTGGTGGCTGGTGTACCAGCCGTTCCCAGACAAAGACAACTTGACTGTGGTTACCCATACCCTGGTGACTTCCAGGGTAATGGTAAAGGTAAAGAGACCCCTGACCATTAGGTCCAGTTGCGGACGACTCTGGGGTTGTGGTGCTCATTTTGCTTTATTGGCCGAGGGAGCCGGCATACAGCTTTCAGGTCATGTGGCCAGCATGACTAAGCGGCTTCTGGCGAACCAGAGCAGCGCACGGAAATGCCGTTTACCTTCCCGCCAGAGCGGTACCTATTTATCTAATTGCCCTTGGATGTGCTTTCGAACTGCTAGGTTTTCAGGAGCAGGGACCAAGCAACGGGCAGTTACCCCGTCACGGGGATTCGAACCGCCAACCTTCTGATCGGCAAGCCCTAGGCTCTGTGGTTTAACCCACAGTGCCACCCACATCCTGACTTCTAGGTTAGGTTACTGCAAAGCGTTGCACATGGGGCTGCCTTTGAGGGCTGCCTGGACACATTGATTCATTCAAAACACAGCTACTAAGCTGCAAACCGGTAGCAAGACATTTGGGGAAACATCTTGCCAGTACTTAAAGAGCTCTATTCGTGGAAGATAAAGCTGTTCGTGGCTTCTAGTGATGATGGCTATGTTCTAGGAAGTGGGGTGCGGGGAGGGGGCAGATCTCCCTGGGTTTCATCGCTAGGGTGTGTGTGACATTCAGCTTGCACCTGCCCACAGCTCCCAAGCCTACCCTGAGCCACCAATGTGGTGGTCATGGGGTGACAAAAAAAATCTGTACCAGCTACCACCTAACCTTGCTATGCCTCTGCTACCTCCACTGTCAGAGGCAGGGATCCTAATTTGACCTGAAAGGGCTCATTCCTATGGCCACACCCACCTCATATGACACCAAGTGCAAAGTAGATAAAGATCGAGCTTCAAAGGAGAAACCAGAAGCCTAAATAGGTGCTCCTGATTGTTTCCTGGCAAGCAGGGCTTGCTATCTGTGCTGATCAGTTGACTGGAACTGACAGCAAACCCAGCTGGAATTGGTTGTGCTAAGGATCCTACCCTATTGCTGGAAAAACATAGTTTAGAATCTGAATCTTCAGGGTACAGTGGTACCTCGGGTTAAATACGCTTCAGGTTACAGACGCTTCAGGTTACAGACTCCGCTAACCCAGAAATAGTACCTCAGGTTAAGAACTTTGCTTCAGGATGAGAACAGAAATTGCATGGTGGCGGCAGGAGGCCCCATTAGCTAAAGTGGTGCTTCAGGTTAAGAACAGTTTCTGGTTAAGAACGGACCTCAGGAACGAATTAAGTTCTTAACCCGAGGTACCACTGTACTACCAGCGTTGGATCATTGCTACATTGTGTGCAAAGACTAAGGGCCTCTATGCATGCCGTTTTTTTATTGTGCACTTGTGATTATTTGTGCTCATCAGGGCAGTTACAACTTTTAATCTGGTTGGCCAATGTGAGAGAAGAACAGGATGCTGGACTAAGACGCGCCATTGGCCTGGTTCAGCAGGTTCTTCTTATGTTCTTAATACTGTTTTGCACCTGCACCAGTTTAGGGATGGATATACTGATTTATTTCCAATCCAGGCATGTCCTGTAGCTTCCTGTTGAAATCCTGCAACTTTTCAAACCACGAATGTTGCTGTTTCGGTCTCACTTTTGTTGCAGTATAGCGCAATAAGCCAGTGTGGTGTAGTGGTTAAGAGCGGTGGACTCGTAATCTGGTGAACCGGGTTCGCTTCCCCGCTCCTCCACATGCAGCTGCTGTGTGACCTTGGGTCAGTCACACTTCTCTGAAGTCTCTCAGCCCCACTCACTTCACAGAGTGTTTGTTGTGGGGGAGGAAGGGAAAGGAGATTGTTAGCCGATTTGAGACTCCTTAGGGTAGTGATAAAGCGGGATACCAAATCCAAACTCCTCCTCCTCCCCCAGATGGCCATAATGTCGCAACACTGGGCACATTCCAATGTGGGGAATATTGAGTTAGTTTTCCTGATTATCATGCTGGCACTTTCCCCCTGTTTACTTATGCCCCTTTCATACGGCACTACTTGCTGCATTATGGAACTGGGAATTCTTGACCGATCTACTGGCGCATCAAGCTAAATTTCATTGGACTACTACTCCACCCTTTCTGCATATATGTGTCTCTGTCTCACCCTCCCAACAATTCCTCCATGAAAACGGCAGGAAAGATTCGTTTGCTGGTATACCGCCCCCAAATTTGTCATGTTACTCCGTCAATTTTCTGGGTTAAGGAGGTTGCAAATGATTTTTTTCTCTCTGCTAGCAATTAACACAAAAACCAGTGCTAAACCTCTGGATTCCCAGAAGTGGCTTTTAGGTCACGTGGAAAGTCAAATATAATGTGGAAATTAACAGTTAGGGAAACATAGAGGACACAGGACAAACTGCTGTGTAATGCAGTCATTGGGGAAGTACAGTGGTACCTTGGGTTAAATACGCTTCAGGTTACAGACGCTTCAGGTTACAGACTCCGCTAACCCAGAAATAGTACCTTGAATTAAGAACTTTGCTTCAGGATGAGAACAGAAATCGTGCTCCGGCGGTGTGGCAGCAGCAGGCCCCATTGCTTCAGGTTAAGAACAGTTTCAGGTTAAGAGCGGACCTCTGGAATGAATTAAGTACTTAATCCGAGGTACCACTGTACAGAGTTACCTTGGAAGTCGAATGGAATCCATTCCAGAAGTCCGTTTGACTTCCAAAATGTTTGACTTCCAAGGTGTGGCTTCCTATTGGCTGCAGGAGTGTTCGGCTTCCTAAAACCATTTGAAAACTGGAACAATCACTTCTGGTTTTCGATCGTTTGGGAGCCAAAACGTTTGAGTTTACAGGCGTTCGGCTTCCGAGGTTCCACTGTATCGCAGAAAAACTGATAAAGCAAAATGATATGTGGGCAGTCCAGTCTAAATCTTCCACTCGTGCATTCTTAGTGCGTCAATGATGCTACAGAATACACCTGCAAGCCAACCAACCTGAGTCTGGGTTTGAGTATGGGCCTGATGCTGTTGACATGATCTGGCTGTCTCGGGATACATCGGAAGAGTGCATCTTTGGGGGTGAAGTCAAATGGCTGGAGAGTTACAGCGCCTGCTGTGGCTGTACAGACCGATATAGGAGAGACATGTTTTGTTGCAGCTGGGACAGATGAAGGCGTCTGGTTGTGCTGCTGCAGATGCACCATAGAATCATAGAGTTGGAATAGACCACAAGGGCCATCGAGTCCAACCCCCTGCCAAGCAGGAAACACCATCAGAGCACTCCTGACATATGGTTGTCAAGCCTCCGCTTAAAGACCTCCAAAGAAGGAGACTCCACCACACTCCTTGGCAGCAAATTCCACTGTCGAACAGCTCTTACTGTCAGGAAGTTCTTCCTAATGTTTAGGTGGAATCTTCTTTCTTGTAGTTTGGATCCATTGCTCCGTGTCCGCTTCTCTGGAGCAGCAGAAAACAACCTTTCTCCCTCCTCTATATGACATCCTTTTATATATTTGAACATGGCTATCATATCACCCCTTAACCTCCTCTTCTCCAGGCACCATAGTGCTTCTTCTCTCTGTGCTTCTCCCAGTGGTTATTCCTCCTCTGGTCACTGCTGTGGATGTACAACCTGTCTGCCTACAATGAACAAAGGGGGTTTCCATCTGGAAGACTCCGTATTAGCCTTAAGTTTAATGGGTGTGACTTGAGAACAGTGTGTGTGTGTGTGTCCAAAAGCGCATGATGTATTCCTATCTACCTTCTCACTTTATCTCCCCATTATCTGCCAGCTTGACATTATTAATTAGCTAATGCCTGTAAAGCTCTTTGAAGATCCAAAGCTCTGCAAGTATTATAATTCCCATTATCTGCCTGCTGTATCTCTCTTCACCTATCTCCCTATCTACCTTTTCTATCTGTCTCTTAGAACAATAATACTTAACATTTATAACAGTGTTTTCTAATCTGTAGCTGTGTTTCAAGGCACTTTACAAACATTAACTAATTAATCTTATCGAGCCATCTCGCAAACAGCTCCTCCAGAGAATGGGGAATGGCTCCTTGAATGAAGGAGGTTGAGGTTTATTCTTAATTTTGCAATTTGCAGCAGTAATAAGTGTGCCTGAGAAAAAGTTGAGATATGGAATAGATAGGTGAATAGAATTTGGCATTGGATTTATCCCAACGTGATGAGTGAAGTCTGGAGCTACCTGGTCCAGAATACCAATATGGCCAGCTCATAATATCTGCATCTGTTTACGAGTTGAGCTTCATTTTTCCCAGAAAAGAAAAGAAAGTATTCTTAATGTTGTTTGAGCTGGGATTTTCCTTTCCTGTCGGACATCAGCTCCCATCAACACTAGCTAGCATGGCCAATGGTCAGCGATGAAGGGAGTTTTAGTCCAAGGGCATCTGGAGGTTCACAGAGTTCCCTTTCCTGAGATAAAGGATCAGATGAAATTTAGCTTTCATTAGATGCATTCCTGCCCCGGTTTTTGAGGATTCTTGTTTTCTTATTGCTATTCTGCCACACCTTTCTGTCAAAGATCAATGGATATCATCCTGCCTACCATATATCTTCACAACAACCTGTGAGATAGGGTTAGACATCAAGAGAAAGCTTGGTCTATTGATACAAGAGAAAAGTATTCTCCAATGTGGTGCTGTTGAGATGTTCTGGGACTCCAGCTCCCATCATTCCTGGCCATTGGTCATGCTGGCAGTGACTGCTGGTAGTTGGATTCTAGCCACATTAGGAGAGTCGCAGTTTCCCAAGACCTGGTTTAGAGGGTTTTCAGTGCTGGGGGAAATAAAGTTCCTCCTGATATTTAGGCGGAATCACCTTCCTTGTCACTTGAAGCCATTGGTCCGAGTCCTACCCTCCAGGCAGGAGAAAACAAGCTTATGTGGGAGCCCTTGAGATATTTGAAGATGGCTATCATATCTCCTCTCAGTTGAATCTTAAAGAGCTCCCAGTCAAATTGGTGCAATGAGATTCAAATTCACGAGGGTGGGGAAGGAGAGCCATTTTCCTTCCAAGAAAACAACAACAACAATTTAATTTATATCCTGACCATCTGTCTGGCTTTCCCCAGCCACTGTGGGCGGCTCACAACATATATCAAAACACAACAAATCACCAAACATTAAAAAACCAAAATATCCTATACAAGCAAAAACAGACCAGTTTGCTGCCTGAACTTAATTCCAAACTCCTGGCTGAAGGCACAGCGAAGCACTTAGATTCTAGTGGTGGCTTCCAGAGGAATGGAACAGAGTTCTTAAGGAACACTTGTTCCAATTATTTGTATTTTGTAGTTCTATCCTGCTCTTCACCCAAGTTGCTCAAGGCGGCTTGCATAGTTTTTCCCAGCACTAGCACCTGACAATGTATAGTCTACGGACATCAGGGTGACTGACGAATACTGATAAACTGTTTTAATGATACTTTGTTGTGGTTGTTTAGTCATTTAGTCGTGTCCGACTCTTCATGACTCCATGGACCAGAGCACGCCAGGCACCCCTGTCTTCCACTGCCTCCCGCAGTTTGGTCAAACTCATGTTGGTAGCTTCGCGAACACTATCCAACCATCTCGTCCTCTGTCGTCCCCTTCTCCTTGTGCCCTCCATCTTTCCCAGCATCAGGGTCTTTTTCAGGGAGTCTTCTCTTCTCATGAGGTGGCCAAAGTCTTGGATCTGTCCTTTCAGTGAGCACTCAGGGCTAATTTCCTTCAGAATGGATACGTTTGATCTTCTTGCAGTCCATGGGACTCTCAAGAGTTTCCTCCAGCACATTTAAAAATACATTGCAATATTACTGTAGTTAGATCAGTGGCTTTCCAAAGGTTATTGAACTCCAATGACCCCACCAGCCCCAGCCAGCATGGCCAATCATGATGGATGATGGGATTTGTAGTCCAGCAATTGGGCTTCATATATTTCTATTTTCCTATAGCATCATTGAAATGGATGAACATGACTATATTAAATTTTAATAGGTCTCCTCTGAGTAAAACTTAGCATCTGTCATGGATGCTTTAGCTGAGATTCCTACATTGCAGGGGGTTGGACGATGACTCTTGTTATCCCTTCCAACTCTGCAGTTCTATGATTCTATGGATAGCACATAGAAGTGCAGAGTGTTTGAGGACCAGGACATTTGCAGGGAAACCAAAATGCTTGTTTACAAAGCTATTGTACTACTACCAACCTTACTGTATGGTTGTGAAACATGGACCACTTATAAACGCCATCTCCAACTCCTTGAACGATTCCATCAATGGTGTCTCTGAAAATTTTTACACATCACTTGGGAAGACAGGCGAACTAATACCAGTGTACTGGAAGAAGCAAAGATCACCATTGTTGAAGCAATGATTCTTCAACATCAACTTCGTTGGACAGGTCATGTTGTGCGGATGCCTAATGATCATTTTCCAAAGCAACTCCTCTATATCAAAAATGGAAAGCGTAACGCTGGTGGTCAACCAAAGAGGTTTAAAGACTGTATCAAGGCATTTTTTTTAAAAAAAAGTAGTATAAACACCAACAATTGGGAAACACTTGCCTGTGAGCCCTCCAATTGGAGAACAGCCTTTACCAAAGATGTCATGGGCTTTGAAGACACTCAAACTCAGGACACAAGGGAGAAACATGCTAAGAGGAAGGCACGCTTGGCAAATCCACACTGTGATCAACTCCCACCCAGATACCAATGTCCCCACTGTGGAAGGAGGTGTGGATCCAGAATTGGCCTCCACAGTCACCTACGAACTCATTGTTGAAACCATGTTATGGAAGACAATCTTGCTCGGCTACGAATGATCGCCAAAGAAGAAGAACAGCACTTAGAGCAGTGGTTCTCAACCTTGGGTCCCCAGATGTTTTTGGCCTACAACTCCCATGATCCCTAGCTCACAGGACTAGTGGTCAGGGATGATGGGAGTTGTAGGCCAAAAACATCTGGGGACCCAAGGTTGAGAAAGGCTGACCTAGAGGTCTGGCAGCTTCCTGTGTCCTCCTATGTCATGGAGGAGAGGACTATTGATGGTTGCTAGCCAGGATAGCTATACACTGCCTCCACAGTGGAAGGCAGCAATGCTTCTGAATACCAGTTGTTGGAAAGCACAGGAGGGGAGAGTGTTCTTGTGCTCGAGTCCTGCTTGCTGGTTTCCTACGGATATCTGGTTGGCCATTGTGAGAACACGAAGCTGGATTAGATGGGCCATGGACCTGATCCAGTAGGCTCATTTCACGTTCTTAAAATGTGGCACCCAGAAATGGACAGAGCATAGCCAAGCACCATGATCAGCGGAAAGGCTTGTGATCTGGACTGCCCTTTGGCCACTTTTAAAGAAAGAGAAAAGACCATCTTTATTGTCACTGTCCCATACAGAACAACGAAATTGAAAAATCTACATAAAACATTCAAAACCCAACAAGCCTGCTATCCCAGCTATCCCAACCTGGTTAGCCCCTTAAAAACTCTGATACCCCATTTTTAAATACAATATACTCCCATAGAGACTCCTTAGTAAAAGGTAAAGGGACCCCAGACCATTAGGTCCAGTTGTGGCCGACTCTGGGGTTGCGGTGCTCATCTCACTTTATTGGCCGAGGGAGCCGGCGTACAGCTTCCAGGTCATGTGGCCAGCATGACTAAGCCACTTCTGGCGAACCACAGCAGCCCACGGAAACGCTGTTTACCTTCCCGCTGGAGTGGTATCTATTTATCTACTTGCATTTTGACATGCTTTCAAACTGCTAGGTGGGCAGGAGCTGGGACCGAGCAACGGGAGCTCACCCCGTTGCGGGGATTCGAACCGCTGACCTTCTGATCGGCAAGTCCTAGGCTCTGTGGTTTAATCCACAGCAATCCCACCCGCGTCCCTGAGAGACTCCTTACAATGCATTTAAAACCAAAATTGCATTTGGGTAGAAACTGTTTCTCAGGCGGCTAGTCCTAGTCTTTATAACCCTGCACCTTCTTCCAGAAGGCAGAAGCCAAAAGAGATCATTTCCAGGGTGCGCACTATCCTGCACTATTTCTGCAGCTTTCTTATGGCACCTGGAAGCATAGATTTGATCCAAGGTGGGAAGAGTGCACCCAATCATTCTCTCTGCAGTCTTTACAACTCTGGACAGCGTTGTTTTTCCCCTGACCGCACAGCTTTTCCCTGACCGTGTGGGTTTCCTGAGCACTGTGTGAAAGCGTTCTTTTTTGGGGGAACGATACATTTCTTTCCTTGGTTTTGAAAAGCCACTCAGCCAGTTTTGTTGGAAGCTGTTGCTTCACTGCGGCATCAGAAGAGAGGAACATGTTGATAGCTGCAGAGCGAAAGCAGTCCTGCGTGAACCCGGTCCTTACGTGTGAGCACTTGCATCCCGCACCCCCATCATTTTCTCTCACCCAGGACTGAGAAAGACTTGCCAAGATTTACTTCCCTGCCTCCCTGCCATTCCCGCCTGACACCCGGAATTGCCAGAATCCCAAACACAAAGACTTCACAGTCATTTTTTTTTAAAAGAAGAAGAAGAGAAAGGGTAAATATGTCAACCTGTCATACGTGTCACATGAACGGGACATCTCTACCTATCTGTTACCACCTGCTAATTACAGAGATGACTGCTAATTATCATAAATCTTGGCACAAAAAACTTGCAACAAAATGCACTTTTTAAAAATGGCCCAGCAACCAAACTTAGAAGCATAGATGCTTGGTGACGGGGTTGCAAAACAAACAGCATTGGTGTTTCCACGCTTTTCAGTGTGGCAGAATCTATCCTCTGGAATTCCCTGCCTATTGACAACTGGGCAGGTGCCTTCACTGTACTCTTTCCAGCACCTTCCAGAAACATTTTAATTTAGACAAGCCTATCCAGATGTGTGGGACGCGGGTGGCGCTGTGGGTTAAACCGCAGAACCTAGGACTTGCCGATCAGAAGGTTGGCGGTTCGAATCCCTGTGACGGGGTGAGCTCATACCTCACCCATCTGGCTGGGTTTCCCCAGCCACTACGGGTGGCTCCCAATCGAATATTAAAAACACAATATAGAATTAAACATTAAAAACTTCCCTAAACATGGCTGCCTTCAGATGTCTTTTAAAAGTGTTGTTTATTTCCTTGACATCTGATGGGAGGTCGTTCCACAGGGCGGGCGCCACCACTGAGAAGGCCCTCTGCCTGGTTCCTTGTAACCTCACTTCTTGCAGTGAGGGAATCGGCAGAAGGCCCTTGGAGCTGGACCTCAGTGTCCGGGCTGAACAATGGGGGTGGAGACGCTCCTTCAGGTATACTGGACCGAGGTCATTAGGGCTTTAAAGGTCAGCACCAACACTTTGAATTGTGCTAGGAAACATACTGGGAGCCTATGCAGGTCTCTCAGGACTGCTGTTATATGGTCTCAGTGGCTGCTCCCAGTCACCAGTCTAGCTGCTGCATTCTGGATTAGTTGTAGTTTCCGAGTCACCTTCAAAGGTAGCCCCACGTAGAGCGCATTGCAGTAGTCCAAGTGGGAGATAACCAATACATGCACCACTCTGGCAAGACAGTCTGCGGGCAGGTAGGGTCTCAGCCTGCGTATCAGATGGAGCTGGTAGACAGCTGCCTTAGACACAGAATTTTGTTTCATTGGAAACAAAACCCTTGAGAACAGCACTCTGTTCCAAATGGGAGGTAAAGAAACCAAACCCAGTGGCCTTTTGCTATCAATAGACTGAAAATTCACTGACCCTTCCTTGGGCATTCCAGAGGTTGCGTACATTTTATTATTATTTTAAGTTGTTGAGTTACTCTTAGCTCAGGGAGATCGTGAGATAGTGCTGAGCAAAGGGAGGTGTTTCACTTAATTGCTGGCCAAGATCTGAGATGAATTGGTTTTGCAAAACGGGAGCCAAGCAAATGGCACTCGGACATCATCAAACATGTCCAAGTGCTCATTTAGCTGGCTCACCACCTGCCAAATTAATTCATCTCCAGACTTAGTCATTGCCACTAGGTGACTGAAATCTCATCCCTCCTCCACTCCTTGGTTTAGCACTATCTCACACTCTTCTAGAGCCAAACAAATAAAAATAAAGTAAATGACAGCATTAAAAATAATAATAATCTGAAGCCCTTGGGATGATTTTACATGAAAAAAAATGCAGCCGGGAGATGTCAACTGGAATTGCTTTCCCTCTCTTAACTGGTGACATGTTTGCTTTAGAGAGCCAAAATCTGGAGACAGCTTATTCATGCACACTCCATTTCAGTAAAAACTAAGGAATCACAACTAATTATTGCTGCAAAGCACAGAAAAGTGCAGGATCTTCAACAGAGTTCTAATGCTAACACAGATGCTTCAAATTTATTTATTTGAGAGATTTATATGCTACCTTTCAGGATCTGCCAAGTTACACCACAAAAACTCGTCAGAACATCTTCATGGCCTTGTTATTCACATTGTTGTTGTTGTTCAGTCGTTTAGTTGTGTCCGACTCTTCGTGACCCCATGGACCAGAGCACGCCAGGCACTTCTGTCTTCCACTGCCTCCCACAGTTTGGTCAGACTTTATTAACATATAAAGCCCTAAACAATTCACTGTATACTGAGGGGTGCACACTAACTTTGGGGGTGAAGTGCAGAATCAGAGCACTAGGGGTGTGGGGCACCCAGGCGCCGGGCTCTCAGGGGCGCCAGGCCGAGAGTCCGGTGCCTGAGAGTTGAGTCCGGGGAAGAGCCTGTCTGTCGGTTGGAGGGCCACAGCGGGCTCTTCTGCTGTGGGTGGCTCTGCACCGCGAGTTCAGAGGTGATCGAGCCAGTGAGACGCTGAGGTGGCTGGCTGGCTTTGCCCTCCTGCTCGCCTGGGACTGGGCAACCTGGGGAGGGGGTGCCAGGCAGATCTTTGCACCCCAGCGCCGCATATGGTTAAGACAGCCCTGTGCAGAATGCATGGCACACAGTTCTGTCCTCCCACACCTGACCACCACTGCCTGCCCCCAGCATCTGTTACCCGAGGCAGTCAGCTCCCTCTGCCTAATGGTAGGGGCTGCCCTGCGAGAAAGAACATTTTTATGCCTCTTTCTCAAGACTTGGACAAGCATGGATGGGATTAAATTTTGGGTCTGGATATCCCCACATGAGGAGCTTGAACCATGCACTTATTTTGGGCAGAGGCTCTGCGGTGCCAAGCAGGAATAAGAGAGGACTGACAATACATGCATCAAACTTTCCCCTTCCTGTACTTTAGCAAATGGATGCAAGCCCTGATGATCATCTGATTAACGGGGCTTGGGTGTTTTGCCCATGGATCTATACCAGCAGGTCTCAGGACGGTTACGATGTAAAATCGCAATATAAAAAGAAAAAATACATGATCAAAACAAAAATAAAAAACAACCCAATAGCAGTCCCCAACACATTTTAAAAGGACATTGGATGTCAGTCAGTCAAAGGCCTGGTTAAAGAGGAACATCTTTGCCTGATGCCTAAGGATGTATAATGAAGGCAGCAGCCAAACCTCCCTGGTAAGAGCATTCCATAAACGGAGCCACTGCAGAAAAGGCCCATTCTTGTGTCAGCTGATTGACGCCATGCACAGAGCCCTGCAAGCCCCAACAATCAGCTGATTATCGGGGCTTTGCAGGTGCTGCCAATCAGCTGATCAAGGGTACCTACAAGCTGTCTTTTGGCCCATCTGTACCTTTACCTGCCTCACACCCGAAATCATATACAATGCCAGGTGTCAGACAGGTAGGTGCAGCTTTGCCAAAAAAAGCCTCACGTGCCAAATGTTAGGAGTTCAGCGTACACTCAAGTAGGACCCTGGCAGAGACACATGCCCGACTGGCATGTTCTCTCCCTCCTGGTCGATTGTTCGGGAGCTTCAAAAGCTTTCTTCAGCCCAAACATCACAGTGACCGATGCCAACCGACACCGGCACACTTAAGGATCCACAGAGTTTGTGCAGTTGCGTAACAGACCCCAGCAACTCAGCATTTTGGCTAATCTACTTTATTTACATATACAGTGGTGCCTCGCAAGACGAAATTAATCCGTTCCGTGAGTCTCTTCGTCTTGCGTTTTTTCCGTCTTGCGAAGCACGGCTATTAGCGGCTTAGCGGCTTAGCGGCTATTAATGGCTTAGCGGCTATTAACGGCTTAGTGGCTTAGAGAAAAAGGAAACAAACTCGCAAGAACTCGCAAGACGTTTCATCTTGTGAAACAAGCCCATAGGGAAATTCGTCTTGCGGAACGACTCAAAAAACGGAAAACCCTTTCGTCTAGCGAGTTTTTCGTCTTGCGAGGCATTCGTCTTGTGGGGCACCACTGTAAACATATACTGAGCACTGCAACATGGTTCCCTCTCTCTCTAGCATCAGACAGCAAAGAGGGAAAAAAACAAAGGACAATAGTCCCACTTCACGGAACACAGTAACACAAATATCCTGTCTCCGTCACTTCCCGCTCTGTGGAGTCAAAACATACACCGTCATGTGATAGATGACAATCCCATGACTGCAATCACGGAGCAGGAATTCTAACAGGATGAGGGTGGAGGTGGGTTGGCTCAGGACTCATTAGGCTTGCAGTAGCTGAGTAGGTCTCTGTGTTTGCAGAACTGTGATTTCTTAGCTGAAAATCAGAGCTGCCTCACAGCGGGGGAAGTGGGCTTGTAAGCTTTTCTTTGGTGTGGGGGCACCGAGGGTGGAGTGGATGAGCACGCAGAGCAAGGGGACTCGTTTCATCTTCAAAAGCTTTCCACTTCCTCCCTGCTTGAGCTAGTGAAGCCTTTAAAGAAAGCCCACCTCTTCCCCTCTCTTGCCAAGGTGATAGCCTCAAAAGCAATTGGTGTGGTAGCAGGCTTCCTCCGGAGCCAGCCAGCGTGTCACCTTACTGAGGCGAAGAGCTCATTGCTAAGGGGAGCAAAGCAGTGAGCCCCTTCATCCACCTGAAAATGGGTTAGTAGGACAGAAGTCTTCTGTGGCCAGAGACTTTCTGAGCTCAGCTGGTCCAGGAAGGGCACATCCCCATGGATGAGAGATCCAAGGGTGGGCACACCAACCCTGGAGGTGAGGAGCCAGGAGAAGGTGGATGGAAGACATGACTGCCGTCTCGGAGAAGGGCCACGCATGCCAAGGGTGGAACAGTGTGTTCTCTGTTGCATTCTGCCTGGGAACACAAATTGTGTCTGCTTGGCACATAAAGGAGCAGGGATGGGATGGGGCTAATTAAGACTTGAGCAATTCAAACTCACTCACTGAGCCCGTTGAGGATGAAGGGATATCATCTAGGTGTGCTTGGGAAGATTTACAGGCTGGATGCCAGAGGGGAGTAAGGTAATTCTTCTTCAGTCACAATAGTAGCACTCCTTCCTGGGAGTGGTATGGGCTAGTTGCTCTTACTTGCTCAGTAACGGCAGTTTCTGACATTTATTAACATTTATTAATATTTGCACAGGGCAAGGTGGGTTTCTTGTCATCCCGAGACCAGACTGCCCACTGTCACAGGTGGAAAGAAGCTCACCGGTTGCTATAACAACAACAACAACAACAACAACAACAACAAAAATTTATTTATACCCCGCCCTTCCTGGTTCAAAAACCAGGCTCAGGGCGGCTAACAACAAATTCGTTTTGCCCCATATGGAGTCGGATGGCTTGCATTAAACCAGGCATAGGCAAACTCCGGCCCTCTAGATGTTTGGGACTACAATTCCCATCATCCCTGACCACTGGTCCTGTTAGCTAGGGATGATGGGAATTGTAGTCCCAAACATCTGGAGGGCCGGAGTTTGCCTATGCCTGCATTAAACTCTCAGGCTGCATTTGGAATTGGCTTTGCTCGACTGAGCTAATACCCGCAAAGATCAAGAAAAGCGTTCAGTTTTCCTAAGTCCAATTCTGGATTTAGAAAT
Organism: Podarcis muralis; assembly: GCF_964188315.1. Lineage (NCBI taxonomy): Eukaryota > Metazoa > Chordata > Lepidosauria > Squamata > Lacertidae > Podarcis > Podarcis muralis. The sequence goes on along the minus strand of NC_135664.1, from coordinate 67,059,419 downwards.
CCCGTTGCACCAGGAGCACAATGGGGGTTTCCAACTGCCCAGTGAAACATCATGGTAGCTGTGATAGAGGAGAGGGAGATCTGGAGGTCCGTGTGCTTTCCCTTCCTCCTCCTGTAAGCAATTGGCTTTTGGCTTACAATCTCAAAGATGTGGCACAAGAGGAAAAGAGACCGGGAAGGAGGAGAAATGAAGCAAACACTGGTTCTTCATTTAAAAACTCTTCTGCCAATGAGCCAGAATAGAAAGGGTTCAAGGAGCAGAGGAACCAAACATGGCTGGTCTCGCAAGCTGAGGCCTTGCAGCCTTGCTATCTGAAGGAACAGGAGTGACTCTGCATTGACCCAGGCTCTCCTGGGCAAGAGGGACTGAAAAAAAGTTTCCTGTTAGGGTCACAACCACCTTGAGATATTTTGATGAAGGGAGCTATATCAATTTATTAAATAATAAGAATTCATAATCTCCAGCAGGTCTTGCCCCCATGAAGCAGTTGCTGAGAGGGAAGGTCCCCGCCTTCCCACACCTTCCTAAGTCTCCAGGGTGCTTTCCAAGCAACTGGAGACTGCGCCTGCATGTCTGTCTTTGTTCCTCCCCCTTCATGCCTCTCCTGGTTCTGGGAGACCAGAAGGAATGGTAGCTTGATTCAGCAGGAGCCAGCCACACTCACCTCTGCCTCTAGGCCTCCCTCCTTAAAAAGGTAAAGGTACCCCTGCCCGTACGGGGCAGTCTTGACAGACTCTAGGGTTGTGCGCCCATCTCACTCAAGAGGCCGTGGGCCAGCGCTGTCCGGAGACACTTCCGGGTCACGTGGCCAGCGTGACATCGCTGCTCTGGGAAGCCAGAGCCGCACACGGAAACACCGTTTACCTTCCCGCCAGTAAGCGGTCACTATTTATCTACTTGCACCCGGGAGTGCTTTCGAACTGCTAGGTTGGCAGGCGCTGGGACCGAGCAATGGGAGCGCACCCCGCCGCGGGGATTCGAACCGCCAACCTTTCGATCGGCAAGCCCTAGGCGCTGAGGCTTTTACCCACAGCGCCACCCGCGTCCCTGCCTCCCTCCTTACCTGCTTCTGATTCTGGACTGATTCTTCCACAAACTCTCCCTGCTCACTAGGCCCTGTTACCTCTTCCACTCCCAACACCTCGTCCTCCCAGTCCTATCCCTCTTCTCCCTCTGAACACTCATCGTCGTCCCACCATCACTCTTAGGGGTTCCCCAGCAGGTTCCTCTCACCATTCCTCTTTCTCCAAACCAGTCTGTGACACCCTTCTTCAGGGTTCAGAATCGCAGCAGAGTACATTATTTACCTGTTGTCCCCGAAGTCTTATGTGAGGGGGGAGGAGAGCAAGGGAGGGAGAGCAGAGTGTTATAGGACTCGTTAATTAAATAATCGTTATCAGCCTCTTTGAAGATGAAACCTGTATACCACGTAAGTGTTCCCTCACACCTCTTACATGACTGCCACAAGCCCATGCTTCTATCAGGGTGTGTAACATTATTTCCCCAGGTCTTTTTTTGGTGTTTTAGTTAAGAGTGTTCTGCAGAGCTATATTAAATTCATATAAATCATTGTCCTAAGGAATTCTGTCAAAAGTTTCATAGATGGGTTGTCAAGAGACTTGCCTTCGGGCCACTCCGAGGTGATGATAATTCTCCTGAAAACCTCTCTCTCGGCTCTTCCTGAAGTGTTCATCTTTGCCCCCCGCCCGCGTCCCCCTTTTTTCTTTGAGCAACAGATATTTCCTGATCACACTCCGCAGCCGACGTGGTACATAATTACATATGATCCTTGTCTTCTTTTAATTAGTAGTTTTCTTTCACCCAGTAGGCCCTACATATTACTTTCGTTTGTTCCTCGGTGTAAAACGGAGCCCTTTTCTTTTAAACCGGCGTTTTCAAAACGTTGACAGATCACCAACCACAAAAGTACATTTTCCTCTCTGCAGGCTAATCGTTCCTAATTCTGATGGATTATTTTATCAAAAGAAAGAGGGAGAGAGAAAGAGCTCAGTTTAGACAGGCGTTCGCAAACGGCGCTAGGGCAAGGTTTGGCTTTCTTGAAGCAACAACAACAATAACAACATCAATAATAGAAATAACTTCCCCCAAAGACCACCCCCAAAAATTGTTTGCAACAGTGCACAGTAAATCTTCCTAATAACTTGACATGATTAAGTTATTCCACCCCCTTTTCCACCCCGCCCTGGTGATGTTTCAACCATGAAGATTTATGAAAAGTTACTCAGAAACATCTGTGTGGATTTTTTTTTTTAAAAAATGTATATATATATATATATCAAAAATTCCCAATCCATCATCGTCTCCTCTTTTGCCTGCAAGCATTCCTGTCTTGCTGAATGAATGGCAAAGTGTTGGAAGAAAGAAGTGTCTTCACACCATAGAAAATATTTTGCCTCTGGGAACTTGCACCCCCCCCTCTCTCTGCTTCCCGTCCTATTGCATGAGCTGTTTTACCTTTTATATAGTGTGGCATTTTGTTTCTTTAAAAGGGGACAGCCTTGGAATCTATCTATCTATCTCCTCTATTTTAGAAATTAATAAAATGTAACTCCTCCCTGTGTTTGGCAAAAGGTTCTTTCCAGGGGACGCCTGAGAATTCCCCTGTGAGGGAGCCATCCATCATCCCCGAAGCTGAGGTTTCTCTGCAAAGTTCTGCACAATTCTTATCCCATTAACCCTGACAGTGAATCTGCGAGGCAGGGCTGAAATTAATTACCATTTCCATTTCAGAAGAATTCTTGTGGTTGTAGGATCGGGGTACCTTGCAGGCCAGCTCCTGCGGACGGATTGATTTTAACAGTGCAACCCTAGATGCATGGCACCTGAAGCCATATGGTTCAATGGAAATTAGTGCCCAGTAAGATTCTTAAGGAAATCAGCCCTGAGTGCTCACTGGAAGGACAGATCCTGAAGCCAATACTTTGACCACCTCATAAGAAGAGAAGACTCCCTGGAAAAGACCCTGATGTTGGGAAAGATGGAAGGCACAAGGAGAAGGGGTCGACAGAGGATGAGATGGTTGGACAGTGTTCTCGAAGCTACCAGCATGAGTTTGACCAAACTGCGGGAGGCAGTGGAAGACAGGAGTGCCTGGCATGCTCTGGTCCATGGGGTCACGAAGAGTCGGACACGACTAAACGACTAAACAACAACAACAACAACAAGATGTCACAGAATCAAGGGATTAAACCACAGAGCCTAGGACTTGCTGATCAGAAGGTCAGCGGTTCGAATCCCCACGATGGGGTGAGCTCCCGTTGCTCAGTCCCTGCTCCTGCCAACCTAGCAGTTTGAAAGCACGTCAAAGTGCAAGTAGATAAATAGGTACTGCTCCAGCGGGAAGGTAAACGGCGTTTCCGTGCACTGCTCTGGTTCGCCAGAAGCAGCTTAGTCTTGCTGGCCACATGACCCGGAAGCTGTATGCCGGCTCCCTCGGCCAGTAGAGCGAGATGATCGCCGCAACCCCAGAGTCGGCCACGACTGGACCTAATGGTCAGGGGTCCCTTTACCTTTATGTTTAAGATGGCACAGAACTGCAACTTTAAAAGGGCAACCCTGTACTCAGAGGTTCAGTGGGTCTTACTCCCAGGTAAGTGTGGGTAGGATTGTTAGCTCTGTCTAGTTAGGGCCGAACTAGATGGTGGCTCTGAGTTGCAGGTGCTTTGCAGATCGAAACCTCAGTTAGCTAGCTTGTTATAATCTTAATTTATGAATGGCTTTGCATCAGCATTTCAAGGAGATTTACAATCAGGCAATAATAAATACTAAAAATAGGTTCAAAAAACAGTACACAAAGATAGGTGTTAAAACAATACACAAAAACACCCAAGGCAGAAAGCCTGATTTCCCCCTCATATAAATCCAGCTGGGAATGAAAATTAATGTTTCAATGGGGTTGATTTATTGTGCATTTTAATTAAGGTGTATTTATAATTCTGTATTTTTGCAATATTGCGCAATGGGTGGTGGTTGTTTTTATATATATTTTTTGCGGGGGGGGGGGGGAGGTTAGAAGCCATCAGGGCATTAAGCGGTATATAAATTAATAAAGAAAAGCATGTCCAACCAGAAATTCCCTCAATTGCTGCCGGAAACCACAAAATAGTAGGTTCCTGTCGTCTCTCAGTAGGGATACTGTCTCACAAAATGGGCGGTTAAATAGTCAGGGTCAAACTAGACTTATTTATTTCTTGCATTTTTTTCTTGGCTTTTCCTCCAAGGAGCTCAAGGTGGCTCACATGATTCCTCCGCCTGTCACAACCTCCTCACAACAACCCTGTCAGGTAGGTTAGGCTGAGAAAAGCAGTGACTGGTTACCCAGTGAGCCTCATGTTCCATGTAAGGATTTGAACCCTGGTCTCCCAGGTCCTAGGGACACAGGTGGCGCTGTGGGTTAAACCACAGAGCCTAGGACTTGCCGATCAGAAGGTCGGTGGTTCAAATCCCCGCGATGGGGTGAGCTCCCGTTGCTCAGTCCCTGCTCCTGCCAACCTAGCAGTTCGAAAGCATGTCAAAGTGCAAGTAGATAAATAGGTAACGCTCTGGCAGGAAGGTAAACGGCGTTTCCGTGCGCTGCTCTGGTTCGCCAGAAGCGGCTTAGTCATGCTGGCCACATGACCCGGAAGCTGTACGCCGGCTCCCTCGGCCAATAAAGCGAGATGAGCACCGCAACCCCAGAGTCGATCATGACTGGACCTAATGGTCAGAGGTCCCTTTACCTTTTACTCCCAGGTCCTACCCTGACACTCTTAAGCATTATACCACACTGGCACATCCCAGCAAGGCAAAAACAGCTGAGAAGGGTGCAGAGCAGGGCCAGTGAGAGGGGGCAGAGATGAGCGCTCAGGAGAGTCCCAAGGGCCAGACTGAGAGGCTAGGAGGGCTGCTGGATAAAATGACAGGAAGGTTTCGAAACCTGCGGGACCAGAGATTCACAGAAGATTGGAAGAAGTATGAGAACTATTTGAAGAGCAATTGTAATCAACAAATTACGCTAGTAGGATTACAAGAAGTTCTGTAAAGAGAAAAATAGGAAACGTTACAAATTAGAAAAAGAAAAGAGATATCCGTTATGAGATTTAAGTGTAATAGGGAAAGTAAGAAATGTATATTAAGAGATTAGATTGGAAAATTTTCAGACAGGATTGATGAAAGTCAAAAAATTGTATAAGATGTAAAAGTATGTTTAATTACTGTTGGAAATGATATGTTAAAAAACTAATAAAAATTATATATATAAAAAAAGAGAGGCTCGGAGGGCCGCATTTGTACCTCCATTCCAGTTCTCTTCCTTGGCATGGTCCAATACCATGGACCAGATGCCATGGTATTGCAGCTTATGCCGTAATAAACCTGTTAGTCTTTTGCCTCACAGTTCTTTATTGCATGCAATGTTTGGCAGTTATGACCTCATTACGATGCCTGTGAGGCAATTGGCTTCTGACAGATTTAGGTCAGTGTGGATGGTTCTCTTGCACAGGGAGCTGAGCTGAGGGGCCACAAAATACTACTACTACTACTACTAACCCCATAGCTGTCAACTTTTCCCTTTTCTTGCGAGGAATCCTATTCGGAATAAGGGTATTTCCCTTAAAAAAAGGGAAACATTGACAGCTATGACTAATCCTATATAATATCCTGCAACATTTCTCGATGAAAATAGGGATATCCTATTTAATAATAATAATAATAATACTTTTATCACTTATACCCCGCCCACCTGTCTGGGTTGCCCCAGCCACTCTGGGCAGCTTCCAACATATATAAGAAACATAAGAAAACATTACCCATTTTAAAAAACTTCCCTATACAGGGCTACCTTCAGATAGCTTGAAGGTTGGATAACTCCACACCCTCCAACATTTCCCTGATGAAAATAGGGACACCCAAAGGAAAAGCAGGACATTCCGGGGTCAAATTAGAAACCGGGACAGCTTTTGTAAATCTGGGACTGTCACTGGGAAATAGGGACACTTGGAGGGTCTGCTATATTTATACGGGTCCCTATTCAATTACTGTGAAAATAAGAAAGGTCTGGGGTGGGGGGGTGGGGGTGCCAAATGCTGTCCTTACTCAGGGCGCCATATTGCCAAAGCCCGCCCCTGCTGCCATACTCTAAAGTGAGCTCCGTTTACAACTTTTGATCCCCCACATCCAAACTTCAGTACAGTGGTACCTCAGGTTGAGTACTTAATTCGTTCCGGAGGTCCATTCTTAACCTGAAACTGTTCTTAACCTGAAGCACCACTTTAGCTAATGAGGCCTCCCGCTGCTGCTGTGCAATTTCTGTTCTCATCCTGAAGCAAAGTTCTTAACCCGAAGTACTATTTCTTGGTTAGCCTGAACCTGTAACCTGAGTCTGTAACCTGAAGTGTATGTAACCCAAGGTACCACTGTATATCTGGTCTTCACAAATTTCCACCTAGCTCTGTGAAAGAATGCCATTGAAGAAATCACGTGTACGGTCACCCCCACAAATATACTCCTCTGACTTCAGTGGGATCTTCCATCTCAGTATTGGGTGGGGGAAAACTACCACAGACGTATCAACCCTTGCTCTCCACAGACAAAAAATGCCACCACCCCACCCTGCTCTATGGCTCACAGAACAATCGTATCTTCTAGTTCACTCTGGGGGACCCTCCATGGTGAGGAAATCCACTGTCCCCATTCCAGAAATGAGCTGACCTTGAAGAATTTTTTTTTAAAAAAGCAATATGGAACATCATTTTCTTCTGAGGAGGAGAGATGACGTTTAAAGAAACAGACCTCATTATGTCCTAATGACAGGTATAATTAGGGACGTCAATCTCCAAACGGGAGAGAGAAAGGAGCAGAAGAGAGAGACAACAGTTGTGGGCCGCTGCGTATTTGTTCTTCGGGATATTCTACCATCCTGGCTTCGTCCAAGTAACTTAAGCCTCTGGGCTATATTGGACGAGGCAAAGTCTAATTGGGTCTCCGTCGCTTCCGCAATTTGCCATAATAAGGTTGTCTGCAGAGGGTTCAGTAGCCAGTGGCCGGCGTGGCTGGAGCCTCTGAAGGCTGTCAACGGCCAGAGAACAAGGAGTCCATTCGGGTCACGGTGAAAGAGGCGGAATGAATGCTGGTAATTGATGTAGTGACAGCCGTGTCTGCTGGGAGACAAGAGGAGTGGGCAGCAGTAACGAAAGACGTGGTGCCAAAGAATATATAAAGAAGGACAATGCGTTGGCCCAAGAGAATGAAAGAGAGATGCATGACATGTTGGGCTGTTTGCTGCTGTTCAGATGCCTCTTAAACGTTTGGAAAGCATTCAAATGCTCACAGTATCATAGAACTGTAGAGTTGTAGAATTGTGGAGTCCAGCTCCTGGTAAAGCAGCAATCACAACTGAAGAATCCCTGACAGATGGTCATACAGCCTCTGTTTGAAAACCTCAAGTGAAGGAAAGGCCACCCCCCTTTTGCTATTCCAGGACTGTTTGTTAGGACATGTTCCTAGTAATGGCTATTTTGACTGAACAAAAGTACAGTGGTACCTCTGGTTACATACGCTTCAGGTTACATACGCTTCTGGTTACAGACTCCGCTAACCCAGAAATATTACCTCAGGTTAAGAACTTTGCTTCAGGATGAGAACAGAAATCGTGCTCCGGTGCCGTGGCAGCAGCAGGAGGCCCCATTAGCTAAAGTGGTGCTTCAGGTTAAGAACAGATTCAGGTTAAGAACGGACCTCCGGAACAAATTAAGTACTTTACCTGAGGTACCACTGTACTATTATACCTCTTGAACCATCATAGCTCCCCCCCCCCCCCAGATTTTGGGAACTGTATTTTGTTAAGGGTGCTGAAAGCTGCCCACATGAGTTAGACTAATCCTCTATGTAGGCCTCAAGGCATGCCGGGATGGAAGTTCAAGGAAACCAAGACTCTGGATTTCATTGCACTACATTCATCAGAGACTGAAAATGGACTCTGGCGACATTCACACCATACATTGAATGTGTTACCGCGTTAAAATGTCACTGCATACACTACAACATGTCCAGGCCAAAAACTGGGACCCGTGTCTTCTAGGCCAGGCTCCTGGGTAAGTCATGTGACCTGTGCGAGAGCATGGTGCCCCCAGAATGGGATGTCCCAATTCAATTGGGGCAGTTGAGGGCTATGACATTGCTTCCACCCCAAAATTATTCCAGCCATACCTTGTTTAGGGGGCTGAGAGTTGTTATGAGACTCCATCTTTTCCCCACAGAGCTACAATTCCCAGAATTTCCTGGGGAAAGGGATTGATGACCAAACCACTTTATTTGGGCTCCTCGCAGCTCTCAGCACCTTAAACAACATACAGTTCCCTGGCTTCTTTGGAGGAAGCCAAGACTGTCTAAAGTGGCATCATATTTCTTCACATAAATAGTGTGGACATATCCTAACCTTGTGGGACGCGGGTGGCGCTGTGGGTTAAACCACAGAGCCTAGGGCTTGCCGATCAGAAGGTTGGCGGTTCGAATCACCGTGACGGGGTGAGCTCCCGTTGCCCGGTCCCAGCTTCTGCCCACCTAGCAGTTCAAAAGCACATCAAAGTGTAAGTAGATAAATAGGTACCGCTCTGGCGGGAAGGTAAACAGTGTTTCCGTGCGCTGCTCTGGTTCGCCAGATGCGGCTTAGTCATGCTGGCCACATGACCCGGAAGCTGTACGCCGGCTCCCTCGGCCAATAAGGCAAGATGAGCGCCGCAATCCCAGAGTCGTCCACGACTGGACCTAATGGTCAGGGGTCCCTTTACCTTTACCTTTACCTTTATCCTAACCCTTCATATTCTTTCTGCTAGATTCTAACCATTGTTGGACATCCAAGGGAATATTCCAGCCAGGAATTTTTTTCCAAGGATGTTGAGTAGAGTCCATGAAAGGTATGCTCTTGGGAGATACCCAAAGGCCAGGCAGATGTCTGGAGCACTGTCTCTGTCCTCTGGGCTTGATATATACCGTATCCCTTGATTATATTGCTTGAGGTAGAAATGGCATGCCCGTAGCGTTAAAAAGAAAGGGCTCCCATCATCATAAGTCTGGCGATTACCCTCTAGCAAACCCAATTGAGACCAGGAAAATGCCTTAAATTTTCATCTCCAAAAAGACAAGATTCCTTTTAAAAATTGGGTGCAGGGGCAGCTGTTCAAGTAGCACGAGGAAACACGGCAGATCTGGTAAGACAGATGGATATTGTCGCATCTGAAACAAAGGCTCCCTCTCCTTCTCCCTCCCTCTCTTTTAACAATTCAGAGGAGCACATTTCCAGAAGCTGTAATTACTCATTGATGGTGCAAGCTGAGCTCCATCCCAGTGTTTATCCCTAAATAACAAAGCGTACTCGACATGGCAACGGCATAGGATGCAACATGCCTTCTCATTTCCCCAGCCTAGTTCCTGGGGAATCTCCTGCCAAAAACTCAACTGGGTCTAGTTGCAAAGCGTGACCGCAATCGAGCTGGTTGGCCAAGTGGAGTTTCCACACCTTTTGTGAGAGACTGAGTTTTGTTTTACTTAAAGCAATAATTGCATTCTAATTTCGCCATGTCGTATGCCCCTGTTTCATCACCTTGTGCCTGCAAGGAGAGAAAAGGGAAAAAAAGGAGAGAGGAAGAAGACAATGAACACTTTGAAAATAAATTTTCACTTTTTCCTCCTTTTTTTTTGCAGTTTGTTGACCCAGGATAATCCGAACGAGCAATTTACCCTCTTCTGACGTGATGCTGGTGTGAGGAAGCCGAACTGATGTTTGTGCCTGGATGAAAGCAACATAAAAGGGGAAGAAAGTCTCACCATACTGTTGTTGTCATTAATAATGATGGATTACGTTTTAATGAATGTTATGGTTTTAAAATCAGCCCTGGCTGTGGGAGACGAGGACAGCATTGGGTGCTTGAAGCAAAGAGAAAAAAAAGGGGGGGGGGGGAGAACAGGGTGTGGTCCAGCAATTGCAAAGCATGAACATGCACCCAAATTTCAAAACAAAACTGTGCAAAACTTGTAATTAATTACAAGCATCCTTGGGATCATTCCAACGAGGAGCAAAGCTGCAGTGAGACCCAGGCACCCACAGGTTCAGAGGGCGGCTGAGGCCCAACACTGGCTAGAGAAGCGGATGCGAGGTGGGGATGGCAGGCCCACAGGCCAAACGCCCTCTCAGCTTCTCTGTCTGGCCTGCGGTTCTCTCTCCACACTGCATCTCCTTCCCAGCCACACCTTCTCTCCCCGGGGCCACAATCCCAGCCAGCATTTGCCTTGCACCTTTCCCGGGTGCTTATTTGCCTGGCTGGAACATGTCTGAGAATGCCTCTTGCTTCCCTGGATAGAGGACTGAGAGACTATCATAGTGTCACATGGCAGCCCAATATTTTCTGAGCAGTGCGGGATCCCCAGGAGATCCAGGCGCTTAGCCAGAATTCAGTTTCCTTGCAATGACGGACAGTGAAGATGGTGATGTTATTAGGACATACAGATGCCCCAAGTGTCCCTATTTTCCAGGGACACTCATGGATTTACAGAAGCCGTCCCGGTTTCTGATTTGATCCCAGAAGGTCCCAGTTTTCTTAGGTAAAGCGGCCCCTGACCATTAGGGCCAATCGTGGCTGACTCTGGGGTTGCGGCGCTCATCTCGCTTTACTGGCCGAGGGAGCCGGCGTACAGCTTCCGGGTCATGTGGCCAGCATGACAAAGCCGCTTCTGGCGAAACCAGAGCAGCGCACGGAAACGCCGTTTACCTTCCCGCCGGAGCGGTACCTATTTATCTACTTGCACTTTGACATGCTTTCAAACTGCTAGGTTGGCAGGAGCTGGGACCGAGCAACAGGAGCTCACCCCGTCGCGGGGATTTGAACCACCGACCTTCTGATCAGCAAGTCCTAGGCTCTGTGATTTAACCCCCAGTGCCACCTGCATCCCAAATCGGTTTTCCTTAGGATGTCCCTATTTTCACTGGAGAAATGTTGGAAGCAATGGAGTTATGCAACCTCCCCGAGCCAAGGAAATAAGAAACTATACAACCTTTAGAAGACATTTGAAGGCAACCCTGTATAGGGATGTTTTTAAATGTTTAATGGATGGCATATAAATAATAAAATTATTATTATTATTATTATTATTATTATTATTGAATAGGACATCCATATTTTCATTGGACTGGAGAAATGTTGGAGGGTAGGGATATATGGTTTATTTGCACAAATATACAACCTGAGCCAACGATGGAGGGGCTCACAGCATCAACACCCCAGGAGGTCTTTGTTATGTATTCAGTGGTCTGTGTTCCCCTGAGCTGGAGTCTGGACTGAGGATTCTGAACCCCTGTGTTCTGATTCAATACACGATATCCAATCACGTAGCATTACCAGTGTTTGGGCTACTGCTTGTTGTTGTTGTTGTTTAGTCGTTTAGTCGTGTCCGACTCTTCGTGACCCCATGGACCAGAGCACGCCAGGCACTCCTGGTCAGGCTCATGTTTGTAGCTTCAAGAACACTATCCAACCATCTCATCCTCTGTCGTCCCCTTCTCCTTGTGCCCTCCATCTTTCCCAACATCAGGGTCTTTTCCAGGGAGTCTTCTCTTCTCATGAGGTGGCCAAAGTATTGGAGCCTCAACTTCACGATCTGTCCTTCCAGTGAGCACTCAGGTCTGATTTCCTTAAGAATGGATGCGTTTGATCTTCTTGCAGTCCATGGGACTCTCAAGAGTCTCCTCCAGCACCATAATTCAAAAGCATCAATTCTTCCGCGATCAGCCTTCTTTATGGTCCAGCTCTCACTTCCATACATCACTACTGGGAAAACCATGGCTTTAACTATACGGACCTTTGTTGGTAAGGTAATGTCTCTACTTTTTAAGATGTTGTCTAGATTTGCCATCGCCTTTCTCCCAAGGAGCAGGCGTCTTTTAATTTCGTGACTGCTGTCACCATCTGCAGTGATCTGGGCTACTGCTAGTGGCTCTTAACCTCTGAGTTACAGCTTGGGGGGTTTAGACAGCCAATCACGCTGAGTGTGGGAGTGGCCCAGTCCTTCAGAAATATATATAAGCAGTTGCTTTGCCCTTGTTTTCTTTTGTTAGCTCCATAAAGTCTCTTGCTGTTATCACTGTGTCTTGCCTCCTAGAGACACACTTCAGTCTTGCTTCAGCCCTAGTCACAGCCTTGAGTTCAAGCAGAAATCAAGCATGTCTCTCAGTCTCTGGCTTTTGCCTGCTTTTAGCTCAGCTCTCTCACAACTGTGCCTTTGTCCTTCTAACTACCAACCAGGTGAGGGAGGGGACCCCACCCATTTGCCTTCTGGCGCAGAGCAGCTTCCTTTGCCAGACTAATGATGGCCTGTACTTAGGGTCATTATGGCTCTTGCCTGGCTACTTGAACATTGGGACCTTCCATTAGATTTTGGTTGTCCTGTATCGTGACCTCTGCCAGGAGAGGCAGGGGAAATGTGTCCCTGTTAATTCTCCTCAGTCTTTAAGCAGCTTTCAACACCATCAACCATGGTATCCTTCTGGAACAGCTGTCTGAGTTAGGGGTGGGTGACATTGCTTTGTGGTGGCTCCAGTCCTACTTGGATGGTCGTTTGCAGAAGTTGGTGCTTGGGGAATGCCCTTAGCCCTGTGGAACCTTCCATGTGGAGTCCTCAGGGTTCAGTTTTATCCCCTGTGCTGTTTAACATCCACATGAATCTGCTGAGTGGGGTTATTTGGAGTTTTGGTGTACGCTGTAAGCAATATACTGATGACACATACCTCTACTTTTCCTTTACAGCTGCAGGTGTGGCAGTGGAGGTGCTGGACCGTTGTCTTGCCTTGATAATGGCTGGATGAGAGCCAACACAATCCAGATAAGACTGAAACACTGTTAGTGGGTGGTTCCTTAGCGCAGATGGATGGGAGCTTCCCTGCTCTTGATGGAGTTACTCCTTCTGAAGGAGTCGGTACATAGCTTGGCGGTACTTTGCTGTTGCTTGACGCTCAAGTGGCTTCAGTGGTGCAGAGTACCTTCCACCAGCCTCATCTGGTTGCCCAGCTGCACCCCTAGCTGGATAGGAATAGCTTAACTTCTATTCCCTATGTTCTAGTAACCTGAAGGTTAGACTACTGCAATGTGTTTTATGTGGGGCTGCCTCTGAAAACAATTCAGAAACTTCACCTGATGCCAGACTTCGGTGGCCAGGTTGCTTACCTTGACAAGAAGAAACAAACAAAAAAAAAAAATTCTTTCCAGTAGCACCTTAAAGACCAACTAAGTTAGTTCTAAGTTAGAACTAACTTAGTTGGTCTTTAAGGTGCTACTGGAAGGAATTTTTTTTGTTTTGACTATGGCAGACCAACACGGCTACCTATCTGTAACTTGACAAGAAGGTTTGAGCATATTGCACCGATCCTGGTCCTACGGCACTGCTTCTCAAATCACACTTTCTCTTGAACTTAGATCCATTTAAGATCCAGCAATTTCATCTATCATTTTAAAAATGCACTCTACATTTAATGCATCATCATCATACCATTTTAAACAGTCATGGCTTCCCCCAAAGAATTAATGGGAACTGTAGTCTGTTAAGGACAGTGAGAGTTGTGAGTAAACCTTGATTTCCCCCTCATGGAGCTACAATTCACAGGGAATTCTGGGAATGGTAGTTCTGTATAGTGCAGGTGGGGAGGCCCATCACTTTGATCGGGAGCCCAGAGGGAAAGTGAGAGATAAAACAAAATAAAGAGTAATTACTAATAATGCCTATACTTTTCTCTTCACCTTCATATTTCAATTCACCTTGAATTCACCATTATATTTCACTCTAAATAAGCTATATATTTGGGTACGGTGTATACTAGCTACCAAGAATTCCAGTACCCATTTATGCAGCTTATTCAAAGAAATGTGAAGGTGAAGACAAAGCCGGTTTTGTGTACCTAAGAATATTTTGGCCTTGTGCTCCTCAAACAGCCTTTGCAAGTGATGTTCAGCCCTTTGTCGAGAGCCATCTGTTTCCCCTGTGGCAGCCCACTGGGCAAGGAGGATAGGGAGAGAGAACGAAGGTGGCAGTAACAGAACCTGAGGGTGGTGATGCCATGTCCTTAGGCCAGAGGGGTGCTGGCACCAATGGCTCATCTGGTGGAAGTGGTTCTGAGGTTGGCCTCTCCTCTTCCACCTCAGAGTCTTCACCATCATCTGAAGAAGAGCCACCCAACTCCAGGGCCATGACCCCCTGGGCCTAGGAGTCAAAATGGGACAGCTTCATCTCATTGTCGCTTCTCCAGACAACCAGCTCACCAGGGGCTCTGAGATGATGTGCAAGAAAGCAGACCAGAAGCACCCCAGGGCGTACGTGCACAGTTTTATGGGTAATTAATGCCTTCCAATGTTTTATCTTCTCGTTTAATAATAGAATACCATCATAAAAACGTCGTTAAGGAGTACGATCTTCAAAGCATTCCTGCTGCCGTGAATGACTGATCCATGTAGCGGACCACTGAGGTAGACTAATAAAGGGTTATTATCTCCATTTTATATGTTTGTAAACCGAGTTAAAAGGCATAAGCACCTCTTCTCAAGGCCAGAAAGGATGCACGCTGTGAGACTCAAAATAAATGCCCCAAAGCAAGCATAGCTTTGTAGAATCATAGAATCATAGAATCATAGAGTTGGAATAGACCACAAGGGCCATCGAGTCCAACCCCCTGCCAAGCAGGAAACACCATCAGAGCACTCCTGACATATGGTTATCAAGCCTCTGCTTAAAGACCTCCAAAGAAGGAGACTCCACCACACTCCTTGGCAGCAAATTCCACTGTCGAACAGCTCTTACTGTCAGGAAGTTCTTCCTAATGTTTAGGTAGAATCTTCTTTCTTGTAGTTTGGATCCATTGCTCCATGTCCGCTTCTCTGGAGCAGCAGAAAACAACCTTTCTCCCTCCTCTATATGACATCCTTTTATATATTTGATGTCATATATTTGATGTCACACACAATCAAGTCAACACACAGCAATGAATCTTGAAGGCCACGTTTCCTGGGGACAGCCTTCTGGGGGTTGCATTCTGTTGGTGGGTGGGGCCAGAGGCAAAAGTAGGTGGGGCAACATGGGTGACTTTTAGCTTTATGCAGCAGGCTGCATCTGAGCCACATTAAAAATAAAGCATTCTTCTTCAAACACACTTACGTCCAGGCAAGTGAGAGGTGTTGTCCCAGGACACATTCTAGGAAGGCGAAAGCACCTCAAGAGGGTCAGGGCAGGTCTGCCCAGGGTGTGAGAGCTGGAGAGAGTCCCATACTCTCCAACATTTCTCTGATGAAAACAAGGACATCCTACCACACTCTCCAACATTTCTCCAATGAAAATTGCGACATCCTAAGGAAAAATGGGACATTCCAGGATCAAATAAGAAACTGGGATGGCTTCTATAAATACAGGACTGTCCCTGGAAAATTGGGACACTTGGAGAGTCTGGAGTCCTGAAGACCAGACAGAAAGGCCTCTAAGTCTACATTTGGCTCCCCTGCTGAAAGTCTCCTATCACTGCTCTACACCAAACTCCTGAGTCAGCAAGCTGGTACCCAACTGAGAAAACACCCATCATTATTCTTCTGGGCAGCCCAACAGACAAGGCAGGAAGTCAGTTTGGTCCAGAGAGCAGGACGTCAGCACATGGCTTATATGTGCATGGAGGGTTCACTTTTCATTCCAGTGGCATCTGCATGCCCAAAGGAATGTGCTTGGAAATTCAGCTCCCTCCATTGAACTGAATGGGGAAGAGTTTACTGCAGGCATCTGAATGTTCCATGGAAGAAATGGCTGGATCCAGCAGCTGTATGTTGAGCGTCTGAATTGTCCCCGTAATGAGATATTTGCAGTTGTCTTAACACTTCCCTTAAGAAGGAGATTACTATTGTTAAGTGTGACTGTAGCAAAGTGTTAAAATAATTTTTGCCAGGATTAACTTAATCCTGCCCTAAACACAAGGCAACTCAAGGATGCCAGTGAATTCTCTATTTTTAATCAGACTCCCTCTCCCCCCAAAAGACAAGATGAATCATGCCTTTCAAGACAGTTTCCCGTGCAATAAAAGTTTACACCCAGTGCACAGCGCAGAACTGTGTGTATGTTTGTGTAGGTTTGTATCCTGGAAGACTTGCTTTTTGCCAAATTAACAAAGTCCAACTTGTCAAATTGAAATCATGCATGGAAACTTCTTTTTTTTAATGTCAGACATCACACTGTAGTTATTCTAGGCACCAGTTTTATTCAGCAAATATTTTGGAGGTGGCTAATCTGGTCTGTGGGTTTGCTTTCTGCCTTGGGGTGCTCCCATACCGTAAAGCTAATGTCTAATCTTAGCCTTGCAGACTCAATCTAAACAGTGTTCTGATTGATCTCTATTGTGTGCCAGAAGTGATTTTGTTGTGTTGCTAGTGCTGATACTTCTGGAAGTGATTGGCTGAGCTGCTCTCATGTCATAGAAGCAGGCAGGAGTTTCTGTTGTTGTCATTGGCTGAACTGCTTGGATCCTGCAGTCGGTGGATCAGGGAAAAGGGTCTAAAGTTGGGGTAGATTAATAAGTGGCCTAGGAAAGGAATACACTCATCTTATGAGTTTCCAGAAGGGCAGAGCACGCAGGGGAAAGTTGGAAGAGGGAGCAAGAGAATCAGAAGGGAAGAAAACTGGGGGCCTTCTCCAAACACTTTTTAAATTGTGCATTGATACTGATGGTATCAGGGCAGTTAATCCTGATACCACTTTCAATACTATTTGTAGCTTCAAAATTTTCAGGGTAGACACGTGGCTAAGGGTGGGGGAGAAATTCAATCCACTTTCATTTGTATGACAAACTATCCATTTTGCATTTCTCGAACCAATGCTCAAACCAAAATACCATTATCTTTGCAATTCACACTCTTTACAAATTTTGCAACACATTTCATGCATCAAATGCTGTGTAGAAAAATGCATATATTCAGAGAAAGTGTGCATGAAGATGCACATATAGATGAAAATAATATGCAAAAAAATGCATTCTGTCAAGGAGATTGCTTGCAAAAATGTGTATATCAGTCAAACATACACAGAAAATTTGGAGAAATCTGCACAAAAATGCTGATGAATTTTCAGCAGTTTTTTTCATTGAAAATGGTTGAGGAAGTGTTAAAGACTGGATTTAGGACTGCAAAAATGAGGAATGAATCAAAACATTCACCCATTACTAGGCACTACAACATTTTGTACACCTATAACCCTGAGTGGAAGATGTTCCACATTATAACTTGTATTTAGATGCTGACCAAATAGAAGAACGAAAGCCCAGGTGAGAACTGGCCAAAGAAAACAGACCGTTCACCAGCCAACACAGGGTCAAGTAGAAAGCTCTTCTCCTTCATCTCAGCTGAAGCCACATTATAAGGGTGACTGGCCACTAAAAAAGGATTAACCTGAATTGGCTTGGGTTGCGCAGCCCAGTAGCAACAGAGCTGGGTGAGAGAACCAGTATGCCTGTCCTGAGAGCAGCATAAGCTTGACTTTCAGTTAACACCAGGATTACTGGTGCATGGGCCAGATCACTCCCGTGGAAATCCTCTATGGGCCTGACTGGCGCAGCGCGATGCCGGAAATTGTTTCTGCGCATGCCCAAATGCCGAAAATTCCACCTGTGCAGATGCGATTTCTGGAGCAGCGGAAGAGAATCCCCGCTCCATGCTGTGCCGGTTTAGTGCAGTGTGCAGGGAATCTCTGAGCAAGTGGCTCAGTTCGGGGGCAGCTTGTGGGCCAGTTAAATGGCCTCCGTGGACTGCTTCTGGCCCATGGGCCTTAGGTTGCCAATGTTATGATGCTGCCATGGAGACAAGGGCATTTGGCAGGCCCCCAGCTGGCTCCAGCCACCGGCCGGCAGCCAGGTGAACTCCGGTTTTCGGAACAGCATCAATCAGTGACTCGAGCCTCCAAAACGTTCAGAAGCTGAGCACGCTCTTATCAGCAGAGTGAATAAATCATCACAACGGAAGTGGCGGACAGAGACATGTGTAAGCATTATTTACAGGTGTTTATTCTGCATCAGGAACAAAGGGAAAAAACATGTCTGCTTCCCTTCGTGTCCAAGCAAACAGCAGCATAGCAAAAGCAATATACAAACGGAAGTTCCCAGCAAGCTGTGCTGGAAGTAAACAGGCATGCCTGTTCCTTTTAAGGTGGAACGGAACTATATCCCGATTTACACAAGCTTGCCTCCTAAGTAGATCATGAAAGACAATAAGGTAAAGGTAAAGGGACCCCTGACCATTAGGTCCAGTCATGATCGACTTTGGGGTTGTGGCGGTCATCTCGCTTTATTGGCCGAGGGAGCCAGCGTACAGCTTCCGGGTCATGTGGCCAGCATGACTAAGCCGCTTCTGGCGAAACCAGAGCAGCACACGGAAATGCCGTTTACTTTCCTGCCAGAGCGATACCTATTTATCTACTTGCACTTTGACGTGCTTTCAAACTGCTAGGTTGGCAGGAGCAGGGACCGAGCAACGGGAGCTCACCCTGTCGCGGGGATTCGAACCGCCGACCTTCTGATCGGCAAGCCCTAGGCTCTGTGGTTTAACCCACAGCGCCACCCGCGTCCCTATGAAAGACAATAGCTCGGGACAATAGCTATGTGGATTAGAGCTTGTGCTGGGAAGGGCCACAAACTGTGCAATTAGCCACTCTTGTAAAGCTAGATGAGTGAACTACTGACTGACATTTCAAGAGGGCAATTAAAAGATGAACTTGCCGGCAATAAGACTAATAAAAAACCTTTATTGGGCTTATGTTGAAACTGCATGTGACAGGCACAGATTTGGTAAAAACGGAAGAGGGAAGACTCTAGCAAAGGCTCGTAGAACCATAGAGTTGGAGCGTTAGAAGGCACCCCCAGAGTCCAACCCCCTGAAATTCAGGAATTCTGCCCACAGCTGTTCCTGGGTGGGCTCGAACCACCAACCTTCTGGTTAACAGCCAGACACACTGACTCACTGCATCACCTCTGGGTGATGACACAAATTGTTCTCATTAATGCATTTTTTTCCAGCGTAGTGGGAAAAAATGCATTAATGAGAGCTCAGAACGAGTCAGTTGGTTGGCCTCCAGTCTGTGTCACTCCAGCAGCTGTTCACCTGTGTTTCAATGGAATCCATAGGGGTTTTTTTTTGTATAACAAAATAAAAAATAAACACCACCCAAACTGATAATGCTTTGTGGCTCCAGAGGGTAGAACCAAACAGAAGAAGAGATTTTCTGGCCCTGAATACAACAGCACTAGCTGAGAATGCATTGGGACTTCCAAACGACCACAGAAATATACTCCTCCCATCACCACCCCCTCCTCATCTTCCATAATGTTGGGCTTTTGGCTAATGCCTAATGAATTCTTTTAGGCCTGTCAAAAATACTCCCTAAATACGGTCTTTTACAATTGCAACCTTTTCTTAACCCCTGTATTTCAGCTGCAGCTTTTGTTGATACGTCCCAATCTGTTCGAGGCTATTCAGCGTGAAATCTGTCTCTTTCTCTGTGTGTGTGCATGTGTGTGTTTTAAAAACCGCTTCAGAGAGACGCTTGCTTTAAGGTGAAAAACAAGGTCTTACGTGCTGACAGTTCCATCCCTGACGATTAGGATTCCTTTGGCCGGTGACTGCATTTTCAACCTTCAAATCCTGGAGGGCGCAGAGAGGTAATGTTTTCATTAAAACATACCTGTTAAGTTGACCTAAAGCCGTAACATAAACAAAGCCTTTTAAAATGCAGACACCTGAAATATTTTTTCCCCTTGCAAAAAAGAGAGAGAGAGAGAGCCTGGCTCCAATTTCTGAATAATGAAAGAGAGACAGAGAGAAAGAGAAAGAGGGGGAAGGTTGAATGTGGCATAAGCAAATTCCTTTGAAGCGAAACATCTAACCCTATATTAGGCTTTTTTTGTTCTGTGCAGCGGATGAAAGTTCTTCCTCCAAAGAGGTTGAAAGACTTTTCGCAGACGTTATCGATGGGTATACATGATAGACTCCTGGGTGGCTGATTGTATTCACCACTTCTTCCAACCGGTTTGAAAGCATAACACTCTGACATTTCTCGGAGTAAAAATGACTTCTTTTGTGCTTCAGGTTTTTTTTTGTACAGTACAGCGATGAGCGATTCCAACTGGATCAAACCTTTCCATGAGGTCTAGTGTCATGCCTCACCAGATTTAGAAAGGTGGGGCGTGGGCACACATGCACACGTCATGAATACTTCAGAGCACATTTTTTTGCTTTCCTACTGGCACCGAGGTTGTCAAATTTGGTTGATTAATCACACAGCTTTAAATTGATTAATTAGTTGATAACGTTTAAATGGATTTGCTTGCCACAGAAACCTCAGTGCAGGCTCCTTTGTGAGGATATTGAAGCCCAGGTGCAGTTCATCTTGTGAGTATGTTAAGCTGTTGTTGTTGTTTAGTCATTTAGTCGTGTCCGACTCTTCGTGACCCCATGGACCAGAGCATGCCAGGAACTCTTGTCTTCCACTGCCTCCCGCAGTTTGGTCAAACTCATGCTGGTAGCTTCGAGAACACTGTCCAACCATCTCGTCCTCTGTCGTCCCCTTCTCCTTGTGCCCTCCATCTTGCCCAACATCAGGGTCTTTTCCAGGGAGTCTTCTCTTCTCATGAGGTGGCCAAAGTACTGGAGCCTCAGCTTCAGGATCTGTCCTTCCAGCGAGCATTCAGGGCTGATTTCCTTCAGAATGGAGAGGTCTGATCTTCTTGCAGTCCATGGAACTCTCAAGAGTCTCCTCCAGCACCAGAATTCTTCTCAGTCTCAGGCACAGAGAGGGGTATTTCCCAGTCCCACCCACCATGAGAACTTCTCACTGTTGCCATATTTTGAAGAGCAAAAAAGAGGACACAATTGCTGACTTCCACTTTTATCGATGGATCGCTATGACGGCTCTACCCGTGAAAAGGAGGACGTGTCCTGGAAAAAGAGGACACATGGCAGCCCTATCATGGGACCCTCCACTTGCTCTGCTGTTGAACTACTCAGAAAACGCAGGTGCTCTATGGATTTATTTTCTATAGATATGGTCGGCCTGCTTTTTGGACAGAATGGAAATCTGAATAGGGTTGCCAGCAAGCAAGCAAGCAAAAGCAGCTCAGCGATTTGTTATTGGCATTATTATTATTATTATTATTATTATTATTATTATTATTATTATTATTATCTTGGCCCTACTTGCCAAAAAAGAATGCCCATTGGGTTCCCCGCTCCCCAGCTTCCTTATTTTAGCTGTACATCTTGAGTACATTGACAGATTCTGCTCCGCCCCTGGGCCAGCCAATAACTGCTAAGCTCCGCCCTAATCCAGTCCTGTCAAAATTGATTGGGTCTGCCTCTGGGCCAACAACAAAAGCCCTTTGTGGCTCCACCTCCTGATCCCACTTCTGACACCACTGTTGCTTCCACCACACACTGTTTCAAAGTATCAAGACTGCAGTACAGATCAGCTATTTCTGCTATTTCCCCCCTCTTTCTTTACTCCTTTTCCTCTGGTCTATTTGTTAACTGACACCAAAGTTATTTTAAATATTTCTACTATACGTCCTCATTCTCTGCCCTCATTACTGAGAACTTCTGGTGAATGGTGGGTAAGAACAACAACAACAACGACATTAATTATTACGATTATTGCCAAATCTATTCATTTCTCAGCAAAACTCAGAAAGATAGTCTGTTAAAAAAAAAGACCCTCAAGACGTGTTAATAAACATTTTGCTTCAAGATTTCAACATCAAATTAATACTGTTTATTGCTGCGCTCTGTGTGTTGCCCCCAGTTAGAAGAAAGTTTCCGTTAATGGGCTAAGACAGAGTTATCGTTCTAAGAATAATGCATTTATAAATAAAATAAAAGCTGAGAAGTGGGCAGCCCATTAATTCAGCTTCCCTTTAAAAAGATTTTTAATATATACTTTTGTCTGACTTCACACACTTGGCATTAAGAGTTTTTGGCAGCTTTTCGGATCCTTGTCCAATTTTTTTTAGCATGGCAGCAACTGATACAGTCACATCACATCCATCTTTGATACGATTTAGAATTTTTTATTTGAAAAATAAAATAACAAACAGTAATTTTCTGGCTCCCCAATAGTCTTTAAATTGCAACTAAAAACAGTGGCTTTTTAATCGCCTTAGCATCCTCTGCGAGCTGGGAAGCTGCAATAATTTCCAAAATCAAAGAACCTTTGTTTCGTTGCTGTTCTGCATCCAGGCTCAGATATTTGGCCAAATGTTCGTCGGATCCAGCAGTGTGCTTTGAATTCTTGCAGAGAAGTCTGGATGGAATTGAAGTGCAGGTATTTGTTCCTCTGAAACTCTGGTTGGAAATTGAGTTTTTGATCCCCCTTTCCTAAAAAGCAAGGATCCATTTGTATCCTGACATCCATTACAGTTATTAGAACAGGCTTTATGTGCTTAACGCCCCTCCCTCCATAAAAAACCCCTACATGACAGTACAGTAGGGGAATCGAGCTCAATTTCATTTCCCCCCCTGTTTATTTATTTCCACACACCCTCCTATTTATTGCTATTTATTCATCTAGCTCAATTTCCATCTATTTTTCTATTTATATCCATTTAGTTTTCAAGTAAGGGACCCGGGTGGCGCTGTGGGTAAAAGCCTCAGCACCTAGGGCTTGCCGATCGAAAGGTCAGCGGTTCGAATCCCCGCGGCGGGGTGCGCTCCCGTTGTTCGTTCCCAGCGCCTGCCAACCTAGCAGTTCGAAAGCACCCTTAAGTGCAAGTAGATAAATAGAGACCGCTTACTAGCGGGAAGGTAAACGGCGTTCCGTGTGTGGCTTTGGCTCGTCAGATGCAGCTTGTCACGCTGGCCACGTGACCTGGAAGTGTCTGCGGACAGCGCTGGCCCCCGGCCTCTTGAGTGAGATGGGCGCACAACCCTGGAGTCTGTCAAGACTGGCCCGTACAGGCAGGGGTACCTTTACCTTTACCTTTAGTTTTCAAGTATGTATCTTAAACATATATTTTTTTATAAATTGTATAGATTTTACAATTATGCTGCTGCCTGCCCCAGGCTCCTACAGGAGGGAACACAGTGTAAAAATGAAGTCAACAAGGGTAAAAATAAACTAAGCCAAGATCCATTCAAGTGAAGCGAATGAACTCTTCAGTATTGTTGGCGCATAGAATTAGACAATGGAAACTCCTTTTTCTTTAACACGCACTCGCAAACGTACTCATGGCCTAGTCACAATTTACCTGAGTTGAGTCCCCTTGGAAACAGGTGAAACATGCCGAGTGTGAAGAGATGATGCCTTTGTCCAAAATATGCAACAGTGGTGTGTGCCAAGGAATTGTGTCCAAGTGGAGTTGCCAGCTGTGAGCCTCCCATTTGCAGGCCATGTGGATGAAATATTTAAACGGCATACGTACCTCCAGCATTTTCAGAAAGTAATTTTTGGTTTCCCACCAACTTGGGAAGCAAAACCCATCACACTCAGTGGGGATTACTTTTGAATCTTCCTCTTTGGCCATCACTCGTAGCCGAGTAAGATTGTCTTCCATAAACATGGTTTTAACAATGAGTCCGTAAGTGACTGTGGAGGCCAATTCTGGATCCACACATCCTTCCACAGTAGGGACATAGGTTTCTGGGCAGGAGTTGATCACGGTGAGGGTTTGCCAAGTGTGCCTTCCTCTTAGCATGTTTCTCCCTTGTGTCCTGAGTTTGAGTGTCTTCAAAGCCCGTGACACCTTTGGTAAAGGCTGTTCTCCAACTGGAGCACTCGTAGGCCAGTGATTCCCAGTTGTTGGTGTTTATACTACATTTTTTTAGATTTGCCTTGAGACAGTCTTGAAACCTCTTTTGTTGACCAGCACTATGCTTTCCATTTCCATCCATGTGTGGATCCAGAATTGGCCTCCACAGTCACTTACGGACTCATTGTTAAAACCATGTTTATGGAAGACAATCTTACTCGGCTACGAGTGATCACCAGAGAAAAAGAAGAAGTACCGTACGATTAGCATGCATTTTATGCTGTTTAGCTTTATGGCTATTTTAATCCATCATCAGAATTCCAGATACCATTTTGCTTTTTGACAAGATCTTTCTCACACAAATAAGATCTCACCCTCTTTGTCTTCAAAGCGATCCCTTTGTCCCTTTGCTTGAAATACACCTTTGCAGACGTTGATAACAAAACAAGACAAAAAGCCAATATGTAAATGTACAAAGATTTTTTAAAAATAAATAAATCGACAGAGACTGGAACGGGTCAAAATGAGTTTGTTTCCCAGGGCAGAGAGACTCCCAGTTGGATTGGTTGATCCTGAAACAAAAAGGATAGGTGCAAACTGAACCCCCTGATTAGAATCTGGGAGAGAGAGATAAAAGGTTTATCTGTGTAACAAGGGCCATTTCGATGGCATATTAGATGGCAGGCTGGTGTGTTTGCCTAAAACCGGCTGTTTCTTTGCTTTTGTCATTGAGAGAGGTGGTTGGGGGGGGGGAGAGAAATAATCTTCCCTTTTAAGTGAATTTAATGGGCTGTGAATAAATATGCAAATAGCCTTGGCATTTGGCTTCAGACTCGGGAGTTAACTGGGTGCGTGTTTGAGGTGAAAATATCACAGCGATTTGCGCAGTGTGGGTGGCACATTATCGTTCCTTGCATCGTTATATTCCCCTTATAAATCTCCTGATGTATTTTATAGTAGATCGCCTTGGGTGATTGATCAGCTTGATAAATGACTAGGAATAAAACGCTGTTCAGTGGTGATACTATCTATGTCGATTTTATTGGCAAAGTAGCTTGAAGCACAGTCTTCAAGTCTGCAGGTTGTGGAACAACCCCCTCTGGAGATGTGTGTTTTTGTAGGCTCCAACCAAAGATGGTAATGAACCTCTCCAAAATCAGGCTTAGTGCAGAATATTGGGGGTTAGGAGAACCCAGTTGCACTCATCTCCTGCATGCGGTCTTCCCATGGGCCAAAGGATAGTCAACATGGCGCCTTGAAGATCTTGCTTGACTACAGTTCCCATCATCCCTGGCCACTGGCCATGCTGGTTGGGGCTGATGTGCTGCAAAACATCTGTCAGGTCCCATATTACCTGCTAGAACCACAGGCATCTGGTTGGCCACTGTGAAAACAGAATGCTGGACTGTGATTTCATTGATCTTCCAAAGACCCCAACTTTACCGCCTGTCTCACAAAATGGTGTTGTTCCCATCCCAGTCAATCTAAGGTGAATTTGGGAGAGCTCATCCATCTTTGAACTCCAGCTATCCCTGTTTCCTAGGGACAGTCTCTATTTTTTACTAGTCGCCCCTGGTAAATCGGAACAGCGGTGTCGTTGTTACGGCCTTGAACATGGAGGACGTGAGGTAGGAGGTGGCAAGATTGAATGGTTTAGGTACCAGGGACACGGGTGACACTGTGGTCTAAACCACTGAGCCTCTTGGGCTTGCTGATCAGAAGGTCAGCGGTTCCAATCCCCATGACGGAGTGAGCTCCCGTTGCTCTGTCCCAGCTCCTGCCAACCTAGCAGTTCGAAAGCACGCTAATGCAAGTAGATAAATAGGTACCACTCCAGCGGGAAGGTAAACGGTGTTTTTCCCTGTATGTGCAGAACCCTCCTTGTACCTTAACTGGAGTTTTAAAAATTTATTATTATTATTATTATTATTATTATTGATACAACTGCAAAAAGGAAAGAAAGCAAAATACAAACAAAAATAACAATAAACACAACATTTTCTTAACAAAATAATAAAGCGAAAATTGGTCTTAGAACCATAGACCCAACCTCCCATCTATTCCTTATTTCATGTATATATTACTTGCTGCCCATGCACACTTTTATAATAATTTAACTAATTCTAGTTATATCTTAGGTCTCATATCTAACTTGAAACTATTACTGAAATTCTTCAAATGCCGCAACAGAATTTAAATTACTACAATTATATTTCAAATATACTTTAAAGGCCTCCCATTTTGAAACAAATTCCTGTTTTGATTTATTCTTTATTTTTTTCTGACAGACCATCTAACTCCACATATTCTGTCAGCTTTTGAGTCCATTCCATTTTGCTGTGATGAGGACTCTTGCTGCAACCGTGGCATATTAAAAAGATGCCCTTCATTTTTCGCGGGATATCCAAATTTATAATTCTCAGAAGATATGCCTCTGGTTTTCTATTAAAAGGGATCTTTAACTTTTTTTTTGCAATTCTAAATGGATACTGGAGTTGTTTTTCGCTTGAATAATCTGCGTTAGGTTCCTCCTAAACTGGTTCTTGCCAGTTTTGTGGCCAGGCTGTACTCGTACACAGTGACATGGGCCTTATTGATCATAGACGCTTAAAATCGTAAAGTTGGAAGGGACCTTGATCATTGTCTAACCCACCCGCCCGCAATGCAGGAATATGCCACTGTCCCATATGGGGATCAAACCTGTGACCTTGGTATCATCGACACCATGCTCTAACCAAATGAGCTGTCCAGGGATTGTTGGCTTTGCAGAAGCAGAGTGCAGGATCACAGTGCCAAGCCCTGTCCCATAACCTCTCCTTGTTGTTGTTGCTGTTTAGTCGTTTAGTCGTGTCCGACTCTTCATGACCCCATGGACCAGAGCACGCCAGGCACTTCTGTCTTCCACTGCCTCCCGCAGTTTAGTCAAACTCATGCTGGTAGCTTCAAGAATACTGTCCAACCATCTCGTCCTCTGTCGTCCCCTTCTCCTTGTGCCCTCCATCTTTCCCAACATCAGGGTCTTTTCCAGGGAGTCTTCTCTTCTCATGAGGTGGCCAAAGTATTGGAGTCTCAGCTTCACGATCTGTCCTTCCAGTGAGCACTCAGGGCTGATTTCCTTCAGAATGGATCAGTTTGATCTTCCTGCAGTCCATGGGACTCTCAAGAGGTGCCCTGCTTGGCATAGTTCATAGCTTCTCTGAGTTATTCAAGCCCCAAGGCAGTGATCCATGAAGGGGAACTTCTCCTTGCCGATGGGCTTTTCTACACACACACGCACCATGGAGGCATGGAGACTGGGGCTGGGACAGTTCTAGCAATCCTGCTACACACATTGCCTTACTTACCCTTGATTGTCATCCGTACGGCGACTCGCGACAGACACCAGTTCCGTGATCTTTTCAGCACTCTGGCCTACGCTGGCAAGCGAGATGGGTAGCTGCCCAAAGTGATTATTCACTTAAGGTGTAGAATGCACAAACCTGTTCATGGTGCCTAATGGCTGGAAAGTGTGACCGGGTTTGGGGAGAGCTCGTTTTTCCAACGTTTGGTGCCAAAAATAAGCACACATGCTTAGCATCAACCCTGTTAACAAATTGACTGAAACAGGAGCTCGGCAAAAGCCTCTGCCAGCACGGCAGTAACTGGGGCCTGCTGTGGGCTCAACGTGCAAACACATCTTCAATCTACGCCGTTGCATAAGAGCTGCTCCTGGCATGGATCAGCTTCGAGAGTCAGGGAAGCTGGGCGTGCATGTTTTTTTTAAAAAAAGTATTATTATTTTTTTTTTAAAGCATGCAATAAATTCATTGAGGGATCAATCTATTCATAGCGCTCAGACATGTTTGCTAAATGGAGCTTCCATGTTCCAGGGCAGTGCATTCCTCTGCAGGCGAGCAACCTGTAACAAGCAGCAGAGCAGGCGCGCTAAATCTAGGAAGCAGAGGTGTTGTCAGCTTCCATCTATAGCAGGGATGGGGAACCAGTGGCCTCCCTGATCTGAGGTGCTGCTGATCTGAGGTGGCTCAGTCAGTAGAACATGAGACTCTTAATCTCAGGGTCTTGTGTTCAAGCCCCACGTTGGAAAAAAGATTCCTGCACTGCAGAGGGTTGAACTAGATGAAGAAGAAGAAGAAGAAGAAGAAGAAGAAGAAGAAGAAGAGGAGGAGGAGGAGGAGTTTGGATTTGATATCCTGCTTTATCACTACCCGAAGGAGTCTCAAAGCGGCTAACAATCTCCTTTCCCTTCCTCCCCCACAACAAACACTCTGTGAGGTGAGTGGGGCTGAGAGACTTCAGAGAAGTGTGACTAGCCCAAGGTCACCCAGCAGCTGCATGTGGAGGAGCGGAGACGCGAACCCGGTTCACCAGATTACGAGACTACTGCTCTTAACCACTACACTACACCGGCTCCTCATGGTCCCTTCCAACTCTACAATTTGATGCGTTGCCGGACTACAACTCCCATCCCCTCTCACCATTGGCCACCGGCTTCCCATCCTCAAGCCTGCAAGTGCTGCAGATTTATACTTTTCCAAGTGGGAAAAGGGATGCCCATTTCTGAATAGCCAAATGGAAACCTGACAGGTTGCGAGAAGAAAGAATTCTCATTGGGCAAAAATTATGAACTGTGATTTCCTTTTCCATTTCCCCCCCACCTGGCCATGTGTACCTTTTTAAAGCCGTTCTATTTTTGATTTAATGATTAAAAAGGTGAGCTTATTCTCAGCATTAAAACAGAAAATAGCCACTTGCTTCCCTTAGGTGATTAATTAAGGAGTGCTTACTCCTTAACCCAAGACGTTTTTGAGCATGAATGCAAGGGTGAGTAATTCATTTGGCTTAATTAATTTTTTGAAAAGGGAGAAGTGGCAAATTCTACGCAGGATTCAGCCAAAGTAAAGTCCCATTGATTTCAGCAAGACAGCGCTATATGCATTTCAATGGGCACATTAAGCATGCACTAAAACTCTGACCTTATGCAGATGTGCATGTTTGTTTGGAAGCAGATTATGTGGGTATATATGTACCATTCTGTGATCCTATCTCTTTTTCTGCTATTTTGGATTAGGCAGCCATTTTGTGCTATTCCACCTCATCACATCAACCCCTGGCCCTGAAAGATGGGCAGCCCAAGCCACAGGTTCTAAGCTCAACACAAAAAAAAGTTCTGAGGGAAGAAAGTGATATTCTGTTGAGCCTTTTCTCGGTCCTTTGTCAACCCACTCTCAATTCTGCAAAAAGAGCCGGCCGTACCTCCTCTGGAAGAATCTTCGTTCCTACTACTTAACCTTTGATTTCCTTTGGTCACCTGCCAACAGTGTTACACAGCTTCTATTTACTTATCTGATTATAAAAATAAGATTATTCGCTGGTAGAGTTCCGTTTCCAACTATGAGCTAGACTGCTAACAGACAGCTGTTGAAGTTGAGAGCCAAATCCTGCTGTTGTCTAAACACACTGACAAACCAGTGCAAATCCTTGGATATCCAGGAATTGACTTAGGTGTAAAGTAATTGAAATGAGTGCAGAGTCTGGCCCGGGTTTTTGACAAATCCAGGCATTCTGCTGTAAGATGGGGGAACACCTATGCTAATCAAATTGTGTAATTAGATCATGTTGATGGATTTAATGTGAATCTGGATTAAGTTCCCTTTTCATTCCCTGTGTACAAATCACACCAATTATTTTCATTGTCTTCCTTATTTACATCTGTGGAAACAACTGTTGAGTGAATGGTTCTTTCCCCAAATCTGCTTCATTCCAGTTTGTGATGGGACACAGCTGGCTGGCTCGCAAAAGGTACTTGGGTTTGGTTTACTAAGAACTGCTCAGATACGTTTTGCTGAATTAGGCCAAAGGTCCATCTAGTTTTCAGCGTCAGCCAGCTAGATACCTCTGGGAAGCTCACCTTGACCTCGGCAGCTGATGGTTTATTTAGTCATGTACTGCTTGCTAAAACAAAAGACCTCTTATTGGTTTATAAGATGTTATATTTCATAGAATCATAAAATTGTAGAGTTGCAAGATGTTAAATAGTGGGTAGACATATCAGACGACACAGCGATTCTTCAAACAGCTCTTGTTTATTCACAGACCAGAACAGAACTGAATTGAAGGGTTCAGTCAGCCTGCTAATATAGAGCTCCAGTACAACGAAACTGTAACAACTTTCTGTAACTATCCAATCACTGAACGTCACTTTAGATCCCTTATTTGCATATGTGGACCTGAACTATCTACAGTACCCCCCTGCTGTCCCAGGGTGAGAACTTCAGTACATAACACAAGAGACCATGAGGATCATCTAGTCCAACCCTTTGCAAAGCTGGAATCTTTCACCCAACATGGGGCATGAACCCACAAGCTTGAGTTTAAGGGTCTCATGCTCTACTGACTTAGCTACTGGTGCATAACAGTGTCTCAAAACTCAACAGGAAAGGTTGTAGCTCAGCTCGCATGCAGAAGGTTCGTAGTTCAAACCCTGGCATCTCCCCATAAGTGCTTGGGATTAACCCTTGTCTGAAACCCAGGAGAGTTGTTGCCAGCCAGTGTAGGCAATATTGAGCTAGATGGAGCAACAGGTCTGGTTTGGTGTGAGGCAGTTTCCTGTGTCCCTAGTGATGACACCAATATTTGCATTTCTCTGATTGGAAATTCGAATTGCAGGAAAACTCATGGCAAGGTGAAGCATATATTTGGGTCCAAAAGTTCTTCTCCATGTCATATTGCAATCTAAGACAGAGAAGAATTAAGGCTGCAATCTTATTCTCAGATGGTAAATTTTGGGTCAGTGGGCATTTTGACATTCTTTTGGAATTGCGGGGGACGGGTGGCGCTGTGGGTTAAACCACAGAGCCTAGGACTTGCTGATCGGAAAGTCAGCGGTTCAAATCCCCGCGACGGGGTGAGCTCCCGTTGCTCGGTCCCTGCTCCTGCCAACCTAGCAGTTCGAAAGCATGTCAAGCACAAGTAGATAAGTATGTGCCGCTCCGGCGGGAAGGTAAATGGCGTTTCCGTGTGCTGCTCTGGTTCGCCAGAAGCGGCTTAGTCCTGCTGGCCACATGACCAGCTGTACGCTGGCTCCCTCGGCCAGTAAAGCGAGATGAGTGCCACAACCCCAGATTCAGCCACAATTGGACCTAATGGTCAGGGGTCCCTTTACCTCTTTTAAAATGTTTGAAAGGGTGGGTGGGAGGAGAGAGCTGCTTCGGTTATGTTCCTATACAGAGCTTTACAGTTTTTCAAATCATTTTGACCTTTTAAAAATAATAATCCCTCTTTTGTACCATTGAAAATGTACCTGGGAAGATGCTTTAAAAAAATATAATCAGAAAGTAACTCAAAATTATTTCCAAGCTGGAGCAAGTCTGCTGCCTTGAGACTCTATTTCCACCTCTCTTCTCCTCCCCAAGCTCCAAGCCCGATCTTTCGGGCAGGCTCATTGGGAGGGGAAAAGAAGGGATTTCTTCTCTGGCTGAGATTAATGTATAAAGTCTTAAATAGCTCAGGACCGCAATATCTCAAGGACCACCTTTTTCCATATGAACCTACTTGGACCCTGAGATCATCCTGTGAGGCCCTTCTTCGTGTGCCTCCTCCTCGAGAGGTCCAGAGGGTGGCAACACAGGAACAGGGCCTTCTTTGCGATGGCTCCTCACTTGTGCAACGCTCTCCCCAGGGAGGTTCACCTGGTCCCTTCATCATACACCTTTAGGTGCCAGTTAAAAATGTTCTTTTTTAAACCAGGCCTTTGGTTGATTGACATCCTATGCCTTTTTAAAATGTATTGGGGGTGGTTATTGGGTTGTTTTTGTTTTTATTTTTGTTATGTATTTTGTTGTTTTATATTCTGATTTTTTTCCTGTGAACCATACTGCAGGTATTTGTTGTTGTTTAGTCGTTTAGTCGTGTCCGACTCTTCGTGACCCCCTGGACCAGAGCATGCCAGGCACTCCTGTCTTCCACTGCCTCCCACAGTTTGCTCATGCTGGTAGCTTCGAGAACACTGTCCAACCATCTCATCCTCTGTTGTCCCCTTCTCCTTGTGCCCTCAATCTTTCCCAACATCACGGTCTTTTCCAGGGAGTCTTCTCTTCTCATGATAAATAGGTACCGCTCTGGCGGGAAGGTAAACAGCATTTCCGTGCGCTGCTCTGGTTCGCCAAAAGCAGCTTAGTCATGCTGGCCACATGACCCAGAAGCTGTACGCCGGCTCCCTTGGCAAATAAAGCGAGATGAGCGCTGCAACCCCAGAGTCGGCCATGACTGGACCTAATGGTCAGGGGTCCCTTTACCTTATAATCCATTTTTGCTGCCCCGTTGTCAGTTTCCAAACAATAGGTACATAGTTCAAAAGAATATTCACCTCTGAAAATCATACATTTCCCCCTGTAGCGTATCGTTTATATAGTTAAGCGCTTTCTCTCAAAACCTAGCAAGTTTGGGACAAAATAAAAAGCATGTGTTTCAAAGAAGCATTGTCCATATTACATCTCCAACAAAGAGCTCCATTAGATAGTCCTTTCTTATACAGACGTTTTTGGTTCTGTTGCAGTCTTTGCTTAGGATCTTATCCTCCTTTCTCTTTGCACCGGATCCTTGTTAGCGCCCAATGGCTGTGCCCCCGGCAACCATCTCTTCCCCCCACCCTCCGCTGCAGTGTCCCAGCTAATCCCCTGTAAAGAGTTTGGATTTCCAAAACAGCCATCGATGCATCTGTCAAACTCAGCCAAGCAGGTGACATTTAGCTGACTCAGCACTTCACCCGGGTTTGACCGCTGCAGCTTCTCACACAGATAATCGCCTCTTCATAAGCATCAAATGACTTGCAGCTGAAATAGGACTTTGACAGCCCTAAAGAGAGGGGGCCCCTCCCCCTTCTTCAGTCCCTCTGGAATGTGCTATTCAAATGAGACATATATGTACACGATTGCTTTACTTATAGCTCCCTGAATTGGACTTCTAAAGAATTTGGTGCTTTGTCAGAAACATATTGGACCCGAATTTATGTGTTGGCACCGATTGTGTGCCACCACACAGTAGCAGTAAGGGACTCTGAAAAGCCCCACTCTCAAAGGTTGTGTGAAACTGCTCATTTCAGTTTTCCTCAGTTTCTCATTTCTCCAATTAGTAAATTCAATTCTTCACACTTCCACATCAGCTTCCGATTTATTTCTTAAAAATAAATACAGCTGTTGTGAATATTCACCTGCGTTTCGGTGCAAATTTCTTATAATATACACATTTTTGTTCGCAGCTGTGCCTCAGGTAATATACTGGCAAAACCATTTTCTGTACTATATTGCAGTTTTGTAAGTTATTTTTTTACTGAAGCGTGCATTTTTATCATAACCTATCCCAATATAAACATTTTTTGGTACACATAAATTGGCTTCTTAAGATGCAGAAGAAATGCACTGAAAAAAGTAGAGATGTGCAAATTGCAAAATTAGAGACCTGCAAGTTGTGCTTCAGTTTGCATATTGTTTCAGAATGTGTAAATGAAGTTGGTTCACATGTTACCTGGGTCTTATTTTTTCCTTTCTGTTTGAAGATTGGGACAACATTTGCCTGCCTCCAGTCTGCAGGGACCTCACCTGTTCTCCAAGAATTCTCAAAGATTATTGAAAGCGGTTCTGAGATTACTAATGCAGATGATAAAAAAATCAAAAACACTTTGATGTGTGCATAATGCTGTGTTTTAATGCACATTTCTCAATGCTCCAACATTACAATACCCCCCCCCCATCCTGCCAAGGTTGGTGTGCAGTCATAGTAGATATTGAGTTTTTGCAAGATTTTCCCATTAGGCAAGCATTCAGGGTTCTGTCTGCAAGATTCCAAGCAAGATTTCTCAATATCCCAGAATTAAGATGTTGAAGCGGAACAGAAGCATCTAATAGCCTGCACAAACATGGACCAACAATGGTGTCAGCCAGCACAGGCCTTTGGAGGCTTCTGGGGAGTCGCAACTTTGCAGGGAGACAACAAAGTGATACAGTGTTTGCTGGCCCCCAATTATTGTGGCATGAGATCACAAGGGACCATACTTGCTCACAAAATCAGCATTTTCCCTATTAGATTTGTGTCCTGGCAATCCACACCGCATTGACCATGCTAGCTGCGGCTGACGAGTCCATCGACAGCTGAAGGGCACTGCGTTGGCAACCCTTGTATTATGTCTTTCATTGCTACCCTTCTCTCCTGAGACCTCCTTTACCCATCAGAGGCCTTACCTAATGATAGGGCCGGCCCTGGAGGGCACCAGGTTGGGAAGACGAGGTGAACAAGGCAAGGGATGGCTTGACTGTGGTAGCTCAGCAAGGGTCAGCAAACTTTTTCAGCAGGGGGCCGGTCCACTGTCCCTCAGACCTTGTGGGGGGCCGGACTATATTTTTTGGGGGGAAATGAACCAATTCCTATGCTCCACAAATAACCCAGAGATGCATTTTAAATAAAAGCACACATTCTGCTCATGTAAAAACACCAGACAAGTCCCACAAATAACCCAGAGATGCATTTTAAATAAAAGCACACACTCTACTCATGTAAAAACACGCTGATTCCTGGACCGTCCGTGGGCTGGATTGAGAAGGTGATTGGGCTGCATCCAGCCCCCGGACCTTAGGTTGCCTACCCATGCACTAGAGCATGAGACTCTTAATCTCAAGGACATGGGTTTGAGCCCCACATTGGGCAAAAGATCCCTGCATCGCAGAGGACCTTGTGGTCCCACTTACAACTCTATGAGTCTATGAGTTGCAGCTCCCATGCTTACCCATTGAACATCATCACCTTTTAATAGGATGTGCTGTGCATAGACAGGGGAAACAGGTGTCGTGTATCACAAGACAGGGATCAACATGACCCTGAACCTGATGTTTGCTAGGAGAACAGTTTTCAGGATGCTGGCATTTTTTTTTAAAGAGTAAGCATCTTATGGAAACCTTAGATCTTTGCTGGTACCCACATATGTACCAGTTGTCTCTCATCAGGCATCCCTTTCTAGAACAATGCAGGTGCTGGTAGTGTGTATATAACACCAGCTGGTGCCTTGAGCTACGGCTGAGAATGGCATAGCGGTTTGAGCAGGCCAGCAGGACTTCTAAAGTTGGCATGGGAAGCTCTGGCCAAATTAGGTCCAGGATGGAGTCTGAGTTTAGCCCGCAAAGTTGCTTCCCACTCACCTAAGCAGCTCATAGATGAGAGGGCTGTTGATGGCCACTAGCCATGAGGCCACTAGTTCTGTCTCTGCAGTTGGAGGAAGCAAATGCTTCTGAATACTAGTTGCTGGAAACTGCAGGAGGTCTTGTGGTCAAACCCTGCTTGTTGGTTTACTGCAGGCAGCTAGTCGGCCACTGTGAGAACAGGCTGCTGGACTAGATAGGTCATGGGCCTGATCCAGAAGTTTCCTCTGATGTTCTTATGCTCATCAGCATACCCTCCAACATTTCTCTGATGGAAACAGGGATGTACTGTTCAATAATGATGATGATGATGATGATGATGATGATGATAATAATAATAATAATAATAATAATAATAATAATAATAATAATTTTATTATTTATACCTCACCCTTCTGACTGGGTTGCCCCAGCCATGCTGGGCAGTTTCCAACATATATAAAAACATAATAAAACATAAAGCATTAAAAAAACCTTCCCCATATTGAAGGGCTGCCTTCAGATGTCTTCTAAAAGTTGTATACAGCCATGCTGGGCAGTTTCCAACATATATAAAAAGATAATAAAACTTAAAGCATTAAAAAAAAACCTTCCCTATATTGAAGGGCTGCCTTCAGATGTCTTCTAAAAGTTGCATACAGTCATACCTCAGGTTACAGATGCTTCAGGTTGCGTTTTTTTGGGTTACAGACCTGCTGAAACCTGGAAGTACCGGAATGGGTTACTTCCGGGTTTCGGCGGTCACGCATGCGCAGAAGCGCTGAATCGCAACCCGTGCATGCGCAGATGCACTGCTGCATTTTGCAAACGCTGCGGGTTGCGAACGTGTATCCCGCATGGATCACGTTCACAACCCGAGTGTCCACTGTAGTTACTTATCTCCTTGGCTCGGGGGGTCTCATATCTCCATATTCTCCGACATTTCTTTGATGAAATGGGGGTGTCCTATGGGAAAGTGGGACATTCCGGGATCAAATCAGAAACCAGGATGGCTTCTGTAAATCTGGGACTATTCTTGGAAAATAGGGACACTTGGAAGGCCAGGATTATCCAGACTGAGTGGGCAATGTGCAGACTGCCCTGCAGGCAGTGTCAGTTTGTGGGTATTATCCAGGCTTTATTTGAGTGTGCATAATTGCTGGGGTTTATGCACATTCTCCAGGAAATTCCCATTAACCCCATAACGTAGCTGGGCTGCTGCAATGGAATGAAATATCAGGTTCAAATAAGGCCCTGGTTTTCTCATCCTGCTATCCACCACCTGCCCCAGCTTCCCCCTTGCCTAGATGGGAGGTCAGGTCAAACAGATAGTTGCCTTAATGAGCAATTTACCCTCCTCCTATTTGTCCTAGGATATGGGCGGTGGAATAAATCAGGAGGCCGTGAGTCGGGTTTGTGCGGCTTCTGGCTATTAGATGTGTGTCAACGAGCAAAGGTGGGATCAAAGCCCCCAACGAGACGGCCAGGGGTCGTGAAGCATGGCTGGAGCCTAATTGTGGACCTTCCTTGGGCTAAGAGGAAGCTGGTAATGAAAGACCATTAGCCAGAATCTCCGTCCGAGCACTGGAGCAAAGAGGAGAGGAAATGTGTTTCTAGAGCAGTAGATAGGCAGGTGGGTCTGGGCTCCAGGGACCCTCGCCTCTCTTTTTTTTTTTTTTTTTTTTTTGCTGATGGAGCCCAGAGGCTTGGCGGATCACATCAAGGATCCACTTTGCCCTACGTTCTCTTCCCTGCAGTGGTCAGCTGAAGACTGCAGGAAAACTAAGAAGCCGGCATGACGGCTTGGGAACAGCCACAGCTCAGCAGCAAAGCATATTCTCTGCTTCAGAAAGTCCCAGGTTCTATACTCAGGTATGAATGGGAGAGGCCTGCCTGAAACCCTGGAGAACCACTGACGGTCAGCATTTCTTTATAAAAAATATTTGTATACTGCTACATGTGGTGCTGTGGGTTAAACCACAGGGTCTAGGACTTGCCGATCAGAAGGTCGGCGGTTCAAATCCCCATGACGGGGTGAGCGCCCATTGCTCGGTCCCTACTCCTGCCAACCTAGCAGTTCGAAAGCACGTCAAAGTCAAGTAGATAAATAGGTACTGCTCCGGCGGGAAGGTAAACGGCGTTTCTGTGCACTGCTCTGGTTTCGCCAGAAGTGGCTTAGTCATGCTGGCCACATGACCCGGAAGCTGTATGCCGGCTCCCTCGGCCAGTAAAGCCGCAACCCCAGAGTCGGTCACGACTGGACCTGATGGTCAGGGGTCCCTTTACCTTTACACAGGAAAGAAATATCTATCAAAGCAGTTTGCGGCAAGAAAGGGATGTATTTGCCCGCATGGGCCAGGCAGAATAGAAAAGTTTTCAGCAAGCTTTTAAAAGTTGGGAGGGAAGGTGCCTGTTGAATCTGTAGTGGCAGAGAGTTCCACAGGATTGGGTAGATGACACTACAGGGTCTGTTTCCTGTTGTTGTCAAATGAACCTCACCTACATGGGGAACGACCAACGATGCTCCTGCGGATGATCTCAGTGATGGAGCTGGAATATGGTACATAAGGGTTCAGGCGTTCCCTGAGGTACCCTGGACCCAAGTTGTGAATGAATGAATTTTGTGAATGGATACCTGGCTCCATAGTAAGTGGACTGCCAGCACAGCTGTTTTAACAATGGTCCCGTGTTCTTGACCCGAAGCTCCCGTCAGCAATCTGGCTGGAGCTGGAGCTTCTGAACCAGACCCAAGGGCAGCTCCACATATAGCGTATTGCAATAATCCAGCCTCAAGATTACCAATGCATGGACTAGAGGGGTCAGGGTATTCCTGTCCAGGAACAGCCCTAGTTGGTGAACCAGATGAAGTTGGGAAAAGGGCCACAGAGGACACTTGGGCCTCTAAAGACCAAGATGTATCAAGGAATATCTCCAAGCTATGCACTTGTTGCTCCAGTGGGAGTGTAACCCCATCCAGAACAGATAACTTGCCTATTTCCTAAGCAAGGGATCTGCCCTCACTGAGCAAGATAAGTCAACAGGCTGACTGTATCAGGCAGCTTCTTAGCTCATAGCTCTTTGTCCTGCTGTTTGTATCCAGAAATCAGAGGTACATCGCCTCTGATCATTGAGGTTCCCTCAGATCCGTCTGTCAGTGGATATTAAACTTCCATGAAGCCCAGAAATTAAGCTTAAATGCAGAACATATAAATACAGCAGGGTAGTAGCAGCTTTGACTTTCTTGGCCAGGAGAGGGGAAAATTTTTAACATATCAGTTCCAACAGTCATACAACATATCTTCTCATCTTATGCAATATTTTAGACTTCTGTCAACACCTCTGATGATTTTCCCTTCTTTATCACTTATTCTGCATTTTTTTATTTCTATATTGCATTTAATTGTCCTTAACTAACAACTCTTTTCATAGTCTTTCTTGCAATATTTCAAATAATCCACCTTACAAAACTTCTTGCAAACCTACTAGCGTACAGTGGTACCTCGGGTTAAGTACTTAATTCGTTCCGGAGGTCTCTTCTCAACCTGAAACTGTTCTTAACCTGAAGCACCACTTTAGCTAATGGGGCCTCCTGCTGCCGCCGCGCTGCCGGAGCACGATTTCTGTTCTAATCCTGAAGCAAAGTTCTTAACCCGAGGTACTATTTCTGGGTTAGTGGAGTCTGTAACCTGAAGCGTATGTAACCTGAAGCGTATTTGTAACCCGAGGTACCACTGTATTGAGGCAGCACCGGGTGTTGAAATTTTGTGCCCGTAACAATATTGTGCCTGGGGCAACTGCCCCTGTGGGCCCCCCCATGCTACACCACTGCTGCTTAGGTCCATCTAGTCCAGCACCCTCTTCTCAAGAAGCCTGCAAGCAGGACTTAAATGCAACTACCCTCTCCCCAGGGACGCTGGTGGCGCTGTGGGTTAAACCGCAGAGCCTAGGACTTGCCGATCAGAAGGTTGGCGGTTCGAATCCCCGTGACAGGGTGAGCTCCCGTTGCGCGGTCCCTGCTCCTGCCAACCTAGCAGTTCGAAAGCACATCAAAGTGCAAGTAGATAAATAGGTACCACTCTGGCGGGAAGGTAAATGGCGTTTCCATGTGCTGCTCTGGTTCACCAGAAGCAGCTTCGTCATGCTGGTCACATGACCTGGAACCTGCATGCCGGCTCCCTCGGCCAATAAAGCGAGATGAGCGCCGCAACCTCAGAGTCGGCCACGACTGGACCTAATGGCCAGGTGTCCCTTTACCTTACCCTATCCCCACAACTGGTATTCAAATACTCTTTGCCTTTACCCAGACTGCACCTCTTCCTTCCTGCACCAGACGGTGTCCCCTCGTTTGTTGCTTTTCCGAAAGCTTAGCTAATGTGGCAATCGAGACGTTCATTGGCTTCCTCTCCTCTCCGGTGTGGCAAGCAATTCCCCATTTCCCCCGTTCCGCTGTGCACGCAGCTGGCCAGAAGTAGCCAAGTGCACAACTTGTAATCTTCCCCGTGCATTAGATGGATTTCAAAGTCTTCGCAGCGGAGCGAGGGACTGTGGCGGCCCTTCAAGGAGTGAGGTTTGCAATTAAGTCCTGCCCGGAGACGGGAGGCAGGTCTGGCTTTGTCGGCGAGGGCTTTTCTTTCGCTCCGGTGATGACCTAATCAAAACAGAGACCGCGGCAAGTTGACAACCGGTAAGGCTGGCTGAAGTGGGGGGGGGGGAAGGCGGGGGGTGGTGGTGGAATGCAATGGAGGGGATGATAACATGCAGGCTGCTGAATGAACGGCTTTCAAAATAGGAAAGGCTTCTGAATGAGAATGATCTTGGCTGACTTTCCAATCGCCCTGGATTTATTGACACTCACTTCTCTCCAGCTCCTGATTGAACAAAGTATCAGACCTAGGGCACCTTCTCCTTCCTTGGAGGTTTTTAAGCAGAAGTTGGGTGGCCATCTATCATGGATGCTTTAGCTGTGATTGCTGCATGGCAGGGGGTTGGACTAGATGATCCTCAAGGTCCCTTCCAACTCTACAATCCTGAGATTCTGTGATTCACACTATTCATTCAAAATGCTATGATGTGCTTTAAGCAGTCCTGACT
This sequence comes from Podarcis muralis, assembly GCF_964188315.1. Lineage (NCBI taxonomy): Eukaryota > Metazoa > Chordata > Lepidosauria > Squamata > Lacertidae > Podarcis > Podarcis muralis. The sequence goes on along the minus strand of NC_135664.1, from coordinate 67,019,372 downwards.
TCCCTCAAAGAATCCTGGTACCTGTCGTTTGTCAAAGGCGAGGAGAGGGGCCAGGAAGCCCCAATTTCCACCCCAGAGCTACAGTTTCCAAAGTAGTTTAGCCACCAATCCCTCTTCCCAGGTAATTCTCCTGGTATGTCCCACGGAGGACCTTACGGTCTTCAAACAAAAGCATCTTGGAGGTCCCGGGCCACAGGGAGGTTTGGCTGGCCTCAACCAGAGCCAGGACTTTTTCGGCTGTGGCCCCGATTTGGTGGAACGCTCTGTCACAAGAGACTAGGGTCCTGTGCGGACTAGGGTCCTGTGTGGACCCTTAGCGGGACTTGACATCTTTCCGCAGGGCCTGCAAGACAGAGCTGTTCCACCAGGCCTTTGGCCAAGGCGCAGTCTGACCCCCTCCTTCGGTAATCCTCACAGAACTCTAGCCCAATGGTTGCCATTAATTTGATTCTGAATTGATTTTAGAATGAATTGATTTTAGAATGCTGTGTTACTTTTATTGTTGTTAGCCGCTCTGAGCCCGGCTTCGGCTGGAGAGGGCGGGATATAAAATTATTATTATTATTATTATTATTATTATTATTATTATTATTATTATTATTATTATTAACTGTAGCTCTGGAACAAGGGGTCTCCTCACAACTCTCAGCAAAATACCAGAAGGGCTCATCACACGGTTGAAATAACTCCAATTAAGCCACCTCTTTCCCCAAATTTGGCACAGATCATCCTCAAATGTCCCACTCCAAATCAACTCCTTGATATATTGTTAAGATGTAGTTCCAAAATGTCAGAAAACAAGCAAATAGCTCAGCTCTACCCTTGAAAAATACTGTGATTATTCCACTCTGTATCTAACCTGTTGGAACTCTGAGAATTGTAGATCTGTGAAGCAGATGTGGGTCTCCTAACCACTGTCAGCACCTTAAACAAACTACAGCTCCCAGAATGCTTTGGGGGAAGCCATGGCCATTTAAAGTGGAGCCATAGTTCTTTAACCGTATGGTGTGGTTGTTCACGACCAACTTGATGCCCTCCAGAAGTTTCGGGCTATAATTTCCATCATCCCCAAGCCAGCATGTCCTGTTGGAGTTCCTTTCTGCTACCAACGTTGCGGACTGGCTGTTCCTTCACGTTGAAAAAGTTATGTTCCTTCTATGCCAACATTCCATGCCACCCACCCAACTTCCAACTACGCTGCAGCGCACTGCCAGAAGATAGACTATGGTGGACACCATCCAGCTAGGAAAAGAAGACCCATCTGCCAAAAGAGACCCATCATGTTACAGAAGCAGGAACAGCTCAAAATATTTTGCCGCCCGAGGCAAAGAACAAGATGCTGTCCTGTCCCAGTTCCACGTACTGGCAGTTTGATGTTATTTCATTTGGGGAGATTGGGCAGCATCTTCCAGCGCATCTGAGAGCAGCAGGCTAGGTTAGGGAGTCAAGGGCACACACAGCTCTGTCCTTGAATGCCTCATCCCCTGCCTGCCCCCCAGCATCTGCTCGGGTTGCATAATGGTGGGGCCGGCCCTGGATGCAAGTTGGTTTGTCTAACTCAGGTGGGCGGTGGCTCCCTGATGGGATGCTGGCATGTTTCTGATGGCTTGCCTTCACATGCTTGCTGCTGGACTAGATGGTGGATCTGGATTGCAGGAAGGCAGTTCTGATGTTCTTACACACAAAAAGGATGGCACATATAGGAACATTGGGGGGAGGGTGCGGTGCCTTGCAATGAGCCAGACTGTTGGTCCATTTAGTTCAGCACTAACTACACTGACGGCCAGGAGCTCTCTAAGATTTCAGACAGCAGATACAGTGGTACCTCAGGTTACATACGCTTCAGGTTACATACGCTTCAGGTTACAGACTCTGCTAACCCAGAAATAGTGCTTCAGGTTAAGAACAGAAATCGTGCTCTGGTGGCACGGCAGCAGCAGGAGGCCCCATTAGCTAAAGTGGTGCTTCAGGTTAAGAACAGTTTCAGGTTAAGTACAGACCTCCAGAACGAATTAAGTACTTAACCCGAGGTACCACTGTATTCCTAGCTCTAGCTGGAGATGCTGGGGGTGACCAGTCCATATCAAATTTCAAAAATTCATTTTTTCTTCTTCAAAATTTCAAAAAATAGGAGGAGGTGGACTTGCCCTGCCAGACCCCTAAACTTTGTTGTGAACCATCTGCTTTTTGCTGGCTGAGAGAATGGCTGCTTTTGAAAGCACTGAAGTGTTGGATAATGGCAGACGAAGTTGATGGACTATATGGAATTGGCGGAAATGACTGGCAAGATCTGAGACCAGGGAGAAGAGTCGGTGGAAGAAGACTGGAAGAAATTTAAAGACTATTTACATAAATACTGTAAAATTAAGGAATGTTAAAAGAATGTTGGAATGAAGTTATATGGCTTTAGTAGAAATGTTATAAGGAATTAAGTATAAATAGATTAATAGAAAATTAAAGGAAAAATCAGGCAAGAATGTGTTAAGATAATTATAGGATAGAAAACAGAGGAAGATGGAAAGGAATTGCTGAAACAATTAATAGAAGTGGAATACAAAAAGGGAGGTGTGAGGAGGTTGTTGGAAATAAGTGAATGAAAGATAAGATATTGAAAATGTTTGAGGTGTTTTTAAACTGTTTTTGTTTGTTTTTGCTTTGTTTTGTTAGTTTAATGTGTTGGTGTTATGTAGTGTTTTTGTATTGTATTTTAATTGTTCTTTTTCTTTTCTTTTTTGTGTTGTGTCGAAAATGTTGGAAAAGTAATAAATATCATTTAAAAAAATATTCAAAAAATAAAAGCTAAAAAACATACAGTGCTACCTCTGGTTGCGAACGTGCTCCGTTCCAGAGGCCTGTTTGCAACATGAGCAGAATTTCGCAACGTGAGATTTGCCGCTTCTGAGCATGTGCGTGACGTCTGCACATGCGCAAGCGGCGAAACCAGGAAGTAACCCTTTCCAGTACTTCCGGGTCGCTGCGGGATGCAACCTGAAAACGCTGAACCTGAAGCAAACGTAACATGAGGTATGACTGTATTAGTATTATTATGTTTTGGAGGTTTTGCCAGAAAAGCACAACAACTTTGCCAAAAAACGCTCAGCAACTTTTGTGTTCGAATTTTCACTTTTTGAAATACGACATCCCTACAACACTGGAGGCCTGATCCATGCTATGCATTTAGATCAGTTACCACACCACTTGTAACTTCTCCCAGAGAATCCTGGGAAGTGTAGTTTGTTAAGGGTGCTGAGAGTTGTTAGGAGACTCCGGAGCTACAATTCTCAGCCTATCCTTCTTCTCAGGGGGCTCTGGGATTTGTAGCCCCGTGAGAGGAATAGGGGTCTCCTAACACCTTTCAGTACCCTTCACAAAACTACATTTCCCAGGATTCTCTGGTGGATTAAAGTGGTATAATACTGCTTTAAATGTATACTTCAGATGGGACCTTATGTTATGTCTTTATGCCCAATCACAGGGTTGGGGGGGGGGGCGGGTAACTTTTTAAAAAAATAAGTAGAAGAAGAAGAGCGCATGACCACCCTATTTTGAGCATCACCAAGAAACAGAAACAGTTGACAAGGCTATACAGATGAGGTTGGCTGGGTTAATTCCAATTGCAAATGGATAGCAAAGGAAAGCAACATTCACTTTGAGATTTGGAAGCTGTTCTTAGCTGGGTAACTAGGGGCTAGGGGCAGGTGTGCTCTGCCTGAGGCAATATCCTCAGTGATGGATGGCAGGGCAAAGGATGGGGGAAAGGGCTGGAATTCAATATCTTTCTACCTGCCATCAAATTCTATGTCCTTCAGCTACTTATTTTAAAAAAAGAGCAGCATCACAGAAAAGTGTCTATTAATTGCTTAGCAATTTTTCTGAAATATGCTGACACCAATTGCTGCTTCTTCTTCTTCTTCTTCTTCTTCTTCTTCTTCTTCTTCTTCTTCTTCTTCTTCTTCTTCTTCTATATTTATTTATATCTCACCTTTTCCTCTGATGAGACTTAAGGTCGCTTACTGATAAAAGCAAGGATTGCTAAAAACAAAGAAAAAGCCATCATTAAAAAACAATTAAACACTGATAGAATCAAAACCATATGCAAATATAAAATCTGTTTAACAGATACAAATATTTATAATGAAAAGAGCACGTCACCATTCAGTATTTGATCACTGGTCTGTTTCTTAGGAACCTCTTGGGTAATTTCTGGGGGAAGAACATAGGCCATGGCTAGGCAACCTAAGGCCCCGGGAGCCAGATCCAGCCCAATTGCCTTCTAAATCCAACCCGCGGACGGTCCGGGAATCAGCGTGTTTTTATATGAGTAGAATGTATGCTTTTATTTAAAATGCATCTCTGGGCTATTTGTGGGGCATGGGAATTCGTTCATTATTTTTTTTTTCTTCAAAATATAGTCCGGCCCCCCACAAGGTCTGAGGGACAGTGGACTGGCCCCCTGCTAAAAAAGTTTGCTGACCCCTGGCATAGGAGACCTCAAAAAGCAGATAGGCTATTACACATCAACTGATTTCAAGAGTTAACATTTTGAACAAACTCCAGCTATTAACCAGAATTAAGGTAAAGGTAAAGGTACCCCTGCCCGTACGGGCCAGTCTTGACAGACTCAAGGGTTGTGCGCTCATCTCCCTCTAGAGGCCGGGAGCCAGCGCTGTCCGCAGACACTTCCGGGTCACGTGGCCAGCGTGACGAAGCTGCTCCAGCGAACCGGCACCAGAGCAGCACACGGAAACACTGTTTACCTTCCCGCTAGTAAGCGATCCCTATTTATCTACTTGCACCCGGGGGTGCTTTCGAACTGCTAGGTTGGCAGGCTCTGGGACCAAGCAACGGGAGCGCACCCCGACGCGGGGATTCGAACTGCCAACCATGCGATCAGCAAGGCCTAGGTGCTTAGGTTTTACCCACAGCGCCACCCGCGTAACCAGAATTAACCTACCCCAAATGACCATGTTCCAAATGCCCCCTTCATTCCACTCCCATTGACTGATCCGATCACCACATTCTCACCCTGTCCCCACACCAGGAAATGGAAGATTTTCTGCCTCTCCCCATTCCTCTTGCGGCTACATGGTCTTTGCTGTTGCATGCAGATTCTGAAAGCAGCAAATGGTTTTCTCCCCCGAAGGGCTTTCTGGCCCCGAAATCTGCTCCCCAAATCTCCAACTCTATAAATTTCCTCAATAGGAAGTACCTTGCCCAGACTTCAGATAAAAAACCAAGATGTTGCTTCTGTTGATAAACTCCCTACATTAAAGGCTTCAACCTTGAGCGCTTTTCAATTCCAAGCAGAACGCCAACCGTTTTATTTCCTCGTGTGCTTTCCATTTATTCCCTCCTCCTCTGAGAGTAATGCAATGTTTCCTTCAGCTGCCTATCTGTTAAATGCGGTGTCACAGCGGGGACGGAGTGGTGGTGGAGGGGGGGAAGGACTGCTTCATCCCAATGCAAGTTGATTAACGGATGGAATCCAGGGGTGCAAAGCGTTTTCATCAAAACTTAGGAGCCAGCGTGATCTTCTTGGAGCCGGCAGGAAGAGAAGGAGAGATGGAGCTTTGAGCAAGGCATTTTCAGGAAGAATGGGATCTCCACCTTTATTTTTTTTAATAGTTTTTATTAAATTTTCTAAATTACATTTCAAAATATTCATTTAATAACCAATGACTTCCCTTCTTCTCCTTCCGTGGTTCATTTTGCATACCATAAAGTCATTCTGGCCACATGACCCAGAAGCTGTCTGCAGACAAACGCCAGCTGCCTTGGCCTATAGAGCGAGATGAGCATGCAACCCCAGAGTTGTCTGCGACTGGACCTAATGGTCAGGGGGCCCTTTACCTTTATTTTATTTTAGGCAGCCCTTAACTGAGAGATGTCAGTGCTAAAGCTTGCTTGGAAATCATAGTCTCCGACCTTCCTGTAGTGCAGGGCTTGGGAAGCTCTAGCCCAGAGTTTTTGATGATTAAGTGATATATAAAGGTAAAGGTACCCCTGACCATTAGGTCCAGTTGCGGGCGACTCTGGGGTTGCATGCTCATCTCGCTCTATAGGCCAAGGGAGCTGGCGTTTGTCTGCAGACAGCTTCTGGGTCATGTGGCCAGCATGACTAAGCCACTTCTGGAGAACCAGAGCAGCACATGGAAATGCTGTTTACCATCCCGCTGGGGCAGTACCTATTTATCTACTTGATGTGCTTTCGAACTGCTAGGTTGGCAGGAGCAGGGACCAAGCAATGGGAACTCACCCAGTCGCAGGGATTCGAACTGCCGAACTTCCGATCGGCAAGCCCTAGGCTCTGTGGTTTAGACCACCCGTGTCCCAATATATATATCCTATTAAATAAATAAAACACCATTAAATAAAGAATTAAATGGGAAAATTAAAATTGCATTCTCTTTCCTACTTTTCCAATGCCACACTCCTAGCATGACAACACAGAAGTATGTTCTAAATGCCCAGTAAAGTAACAGCTTGCCCTGTATAACTTTTTCTTTTAAAATTGGTTAGTAAAGAAATGCAGAGCTATACACTTAACCAGGCAAGTCATAGGGAAAACAAGGACAGCATCAGCAGTGCTTTTTTCCCTAGGGGTCCACAGGGGTACGCATACCCCTAAACATTTTGTGAATCTTCGTACTTTTGTGCATTTACTGTATTTATTTTCATCCGATTTAAACTATAAAATGGTGATTTTCTGGAGTCAAAATGAGACTCATTTTTATTTTATTTTTTTAGAAAAAATGCACTGATCATCAGTATGAAGCTACTGAATAAGGTAAAAAGGTAAAAGGTAAAGGACCCCTGGATGGTTAAGTCCAGTCATAGGCAACTATGTGGTTCTGGCGCTCATCTTGCTTTCAGGCCGAGGGAGCTGGCCTTTGTCCACAGACAGCTTTCCGGGTCTTGTGGCCAGTATAACTAAACCGCTTCTGGTGCAATGGGTCACCAGAGTGCACAGAAACACTATTTACCTTCCCGCCGCAGTGGTACCTATTTATCTACTTGCACTGGCATGCTTTCGAACTGCTAGGTTGGCAGGAGCTGGGACAGAGCAGTGGGAGCTCACCCCATCGCAGGGATTCGAACCGCCGACCCAAGAGGCTCAGTGGATTAGACCACAGTGTCTTAAATAGCATACATCTGACAATCTAGTAAAGAGGTATAAAAACAGGGCATCCAAGGAATGTTAAGCAGGATGCCTTCGTCCCAACCGTGATAATGAATGGGATGTCAGCAGCGTGCAGAAATCTCAGTCCCCATTAATGTATATTTAAAACGAAAACAAAAAAGAGCTTTGAGCTCTTTGGATGAAATCGAAACTTGGATGCTTGCATGTATGGGGGGAGAAGAGAGGCCCCCAAACTCCTCTCTCCCCTTTAGCTCACTTTAGGTCAAGACCTGCTCGGCACCATCCACATTCTCCGACGCTACTTTGGCTTTTCTTACTTGAACTCTGAAAGGGAACAGAGAAGCAGGTACCCGGAGCCAAGAGCCGAGCACCTTCCAATTTCAGTCTAAAATTTCACTTAATGCAACGGTGGCGCCAGGCCCCCACATACGGTGCGTACCGTTAAGCATATGTTTATGTAATGTGACGGCAGGCCTTGGCGATCCATCCCATTCTTTGCTAAAAGCTTTAGTCACTCCAGGTTCACTCATCCAAAACCCCTTATGATCTCAAATATCCCAGTTACTTTCTCCGCAACTAGCCTGGAGCAGAAAGCGAAGGCAAAGGAGATCGTGGTGGCAGGTATGGGCAGGAGGTTTGGGGGGGGAAGGGGAGGGGGGTAACTGTCAGGGATGTCTCAGCTCTCAATATTGTATTTTGTTCCGTCCAGAAGGGGCAGTTATTACATTTAGATCTGACCGTACTCAGTGCCAGCCTGCACAAATCACGTAAGCTTGAGGGCGTTTGTTCGTTTTCAGGTGACATAATCTTTACCTGAAAGCAGAAATGGAAAGACGAAGAAGTTCCTACTAAAGCAAAAGTAAGCAAAGGAATGGACTATGTTGAATCAGCAAAGTTAAAGTAAGAGAGACTATTTTTTTTTTTAAGAATGGAAGCCTTTTAGACCATATAACACCGGTCCTGAAAGACCTACATTGGCTCCCAGTACGTTTCCAAGCACAATTCAAACTGTTGGTGCTGACTTTAAAAGCCCTAAATAGCCTCGGTCCTGTATTCCTGAAGGAGAGTCTCCACCCCCATCGTTCTGTCTGAAAACTGAGGTCCAGTGCCGAGGGCCTTCTGGCAGTTCCCTCACTGTGAGAAGTGAGGTTGCAGGGAACCAGGCAGAGGGCCTTCTTGGTGGTGGCGCCCACCCTGTAGAACGCCCTACCATCAGATGCCAAGGAAATAAACAACCATCTGACTTTTAGAAGACATCTGAAGGCAGCCCTGTTTAGGGAGGTTTTTAATGTTTGAAGTTTTATTCTGTTTTTAGTCTTCTGTTGGAAGCCTCCCAGAGTGGCTGGGGAAACCCAGCCAGATGGGTGGGGTATTATTATTATTATTATTATTATTATTATTATTATTATTATTATTATTGGATTTTTCAAAGAAATACCACAGCATGAAGAATCTGCGAGCAGGTTTCGGACTATGAGCAACAGAAAGAATTAAAGATTATTGTGTTGTGACTATGTTAAAAAAGAGGGAAGACAGGGTGCAGCAACGCGGTGTAAGAAAAACTTTGTGGAAAATGGGATGGGAAGTTGGCAATATAAAAGTGTTTGGTTTTTTAAAAACATATTGGAATTATAGGTGGAATTTTTGAATTTATTTATTTTTAAATAGTAATACTATTTACCCAAAAGACTATTTACCTTGCACTTTTTTTAAAAAAACCATTTCATAAAATGTATACACCACTTGATGACAAAGCAACAGCACCCCCAAGCAGTTTACAAAAAAGTTGAAACGATAAAATCATCAACAGGAAAAATGAAGAACGATAATTTATGACGTTCAGAAAGTTAAAATGACAACAGACCTAAAATGGATTAAAGCTCGTGGCGAGTTTCTAAACATCTGGGCAGGCTTGTCTAAACAAGGATGTTTTTAGTGGATGCCAAAAAGAGTCCAGCGAAGGAACCTGTCTGATATCAACAGGCAGGGAGTTCCAAAGTTTAGGTGCTGCTATGAAAAAAGGTCAAGGTGGAGTTGGAAGTATGGCCAAGGGTGAGGGATGATGGGAGTTGTAGTCCAGCTACATTGCGTGGTGATCCCCCCCCCCAAAGTTGGAATAAATAAAGACACAGGACACCAGAATTTTAGGTTAATCGGCGAAAAATGGCCACAACTTTATTGGTTACAGGTAAGAGCGGTATTGGCTTTAGGCATTGGTCCTGTCAGACTAACCAGCATAGAACCGGAAAGGGTTAACACCAACAGAGGGGGGGGGGCTGAGATGCACATCTCTAGGCACTCCCCGAGGGGTCACCGCTCGGAAGCACGCTTTAGGCCTAGCCTCCATAGGTTTCGGACGAGGCAACGCCCCCTGGAATCCTTTATCGGGCTACCCTTAAATATTTGGGGGAGGTGATGGCGCTCTTTCCCCCCGACTCATCTGCATAATAATATCCCTACCAACGCCTAACCACCAAAACCAAAGGCGTTGTGACGTTTTGCTACGAGGTAGGTGAAAAAAACAAATGCCTTTAAAACAATGCCGATTAGCCAAGTGGAAAAACTCCTACCAGGCCCCTTGCGGTGACCGACCGAGGTCCATAGCAAAGTCCGAAAGAAAACCTAGAGGGTGGGTGGGTGGGAAACCGCAGCTGGAACGAGGAAGGAAAGGGGCGATCTCAGGCCGTGCCGTCCTTAAGTGACCCTAGCCCCGCCCCTGCAGCCAGCCGATTGGCTGGCCCAGGGAATGACACGGCCTGAGGATTCCCCAGATCGCGTGGGGCCGCAGCCAGCCCCGCGCGGGTGATGGTGGGCATGAGCCCGCAACCCCCCCATCCTTATGACGGGAATGGCTTTGTAAGTGTGCAAAGTCTGGGCTTGGCCATGCCAGAGCTATCCTGAAAATTATAGATACAGATATATAGAGAGGGATGGATGGATGGAAGGAAGGGCAAACAAACAAACAGGTGACAATGCCTATATAAGGAGGCTTTCCCCATAAACTGTCAACCAGCAGATTTGCTGTAAACTTCAACAAGGCACAGAAAACACTTTTATCAAGATGGCTAAACTCCTGCTAATCTGACGAATCACATCAAATAAGGCAGATGTAAAAACTCACTCTTTCAAAGAGGAAGCAAAACACACTTCCCCACTTGGAAATGACTGTCGGCTAGACTTTCCACCACCTTCATAGCTCCACATTCTGTTGGCCTTTCACCCACATCAAAAACATCAATAAAACCAGATCGGGCTGGTTCTTCTCCATCGCGCATCAGCCTTAAAACAAATTAATTCCAAAAATGAAAGACCCAAGGAACAGATAAATCTTGGCTAAACTTAGCAACAGAGCAAAAAAATGAGGCCAGAGCTGCTGTTCAAAAAACCCCCAAATGTTTGCCATATTTGTCACATATATGACAATATGACAATACTTTGGCCACCTCACAAGAAGAGAAGACTCCCTGGAAAAGACCCTGATGCTGGGAAAGATGGAGGGCACAAGGAGAAGGGGACGACAGAGGACGAGATGGTGGGACAGTGTTCTCGAGGCTACCAGCATGAGTTTGACCAAACTGCGGAGGCAGTGGAAGACAGGAATGCCTGGTGTGCTCTGGTCCATGGGGTCACGAAGAGTCGGACACGACTAAACGACTAAACAACAACATCAACAAATATAAACAGGACACATGAAATTCTGCTTCAGGTAAAGCAGGGCCAGCTAATTAATCTGTGGCTTTCTGGATACTTCTAAACTACATATTCAACATGCACCCTGATTTGCTTGAGCAATACTTATATGGTGATTAAACTGCGTCCAGTCTTCACTGCACATTTGTTCAGATTTGTTTACCGGTCAGTCATATGACAATGAACATTTGTTTTGATTTGCCTGCCATGTTTTTACACGTCTTCCCATTAGTCAATCATTCACCCCACACTTTTTGACGCATTTCCCCATCAGTTTCCAAACCACAAGTGGTTTAAGTGGATTTGTTGTGCTAGGATCGACAGAGCACTTTAATCCACTTTAATTGTGCAAACTTGAAGTTCTGGTAAGTGTTTGAATCACTTCTGGAAAAAAATGCCTTTGGTGTGCAGACGTCTTGCATCTCCCATCATTCCTGATTGTTGGTCAACAACATCTGGAGAGCTATAAGTTAAGAACTCTGAATTGGTCTAGTCCTCTTTTAAAGCCATCTAGGTTGGTGGACCTCATGTGGGAGCCAGTTAAAAATAATAATTTTATCCCCATCCCTGAGCCCTGGGAATGTTTGCTTTATCTCAAATGGATCATCCATACAAGGGTAGCAATGTGGTGCCCTCCAGATGTTCTTGGACTACAGTTCCTATCATGACTTCCCACTGGCCATGCCGGATATTTCTGATGGGAGTTGTAGTCCATCACTATCCAAAAGGCACCCTGTTGGCTCCGCAGAGATGAAGAACGATAGTATAAAGGAAACGCAAGTGCCTTTTACGAAGGCTTTCGATCTGATTGTGTTTTTTAAAGATCGCTTCTTTCTGGGCGCAGAGCTATCCACAGCGATCAAAAAGAACAGCCAGACAAATTGATTACCCAAGTAACTTGCAACCGAAATGAAAGCCAATTATTTCCCTTTCCCTTTTCATTGGCGCTAATCAGAAATGGCACTGTTGAAGTCAGCAGAGTTACTCAGATGTACAGCTAGCAGATGCCCCTGCAGAGCTGAGTGCGGCAATGTGAGCTCATGAAACCGATGGGGTGTTTCAGCTTCTGATTAGCATGACAGATGGTTTTGCACAGATGCAGGTCGCCGTGCAATGAGCATGGAAATTGACGTATGCTGCAGATAACATTTGTGGGGAGTTCCTAACCCCTTCCTCCATCCCTCCGCCCATAACTTGTTATCAGCAGCATCCGGGGATCAGCTATAGGCGTCATTAAATCATCACGGTTTTATTTTGCTCTCATCTTTCTTGATTATTAATTTGCATATGTTCAGGGCACAAGAAAGACTGTGGGTGTCGTGCCTATTACAAAGAAAACTACACCCCACCCCCACCACCAAGAACTCATCACTGGTTTTCTGGCAAAAGTTTCAGTCATCGAGAGATTAAAACAGCAACACAGAAAACGAATTCAGTTCCTACACATTAATTGTTACAGAGTCAGAATTAGATAAGCTGCAGTGTTGCAGAAGAATGAAGGGGTTTTGCTTTGAGATTCACTCTAAGGGAAATCAGCGTCATTTCATCCTGTTCAATGTTAAGTTGGGATGCGGGTGGCACTGTGGTCTAAATCACTTAGCCTCTTGGGTTTGCCCATTGGAAGGTCAGCGGTTCAAATCCTTGCAACGGGGTGAGCTCCTGTTGCTCTGTCCCAGCTCCTGCCAACCTAGCAGTTCGAAAGCACACCAGTGCAAGTAGATAAATAGGTACTACTGTTGCGGGAAGGTAACCGGCATTTCCATGCATTCTGGTTTCCGTCATAGAATCCCGTTGTCCCAGAAGTGGTTTAGTCCTGCTGGCCACATGACCCGGAAAGCTGTCTGTGGACAAACGCCGGCTCCCTCAGCCTGAAAATGAGATGAGCGTTGAAACCCCATAGTAGTCTTTGACTGGACTTAACCGTCCAGGGGTCTTTACCTTTACCTTTTTACCTATTCAGTGTTAAATTGTATGCAGGTGAAAGGCTACTACTATTATTATTCCTGCCACTGAATGTTGCAGCATTGAATACTTCTGTTGACTGTTCCAGCCAGCCAGCCGGCCATGCCCTTTGCAGCAGTCCTCCATCCCATCCCCCCTCCATTCCATCTCATGGCCACTGAGCATGCTCACTGCTCATAAGTCTGTTTTGGGCTCCTTGCCACAGTATTTTTTTCTTAAGAGGTTCCCCCACCCCGACTTCTGGAATTGTTTGACCTTCCTCAAACTTTGCCAATACTCTCTTCTTGTGCGTCTTGGCTATATAAATGATGACACTCACACCTGAGCATCAGGAATACTGTAGATGGAATTGTTGGAGTGAGCATAATTGTTACCATTTCGGGCATTATTGCCACTAGAACATACATTTATATTGATTTAGAAATTCATGGGGGATAGGTTCATTGCAGGCTGCAAGCCATGATGGGCTGCTGCTCTGCTTTCTGGCACAATACAAAGTGCTGGTGTTTATCCTGTTTTCCCACCTGTACCTGCCCATGCCTCGAGATCCTCTTTTGGAGGCCTTTCTCCAGCTGCAACTAGGAAGATGTTGAGCAAGGGATCAACACTCTTGGCTGTAGCATTCATGCTAAAAGGAGGCAACGACCTTTTTTATTTTACAGTGCCTAGAGCAGTGGTTCCCAAAGAGGGTGGTCTTGCCTTCTGGGTGGGGGCTCCTGGGTGGTATGGATGCCATTAGGCAGTTGAATGTGCATCCATCCTTTCCCCTGTCTTCCACCCTCTGTGTGTGGTTCCATATGCTGGCAACCTATGCTATGCCACTGTATCTGTATTTTTTTGTTTTTGTTTAGTCATTTAGTCGTGTCCGACTCTTGGTGACCCCATGGACCAGAGCACGCCAGGCACTCCTGTCTTCCACTGCCTCCCGCAGTTTGGTCAAACTCATGCTGGTAGCTTCGAGAACACTGTCCAACCATCTCGTCCTCTGTCGTCCCCTTCTCCTTGTGCCCTCCATCTTTCCCAACATCAGGGTCTTTTCCAGGGAGTCTTCTCTTCTCATGAGGTGGCCAAAGTATTGGAGCCTCAGCTTCATGATCTGTCCTTCCAGTGAGCACTCAGGGCTGATTTCCTTCAGAATGGATAGGTTTGATCTTCTTGCAGTCCATGGGACTCTTAAGAGTCTCCTCCAGCACCATAAGTCAAAAGCATCAATTTTTTGGTGATCAGCCTTCTTTGTGTTCCAGCTCTCACTTCCATGCATCACTACTGGGAAAACCATAGCTTTAACTATACGGACCTTTGTCAACAAGGTGATATCTCTGCTTTTTAAGATGCTGTCTAGGTTTGTCATCGCTTTTCTCCCAAGAAGCAGGCGTCTTTTAATTTCATGACTGCTGCCACCATCTGCACTGATCATGAAGCCCAAGTATATATATAGATTCAACAGAGACACCGAGTTGAGATTTCTGACCAAGCAGACATCAGGACTCACACCTGCATAGAAACCAGATGTTTCGCCTGCATGCCCAAGGATCATATGAACAGATCTACCTGTGTCACACTTACGGGTCTTAAGTGTGGCTTTGGACTTACATACCATGAATCTCACCCTGTTATTAACCTCTGGTTGAATTGGGAGCAACTATATTTTACCAGTCAATGTTGTGGGGTGTTTTTTTTTTATTTAATGTGCCATGCATTCAGCTCTGTTCAACTAGCTCTCTTGATAAGAATGCTTTCATTTTGTACAATTTTATTCCCTGCCCCCCTTTGTACTTTCATATAAAAAAATGCACTAAAGCTTATCACAAGCGTGAGAACCACGATGAGGGGACAGATAGTGGCAGGAAATTAGAAAAAGAGAGAGAAGGTTATTACTCAGCTGAAATAATAAGTTCAAGGAATGGAAGGTTGGTACAGAAAAGGACATATTGCTGATGGGATATATTAATATCATGGAGGATATGACTATTGATGACTACAAGCCATGATGGCTATGCTTTGCATTCATGGTCAGTGGCAGCAATGGTTCTGAATGCCAGTTGCTCAAGGAACACCTCTCCCCATATGAACCGACCCGGATCCTGAGAACATCATTTGATGTGCATCCTCTGTGAGAGGTCCGGAAGGTGGCAACACGAGAATGGGCCTTTTCTGTGGGAGCTCCCCATTTGTGGGATGATCTCCCCAGACCTTAGGCGACAGGTGAAACCATTCCTCTTGTCCTAAGCCCTTGGATGATTATACAATCGATGGACCGGTGGCGTTGTTTTTATTTGTTACCATGCTATGGATTTTTGTGTTTTTATATTGGAAACCGCCCTCTAATCCATCCTGAGGGAAAGTCGGACATTCCAGGATCAAATCAGAAACTGGGATGGATTCTGTAAATCCAGGACTGCCCCTGGAAAATAGGGACACTTGGAGGGTTTGCAATAGTCTCAGTCCTATCCAACCAGGCTACACCCCCAGACCCGTCCATTGCCCTGTGTATCTCAGGGTTCGACCCTCAGGAGATCTGAAAACCCAGATGATCCGGAATGCTGTACGCTGGCTCCCTCGGCAAATAAAGCAAGATGAGCACCGCAACCCCAGAGTCGGCCACGACTGGAACTAATGGTCAAGATTCCATTTACCTTTAAGGAAAAGCAGGGCATTCTGGGATCAGAGAGAGAGAGAGAGAGAGAGAGAGAGAGAGGAGATTTGAGGCACAAGGAAGGAGAGAACTTTGAGGGCCCACTGAGAAAGAAGGAAATTGGCAAGCATTGGCAATCTCTGCAGTTCACACGGCGAGTTCATATATCAAACTGACAGTACATTTAACTATAGATAAAGTCTGTATTGACTTAGAGGCCTGCTTCTTTCACTGGCAATTGAGTGGTGTGAATAACATGGCGGTTCACCTATAAATGACCGGGATTGGAAGTGGGGACTGTTCGCCCTTCAATCATTTCGCTAAAAAGACCTGCCATAGCCCTATTTTCCGACTTGGAGCCTTCCTGTCCCAAAACAGAAGGTGGGAACATGCACACACACAAAAACCCAATGGAGGAACAAAAAGATAATTGACAGTGCAGGCCCCGTCAATCTCTCTCCCAATGATTATGTACTTGGCCAAGGTATGTTAAAGTTTTATATGGTAATTATACCCATTGTGACTTTTGTAATTATAGCACGAGAAGGTCACAGGCAGGGGAACACTGCCAACCTTCCTGGTTTGGAGAGCTAGCCTGAACAGGAGAGATTGCGTGCGACTTTCCGTGTGCTCGTACAAAATCCAGAACCCAGAATCCTGGAGCCTCGGTTCTGTATTTTTCGAAGGGAGCTGTTTTTCTAGACCCCTTTAGAATGTGGTTGGAGTGGCTCCATCCCCACGCAGCATGAAGATTCTGAATTCATTCCTTGACAAATACCAGTTGCTGGAAACCACAGGAAGGGAGAGAGCTCGAATCCTGCTTGCTGGTTTCCCACAGGCCCTGTGAGAACAGGATGTTGGACTAGATGGGCCATTGGCCTGATCCAGCAGGCTCCTCTTAAGACTTTATGTTCTTATGCTCTTTAGCTGCTCGCAAGGTATGGAGAAACCACTGTTCTGCCTTCTTGGCAGGTGGATTGCTATTGCTGACTGAGGCAGACCCTCCAAGTCTCAGATTTACAGAAGCCATCCTGGTATATCGTTTGACCCCAGAATGTCCTGCTTTTCCTTAAAGGTAAAGGGACCCCTAACCATTTGGTCCAGTCGTGACCGACTCTGGGGTTGTGGTGCTCATCTCGCTTTATTGGCTGAGGGAGCCGGCGTACAGCTTCCAGGTCATGTGGCCAGCATGACTAAACCGCTTCTGGCGAACCAGAGCAGCACACGGAAATGCCGTTTACCTTCCCGCCAGAGCGGTACCTATTTATTTACTTGCACTTTGACGTGGTTTCGAACTGCTAGGTTGGCAGGAGCAGGGACCGAGCAATGGGAGCTCAGCCCGTTGCGGGGATTCGAACCACCAACCTTCTGATCGGCAAGTCCTAGGCTCTGTGGTTTAACCACCTGCTTTTCCTTAGGACGTCCCTATTTTCACTGGAGAAATGTTGGAGGGGACGGCAGTCTTTTGATTGAAGAAATGTTGAGGGGGATGGAATAGAACATCCCTATTTTCATTGGAGAAACGTTGGAGCGTATATGAGAGGGAGAAGGTGGAGGTATTGGAGAGGTGAACACGGTGGAAATGCTCCAGCAAGAGCACCACAGTGGTTGCTTTTATAAACTGATTGTTTAAAATTTCAGTTCAACAAAGAAAAAGAAAGAGAGGAAGGGGAAAAAATCCCCAAACCCATCAGCTCACATTAAAATTAAATAACCATGGATACATCCATCTTAATATCCATCTCAGCCAAGGCCGTCTTTACCCAGGGGTGCAAGGGGTGCGGGGCACCCGGGCGTTGAATTCTGGGGGGCACCAGGCGCCCGCCGCTGAAGCCGCCGCCTAAGCTAAAGCTGCTTCAGGGAGAGCTCTCTGGAAAGTCTCACTCACTAAAACCGTGAGGAGGGGGAGTGACAGGAAAGTGGGAGAGACAGACAGAAAGACAACACGCTTATCTAGTGACGGGAGCGCGCACAGGGTCCGGATCCTTCCCAAGAAGAACTCGTATATGTGCGCTTGCAAAGGCCCTCCCAGCTCCTCTAGAAATAAGGTTGCTCCCACAATGAAAGGCTGCCCAAGATGGCTCTCCCACGCATGCGCACAATGCCCGCCTGTCTCATCTTTCAGACACCTCCCTACGACCGTAAGCGCATGCGTGGAGTCTTTGTACCCACTCCCAATGTGTTCTTTGTCTTCTTTAGAAAAGCTGGTGTTAAACACACACACACACTCCTTTGGGAGCCACACAGGCGTGAGCGCTATTTATCAAATGATAATAGTGACCTAAGCATAATAAAAGTTAATTTGGGGGCTGAACTAAATTTAGGGGGTGCTGGGCGGATCTTTGCACCCTGGCGGCGCGTATGTTAAAGACGGCCCTGATCTCTGCCATCCAAGATAGGCATCCACACAAAGTTGACATAACAGATATGTTTAAATGTAGCAAGAGCTGAGATGGTGGGGGAGGGCAAGACTTCCTGAGGGCCTCACTATTGGCCAGAAGAGATCCTACTGGGAAAGCTAGACCAAATGTTCTGGCAGCACAAGGCAGCGTCATATCTCAATGTGTCTGCCTTTACAGAGGGCAGTTTCTATTCTTATGATGTGCTAGATCATGGGTAGGCAAACCAAGGCCCGGAGGCTGGATCTGGCCGAATCGCCTTCTCAATCCGGCCTGCGGACGGTATGAGAATCAGTGTTTTTTACAAGAGTAGAATGTGTCCTTTTATTTAAAATGCATCTCTGGGTTATTTGTGGGTCCTGCCTGGTGTTTTCACATGAGTAGAATGTGTGCTTTTATTTAAAATACATCTCTGGGTTATTTGTGGGGCATAGGAATTCGTTCTTTTTTCTTTCTTTTTCAAAATACAATCTGGCCCCCCACGATACGATACGATATATCTTTATTGTCACTGTCCCATGCAGGACAATGAAATTGAAAAAACTACATAAAACTACATAAAAACTGCATAAGACTACTACAAAACTACGTAAAACTACTACAAAACTCCATAAAACATTCAAAACCCCCTAAAAACTCTAAAACCCCATTTTAAAATACACTATACTATAGAAACCCCTTATGCTGCAAGGTCTGAGGGATAGTGGACCGGCCCCCTGCTGAAAAAGTTTGCTGACCCCTGTGCTAGATTCACCGGATACATCGGTCTGACCCAACAGTTCTCAGCTTTCGTTATTATGATGTGCTGCATTTGCTGGACAGATCCAGCAGGGATTTCGTGATTGCGTGATTCAGCATGGCTCTTCTTATGATGCAAATTGTAGAATTGTAGAGATGGAAGGCACCCAAAGGGTCATGTATTCCAATCCCCTGCAATACAGGAACCGCACCAGTTTTTTTCCTGGGACATATCTACGGTGAGAAAATTAACTTGGTGAATATACGAAAGCTGCTGCTCAGGCTGAGGCTTCACTGCCCATTGTTTGGGCAGGATCCTGACTGCATTCCTGGGATTTCACCTTTGGAAGTGATATTACATTCCTTCATAGGGTTTCATATATGCTCAACTGTGCCACAGCTCCCCCCCCCAACACGCAATGCAAATCTCCAAATAAGTACAGTAGGAAGATAATACGAAAGCAGGCACTTATTGCACGCCTATTTAATAACCTATATTTATCATAATTACACAGGTATTTCAGCTACCAGGCGCTATTTGAATGCAGCGATTTATGCGTTTTCTTAACTTATTAGAAAGGCGCTATGAACTCGACGATCTGGCAGGGAGGGGAGGATGCAGAACGAACAATTATTCTTGCTAAGGCACTCAAATATTTTCTCTCATTCGTGCCTGTTTCCTTCCCGCTTTGATTTTCTGCTCTTCTGTTCCAGTGACGCCAACAAAGCAAAATTCATTAGCCCCATTACTTTCCCCAACTAATGAAATACTTGGAACAGCAGCCTTGGAAAGGTTTATATTGGGCGAAGTTTGTGTTTTACTGTAGAGGAATCAAGCTAATACTGTGCCGTTTACCTACTTTTGGACTGCCCATTAATCAGGCTGAGAGCCAACTCTGTTGTTGTTGTTTAGTCGTTTAGTCGTGTCCGACTCTTCGTGACCCCATGGACCAGAGCACGCCAGGCACCCCTGTCTTCCACTGCCTCCCGCAGTTTGGTCAGACTCATGTTTGTAGCTTCGAGGACACTGTCCAACCATCTTGCCCTCTGTCGCCCCCTTCTCCTTGTGCCCTCCATCTTTCCCAACATCAGTGTCTTCTCCAGGGAGTCTTCTCTTCTCATGAGGTGGCCAAAGTACTGGAGCCTCAGCTTCACGATCTGTCCTTCCAATGAGCACTCAGGGCTGATTTCCTTAAGAATGGATGCGTTTGATCTTCTCGCAGTCCATGGGACTCTCAAGAGTCTCCTCCAGCACCATAATTCAAAAGCATCAATTCTTCGGCGATCAGCTTTCTTTATGGTCCAGCTCTCACTTCCATACATCACTACCGGGAAAACCATGGCTTTAACTATACGGAGAGCCAACTCTAAACAGCACTAAAAGCTGCTGCTGCAAATGGTGTGAATTCCTTGGAGCGACACCTAAACAGACAGACTGGCTTCCATAGTGGGTTACTTTTCTCAAAGGAAGACATCATCACAAAAAAGCCCATCACCAAAAAAAAAAAGAAAGAGAGTGCGCTTCGATCCATTTATTTCTTTAATTGAAATTTATTTATTTATTGCATGAAATAAGATATAATATAGATATAATGCTGCCACACTCAAATATTGTATTCTTACAAATGTTTTCTTACACCTGGGAAAGGTGTTTAGTTGCTATTATTGTTTCCTTCCACCCCAATAATTTTTATTAATTTTTTCCAAATATCTTAAACACAATACAGCTTAACAATATTATTCTCCTTTCAATCTATATCTTATCTGAATTAACTTCCCTCCACCCATTTTCTGGCTTCTCTACATTGCTCCTACTTAAGCGTGATTACTATATATACATTCTATAAATGTCTATAATTCCTTAATAATTTTTTGTATTATACTTTAGACATACATTCCTTATTATATGACAGCATTACATCTTGTGGTTTAACAAAATGATTACAATAAACGTTACGAGTTTTATTTCAGTCCTGTGAGTGTCTTTATTTATGTACAGTTTTCTCTAAGTATACCATAAATTTGGACCATTCTTTTTGGAGTTTCTCATCGTCCTGCTGTCGGATTCTTCCAGTTAGCCTTGCTATTTCTGCATACTCCAATACTTTCCGTTGCCATTCTTCCATTGTCAGAATATCCTGTTGTTTCCATCTCTGTACGAGGAGTAGTCTTCCTGCTGTTGTGGCATACAGGAAGAATTTCTGATCTTCCTTTTTAATGTCCTCTCCAACCATTCCTAGCAAAAATGCCTCAGTTTTTTTTTTTAATAAAAGGTGTACCTAAATATCTTTTTAAAAACTCATTATACACACTATCCCAAAAAGTCTTCGTTGCTATTATTGAGTCAGGAACTTGTTCCAATCTGCTGCAAGTCATCTCCCAGTCTAATCCTGGCTCACAACGTAATGTACAGGGAAAAAACAAACATACACCATAAGAGTTAAATAGAACAACTGAACAGTGACATCATCATCATCATCATCATCATCATCATCATCATCATCATCATCATATATTTATATCCCAGCCACTCTAGGCAACTCCCAATAGATTAAAAACAGAATAAAACATCAACCATTAAAAACTTCCCTAAACAGGGCTGCCTTCAGATGTCTTCTAAAGGTTGTATAGTTACCGTATTTTTCGCTCTATAACACGCACCTGACCATAACACGCACATCGTTTTTAGAGGAGGAAAACAAGGGAAAAAATTCTGAATGAAACAGTGGATGTATCATTTTTGTGCTTCATGCTGTGGCCACAGACATGTGATCTGATGGTGAATTTGGGGTAGCTCAATGCAAAGATCCTGAGGATCCATGTGGATCCATGCTTTTTAACCACATTTTTGCACCATTGCAGCCCCAGGCAACAGTGGGTGTGTGATTTTTGGGGGGCAGGCTGCTATGTGATCTGATGGTGAATTTGGGGTGGCCCAAACCAAAGATCCTGAGGATCCATGTGGATCCATGCTTTTTAACCACATTTTTGCACCATTGCAGCCCCAGGCAACAGTGGGTGTGTGATTTTTGGGGGGCAGGCTGCTATGTGATCTGATGGTGAATTTGGGGTGGCCCAATCCAAAGATCCTGAGGATCCATGTGGATCCATGCTTTTTAACCACGTTTTTGCACCATTGCAGCCCCAGGCAACAGTGGGTGTGTGATTTGGGGGGGGGGCAGGCTGCTATGTGATCTGATGGTGAATTTGGGGTGGCCCAATCCAAAGATCCTGAGGATCCATGTGGATCCATGCTTTGTAACCACGTTTTTGCACCATTGCAGCCCCAGGCAACAGTGGGTGTGTGATTTTTGGGGGGCAGGCTGCTATGTGATCTGATGGTGAATTTGGGGTGGCCCAATCCAAAGATCCTGAGGATCCATGTGGATCCATGCTTTTTAACTACATTTTAAGTGGGGAGGGAAGGAAAAACACAGAAGGGACAAGGGAGAGCGGTGTGCAGAGAAGCAGCTGGCTAAGAATGCAGGAGAAGGATTTAACTGGAGGGAGGAAAGAAAGGCAAAAGTTTCACCAAACCGAAGCCAGCTCTCTCTCTCTTGCATGTTTTCTGGCTGCCTGCGAGGAGCACGGAGAGGAATTAGAAGGAAAGACCTCTGCTTTCCCCTCTGCTTGCCTGGAGGGGAGGGGATTTGCCTGCTCTTTGTTCCGTTTGAGCAAACACAGCAATGAAACACAAGCGAGTGGGCAGTAAGACCCTGAGGCAGAATGCAGGAAAGCAGCAACTTCCTCTTTTCAGGTTTCCCTCTCCGACGCAACGCACGATTTGATTTTTGCTGAGTTTTGTTCCTGCGCTCCCCTAATCGGCTCCAGTGACCCCCCACATTCGCTCAATAACACGCACAGACATTCCCCCTTCCTTTTTAGGAGAAAAAATCTGCGTGTAATAGAGAGAAAAATACGGTATTTATCTCCTTGGCTTGGGGGGTCGCATAACTCCATACCCTCCAACATTTCTCTGGTGAAAATAGGGAAAAGTGGGACCTTCCGGGATCAAATCAGAAACCAGGATGGCTTATGTAAATCTAGGACTGTCCCTGGAAAATAGGGACACTTGGAGGGGCTGCTGAGTGTCCTCTTGAAATGTCTAGGGAGTAGTGAATAAATTCTCCATCGCACCAGGTAATTTTTAAGAAGGCCTGGGGCTGGAGTGGGCCATCAAGTTTCACCTTCAGCAAAACATCAAGGCACTGCACACTGAAGGAATCTTGAGGAAGTCTCAAAGATGTCTGATAACACCAGTGAAATTCAGCAGCGGATTTCCAACCACCCTTAAATAGCTCAGTCTAGCCAAGCAAAGTGTTGACCGTTCATTTCCTTCCCTCTCCATTAGGCAGTGCCTGCGTCCTCCCTCCTCACGGTTGCTTGGTTTTTACCGACTGGTTAAGAAACCTGCCGCAAGAGGACAGAGCGACTATTTATTGGGACACAATCGGGGAATTGTGTGACAAGACGAACACAGTGTTGGACAGTGGAGAAAGGGGATCCACAGTCGAGGGCTATGCTGTGTTTGAAACACAGTCTCCTCGCGACAATTACCTTCAATTATTGGTACATTGCACTAAGCATAAAATGAAGGTCAGGCCATTAAATCCATCGGCACTGCTTGGAAGCCTTCCAGTTCCACGTTAAACTATCCTAAATAGTTTGTGGTCACATTACATACTTATAACTTCATCGGCTCTATGAAGACAGAGGCTGCATGAGGTAGCAGAAAGAGTGTTGGCTTTCCGAGCAGATTCAAATCCCTGCTCAGCCGTGAAACTCTCTCGATACACAGGGGTTAGCGTTTTCCTTTCTTTCACTTAACAAGACATACATGCCGCTGGGTTGTAATAAAACCTCAGAGCAGCATGCAATAAAATCTTCAATAAAAAAGCACCTTGTTTATTTCGTATTTATTTGTTCAGTTCATAAAATTAACACACCTCTAGTTTGGAAAACAAACAAACAAAGTGATTTGCAAAAATTCCTGAAGTTGTTGTTGTTGTTGTTATATTTCTCAGCTTTCCTTTTCGCAGACTGGGACTTGAGGTGATTTACACAATTTGAAGCAACACAGATAAACGGCAAAAAAAGCTAAAACCACCTCAAAGATAACTGTTGAAAAGCAATTCGTTTTCTAACAGAATTGAAATAATCTGAAAACCAACCAACCAATCTATGAGATGCAGATAACCAAAACAGCGCAGCACTGTTAAAAGCTCTTTCCTTTAAAAAGTCAAAAATAGCTAAATGCAACTATTTACAACATTCAAAAAAAGTAATCAAAATGAACGATAAGCTAAAAACTGGATTAAAATGCACAATGACATTCTGCATTTCTGGATATGCCGGCCTATTCAAAGGTGTTTTGAGAAGGCACCAAAGAGGATACAGGAAATGTACCTGCCTTCTCTTTCTTACAAATACAGAACAGGTGTTTTATGGCAAGGTGATCTGACAGGAAAACTGGTCCCAAGCTGCTAAGGAAGAATATTAACACCTTGAACTCAGTGTGATTGCAAGTGGCAACCAGTGCAGGTCTCTGAATGAACACAGGTTGCTTTTAGATACAGTGGTACCTTGGTTCTCAAACTTAATTCGTTCTGGAAGTCCGTTCCAAAACCAAAGCATTCCAAAACCAAGGTGCACTTTCCCATAGAAAGTAATGCAAAATGAATTAATCCGTTCCAGACTTTTAAAAACAACCCCTAAAACAGCAATTTAACATGAATTTTACAATCTAATGAGACCATTGATTCTTAAAATGAAAGCAATAAACAATGTACTGCAGTCACACAATCAATCAATCAGTAGCTGAACTGGGTTCCACACAGTAACAAAAACAAAACAAAAAGAGCCGCAAAAACGCAAAATAAATAGCAAAAACAGACAGACCTCAGCGTAACACTCAAATTGGAAGTGTAACACTCAAAATGGAGCATGTTCGGCTTCCGAAAAAGGTTCACACACTGCAACTCTTACTTCTGGGTTTTTCAGTGTTTGGGTTCCAAGTTGTTTGAGTGCCAAGGCATTTGCGAACCAAGGTACCACTGTGTATGAAGTTTCGGGGGGGGGGGGAGTTTTATCCCCTCCCTTTGTACATGGTTCTTTCCCACACACCTGACACAACAACCCCGTGAGGAAGGTGTGGCTGAGAGACTTTTCACAACATCACCCAGCGAGCATCATGGCTCTATTCCCACCCAAGAACTACAATTCCCAGAGTCCCCTGGGAAGAGGGACTGGTTGTTAAAGCTATCTGAGAACTGTTGCTCTGTACAGGGGAATAACCTGTATGAACTCTCAGAGCCCTCAACAAACTACAGCTCCCAGATTTATTTGGGGGAAGCCATGACTGTTTAAAGTGGTATCCTTTGAATGTGTTTCCTGAAGTTAAGAAAGTTTGGAGGAAGAAAATAACCCACCACCCCATGGCGTTAGTGTTCCAGATCAGCGTGGAAGACCTCGCTTATGGGACAAATTGATTGTGAGACCATGAGAGTTGGCTCGCAGATGGCAAGCTGAGATTAAGCCCTGTGCAATGCAGCCCAGAAAGAGATTGCTATCATTCTTCGAAGCTCACAAGCAAAGATCTTCACCCAGCAAGATTGCAGATAAAATATGAATATCTGCCTGAGTCGAACACGTGGGCGAGTTTCAAAGGATGTATGCTGCAGATTTTATCTACAAATCTCACTACCCCCCCCCTATTTTTTTTGGGGGGGGCGGTCTGTACTTTGCCACTTCATTTTGATGACGCATATTGTTTCCTACTAGAGTTTTGCAGAATGTGAAAAGTTGCAATATTTGCCGTCTTGCTTTCAAAAGGCCTTTTCGGAGGAATTCAGAGCGGTTTTTCTTTCATTCCACTGAATATTCCCAGGGGCCTCCTCATTTGTGTTTCACTCTATAGTTAAAGCCATTTCTAAAATTCATAGCTGATTCATTCTGGGACGTATTTTTCAACCAGTAGCATTAATTTCAAATCATCATTATCGCTATCTGCCTGGGTCCAACAGGCCTTTGGCCACTAACTGGCTGTTGCGTGCTGAGGTCCCCCAAATCATCCCTACCCCAATAACTCACACATCACACATAATTTTTGTTTAAGGTTTTTGGCATAATTTTGGCCACAACTTTATTATCATACAAAATTGTGAGTGGTTGCGTAGGCATTGGTTATGACTAGCTATCCCCCCCGCCTTGGGGGATAGCACTGACTCCCGGATTCCAGCGTAAGTCAGTGTGGAGGAACAAGCAGGGCAACTGGGGCTGCGTTACAGACCCTTCAGTTCCTCCCTGCATGCGCCTTGGGGTCTTACACGGCCCGCACCCGATTCCAGGGTTTTGGACAAGGGGATGGTAAGCCCCAGAATTCCTTTAACGGAATTCCCATTCCGCAGCAGCATTGGAGGGGTAGGCACAGCCAATCCATACCCCTCCACCAACCAATTTAACCAATGCCTAACCGCCAACCTTACAAGTTGTGACAATTTGCTATGTAGTAGGCAAAACCCAATTGGCACACACTAATCAGCCAAAAGGAAAAATTCCTACTAGGCCCCCGCACCAAGGCGGACGACCCCATGACAGGCAATAGCAAGGTCAGAGCGAAGCCCAAACAAGGGAGGGCGGGCGGGTGATCCGGTGTCCACAGCGAAAGAGAAAGGAACAAGCTGTGGACCCAGTATAAATAACCTCTGACTCCACCCCTTAATTGGCAACATCAAATTTACCCCAGTAACAACATTCACCAATCAATTCAATTCCCTTGCAACAGCCTGGCTGGCAACTGAGGATGTTTTGTCTGGCCCCATCCGCAACACATGCTCTCTCTTTAATGAGAACACACTTTATGGTGGGGTCTTCCAAGGGTGGGTGTCAATAGGGTACTTTGTGTGTGCTTTTAAATGATTTTAGGTGGGTCACTTATTTATTTGTGTGCTTTTAAATATTTACATTTATTGTGTCTTTTTAGTTGTATTTGCTTCCATTTTAAGCTATGATTTAGGACCTGCACTGGGAGAAAGGCAGGATATAAAAATGAAAAAATAAATAAAATCATCTTAGTGATTGGTGACTGATTTTGACCCCTCTCCCCCCCAGTTCCCCTTATGTTTCATGTTTTTTTGGATTGTAAGCTTGAAGGCAGGGACTCCTTTTGTTTTACCTGATTGTATCTAAGCCCTTCTGGGAGCCCTTCGGGGTCCAAAATGCTACTAGACAATAGCCCACTTAGCTGAGATTCCTGTATTGCAGGGGGTTGGACTAAATGAGCCTCTGACCCCTTCTAGCTCTAGGGCATGCTTCCCTCTCCATTCTGTCCTCATAACAACCCTGTGAGGCAGCTTAGACTGAGAGACAATGGTTGGTCTAAGGCCACCCAGTGGATCTCAGACCCTCCAAGTGTCCCTATTTTCCAGGGACAGTCCCAGATTTACATAAGCCATCCCAGTTTCTGATTGGATCCCAGAATGTCCTGTTTTTCCTTAGGATGTCCCTGCTTCCATCAGATAAATGATGGAGAGGATATGGAGTTATGCGATCCCCGAACCAAGAGGTAAGTAAACTTTAGAAGACATCTGAAGGCAGCTCTGTACAGTGGTACCTCAGGTTACATACGCTTCAGGTTACAGACGCTTCAGGTTACAGACTCCGCTAACCCAGAAATAGTGCTTCAGGTTAAGAACTTTGCTTCAGGATGAGAACAGAAATTGTGCGGCGGCAGCAGGAGGCCCCATTAGCTAAAGTGGTGCTTCAGGTTAAGAACAGTTTCAGGTTAAGAACGGACCCCTGGAACGAATTAAGTACTTAACCTGAGTTACCACTGTATAGGGAAGTTTTTCAATGTTTAATGTTTTATTATGTTTTTATATATGTTGGAAGCCGTCCAGAGTGGCTGGGCCAATGAAGTCAGATGGGCAGTATATATTATATTATTATTGAATAGGACATTCCTCTTTTCATGGGAGAAATGTTGGAGTGTATGGAATCTCATGGCCAAATGGGGGATTTGAACCCTGGTCTTCTAGATCAGTGTTTCCCAACCTTGTGCCTCCAGCTGTTTTTGAACTACAACTCCCATCATCCCTGACTAGCAAGACCAGTGGCAAGGGATGATGGGAATTGTAGGCCAAAAACAGCTGGAGGCACAAGGTTGGGAAACACTGTTCTAGATCCTTGTCCAACACTCTAACCACTACACCACACTGGCTCAACAGCCAACTGTTCTCAATAGCCTGTATGACAATTTCAGTAACTTTCGGCTGTCTCTGATCAGAAGTCTGTTCAAAGTCTGTTCAAAGGTCCACTCAGAATTGAAGTCTACTTTCGGTGAATCGCTTTGTCTCTTTCTCTCGGGGAGGGAGACGATGCGTTCTTCTTTTTGGTAAGTGCGGAATATTCAGCCGGCAACCCTCATAAATCAAATCATTATCGTTAATAATCAAAGTGAGACAGTGTGAGAAATGGTGAATTAATCATTCCTGGCAGGGGAAGTACCTTTCCAGGAGCGCAGACACTTGCATATTAACAGGAGCCACACTTGGGCCATTTTCACACTCAAGAGGAACAACCAAAAGGGTGCTTCTCTCTTCCATCTCCACATGTCAGAGGCGAAAACATGGCACTCCCTTCGGACTCTGTGGCGAAAGTCAGCTACTTCCTGTTGCTTCATAGGAAGGCTATTCTCCCCCAAGTGGCAAAGTGGCTTTTCATGCAGAAGGTGTGGGGTTCAATCCATGGCATGGGTAGGCAAACTAAGGCCTGGGGGCTGGATCCAGTTCAATCGCCTTCTAAATCCGACCTGCGGATGGTCTGGGAATCAGCGTATTTTTACATGAGTAGAATGTCTCCTTTTATTTAAAATGCATCTCTGGGTTATTTGTGGGGCATGGGAATTTGTTCATTCCCCCCCTCCAAAAAATATAGTCCGCCCCCCGAGGTCTGAGGGACAGTGGACCGGCCCCCTGCTGAAAAAGTTTGCTGACCCCTGATGCATGGCATCCCCAGGTTAGGCTGGGGAAGATGCCATGTCTGCCAGTCACTGTGGGCAATATTGAACTAGATGGATTCCAATGGATTGACTTGGTATATGTCAGGAATGAGCCAGCTCCGAGCGAAGGTTTGCAGCCAACTGCAAAAAGCAGCCAGGAACAGAGAGACTTAGATGTTAGTCAGGTAGGGGAGAGCCTGCAGCTGCCGACTTCGGCTCTTCCTGACCTTGCCGGGCAGGCTGATAAGGCAGCAGCTGAGAGCAGGTTAGAACACAGCCAAATCTCGCAGGAAGCACAAACAGGCACACATAGACTCAGAGACAGCCTCTTGGAACAAGAAGAGGTTGGAGCTGATCCGCTAAGTCCGAAGAGTTGGCGGATGGGAGGGCTGATAGAAAGGAAGCAAAACAAGAGACACAAGGGTCGTAAGTTCAATATCTTCTGTCGACACTGGAAGTAGTCTTCAGAAGGGTCATCTTGAGTAATGATGCCAGAGGCTTTGTTACAGCCGTCCGGAGCTATCTGTTTGTTTTTGCAATAAATCCTCCTTTTTAATTACCTACGCATACTGTGTTATCAAGCTGGGGACCTGGACTCCTGACAGTATAAGACATCTTGCTGTTTTCCTATGTCTATGTGTGTGAAATTCATAGCCCACAGAGACAGGGGCGGTACCTCCTGTCTCCCCACTGGAGGCAAAATGGGAAGTGCCGTTTTGCCACCCCGCCAAAGCATCCCTTACCTAGGTTGCCTGATGGCAGCGCCAAGCAGCGGCAATGATTCCATTTTAATAACTTGTATACTACTTAACATAACACAATCTCCAAGCAGTTTTCACAAAGGACAACCAGAAAACCACAAGCAATTATATATCTATATATCTATATATATAGTATCAAAATACAAAAATAAATAAATCCAGAAAAACATTATGCAAAACATTAAAACAGAAAATATGGAAATTATGTCTGTGGGCTGTTACAATGTTTTGAAGAGAAGGCACAGTGAACTCACGTTCAAACCCAACTTCACAAACCATGGTTTGAATTTGGCTCAGTTCAAACAAGCCATAGTTGAGCTTAACTGCAGCGTACTGGTCAGTATGTTGGTGGCAAAGTAAGATTACTGAAAAACAGACGTGAAAGGTTCCAATCTGTTCCTTGAGGCTGAAGGATAAGGGAAGCAGAAAAACTTGGTTTAATCATGACTTCCAAACAAGTTCATTATCAAAGACTTGCAAAACTAAAAACCTTCCTGCACACAACAACAACAACAACAACAACAACAACAACAACAACAACAACAACAACAACAACATACTACTACTACTACTACTACTACTACTATTTATACCCCACCCATGTGGCTGGGTTTCCCTAGCTACTCTGATGGCAGCTTCTGGCGAGATCTCATAAGATTTCAGCAAGAACTGGTGAGATTTCGGCAAGATCTCACTGGAAATCATCGCTGATGCCAGCACTGCTTCTTTGCCAGTGATGGGCAGGTGGGGCCTCTGCAGGGACACCACCTCAGGGGCTTCTGCTGCCTGAGGCAGTTGCTTCAGCTCGCCTCATGGGTGAGCCGGCCCTGGACAGAGACCCTCATGTCCATTGGCCAAACCTTTTTCCTTAATCATACTTTTATGTTCCGGGTGCCTTCTACGAGGCCAGACCATTGGCTCACCTAGCTCAGGGCAGCCTAAATTGACTAGCAGCAGCTCTTCAAGGCTTCACGCAGGGATCTCTCCCAGCGCAGCCTGGAAGTGCTGAGAATCGAACCCAAGACCTTCTGCACGCAAAGAAGGTGATCTCATACTGAGCTGCGATCCCTCCGTGATCCAAAGGCGAATTAGTGACTCAAAGCACCAGCCGTTCCGAAAGAAATGCCCTCTGAATGTCACGGCGGACCCGCAATATCAGTAATAACCATAGTTGGCCGGGCTGTACTCTGAAAGACAAAATAATTCATTCTTTTGTTGTGACAGAATGATGGCTTCACTGCCTGGCTGTACTAATTGAAGTGAGGGGGACCTGCAAGGGAGGGAGAGAGATATGGTTTTTTTGTTTGTCTTATATCACTAACGAGTTTTTTGTCGTTGCTGCCTTTCCTGTAAAGCAAAGTATAATTGAGCAGCGTAAAATGTCAGCAGGGTTAGCAGTAAATTAAGACGTGAGGATATAAATCAAAGCAGGTGTCAATATCCAGAGCCGGTCCAAGGCATTCTGCTGCCTGAGGCAGAGGACAAGACGCACAGGCAGGTACGAAAGAGATGTTTAAAATGATGCATGGTGTAAAGAAAATGGATAGGGAAGAGTTCTGCCCCCTTTCTAATAATACTGGACCTTGTAGACATCCCAGGAAGTTGAATGTGGAAAGAATCAGAACAGACAAACGGAAGTACATCATGCAGCACACAATTAAACTATGAGATTCATTCCTACAGGATGTAATAATAATAATAATAATAATAATAATAATAATAATAATAATAATAATAAATTTTTATACCCCACCCTTCCTGGTTCAAAAACTGGGCTCAGGGTGGCTAAAAACAAATTTAAAACACTTAATTATACAAGCAGCATAAAATACAGTATAAAGAAATGGAGGCAGTGAGAGATTTTACTTTCTTGGGCTCCATGATCACTGCAGATGGTGACAGCAGTCACGAAATTAAAAGATGCCTGCTTCTTGGGAGAAAAGCAATTACAAACCTTGACAGCATCTTAAAAAGAAGAGGCATCACCTTGCCAACAAAGATCCGTATAGTTAAAGCTATGGTTTTCCCAGTAGTGATGTATGGAAGTGAGAGCTGGACCATAAAGAAGGCTGATCGCCGAAGAATTGATGCTTTTGAATTATGGTGCTGGAGGAGACTCTTGAGAGTCCCATGGACTGCAAGAAGATCAGACCTATCCATTCGTAAAGAAATCAGCCCTGAGTGCTCACTGGAAGGACAGATCGTGAAGCTGAGGCTCTAGTACTTTGGCCACCTCATGAGAAGAGAAGACTCCCTGGAGAAGACACTGATGCTGGGAAAGATGGAGGGCACAAGGAGAAGGGGGCGACAGAGGACGAGATGGTTGGATAGTGTTTTCGAGGTTACCAGCATGAGTTTAACCAAGCTGCGGGAGGTAGTGGAGGACAGAGGTGCCTGGCGTGCTCTGGTTCATGGGGTCAAGAAGAGTCGGACACGACTAAACGACTAAACAACAACAAAGCATTAGATAATCCCCAGACTAGCTGGATGAATTGGTCCTACTTGGGCCAGCGAGGAGGCCAGGGGAGAATTTGCTGTGGGGTCTCAGAGTGGGTGATCTTCATAAAAGGGGATGTAGTGATGGATACCACTTTGCTTGGCTTTAAAAGAGGATCAGGCTAATTCATGGAGGATACGGCTACCAGTGGCTTCTGGTAATGTTCCACCTCTGCTTTTGGAGACCATATGCTCCTGAATACCAGTTTGCTGGGAACTGCAAGTCGGGGAACTGTTACTGCATTCAGGTCCCGCTTTCCATAGGGATCGGCTTGGCCACTGGGAGAGCAAGATGCTGGACTAGACGAGCCCTTAGTTTGATCTAGCTGGGTTCTTCTAATTCCTCCCCCCCACACACACACTTTTTAATATACCGTAATGGCCTGAATATAAGTTGCACTCGAATATAAGCCACTCCTTTAAAATTCAGGGGGGGGGGGCGGAGAGAAAAAAATACAATACCCCTATATAGGCCGCTCCCTTAAAATTCCACAGACACTCAAACCCATTCAGTTTTACCGTATGTCTATTTCAGCAGCGATATTGCGAAAGTCAATTTATGTAAAATTCGCGAATTTAAGCCACACTTGAACTTTTCACGGTCAGAATTTGAGGAAAAAGTGAGGCTTATATTCAGGCCAATACAGTCATTTTTATTAAATTTTCTGTTTTACACTTTAGAATATTCATTTGAGTAAACTTAAAATGTCAATGACTTCAATTCTTCTATTTGAATGGTTCATTTTGCATATCATAAATCCCTGCATATTTTACATAAGCTTAACCATTCAGTATTCTATTATTACATGCAACAAAACCTATTTACACTGTTGAATTTATCTTAAAGCTGCCAACGTTTTCAAGTGTATACAATTTCCTCCCATATATTCAATGAACATTTTCCAATCTTCTTTAAACGTATGTTCTTCTTGTCTTCTTATTCTATATGTTAGGTCCGCAAGCTGCACATATTCCATCAGTTTAAGTTGCCATTCTTCTTTGGTTGGGACCTCGTTCGTTTTCCATTTATGGGCTAAGAAAACATGTGACAGTGGTGGCATACCTAAATAACTTTTTTTGACACCTGGGAATTTCCGTCTGAATTATCCCCAATGAAAAGGACTCAGGTTTTAAGATTGGCAGATGAAGATGAAGGATTTTTCGGAGCTGGCCAACCTGACCAGAAGAGTATCGACCAGAAGGAGGAGGAGTATCAAGAAGAATGGATGAAATTTAAAGACTATTTAGCTAAATATGTTAAGGTAACTTAATTGGAAAAGCTTGCAAATAATAGATAGGCTTAGGATTTAAATATGTAAAAATAAGATTTAAGATGTTTAAAGTTAAATTAGAAAGAATGAAAGATGTTAAATGATCAAGTTAATTTTTTGAGAAAATTGATTTTGGAAAACTGTTAAAATGATATATAATGAAATTCAACCAAGGGGATTTGAGGAAGTCACTTAATAATGTTACCAATATTTAAACAGGATGTTTGTTTGTTTGTTTGTTTTGAATTTTTGAAAATCAATTAAAAAAATTGAAAAAGAAACACTCCCCCCCCCCCCAATTCATTATGGATTATTCCCCAATACTCTTTTACCCTTTTACAGATCTACCACATATGAAAGAACGTCCCATCACCTCATGGCAAATAGAAGGGGAAGAAATTGAGGCAGTGAGAGATTTTACTTTCATGGGCTCCATGATCACTGCAGATGGTGACAGCAGTCATGAAATTAAAAGACGCCTGCTTCTTGGGAGAAAAGCAATGACAAACCTAAACAGCATCTTAAAAAGCAGAGACATCACCTTGCCAACAAAGGTCCGTATAGTTAAAGCTATGGTTTTCCCAGTAGTGATGCATGGAAGTGAGAGCTGGACCACAAAGAAGACTGATCGCTGAAGAATGGATGCTTTTGAATTATGGTGCTGGAGGAGACTCTTGAGAGTCCCATGGACTGCAAGAAGATCAAACCTATCCATTCTGAAGGAAATCAGCCCTGAGTGCTGACTGGAAGGACAGATCCTGAAGCTGAGGCTCCAATACTTTGGTCACCTCATGAGAAGAGAAGACTCCCTGGAAAAGACCCTGATGTTGGGAAAGATGGAGGGCACAAGGAGAAGGGGACGACAGAGGACGAGATGGTTGGACAGTGTTCTCCAAGCTACGAACATGAGTTAGACCAAACTGCGGGAGGCAGTGGAAGACAGGAGTGTCTGGCGTGCTCTGGTCCATGGGGTCACGAAGAATTGGACACAACTAAATAACTAAACAACAACAACTTGCCATTTTCTAATAGGAATATTTAGTACTTCTACTCTTGGAAATATTATAAATCAAGCACAGTTTAATACTCGCCTTACCCTCAATACTCCAAGACTGATGGTTCCAAAGACTATTGGGGGGAGGCAAAAATGGCACAGAACCCCCAAACTCATCCCATATATGTTTAGACTACCAGAAAAAATAGATGTGCCTTCCCACCCCTGTTCCAAGAAGTCCTGAATTATTCAAACACCGTAGTCGCAATGGTTTTGTATTACTTACCGTACTTAAATTGGGACAGTCTTGGTCTAGTTTCGTGAACGGGAATCTGCATTTCACTTAGGGAAATGTGAATGGCAGCTTACTCAAGTAGGTGCCTTTCAGGTGCTTCAAAATGCAACTCCCAATAACGTCAGCCAGCACAGCCATCCTCGCCCAGACTGATGGGAGTTCTGGATCAAAATATCTGGAGCAGCCCAGGAACTTAATTCTAGTGCCCTCATAGATGTGTTTTGAGGGGGAAAGTATTTTCTTTCACTTCTGTCACACCTTTATTCCATCACAGAAGCCAAAGCATCCAGGCACTGACCCCATGCGCTTTCAGACCATATTCTGGACCCAAAACTTGGATGAAGCCTTCCGATGGTAGGCTATACAATAATAAATAATAATTATAAAATTGTATTTATATCCCGCCCTCCCCAGCTGAAGCCGGGCTCAGAGCGGCTAACAACAGTAAAATAATACAGCATTCTAAAATCAATTCATTATAAAATCAGTTCAGTGCTTAATAAAAGTTTATAAAAATTAGGCATGGTATGGAGAAGAAAGATAGAGGTTTTCTCTCTCTTTCTCTTCCCTCTCTCATAACAATTGTGGACATTTGCTGAAGCCGAATGCTGGAAGATTCTCATATATACATATATATATATGTATATATATATATATATGTGTGTGTGTATATATATATATATATATATATATATATATATATATATATATAATGCTTTATTGAAATGAAAAGGAAACAACCAACAAAAGGTTTGTCCAGAAAAAATGGTAATATTTGTTACATCCAATCACAATAAGTTCTTTTTGCATTTCTAACGACTTCCCGTCACCCCATCATGCATCTACCTCTTAATCTATCTAGTGCACTCTTTGTTTCCATTTTCTTTTGTCAATTTTCATCAGTAATATATTCTCTTATAATGATCCATCATACCGCAGAAGACATTCGAGGCCTGCAGATGCTGGAAGATTCAGATCAAAGAAAATCTTCCTAGTTAGACCAAGGAACTCCCTCCCACAAGATGGAGTGATGGGCCACCAAACTGGATGGCTTGAAAAGAGGATCAGATACAGTCATGGAGGAGAGGGATATTGATGACTGCCAGGCATAATGGCTATGTTCTGGCTCTGCAGTTGGAGGCAGCAATCTTTCTGAATACCACTTGCTGGAAATCACAGGAGAAGAGAGCTGCTCTTGTGCTCGAATCCTGCTTGCGGGTTTCCTATAGTCACCTGGTTGGCCATTGTGAGAACAGGATGCTGGACTAGATAGGTCATTGGCCTGATCCAGCAAGGCAAGCTCTTCTTCTTATGTTCTTAAGCAAGACTGGCTTGCCCATGTTCTGGCCCCTGCATAAGGGAGAGCCAGTGTGGTGTAGTGGTTCAGAGCAGTAGACTCGTAATCTGGTGAACCGGGTTCGCGTCCCCGCTCCTCCACATGCAGCTGCTGGGCGACCTTGGGCCAGTCACGCTTCTTTGAAGTCTCTCAGCCTTGCTCACCTCACAGAGTGTTTGTTGTGGGGGAGGAAAGGAAAGGAGAATGTTAGCCACTTTGAGACTCCTTCGGGTAGTGATAAAGCGGGATATCAGATCCAAACTCTTCTTCTTCTTCTTCTGGGTTGTCCACGTGGGAAACAAGAACAAGGAAGGCCAAATGAATAATGAAACTGCTCCTCTTCCTTGCTCCTTTTTCGCTCCCAAACAGCAGGCGCAGCTATCGGAGGCAGAAATGTCCTCGGCAGCAGCTGTTTCCGCCTCATGCTGTAAATAGAATTATGCATTCTCGTCATGACTAATTAATGTTCCTGATTCAAGGAGATACAAGGTAGATTTGCATTCCACGTGTTACTGAATAACCTCCGTGTGTAATATCGCCTCCCTTCCTGGGCCTTTGTGGAGCTGCAGAGCTGCCAGGGGTGGGGGGGTGGGAGCAACAGAGCTGCTCTCTCGGAGCTTCACGTCAGGCTTGCGTGACCAGTGACTCAACAGGCTGGCACAGCAAACCACCCACACATTGTGCTTATTATTATTATTATTATTATTATTATTATTATTATTATTTTGCAGTCTCAGGCAGGCTGAGGAGATCTGCCAAGCTTTTTTGTCCTCACCTACATGACATAGTAGGATATAGGAAGCTGCCTTATGCACGACATGTATCATATGTGTTGGACACGTAGGAAGATCAAAGTGTTTGGGGGTTTAATTTACGACCAGTTAAAAAAAATGTTTGGTATAACCTTTTTAAAAAGACCAGAGGCATTTCTGTTAAGTATTG
This sequence comes from Podarcis muralis, assembly GCF_964188315.1. Taxonomy (NCBI): domain Eukaryota; kingdom Metazoa; phylum Chordata; class Lepidosauria; order Squamata; family Lacertidae; genus Podarcis; species Podarcis muralis. The sequence continues at coordinate 66,982,715 of NC_135664.1, read as the reverse complement.
TTGGCAGGTTGCAGCTCAGACTTTGGTGGCAAAGGGGTGGAAGAAGAAGTCCCGACAATATCGGATTGGCATAACAAGCTACAAGAATTTGCTGAAGTGGCAAATTTGACAAATAGCCTGAGAGGCAATTCAAAACAAAAAATTATGGAAAAGTCGGATAGATATAAGATATATGTTCAAAAATACAGCAGAGGTTTGCTATCTATGCTAGCATTCTATTGACATTGGAGAGAGACAGAGTTGAGAAACAAGACCAAGGGTGCATATTGATATAGGAATATATTAGACAAAATGTAAAGAAATATACAATAATAAGAGTACATTCAATTGTAAAAAGGAATATACAACGGGATAGACAAGAAGTCCAAAGTGTTGGCACATATATGATTTTGAAATAGTTTTTTTTGTCCTTGTCCCCTCCCCCTTTTTTGTTATCTTTAGGTATATAAACTTTGTATATAAATTTTGTATACATGTTGAAAATTATATGATAATAAGCATTGTATTGTAATATGATATTCTTTACCGATGTAACATAAGAACGCAAATAAATAAATAAATAAATAAATAAATAAAGCTGCCTTATGACTAGCCAGACCTCTAAGTGGTAGTCATTGAATCAGAGAAGGGATCCCAAGGGATCTAGTCCAACCCTCTGCAATTCAGAGTTCCATCTGAAAAACAACAACACCCTGATTATTGTTAGAATTTGTTAGTTGCTTTAGTGGGTCCAAACGTTTCTGCACGTGCTGTAGAGGGAAATGAGGGGCAGCTGGGTCTCCTCAGCCTGGGAAGGTAGCCCATCTTGGAGAAGGAGAACTTTGATCTGAAAGCTTCACTGCCTTGCAGGATATCTTCAGGAAGGCTCAGGAGTAAACCCTACACAAATCCAGAATGGAGTCCCTAATGCAACCGGATTGCTCCTTGCAACTCCTGCAGCCAAGCTGGGGCCAAACGTCTTGCTCTGCTTTCCTTTGGACCACATCAGTGAAGCCAAGAAGAGGGTCTGGTCATCTGGCATCCCAGGACCTCCATACAGGACAGATCCTGAAGCTGAGGCTCCAAGACTATGGCCACCTCATGAGAAGAGAAGACTCCCTGGAAAAGACCCTGATGTTGGGAAAGATGGAGGGCACAAGGAGAAGGGGACGACAGAGGACGAGATGGTGGGACAGTGTTCTCGAAGCTACCAGCATGAGTCTGACCAAACTGTGGGAGGCAGTGGAAGACAGGAGGGCCTGGCGTGCTCTGGTCCATGGGGTCACAAAGAGTCGGACACGACTAAACGACTAAACAGCAACAACGCAGCCATTTGACTTCACCTTGGGAGAAGCACTCCATTGTCTCTCGAGACAGATGAAAGCCAACAGCAAGATCTTGCCCTGGGCAGCCCAAAACAACTCACAAACAACCAGAGTACTGAACCTGGGAACTAATGCCTTGAGGGTAGGGACCATATACAACATTTGCACTCTGTGTGTTCAGAGCGTCGAGCCAAGTGAATCCTTCAAAAGCTGGGTTTGCGCCTCCCTTGCTTTATACAATTGGCTGCTGCTACTCTCAGCATCTTGCATGACCCAGACCCTGAAGAGATTTCTTCTGAGGGTGAGCGATCTGGGGGAAGTCCCCAGGGCCAGGAAAAGAGGACTTTTCCCTGAGCTTGGGAGACCCAATCCCTGGACAACAGTGAAGAAGAAGAAGTAGAGTTTGGATTTGATATCCTGCTTTATCACTACCCTAAGGAGTCTCAAAGCGGCTAACAATCTCCTTTCCCTTCCTCCCCCACAACAAACACTCTGTGAGGTGAGTGGGGCTGAGAGACGTCAGAGAAGTGAGACTGGCCCAAGGTCACCCAGCAGCTGCATGTGGAGGAGCGGGGAATCGAACCCAGTTCACCAGATTACAAGTCTACCACTCTTAACCACTACACCACACTGGCTCTCAGTGATCTTTGAACTTTATTTGCTTGCTTTATTTGTTTTGTCATTGCATTTTCTTACATTTGTACCCCAGCTTTCTCCCATCATAGAAGCCAAGATGGCGGACCTTTGGTTCCAAGCCACAACCTAGACACAAACATGCTCTGGGACAGAGGACAGAGAAGCCTTTCAGCTGCACCACTAGCCGGAAGGTCTACGTCTTTGCTCCCCAAAAGGGATCTAATTTATTTGCCTGTTTACTTGCTACCGATAGTCATTTGCCGGCTTGCTAAACCTTGCAGTATTGGCTGAACCTTTAATGACCTTTACATTCCACAATCTAATTTGATCGTGTACCAGCACATGCAGCCGACACAAATGGATGCTGATATTTGGCCAGTCTTCACATCTCATAGATAAGAAATGATCTGTCAGTGTCACTAACAAGTCCCGGGCCTCACACATAGTATGTTGCGCACCGTACATAATGCGTACTCACTCATGAATAGGCAACATGTGTAGTCTTCGCCATATCAAGGAAGTGGAACTCTGGCGCCCTCTATGGGAGATCAGAGGCACAAGGAATGGAGCTACGCAGAGCCGAGAAAACTGCCTTTTAATTTTTTTAAGAGGTTCTGACGTAAAGCCGTGAAATTTTGTCAGAGAGAACCCAGCGTCCCGGTCCATTCATCAGAAGTCACACCCACCTCTCTTTATAAAAAATAAAATTTAAAAATGAATATACTAAGCCTTACCTGGTACAGGGCCTGCTTGTTTAGAGCATGGGTGGGGAATCTGCAGACCCCCCAAAAGACAATGGACTCCACCTTCCATCATCCCTGAGCATGGTCCTTGCTGTCTGGGGCTGATGGGAGTCCCCACATCTGTTTTTTGGAGAAAGCCCTTTTCACACTGAGTTTTCCGTCAAGGAACTCAGAACACTGCAATACCTCAAGGCACACCTCTCCCCATCTGAACTGATTCAGACCTTGCGATAATCATCAGAGGCACTTCATCATGTGCCTCCTCCGTGAGAGGTCCAGAGGGTTGCAACATGAGAAACAGGCCTTTTCTGTGGTGGCTCCCCGTTTGTAGAACACTCTCCCCCCAGAGAGGTTTGTCTGGTGCCTTCGTTACACGTCTTTAGGTGCCAGGCAAAAACGTTTCTCTAAAACCAGGCCTTGGGCTGATTAAACAATCTATGGCCTTTTGTTTGTGGGAGCGGGTGTTATTGGTTTGTTTCTGTTTATTATGTATTTTGTGTTCTCATATTGTATTTTTATGTTGTGGACTGCCCTGTGGACTTTGGGCAGTATCCAAATTGAATAAGCAAGCAAGCAACATCTACAATTGAAGTCTGGCATCAACAGAGATTTGTGGGTCATTGTCAGGGAACTGCCATCGGCTCAGGGAAAAGCCGGATGGATTACAGAGAGCCCCCAAAGATCGTGGGAAGCAGCACCTCCTCAGCGGAGGAGAGTAACCACGCCTCCAGTGGAGAGGAGCTTCAGGGCTCGGAGGAGGCGAGGCAGTGCCAGGACACCTTGCCTAAGCAAAGCGGGAAGGAGAGAGGTCCTCCGTTACCCATGCCCTCCCTGCGCAGTAGGCTTCCATGCCAAGAGGGGAGGCGCAGACTGGGCGTCAAGAAACTACTCTGCTGGGGAAGGTTTAAGGACCGCCCACTCACAGATTCTGCCAGTGAATGAGCCAGCCACGGAATAGTGGCACTCTGCATGGTGAAGGGTTTTTGGCACTAATAATGAGGCTTTATAGCTGGCCAGGGAGGCATTTGCCTGATTGCTTTCGAGTAACCCCCAGATATCCTTACAGTCATGTTCTAGGAGGGGCACTGAATTTCCCCAGGGAACAGTCTCAGGCTTATTATTGTGCAACAGCAGAGGCAGCCACCCTCTGGCCCACCAGCCTAAGTAGGTCCCACCTCAAAGAGGCTATTGTAGAGTTGGCAAATGTTCAGAAAAGGGCAAGGAGTGACTGCTCTACGCAAGCTGGAAGACAGCAGTCCTGAACACTCTTCAGAAACTGGGTTTTGCCCCTCAAGCCCTTCTAAGTCTGGGCTTGGGCCAAGCAAAAGAAACAGTTAAGCAAAGAATCATAGACACCGAGAGACAACAGGACTGCTTGAGGTGCCCCGACTACAAAATTGTAGAAATCAAGAGAGATATAGCTGCACCAGCAGCATATCTCTTTTTTCTTGTATCCAAAAATGCAAGAAGGGCTTTTACACTCGCCAGAAGCTCGGCTCTGCCCTCGCTGGTCTTGGAAGTATCCTTTAAAAAAGTCCCATATGACCAGAGAATTTGTGCCTGTCCTTTGGGGAATATAGGAAGCCCTGAACACATATTTTTTAGATGTCCCTTTTACAATGAAGCACGTAGAGAAACCATTGACCCCCTGCTGGGGAGGCTTGCTGACTTCCCGGTAAAGCAAAAATTCGATCTTCTCCTGTTAGGCAAGGACCAGAAGATGACCTGGATTGTCGCCAGATTCTGCACACAGATCTGTAGGCGCAGACCATCCCCCCCACTCAATCTAGTTTGTTAAGAAAATTCCCAAACCCTGATCCACGGGTGACTTTGGGTCATTTCTCTAAGGTAGTCTATTTTGAAATTTTTATATAAAGGTCTCAGGTTCTGTGTCCAGTATCCCCAGGTAGGATTTGGAGAGACTTTGCCTGATGCTCTTGAGATACTGCCAGCATGCACAATATTGAGATAGATGGACCAATGGTCTGACTTGTTCCAAGGCAACTTCCTATGCTCCTATTGTCAAAAGGTTTGCCGCTAGAAGCCAAAATGTGTGAAAAGGGTAAGATGCAAGGTACTGGGAATCCCATAATACTCTTAGGGCTACCCAGAACCATATACAGTGGAACCTTGGTTCTCGAACACCTTGGTACTCGAACATTTCAGCTCCCAAACACCAAAAATCCAGAAGTAAGTGTTCTGGTTTTTGAATGTTTTTCTGAAGCCGAACGTCCAGTGTGGCTGTCGGCTATTGTTTCCGGGACACCTGCACCAATCGGAAGCCGCTCCTTAGTTTTTGAATGTTTCAGAAGTCATGCGGACTTCTGGAACAGATTAGGTTCGAGAACCAAGGTACCACTGTATCCAGAAGATAAGGCCAAAAGTCCACCTAGTCCAGCATGCTGTCCTCATAGTGATCAGCCAGATACCTCTGGGAAAGGCTTAAGCAGGATCTGACTACAACAGTATTCTCCCATAGCTGTCAACTTTTCCCTTTTCTTGCGAGGAATCCTATTCGGAATAAGGAAATTTCCCTTAAAAAAAGGGAAACGTTGACAGCTTTGTATTCTCCCCAATCCTGATTCCCAGGAATTGCAGGCCCAGGCCCAGTGAGCCCACAGCCAGTGGAGGATAAGGCATGGAAGATGCGAAAAACTACAGGACAAACATATTGGGGTTAAACAGGCCATCACTTTATTGATTACAGATGGGAGTAGGTTTGGGCGTAGGAATTGGGTGTGTATACTGTACTGAATCATCCAGCCCGACTGCTGGTTGATTGTTTGGCAGGGTCAGTCCTGGGTTAATGATCACTCTTTGATGTACCTCAAATTGGGAAATCCCTGCAAGATTGCCATTTTGTGTGTGTGTGTGTGTGTGTGTGTGTGCTGTGGCCCATCAGCCCCCATCTGGGCATCAGGACAGAAGCATCTCTCCCTTGCCCCCTTTAAGGGGGTGCCCCAATTTCTTGGAGGTGCCCCAATTTCCCACCCATCCATCTTGACTAAGGATCCAATCCAACACTTTAGCGGCCAACAAGTTGTGACAATTGCTGTGAGGTAGGCAAAAACCTCAGACGGGCCCAATTTGTCTGAAGGAGAATTTGCTCCTTACCCCAAATGAAGTGACCAAATATTTCCATAGCAAGTTTACCTTCGGGCAGAGCCATAACATGCAGTATAGGGGGGGGGGGCAGGGTGCGGAACCCAACACTGACTGGGACACAGAGTCCTGGGCATGGCTGGCTTTATAGCCAGAGAGCTGAGCGGAGGGGGGAAGTTTTCCCTGTGGTCCACTACCCAAGCCACACCCTCAGCTCCCCCACGGAAAAGCTCCAGCAACCTGTGCGGTTGGTGGAGGAGGGTATGACATCATCCTCTGGCTGTGCAGGGAGCAGAAGACCGCCCTGGCTTGGCCGCAGTCGTGCAGAAGCTGAATCACTGCTCCCTGCCAGGTACCATCAGCTTACCTGATGGTAAGCTGACCCTAGCATTCAAAGGCATACAGCTTCTGACAGTAGAGGTACCACATAGCCAGTGATGCTGGTAGACAGTGTTAGCCTCCAAGCATCTGTCTAACCTCCTTTTAAAGCCATCCAAGTTGATGGCCATCACTACATCTTGTGGGGAAGAGTTCCATAGTTTAACTATGTACAGTGGTACCTTGGTTCTCGAACTTAATCCGTTCCGGAAGTCTGTTCCAAAACCAAAGCGTTCCAAAACCAAGGCGCGCTTTCCCATAGAAAGCAATGCAAAATGGATTAATCCGTTCCAGGCTTTCAAAAACAACCCCTAAAACAGCAGTTTAACATGACTCTTACTATCTAACGAGACCATTGATCCATAAAATGAAAGCAATAAACAATGTACTGCAGTCACACAGTCAATCACTCGGTAGCTGAACTGGGTTCCACACAGTCACAAAAACAAAACAAAAAGAGCCGCAAAAACACAAACGCAAAATAAAGAGCAAAAACAGAGAGACCTCAGTGTAACACTCAAAACAGAATCGTGGCACTCAAAACGGAAGTGTGGCGCTAAAATCGGAAGTGTAACACTCAAAACGGAGCACGTTCGGCAAACGAAAAAAGTTTGCAAAAACCAGAACACTTACTTCTGGGTTTGCAGTGTTTGGGTTCCAAGTTGTTTGAATACCAAGGCGTTGGAGAACCAAGGCACCACTGTACTGCATGAATAAGTCCTTTTGAATCCCTCATTGTTCATCCTCACTGGATGCCTTCAAGTTCTAGCATTATGACAAAGGGAGGAAATCACCCCTCTGTTCCGCTTTCTCTCCACCGCGCATGATTTTATACCTCATATAAGTTGTTATGTCTCAACACAACCTTCCAGTAAGCAACTATCCTGGATCTCATCAAGCAAGATGGTTGAAATGGAGGAACTCATGAAGGGTCTGGGCAGATTTATGGTCCTGGAGAATGGAGTGCCTAAGTATCTCCTGTGGGAACACACAGGAAGAACAACCACAGCGACAGACAAGGGTTGGGGAGGTTGGAAGATGTCCTGGTCTGAGCAGGGAGTTTCTTTGTGACACCTAAGTTTGCAGGTCAGTCTGTTGACCACAACACAGTGCTGCTCTCACACACATTTGAGTCATTATTATTGCGTAAACAAACTGTGTGGAGAGGAAATCCAGCCTTAATGGTCATGGGAGCAGAACTCGTGAGGTAACCCTGAGAAATAGATGTTCTTTTCCCAGCCTTAGATGTGGGTGGATGCTTCAACCCGTGTTAATTAAAAAAAACCCTGCAGAATACAGAATGAGACACTTTTTAACTACCTTACACCACCCTCTGGCAAACGGGGAATGTAATTAAACAAATACCACAGAGTAGGTGGCTGTACCAAGCACCTGGATGGTATGGCATATGTCTGTAGGAGGCAAGAAGCTGAACTATCCTCCCATCTTCAAGAACGCTCAAGAAAAGTGGGTCACGTTGTCTGATCTCAAGGGTCTATGAGGCAATCCATCACGTGGCCTTGTACACAGGGTCAAAACATACCCGATTTTTAAAAAGGCGAGGGCAGCGTGCAAGTGGCCATCTGGATATTCCACATCCAAGAGACTGTGTTGTTGTTTTTGTTGATATTATTAAATAAATTGTGAATTAATATACAGTATAAGGTAAAGGGACCCCTGACCATTAGGTCCAGTCGTGGCCGACTCTGGGGTTGCAGCGCTCATCTCGCTTTATTGGTCGAGGAAGCCGGCGTACAGCTTCCGGGTCATGTGGCCAGCATGACTAAGCCGCTTCTGGCAAACCAGAGCAGCGCACGCAAACGCCGTTTACCTTCCCGCTGGAGAGGTACCTATTTATCTACTTGCACTTGATGTGCTTTCGAACTGCTAGGTTGGCAGGAAATATACAGTATAGCTTAATGCGAAAAAGGCTTTGAAGCAGTTTACAAAGTTTTATGAACAGTTGTCTTTGACAACTGGTAGCCCTGCTACCAGGCTTGGCTAAAGCTGGAATGAGATCTTGCCTAACGTGGTCCATTTTGATGAGTCTCTGAAGACTCCAGAGTGGAAGAAGCCACAGTATTTTCCTTGCAGGCTGAATCACGACTGAATCCTCCAGGTGACCTATTGATTCCTTTGGGCCTGGCCTTGCTGCAAAGAGGGATGAATGGATCCTTTCCTTGACTGTCCAGTAGGTCAGTCCTATGTTTTGTTTTTCCTGAAATCTTGTTCAGCTAAGGCCACACTTGAACAGTTATGTTACCACTTTCAACAGCCATGCCTTACCCTCAAAAGATTCTGGGGAGCTGTGCTTTGTTAAGGGTGCTGGGAGTTGTTTGTCCTGTTCCCCCACCCCGAGAGCTACAATTCCCAGAGTGGTTTAGCAATCAAGCCCTCTTTCCTAGGGAACTCTGAAAAGTGAGAGGTGCTGCTACCACTCCTTAGTAGCAAAAGGAAATGAAAACTAGATCGGATGGCTGGAGATCTGTGATCAGCTCTCCTGTACTTCATTAAAGGGTTAAATGCAGCTGCTTGGGTCCTTGTCGCCACAGGAGGAGATGTCCAAGCTTTCCAGTATGCTGACTTCCCAGTCTGGTTGATGTTTGTTCCTATTCAATGGTAAACCACAGTTTTGCCCGGGGAATGTGGCAGGATTAAAGAAAAGCCTCTCCGACCCATGCCTAGAAGTTTTGGGATTACCAGACTCATATAAGTGGCTAGCCGAGAAGCTCAGTGTGCGCTGCATCTCTGACCACATGGCTCTTACAAGCCTTTCTGTGTTCCCATACCAATAATTTAGGGACCTTCAGCATTTTAACTAAGCCAAGTTTTATTGTTTGTGCAATGTTTTCCATATAACATTCAGAAAACATGGGCAATAAAACTTCGCTTAGTTTCAGTGGTGAAAGTCCCTAAATCAGGGGTATAGGAACACAAGAAAGGCTTGTAAGAGCCATGCGGTCTGAGCTGCAAGCAACTAGCTCAAAAGCTCTTCATGCATTGACCTTCTCAGATATGCTGGGGAATAAAGGGTTGATTACCTAATCCCTCCCAAGGTGAGGGAGAGTGACCTAACCAAGCCTGGCAGGGCAGTTTACTCTATGGCATTAACCCCTTCATGCATGAATTAGACTTAAGCATGTTGGTTATATGAGGCTGGTTATCACTCAGAAGTCTCGGGACAAATGGAAGAAACCACAAACCCAACACAAGTGTGCCTGAGCCCCGAATCACCCCTCTTAAGTCCCTCAGTTTTTCCCTTTCCAGACATTCTGTTTGCCCTAGTACAAATCTGTTTTTCTTCTAAAGGTAAACAATGGGTTCTGACCCAGGAACAGTCATTGGTCCATTGTGACCCAGCCTTTCCCATATTCCACTCTAGTGGACTGAGCGGAAGGGTTCAAAATGCTATGATGATCAGAGGCAGGAAGAGTCTTTGTGCCTCGTAGGATACCCAACCACAAACCCAGCCAGTGTCATGGGTAGAGGAAAGTGGATTTAATAGATCGGTTCTGATGCAGTTTTTTTTTTTAAAAAAAAAGGAATAATCTGAGCATTCTATCCATGTTTCAAGTAAAACCCAGGTCTATTCGAATTAACTATCTCAGCACTTTGTGATGCAAAGGTGGGAGGGGGAAGGAGGAAAAGTAGTGATATTATTAATTCATCACAGCAGATGGGCTGTCAATATTACTCAGGTACGGTACATTATTGTGAGCAAGTTAAAAGTAGGTCAGCAGAAGCCAGCAAGCTAAAGAGACTAATAATGCTTTCTGCTGGTAGACATTCATCTACCGCAGGGCTTGTGCTTTATGTGCTGGCATCAACATGAGATAAGAATTTTGATTTGTGGAGTTCGGAGATCACATTTCTACAGGGGGTGGGGAGGGGGAGGAAGAAAATAAAAAGAGGCAGTCTGCTCTTTTCCCCATTGAAACCATTTAGCTCCGTGTTTTTGATAAATGGACAAAGCGAATCCTGCTAAAACTCTGAGATTTATAACAAGAGGGTATTTATATAAAAAAACAAAAAAAAACTGGGCAGATTTAGAGGTGAAAGGGAGAGTGATCTGTCAGTTTGCAAATCGTATCGGAGGATGCTCGGAGATTTTCCGCCATCTATATTTTTTGAATGATCCGCGTAACAGTGTGATTTGTGGGGCAGGAAGCCAAGCTATATAGGAAGAAGTGGGGTTTTATTGAAGGCATGGGGCTTGAAACAAGTGGATGGGCAGCACAAGGCAATTCTCCTCCTCCCAATATGATCATCAAGAGATTTCACAAACGGTAGCAAAATCCTTTTAGATGAAAATACCTTCATAGATCAAAGAGGACGAATTTTGGGGGGTGGGGTGGGGATAGGGAAACAATAGGAATGGTACACAGTATTCCAAATGTGGTTGCGCCATAGATTTGTGTAATGGCCTAAGATAATGGCAATGTTATTTTCAATTCCTTTCCTAATGATCCCTAGCACGGAATTAATCCTTTCACAACTGCCACACACAGGGTTGACATACCGTATTTTTCACTCTATAAGACACACCAGGACCACAAGACGCACTTAGTTTTTGGAGGAGGAAAACAAGAAAAAAAATATTCTGAATCTCAGAAGCCAGAGCAGCAAGAGGGATTGCTGCGCAGTGAAAGCAGCAATCCCTCTTGCTGTTCTGGCTTCTGGGATAGCTGCGCAGCCTGCATTCGCTCCATAAGACACACACACATTTCCCCTTACTTTTTAGGAGGGGAAAAGTGAGTCTTATAGAGCAAAAAATACGGTATTTATCGTGCTGTTCAATGTCTTATCAGCTTTGCATGCAAAAGGTCCCAGGTTCAAACTTCAAACTTTCTAGGTGTGTTTGAGAAATTTTTATTTTGTCTGGCCACTTTCCCCAGGAAAAACCGTTCTGAATCAGAAGGAACGTCAGTTGGGTTTTCTGCAGATTGATGTTTGCATGTCGAGGTCCCCTAAGCCACCCCTAAATGATTCACAATTCACACATATTTTTTGTTAAAGGTTTTTGGCATAATTTTGGCCACAACTTTATTAAAATACATAAATGTGAGTGGTTGCTTAGGCATTGGTTATAACTATGTGTCCCCACGCCCAGGGACAGAACTGACTTCCGGATTCTAGCAATAGCCAGTAAGGGAAAACAATATTGGGGAGAGCATGGAACTGGGCACCAGACCCTCATCCCCCCCTCCCGCATGCTCCCCGGGGGCTTGCGCAGCCCTAAGCCCCATTCAGGGGTATGGACGAAAGAATGGCAAGCCCCTGGATTCCTTTAATGGAATTCCCTTGCAGCAGCAGCATTGGAGGGGCAGGCACCACCAATCCTTACCCCTCCACCAACCAATTTTTTAACCAATGCCTAACCGCAACCTTACAAGTTGTGACGATTTGCTATGCAGTAGGCAAAAACCAAATGGCACCAGCCAATCAGCCAGATGGACAAAATTCCTACCAGGCCCCTGCCCCAAAAGCAGATGACCCCATGACAGGCATAGCAAGGTCAAGCAAACAGCCTAACATTAGGGATGGTGGGTGGGTGATCCGATGTACGCAGCAAAAGAGCCCAGTCAGTGCTGCGTGACTTGATTTTATAACCTTTGGTCTGTCCCCCTAAATGGCAACACCAAAATTTGCCCTCACTGCAGATGGTCATCCATACTAACCTGCCCAGCAACAGAGGGGTGGCCTGTTCAGACCCCACTGCAACACGTGCTCTCTAGGAAGGAGAACACGCTTTGTTGCAATTCTGAAGTAAACGGCAGGTTTTCCCCGGGGAAGCGATGATTCAAAAAAAAATCTGAAAGGCCCGTGGCTACAAATCATGGGACAAGCAGAAGTGTGGATGAACCCTCTGTCCCCAGCATCTCTAGGTAGGGCTGGAAGAAACCTTGCCTGAAACCCCTGAGATCTGTTGCCAGTACACAATAGTGAGCTAATGTCATGGTCAGGTCTACAGGCAATCCAAGTCCCTGCTGAGGACATCAGGACCAGGGGCAAGATGGTGGGGTGGGAGCAGGAACGAGAGTCCAGGAGCCAGGGGTCCGAGGGTCAGGAAGCAGGGAGTCACAAAGTCAAGGGTCCAAGGGTCGAGAAGCAAGGAGTCACGAAGTCAAGGGTCTGAGGGTTGACAAGCAAGGAGTCACGAAGCCGAGGTCTGAGGATCAGAAAGCAAGAAGCCAAACGCAGCAAGGCAGGAAACGAGTTGCAGTGGCAAAGAGCCGAAGGGAAATGCTGACCTTATATCGCTTCCCTTGCTACCAGGTGCAGTTAGTTACCAAGCGGCCTCCCCTGGGCAGCCATGCCTTGCCTCTCCAGAGCAAACTTAGGAAGGCCCCAGTCCTGCAAAGTCCTACTAGTCACAGGGCCTGGCTCCTGCACGCACTCCTGACAGCTAAATGGACAAATGTTCCAACTTGGTATAAGGCAGCTCCCTATGCTCCTGCCAGAAGCTTGTACCCATGCCAATAATAGCCAAAATGTGTGGAAAATATAAGGATCTGGGGATGTGCACTGTAAAATAAGTATTGGGCCACCTCAGATGTTACAACTGATGTTGCATTTCAAGGCAAACCTACCCAGTTTGCACGTTACAAAACAATACAAAGAGTGAAACACAGACCTATCCTTTGATGTTTGCACTTCTACAAGTTATGCAATGTGTTTCTACAGCAAAGTAATGTGTACAGATAATCACATACTGGAACACCGTGTGTGTAGATTGACAAATCGCCCAATGTGCTAGAACACGGCTCCCTATGTTTGTGAAGCATTTCTCTTATGTAAGGCTTACAGCAGCTCTGTGAAGTTGTTGGCATCCAATGGAGGAGTGCGCCTTTGGGGGTGAAGTCAAAACGTTGGAGAGTTACATCGCCTGCTGAGGCTGTAGAGACCAACACAGGAGAGGCATGTTTTGTTGCAGCTGGGGCAGATGAAGGTGTCCGGTTGTGTTGCAGCAGATGCACCAGGGCGCTTCTTCTCTCTGCGCTCCTTCCAGCAGCCACTCCTCCTCTGGTCACCTGTCTGTCTCACCTGTGGTCTTCTACAAGGGTTTCCTCCTCTGGTCTCCTGTCTGTCTCACCTGTGGTCTTCTACAAGGGTTTCCTCCTCTGGTCTCCTGTCTGTCTCACCTGTGGTCTTCTACAAGGGTTTCCTCCTCTGGTCTCCTGTCTGTCTCACCTGTGGTCTTCTACAAGGGTTTCCTCCTCTGGTCTCCTGTCTGTCTCACCTGTGGTCTTCTACAAGGGTTTCCTCCTCTGGTCTCCTGTCTGTCTCACCTGTGGTCTTCTACAAGGGTTTCCTCCTCTGGTCTCCTGTCTGTCTCACCTGTGGTCTTCTACACGGGTTTCCTCCTCTGGTCTCCTGTCTGTCTCACCTGTGGTCTTCTACAAGGGTTTCCTCCTCTGGTCACCTGTCTGTCTCACCTGTGGTCTTCTACAAGGGTTTCCTCCTCTGGTCACCTGTCTGTCTCACCTGTGGTCTTCTACAAGGGTTTCCCACATGGCAGGGATGATTCTGCCAGCCTTCATGTCTTGTTCGCAGGAACCTTTGTAACACAGAGTTGGCCTGCCAACAGGCCATGTGCAAGAAGCCCGTTCCCCATAGAGCACGTGCTTGGGGATCCTGCCATCTTCCATTCTGCAGACATGACCAAGTCAACTTAGATGCTGCTGAGACAGGGATGCAAAAATGCTGGGAATGTGGGCTTAGGAGAGCACATCTTTGTATGAAACTGTCCTTCCATGTGAAGCCAAACATTTGTGGAGTAGTTCAGTATGACTGTCTACATACCCCAGGGGACTGGGGCCAAGTCAGATAGACAACCATTTGGCCAAGGCCAGCAATTGCATTCAATTTGTGGGCAACACTTGAATTGGGGCTTATCTCCTACTTCTACAGTTGCTCTATTGCCTATTTAGAATGCTCTAGATATGTACTAGGGACGTGGGTGGCGCTGTGGGTAAAAGCCTCAGCGCCTAGGGCTTGCCGATCAAAAGGTCGGCGGTTCAAATCCCCGCGGCGGGGTGCACTCCCGTCATTTGGTCCCAGCGCCTGCCAACCTAGCAGTTCGAAAGCACCCTCGGGTGCAAGTAGATAAATAGGGACCGCTTACCAGCGGGAAGGTAAACGGCGTTCCGTGTGCTGCGCTGGCTCGCCAGATGCAGCTTGTCACGCTGGCCACGTGACCCGGAAGTGTCCTCTTAAGTGAGATGGGCGCACAACCCTAGAGTCTGGCAAGACTGGCCCGTACGGGCAGGGGTACCTTTACCTTTACCTTTAGATATGTACTAAGGGACGTGGGTGGTGCTGTCGGTTAAACCACAGAGCCTAGGACTTGCTGATCAGAAGGTCGGCGGTTCGAATCCCTGCAACGGGGTGAGCTCCCATTGCTCGGTCCCTGCTCCTGCCAACCTAGCAGTTCGAAAGCACGCCAAAGTGCAAGTAGATAAATAGGTACCGCTCTGGCGGGAAGGTAAACGGTGTTTCCGTGCACTGCTCTGGTTCGCCAGAAGCGGCTTAGTCATGCTGGCCACATGACCTGGAAGCTGTACGCCGGCTCCCTCGGCCAGTAAAGCGAGATGAGCGCCGCAACCCCAGAGTTGGTCATGACTGGACCTAATGGTCATGGGTCCCTTTACCTTTTTAGATATGTATTTATGCTGGCCTATGACCGTGATAAAGATGTACAAGTATAAGGAGGTGATTACCTGGTTCACTTGCCTCAAAATCCCTTTGCCACCCTTACCTCCAGATCAGCCAAACCTGGTGCCCTCTGGAGGTTTTGCACTACAACTCCCATCAGCCTGAGCCAGTATGACCAATGGCCAGGTATAATGCAACTAGAGTCCAACGACATTGGTAGGTCTGCAGGCTGGGGGATCTTACTCCAAATCGATGGGTTCATTCAAGAGGACTTCTGGGTGACTGGTTTGTACTCTTGCTTTTCAAATGCAACATCCCTCTCTACACCCCAGCATCACTTTGGGCCAACCAAATCTATGTAAGCCTTTAGATATTTGAAAAAGGAAAATGGGAGAGGAGAAAAATCCAACACGGTGTTTACCTTTTTTTCGCCGGTTAGATGGATAAGACTAATAACAAGAATGTAAGCATCGGGAGCCATTGTTGAATTAGCAAGATTGGAAGAAGATTGGAAGAAATTTAAAGACTACTTGCAGAAATACTGTAAAATTAATGAATGTTAAAATGATGTTGGATTGAAAATAAGTGGTATTGGTAACAAGGTTAATAAGAATATGCAAATATGGATTGATAATGGATGAAAATGCATAGTTATAATAGGTTAAGATATAGAGTTAAGATAAATGAAAGAGGGCAAGGATTTGCTGAATTGATTATGTAAATGGGAATACAAAAAGGGGAGGTGTGGGGAGGTCAAGGAAACAAGCAAATGAACTTAAAGATATTGAAAAATGGATTTATTTTTAAATTTTTTCTTCGCTATTTGTTTTTTGTATCTTTTCTTCTTCTATGTTTTCTTTTTAGTATGTTAATTTCTGCTTTAATTCCTCTTATTCTGTAAACCTATATTTTTTGAAAACGCTAATAAATATAATATATATATATATAAAGAATTAGCAAGTCTTTCTTTTTGAAAGTTTTTTTTAAAAAACCATTATTTTATCATATAGAGAAACTTTGCCTTGTCACTTGATTTCTTTTTCTTTTACAATAGGAAATGGATTGTCATCACGTTTGTAAATGGCCATGTCCCTGGAGCACATTATTCTGAAATCACTCCGTGAAGAATACAGGAGTTCGCTTATCTGGCTGAATTGAACGCAGCAATCGAAAGCAGTACACACATTCTGCTTGGGCGGCAATAAAGAGAAGAAGATTGTCTGCCATCCTGTGGAATGTGGGAGTATCTTCTTTTAAAATGCAATTATCTCGTGGGCTTCCCATTCCATACTTGCCAACACTGTTCTGCAATGTGTGTTACACTGCTTTCTTACACCCCGCCACAAGTTGGGCATTGGATGTCTGTGTGCTTGAGGGCGGGAGGGGAAGGACGGGGCACCGGATCCTCTGGCAGAAATCCGCCTGTGATTCTGAATGAGCGACCAGATGCTGTCAAGGTAGGAAGGGGCTGTAGCTCAATCGGCATTTGCGTGGCAAGTTCCCGCCCCCCCCCCAGTGGAAACAAAGACACATGACACAATTATTAAGGTTAATGGGCTAATTAAGGCCACAGCTTTATTGGTTACAGGTGATGAGCGGTATTGGCTTAGGCATTGGTCCTAACCGACTATATCCGACTTCAGCCCGTCCGCTTGACATCCGGGAAGGGTTAAGCACCGGTAGGGGGAGTCCTGCTGATGCACATCAACTAGGAACTCCCCCGGGGTCACCGCTCGGGGCCGTGCCTTAGGCCCTCACCTCCATAGGCTTCAGAGGGGGCCACGCCCCCCAGAATCCTTTATCGGACTACCCTTCAATAGGCAGGGCAGGTGATGGCGCTTCCTCCCCACTTCCATCTACAAAACAATACCAATACCAATGCCTAACCACCAATATCAAGAAAGTTGTGATGATTTGCTATGAGGTAGGCGAAAACCAAGTGGCTGGTGCCAATTTGCCAAGTGGAAAAAAAATCCTACCAGGCCCCTCAATGGTGACCAACCAAGGTCAAGGAACGAAAACTTTATAGGGCGGGAGGGTGGGAAACAGGAACAGCTGGTAGGCGGGAAAATCCCAGCCGCACCTGTGTTCATAGAATCATAGAATCATAGAGTTGGAATAGACCACAAGGGCCATCGAGTCCAACCCCCTGCCAAGCAGGAAACACCATCAGAGCACTCCTGACATATGGTTGTCAAGCCTCTGCTTAAAGACCTCCAAAGAAGGAGACTCCACCACACTCCTTGGCAGCAAATTCCACTGTCGAACAGCTCTTACTGTCAGGAAGTTCTTCCTAATGTTTAGGTGGAATCTTCTTTCTTGTAGTTTGGATCCATTGCTCCGTGTCCGCTTCTCTGGAGCAGCAGAAAACAACCTTTCTCCCTCCTCTATATGACATCCTTTTATATATTTGAACATGGCTATCATATCAGCCCTTAACCTCCTCTTCTCCAGGCTAAACATGCCCCGTTCCCTTAGCCGTTCCTCATAAGGCATCGTTTCCAGGCCTTTAAATAGGGCAGACCACGCCCCCAAAGCCAGGAGATTGGCTGGCCAGGGGGTGATGTGGCTGGGGATTCCCCCAATCACACGGGGGCTGGGCTCCAGCCACCACATGTGTGGTGGGGGTGTGAAGTCTGCAACCCCACCTCCTTGCAGGGCGGAATTGGCTTTGGCAAACACAGTCTTTTGGACTGAGGATTGGTTTCGCACTCAAGTTGTTGAGCTTACTGTAAAAAAAAAAAAAAAAGGTGATTCCTCACCATATGTCCAGTGTAAGAGCCTTCTGTGCAAACTGATAACTACAACAGGGGCATCAGTCCTCATACAGCTTTAAGAATGGGTCCGAAGCAGCCAAACAGAAGTGTGTTGAAGTCTCACCGTCAGGCTTCAGGGAATCCGATCCCTCCCATGGTGGGTTCCCAAGAATTAGATAAACAAGAAGAGTTCTTGCCAAGTCTTTTATTCAATATTCACAGAGAGAGGCTTTGAAAAGTGCCTCTCTTGCAGTAATGGCGTTGCCCCACCCCCTCTGTCTCTCCTATTGTGCACCATCCCTACATTGGCAGATCTGTGCTTTCGGCCTCTGAGCTTTCTGTTCGCCTACCCGCCTGGTTCTGGGAGAAAGGGGGCGGTGGTCTGGAATGCTTTCTAAATACACTGAGTCTGTCAGCTGCCTCTCTTCTTTTTCTTCTTCTTCTTCTTCTTCTTCTTCTTCTTCTTCTTCTTCTTCTTCTTCTTCTTCTTCTTCTTCTTCTTCTTCTTCTTCCTGCTCCCCTCTGCAGCCTCTGAATTATGACCTTCTACAAACCACTGTTGTAACTATATACTATCTTCTTCTTCTCTGGGAAGTGCAGGAGAAGAGGCATTTGTGTGTGTGTCTCCACCATACCTCCTCAGTCCAGTCCCTGACACTCACTGATTTCAACACCCACCTTTGGTTTAGTGGAGAGTTTTCAATCTTTTCAAGTCCATGGCTCCCTTGACCAACAACATTCTTTCTGTAGGGTATTGTCCAGGGTTTTATTGCTACTGAGGTCAAGATTTAATACTGGAGACATCAGTTTTGCTGTTATTGACACTAACTTTTCTGTCTTGATTTTTAGATCTTATTATGATTTACATGGGGATTGTTTAATTTTGTTGGCCACATTTTGATGCGTTTTTATTCATTACTTATGACTGCTTCTGCTATATTTTTGTAAATATGAAAACCTTTTCATAAGCTGCCTTGAGCATTGTTTAACTATGGAAAGGAGGCATAGAAATAAACAGTGATGGCGGTGATCTATGACGTGTAGGCAGGATCTCTCTTTGTACAGAATCTGACGATAACATCCTTCAACTATTGTTGTTGTTTAGTTGTTTAGTCAGGTCCTACTCTTCGTGACCCCATGGACCAGAGCACACCAGGCACTCCTGTCTTCCACTGCCTCCCACAGTTTGGTCAAACTCATGTTAGTAGCTTCAAGAACACTGTCCCACCATCTCGTCCTCTGTCGTCCCCTTCTCCTTGTGCCCTCCATCTTTCCCAACATCAGGGTCTTTTCCAGGGAGTCTTCTCTTCTCATGAGATGGCCAAAGTATTGGAGCCTCAGCTTCAGGATCTGTCCTTCCAGTGAGCACTCAGGGGTGATTTCCTTCAGAATGGATAGGTTTGATCTTCTTGCAGTCCATGGGACTCTCAAGAGTCTCCTCCAGCACCATAATTCAAAAGCATCAATTCTTTGGCGATTAGCCTTCTTTATGGTCCAGCTCTCACTTCCATACATCACTACTGGGAAAACCATAGTTTTAACTATACGGACCTTTGTCGGCAAGGTGATGTCTCTGCTTTTTAAGATGCTGTCCAGGTTTGCAGAAAACTCCTTCAACTATAACGGAGTGCATAGACTGGAATTGCAGATTTGTAAAAGCCTTTCCCCATTTAGCATTTGTACGGCTGGTTACACAGCGGGGATGAGGAGTCTGAAGATTTACCCTTGTTTGTCCAGTTTATGAAGACTTAAGAGTAGCCTTGTTCAAAGATTCAATTTCTATCATGTGAAAGACTGACTGGGCAGTTGATTAGCTTTTTCTTAGGGGACAGTTCCCCTTACATTTCCCCTTTAGAGCAGTGCTTTTAAGGTGGAAAGTTTGGGAGGATGATGTGTCAGATTCTTCAGGGGAGCAATTTTCCATTTGACGGAATGCCCATTTAAAATAACTCTTTTAACTCTGCAATGTATTTTGCTTTGTTTTTATGTATCTCACGCTCCCCACACAACCACCCCAGACTCACCCACCCCCTTCCCCACAATCCCTAAAAGTATCCTAATATTTTAAACAAAAGATTGATATATCTGCGTGCCAGTTTGCCATCCTTTCTTTGAGCAAATAGGGCAGCAGAAACACCATTGATTCAGACTACCAGGCAAATTAGAGAAAGAAAACTCAAGGCCGAGTTTGTCGTCTTGTTTATGAAGAGCATCGTGCTAGCGTCATTCTTTTGAACAGAACCTGATGAATTCTTATCTTGTTTTATTTCCCCCCCTCCTGTGTGCATTTATTTATTTCAAACTGTTTATACAAGATAACCGATTATTGGGGGGTTGGAGTGGGGGGGGGGAGAAAAAGAAAGCCCAGGCTTGCAACTATTTAAATAATGCCGTGTGATTCTGTGTCTTTTCTCCTCACTCTTTCTCTCTCTTTTCTCTCCCTCTCTCTTTTTGCAAACAACAAGCAATGCAATGAATATAGAGATACCGAACTTCCTATTACGAGTTCAGGAGGAAATGCAGCGCAAGGCCAAATTAATCAGGAATAAAATGAGGCCCGCAATCTCCCTTTCGACATCCACATGACAAATGAGGTGCTCTACGTCTGGTGTCGAAGGTATTCTAAAGTTTTAAAATCAATATGCTGGTCTGTAAAACTGCGTCTCCAGGCGGGATAAGGAATACAAACATTGGGGGTGGAAAATGCAAACCCAAGAGAATGTGACAGGCCGCTGGAATTGAAGAAGCCCCCATTTCCCCCGCTGGTTTCAATGACATTATTTTGTTCAACGTGTGTTTAATTTAGCGATAAAATGCCGGTAGAGCAATGCTAAATTCATACTACCTAGTGCGTGCAGATAACTCCAGGTTAACACTCCTATCCCCAATCCATCTCTTGGAAAACATAAACTAGAGCTCAATACAGGAATTGAAGTATTTATTTTATTTTATTGTCTCATTCGGCACTGTAGAATTGTTGCTGAAATACTCAGAGATAAAGTTTGGCATTGTGGCCCAAATGGCGGTTGGGAAGAAGGTTCCAGAAGGTTCTCTTTGGGTGTATAGGAGACGTGTCTCCTAAAAGATGTCTGTGTTGCCAATTCGCAAGCGTACACAAGTAAAACAAAATTTTGGACGTGTTTGATCTCATTTCTGAAGTTTTTGAGTTTGAAAGGGAATTGTTGTCACACATTATTTTGCACACTGCAGTTCCCTAATGAGGAGGAAGTTCCTGGGAAGCTAGAAATGGGTCAGTCAGTTGTTTCCCTGTGAGGTGAGAGATTTGTGGTACTTCAGACTATCTTCAAGAGGGGTAGCCATCTTAGCTTCTTGCAGCAAACACAACAAAGAGTCTTGGGGCACCTTAAAGACTAACAAATTTAGTATGGTATGATATTTCACTGACTGTGATCTTGCTCATCAGACACATGAGGTATTATCCCGAGTTAACTTGCCTCTCTCTGTGTGAAAACCTGCTGCAGTCTAAGCTGTACAGCAGCGGGTCAGGCTAGTGAAGGTTTTCCTCCTCTCTCATAATTCTAAAAACTCAGGATCATCCAAGTTTAATGTCTCTTCCCAGGGAACTCTGGGGAAAAGGTGCCTCTTAACAACTCTCAGCACCCTTATCAAACAACAGTTGCCAAGATCCTTTGGAGAAAGCCAAGACATTTATTGCTTTAAATGTATAGCTCTGGTGACTGTTCAGGACAGACAAAAGAAAGGACAGCCAGTGTGGTGTAGTGGTTAAGAGCGGTAGACTCGTAATCTGGTGAACTGGGTTCGATTCCCCGCTCCTCCACATGCAGCTTCTGGGTGACCTTGGGCCAGTCACACTTCTTTGAAGTCTCTCAGCCCCACTCACCTCACAGAGTGTTTGTTGTGGGGGAGGAAGGGAAAAGGAGATTGTTAGCCGCTTTGAGACTCCTTCGGGTAGTGATAAAGCGGGATATCAAATCCAAACTCTTCTTCTTCATGTGGTTAACTATAGAATTTTCTCCCATAAGATATAGTGATGACCATCAACGCCTATTGGACAAATTCTTGGCTACGCTCTACCTTCAGAATACCTCTGAATATCAGCTGCTAGAAGCCCAATTGGGGGAAGAATGCCGTTATGCTCAAATCCTGCTTGTGGATTTCCCACAGGCAGCTGGTTGGCCACTTTGAGAAGAGGACTTGATGGTCCATTGGCCTGATCCAGCAGCCAAAGCTTCTTAAGCTTTATGTTCTTCAGACAATCCTGGTTGAGCATTGATTCTTTCAAGGCAGAGGCGGAGGGCCATGGGGGCAGGTCTAGCTGCCCTCAGGGTGCGCCGGCAGTAGTGTGCTTCCCAGGGGGTGCACTGGCGCAGGCGCGTGTCCCGGGGGGGGCGTGCGCCAGTGCCGGGGAGCATCCCAGGAGGGCGCCGCCTGGGGTGATTTCACCCCCCTCAGGGAAGGCACCCAGAATAGGCCGCATCCACCGCACCCACCTTGCTCAGCTACTGTTTCAAGGCAATGGTTGCAAGTGGGTGAAGATTCGGAACCGCTGCCTCGAGGGATTGAATTCAAACGGCACACTGCAAGAAGGGGAAGGCCGCAGTGCTTTGCAAACCTGACCGACTGCCTCAGGAATGACGGCAGCGGTAACAGCAAGGAGTTGGGCACTGGATGCGAGGCAGGTGGTGAGAAACCATTTTAGAGTCCAATTTCATTACAACCTCTTGATGGATTGATGGTGCCCTGGGAGAGTTGCCAAGTTGTTCTGATGCCGGTGGTGGCACCTGCGCTGGAAAAGGTGCATGAATTAAGGAGTCAAACAAGCAAGCGAAAAAGGAGAGAGAGAGAGAGGGGAAAGTGCTTCACACCCAACCCCTTGGCGTACAGAAATCCAAACAAAAAGATAACAATGGCGATTGGAATACATTACCCAGTTCACAACGCAGCAAATTCGGGTCTGGCAATGAGGTTATGTGTCCTCATTGACTGAGGAGAAGAAGAAGAGCTGAAACAAAAATGCAGGACGAGTCAAAGCAGTATGAGATATATTTTGTTCCACGAATATGATAAATTGATCTTTTAGTATGGCAGCACTTATTCTCCAGAACTCCCTGCCTTATGGATACTAGTTTTCAGCACCTGCTAGAGATGTTTTTATTCAGGCAAGCCTACCCATACTTTTACAATCTTTTAAAAATCCTTATAAGTTTCTTTTAAAACAACATTTTATTGCTCCTTTAAATGAACATTTTAGGTCAACCACTTAGAGAGTTCTTTTTGATTAAGCTGTATATAAATCTTGTTAAATAAAATAACTACAAATGGAAAAAAGAAGCTGCAACAGCAGAATGGTTGAGGTGAAAAAGGAAAGCATTTTCCAAACCTTTTCAGCCCTTTGAAATCAGGGATGGGACTAAGAGCAAATTCCAGCTAATCCATGTTTGATGTGGGACTAGAATAATGTCCTTGTTCTATGTGGCATAAAAAAAATAAAAATAAAAATGAAGGAATCTGCATATATCTTTTAAAAATGCACAGAGGGTTTTGGGTGTGTTTTTTAGCCATTTATGAGTTGGTTCACTCTGCCTCTCTATCTTCTCATGCTAGTTTTTAAAATGTAAATAAACTCTAATAATAATAATAATAATAATAATAATACCCTGTTTTCTGTGGTGGCGGCCCATTTGCGGAAGGCTTTTCCCAGGTTGCCTCACCTGGCACCATCTTTATATATATCTTTAGGTGCTGGGCAAAAGCTTTCCTCTATAACCAGGCCTTTAAATAATGTTTTTCTTTTTCCTCTTGCTTTAAATGTATCTGTGTGGGTTTTGTTTTTCTGTTCATTGGTTTAGTTGTAAGTCTCTTTGAGTTGTCCCTCAGTAAATGTTGTTGTTATTTTGCACTCTGGTACCTCAAAGCAACTGATGCGGTAAAATAAAACAACAGAGGCATTAAAATCAGATAAAAAGGGGCAACGCACAAAAACGAAAATGCTGATCAGACATTATGTTCGAAAGGAACAAGTTCAACCTTCCCTGGCGCAACAAAGGCCACTAGCGCATCTTTCTACCCTTCCAGTTACAAATCATAATTCTCAGTAAATTAGAAACATTTTGCCTGGAGCCTAAAAATAGGCAGCAATGGTACTAGGCATGCTTCCCTGGGGAGAGCGTTCCTCAGACATGGAGCCACCATGGAAAAGGCACGTTCCTGCGTTGCCATCCTTTGTATCTCCCTTGGAAAGGGTGCATGAAGAAGAACTTGCAAACTGCTAACTACTGTCCACAGAAAGCAATTAAAAAAATAAATAGCACCAAGTCTCCTTGGGAGAGAGGCAGTCAACTAAGGGATCGGGCAATGTGCAGGTTGCTGAGTGTGTGGTTTGGGAGCTGCACGGTCAGGGAGAAAACAATGCTGTCCATGGTTGTAAAGACTGCGGAGTGAATAATTGGGCGCACTCTTCCCACCTTGGATCAAATCTATGCTTCCAGGTGCCATAAGAAAGCTGCAGAGATAGCGCAAGATAGTGCGCACCCTGAAAACGATCTCTTTCAGCTTCTGCCTTCTGGAAGAAGGTACAGGGTTATAAAGACTAGGACTAGCCGCCTGAGAAACAGTTTCTATCCAAATGCGATTTTGGTTTTAAAAGCAGTGTAAAGAGTCTCTATGGGAGTGTATTGTATCTTAAAAATGGGGTATCAGAGTTTTTAGGGGGCTAACCCCGTTGGGATAGCTGGGATAGCAGGCTTGTTGGTTTTTGAATGTCTTATGTATTTTCCCCAATTTTGTTGTTCTGTATGGGACAATGACAATAAAGATTATCGTATCGAATCTATCACTAGCCCAGTCCGTTCACCGACTCCGTATCATACTTTGCTTCTGTTGAATTCTTTCCCCATCCCTATTCAAACTGTGCACCCTTCCTTTCGTTTATGCTCCACGCCCGTTTGTGAAATCCTTCGAAACCGTTCTCAAGAGGGTGGAGGCCAGGGGAATGCCCTCCTTGCTAATATTCTCCCCTACCCAGGTCTGGTCATGCTTAGTAAAGTAATTGAGGCAATGACTGTGCCTTCAGATGCTACTTCAGTGGTAGATTGCTCCATTGCCACTCTGTGCCAATGAGTCAGGCGTGCATAACGATGCGCATTGCACAACGAGAGCCAGACCGGAGTGAAAGTCTTGCTGCAAGGTGCTGGCAGGCAAATGAAACCTTCAGCGCATGTGAGGCAAGTCCTACTAGTCGCTTCCAAGCCCTGTAAAACATAAGAAATGCAGGGAGGCCCTAGCTGAGGAGCTCGTCTCTAGCCCAGCCTTGTGGATAGACACAGAACTGTAACCTTTTTTAAAAAATAAAATAAAATATTTTTATAAGTTTCCCATTTTATAATATACAATCACATCATTGGTATTCACTATACCTCTTTGGCTCTTTAGAGCATGGGTAGGCAAACTAAGGCCTGGGGGCCGGATCTGGCCCAATCGCCTTCTCAATCTGGACGGTCCGGGAATCAGTGTGTTTTTACATGAGTAGAATGTGTCCTTTTATTTAAAATGCATCTCTGGGTTATTTGTGGGGCCTGCCTGGTGTTTTTACATGAGTAGAATGTGTGCTTTTATTTAAAATGCATCTCTGGGCTATTTGCGGGGCATAGGAATTCGTTCATTTTTCTCTCTCTTCAAAATATAGTCTGGCCCCCCACAAGGTCTGAGGGACAGTGGACCGGCCCCCTGCCGAAAAAGTTTGCTGACCCCTGCTTTAGAGCCTGTTGGTTTCCTTCCCTCCTGCCTCGTGGCTTTCAAAATTAACTTTTATATCATTGCATTTTATATTTTCCAGTTCTAATTACACTCATTACAAAATCTTTCAAAATTTAAATAAATATAGGAGGAAAAAATCCTCATTACAAGTCTTCAGACAACCCTGCTAGTGATGTTATTTGCTTACAATGATCTTTCCGATATTGTATAAATTTATTCCAGTCTTTTTGGAATACTTGATCATGCTGGTTTCGGATTTTTCCTGTCAGCTTCGCCAGTTCTGCAAAGTCAGTCATCTTCATCTGCTACTCCTCGTCTGTTGGCACTTCTTGTTGTTTCCATTTTTGGGCTAAAAGAGTTCTTACCGCTGTTGTTGCATACATGAACAGTATTTTATCTTCCCTTGGTATCTCTTCACCCACTAAACCCAATAAAAAGACTTATGGTTTTTTAACAAATATTTTTCAACATTTTCTTTAACTCTTTATATATCATTTCCCAGAAAGCCTTTACCTCTTTGCAAGTCCACCCCATGTGGTAAAAGATACCTTCCTTTTCTTTACATTTCCAGCACTCATTAGTTCTTGTCTTATACATTTTAGCACGTTGATCTGGTGTTAGGTACCATCTATACACCTTTTTCATAACATTTTCTTTGAGTGCACGGCATGCAGTAAAATTAAGACATTCCTTCCACAGCCTTTCCCAAGATTCTAACTGAATGTTATATCCAAGATCTTTAGCCCATTGTATCATCACCTCTTTAACCTCTTCATCTTTAGTGTGCCATTCCAATAATAATTTATACATTTTCAATAATATTTTCCTCTTATCATCCAATAAATCTATCTCCAACCTAGATATTTCTGCATCAAAACCGTTTTTCTTTTTATCCTCCTTAAACTAGAACTGCAGGCATAGACAGGACCTCAGGGGTCATTTGGTCTAACATCCTGCAATACAGGAATCTCAACTAAAACATCCATGACAGATGGCCATCCAACCTCTGCTTAGAAACCTCCAAGGAAGGAGAGTCCACCATACTTTGGCCACCCCATGAGAAGAGAAGACTCCCTGGAAAAGACTCTGATGTTGGGAAAGATGGAGGGCACAAGGAGAAGGGGATGACAGAGGACAAGATGGTTGGACAGTGTTCTCGAAGCTACCAGCATGAGTTTGACCAAACTGCGGGAGGCAGTAGAAGACAGGGGTGCCTGGCGTGCTCTGGTCCAGGGGGTCACGACAAGTCGGACATGACTAAACGACTAAACAACAACATGTTTGGGGATGATTTGTGCTCTTATGTAGCTGTGTTGTTTTATGTCTCATGATCATATTATAAAGTAGTTGTGTTCTGTGTTATAAATCACTGTTTAGAATGGCTTCTTTTTGTTTTCCAATGTATTTCTTATCAATGTGGTAAGAATTCACATCGGCACCACCTTGTTCATTACCCAGGTGAGGAACAACCATCTTTTGAATAAGACCACAGAACCAGGAAAACTATTTCCAAGTCCAGCAGTGTGTGGCTCAAGCGAATTTTTATTTTGAAAGCATGGCCCAGGGGAAAAGTTTGAGAACCACTGCTCTAACCACTGCACAATGCTGTCTTCTCAGTAGTAGAAATAGCAACAGTATATCACATATAATTTCATGGGGAAGACAAATGCCCCTCAGAACTAAGCTCCAAGTAAACAAACTGGCAAGTTATTAGGCTCTTGATTCCTCCTGCTGTCGTCATTCTACAGGAGGCCGGCTCAAGGTTGGTTTTTCTTTTTCATTCAAAGAAATATGAAAAGAATATTTGACAAACAATGACATATGCTAGGGAAAACAGCATACAAAAATGCGTGTATCTGGAGAAATTTGCACTAAAATTCTGGCGAATTTCCATGACGACTTTGAGAAAAAAATTGCACACTGACTGGAAATGTGGAAGAAGAAGAGTTTGGATTTGATATCTCTGTCCCAATCAAACCTAGCAGAAAGGCATCTAATGTTTTTTATAAAAAAATATATTGTCATTTTAAACATCTTAATTAATTCATTATTCATCATTTCACTGTAAGCTTTTGCCTTCTTACAAAACATTTTATACAGCTTAGGAATCAATTTCTCATTCCCACTCAGTAATTCCCTTTCAAAATCCGAACCCCCCCCCAAAAAAAACCCCTTTTTTTGTACCATACACTTGATATTGAAACCAGTCTGATATCTATTCTTATGTCTCTTGTTGACTTTTCATTTTACATCCAGCCCCCTTGAAGCATAATAAATCTCTTTATGTGCCCCATTTCTCCCCCACATTTAGTTTTTTCAAAGAGCCGGCTTCAATTAGGGACGACCAAAGGTGGGGGGGGGGGGAGTGCCTAGTCCGAGACTCTTACCAATTCACCACATTGGATAAACCACCTGGATTTATCTCTACATCTTCATATAATGACATCACATACTTATCTCCGGTTATGATGAAGCATACGCTGTACCATAATAAAATGAACCAGATTCTGAAGAAGATTAATGTAGGAACGATTCTGCTCTAGAATGCATGCGTGGTTTATATTGCTTACTGGCTTATCACAGCTACAAAATTTACTGCCTCCCCTTTGCCAAAAAACACACATATTCTGGGCACAGTAGTGTTTTGCAACACACACTTTCTCTACATTGCTTTGGGCTGCATCTCTCGCTTGGTGCAATTTAGGCTCAAAACCCTCATTGTTTTAGTAAGAACAATCCTTTTATGTATGCTTCTCATCTTCCCCCTCACCCCCTCGTTTTCTTCTCTCCCCAACCCTCCTCCTAACTTCTCCAGAACTCACCGGGAAATGCCCACACCCAGTGACGGATGACTAAGATTTGGAAATAGCATGAGGCATTTGAGGCAGGTTCTGGGGAAGAAAAAAAAGGTGTAGCAATACTAGAAACTCAAGTTAGGAGGGAGAAAGGGGTTCAGATCTACGCAAGCAGTCCACCAAACCAGGTAGATGTGGCTCGCCAGCCATCGAGAGCCTTCCACCAGGATTGGCCTGCTCCTGACCCAATAGCAGGCAGCCCATTGTGGATGATCAACTCGGAATTCCCAGCTCTTTAGTCATGTTTGCATTTTCTGCCTCTGGAACCTGCCCTCTAAAAGTCCAAGGACTCTGGCTGGGAGAAGCCTATTGCCTTCTTTCTCCCCAATCTCCAGTCATGGGCCTCGCTGCTATTTCAGGGGTCCTCATGAAAGTTGTATAGGGTGGGGGTGGCCCCTATACTAAATTGGCGTGCTCTCTGTATGAGAGCCAGTGAGGTGTAGTGGTTAAGAGCAGTAGACTCCTAATCTGGTGAACCAGGTTCGCTTCCCCGCTCCTCCACATGCAGCTGCTGGGTGACCTTGGGCTAGTCACACTTCTCTGAAGTCTCTCAGCCTCACTCACCTCACAGAGTGTTTGTTGTGGGGGAGGAAGGGAAAATGTTAGCCGCTTTGAGACTCCTTAGGGTAGTGATAAAGCAAGATATCAAATCTAAACTCTTCTTCTTCTTCTCTTCTTAGTGGGTCATAGAGGCTCCCATCAGAGTTTAAGTTTCTCATTTTGCCAGGCATAACTTCAGTTTGGCATATTTCTGCATCAGTGTTCATGTTTCCTTTTGTTCGGAAAAGCCCTCTCCAAAAGCACTCGTCATTTTAGCATGTGGATGAATAGATAGACTGTCAGACAGATAGACATACTGATATTGATATACACACATTATTACACAATTTTACCTGATAGACATATTTTATGTTGTTTCATTCTTGTTTTTTATATTTGCTTTAGTGTTTGTGTTTGATTTCACAGTCTGAAAAAATGAAAAAATGACTCAGTAATAGTAATAGTAATAATAATAATAATAAATGCCCCCCCCCCAAAATAAATACATTTTTGGATGTTGAAATCTCTGTGCATTTTTACTCGCACTGTCCCTCCAGCCCATGCATCCTTGTACAGTGGTACCTCGGGTTACATACGCTTCAGGTTACATACGCTTCAGGTTACAGACTCCGCTAACCCAGAAGTAGTACCTCGTGTTAAGAACTTTGCTTCAGGATGAGAACAGAAATCGCGCTGCAGCAGTGGGAGGCCCCATTAGCTAAAGTGGTGCTTCAGGTTAAGAACAGTTTCAGGTTAAGTATGGACCTCCGGAATGAATTAAGTACGTAACCAGAGGTACCACTGTACATATTTTGGGGTTGGAGAACTGCCCTGCAAGGTTCAGACAAGTGTGGCTTGGAAGGATGGCTGCATTTCAGTTTCCTTTTGGGACTTGTACAGTCGATGGATTTGCATTGAAATGGGAACCAAGATGCATCCCTAAAATAGATTTTGGTCGGCTTTTGCTTTGCTTTGCTTTATTTACTACGTGTCCTATTCCCTGAGGGCTCAGGGTGGATCAAAAACTTTATGACAACCAACACCCTGTGGTCCTTTGTTTGTGAGTCACTGTTTTGAACCTTCTGACTGGAAGGAGTGAAGCACAGCGAAGAAGACTTGTGTAGAGACACATAAGCGGCAGCCTCTTTGCAGCAGAAGTGGCGGAATAATTCAATCACACCAAAAAAGAGAGATGCAGCAGAACTTTGAGCGGATGGAGCTCAGTGGCAAGGAACTTGCCATGTATGCAGAACGTCCAAAGTTCAGATCTCCAGATTCAAGGTCCAGCATCTCCAGAGCTTAAGTAAGCTCTTATAAATTTGAGAACCTGCATTCAAAATATAGAAGTAAACTCTTATCAGAAATTTATAAGATATGACAAAAAGGAATCAGTGCCCTAGATGATAGCACCAAGCTAATGATAGCACCAGCCCTGAGTATAGTCTACAACTTCTGGGGGAAACCGGGGGGGGGGGGGGGGGACGACCATCTAATCCCTCTGAATGTGGAAAAGCCAGTTGCTGGCTCTTCTTGAACTTAGAAAGTCTATCTTAATTAATTAATTAATTAATTAATATTATTATTAAAATACATTTATTCAAAAGTTACAGTACAGCTTTGTCCACTGCTAGAATATCACAGATTGATCACTCCAATCCTCAATCCCTCATCACTGTCATTTTGGCTCGCCACATACCCTCAAGAGGAACCCAGTACCGATCTGATTAATTTTCAGAAAAAAGGAGACCAAATCTCTCTATCTAGCAAGTCTATCTTTAATGATGTTTTGCACCAGTTTTCCCAGAATGGATGTTAAATTTCCAGGGCATTGTGGAGAGGAGAAATGGCTGGCTCCAGGATCTGTCGATGTACAGCAAAAGCTCCTTTATGGCTCTATATTAGTACTAGGGAAGATCAATGTAAGTCATTGAAAAGTGGACTCAATGGACCCCACTGTGTCATGGGTTGCCTCAGCCTTGACTTCTCTGCTCCCTCCTCCATCACCACCCAGCACCCAAAGGTCAGGCTGGGACTTCTCTTTCTCCCTCAGTTGCCACATAGCAGCTGATAGTGGAATGTCTCTGCCCACGCCTGACAAGCTTACTGAGGGAGTGCACCAAGATGGATGAAATATACTCGTAGTTGCGTAGTGATTTCATGCTCTTTATTGCAGCTCGTAAAACAGTGAATGAATTTTCCCCAAAACCTCAGGCTTTATATATGTTATTTACACAATGAGTCCCGTCTGATTGGCTGATGGCTGATTCTGCTTCCCTCTTGGAGCCTGATTGGGCTGCTACTGCAGGCCAATCAGTTGTTGCATTCTAGAATCCTACCGGCCCAATAGGTTGATTAACTTCCTTCTGGAGTCTGATTGGGCTGCTCCTGCAGGCCAATCAGGTTGTTGCATTCTTAGGACCCTACCTGCCTATTGTTCTAGGATCCAAACTTAGTACATAACAATGGAAATCACTGTGTCCTGCATCACCTCAGTCCTGGTCCTGGTGTGAGCAAAATGTGAGGCAAGAAGGAGCAGATAACACCCACTCCCATTTTGCTAGTCATATTGAACCGCTTTAAGCTTCTCTCCAAACCTGAGACATTTTCCTCAGGCAAAATTTGGTGGCAATTCTAAGGGCACATCCAGACACACACTATAAAGGTAAAGGACCCCTGACCCTTAGGTCCAGTCGTGGCCGACTCTGGGGTTGCGGCGCTCATCTCACTTTATTGGCCAAGGGAGCCAGCGTACAGCTTCTGGGTCATATGGCCAGCATGACTAAGCCGCTTCTGGTGAACCAGAGCAGCGCACGGAAACACAGTTTACCTTCCTGCCGGAGTGGTACCTATTTATTTACTTGTACTTTGGCGTGCTTTTGAACTGCTGGGTTGGCAAAAGCAGGGACCGAGCAATGGGAGCTCACTCCGTTGCAGGGATTTGAACCACCAACCTTCTGATCAGCAAGTCCTAGGCTCTGTGGTTTAACCCACAGTGCCACCCGGGTCCGACACGCACTATTGTGTGTCCAGCGAGTGTTTATACTGAGTGACTGAGTGACACGCATTGTATCACTCAGTATAAACACTCACTGGACACACAAGACATACAAGCCAGCAGGTCGGGCAGGAAGCTTGCTGTGAATTCCTAAAACCAGGGCAATGGGGGACAGACTTCAGATCTACTTTGGATGTTTAAAACAATACTAGGCCCCTGAAATCCACCAGCCACAGCCTGGTGCAAAAGAGGCACACTTGAATTGAAGCTTCCTGAGCCCAGGAATTTCAAGTACCAGAAGTGAACCAAGTTCACAACATTTGTATGCAAATATCCACTCCTGGTTAGCCCAAGTTTTCTTCCTCCCTTCATTTCAGCAGCATAGTTTAGGGCAGCGGGAAAGTTATTTTCTCGCTGTTGTTAATCAGCAGTCAGAAATTTCTTGGCATTCTGCTGCAAATCATGCAGAGATCTTCCAGGAGATGCACAGCTACTTTTTGCCCACCCTCCCCTCAGGTTGTTTCAAGGCAGCAATGTTCTTAAGCTGAGATTCCCTCAAGTCACTCAGAGCCAAAATTCAGTTTTCCCTGAGAATATTTTTCCCTCTTTTTGTTCCCTTTTGCCAAATTAAGCGTTTGTTCCATCTACATCATTCAGCCACCAACTCAGCCACCCCAAATGAGAGACCGCTTCTGAACATTTGCCTGTAGCTTTCCCTTTTATCTCATTTTCTCCATCTCTAGTACTTAATTGTCTACCTCAAATAGATATTGTGAGGATTAATTAGTTAATCTTTGTACTCTGCTTTCGAAATGTCAAGTGCTACTGTATTTTCTTAGATTATTGTTATTTTTCTTTAGAATGCGTTATTAAATGCCTGCAGGTTCTGCTGTCTTTCTCACAATGGAACAGAGGAGGAGTCCTTTACAGTTGAGATGAGGTAACTTAAATTGTTCTTAATTTTCATTTAAAAAGCATCTCAATTACAGGCAACACCCTCTTGGTGAGTATGGATGGGGGAAGAATTTAAATCTAGTTCTCATTTGAAGGCAAGCCTACCCAATCCATACTGTTTGAATTTTGAAAAGGCAGTTCTCCATTCGTGTTGTGTTTTCAAATATGCATACACTCGAGTAAAAGAGAAGCTCTCCTTCTCCACAACATCTGAATCAGGAGAGGCTGTGAAAGCTCTGGACCAGTGTCTGAATGTAGTGGTGGATGGGATGAGGCCCAATAAACTTCTTGAATCCTGGAAAGATGAAGGCTCATTGAGTAGATGGTTTCCATGCTTGGGAAATAGGCAAGTTACCTGTTCTGTACCTCTGAAGGAGGATACATCATCATTAATAATAATAATAATAATAATAATAATAATAATAATAATAATAATTTATTACTTATACCCCGCCCATCTGGCTGGGCCTCCCCAGCCACTCTGCACGGCTTCCAACAGGGTATTTAAAACACAATAAAACATCAAACATTTAAAACTTCCCTAAACAGGGCTGCCTTCAGATATCTTCTAAAAGCCAGGTAGTTGTTTATTTCCTTGACATCTGGTGGGAGGGCGTTCCACAGGGCGGGCACCACTCCCGAGAAGGCACAAAAGTCCTCCATGGCCACAAGTGCCTTTAACTAGCTTCATCTGGTTGACAAGCTGGAATGTGTGCAAAGGAGGGCAACCAAGACGATCAAGAGTCTGGAAAGCAATCTTTATGAGGAATTGTTGAAGGAGCTGGGTATGTTTAGCCTGGAAATGAGGAGAGGGAGAGGAGGTACGATAGCCATCTTCTAATATCTCAAGGGCTGTCACATGGAAGAGGGAGAAAGCCTGTTTTCACTTGCTCTGGATAGTAGGACTCAAACCAATTGCTTATTGTATTTCTTTCTTTGTTTGTTTAATTTTATTTATACCCTGACCTCCCTGGCCAAGACCGGGCTCAGGCCGGCTAACATCAAGTATAAAAACAATTGATTAAAATACAACTTAAAATGCAGCCTCATTTCAGCGGAAGCCCAGATCAAAAACTGTTTGGGGGTGGAGAAAACGTCAAATCTTCACCCCGTTAAATTGTTTCTATATGCAACAACAGCGGCAAGAGTATTGTTAGCCCAGAAATGGAAGCAAGAAGAAATCCCGACGAAAGAAGAATGGCAGATAAAATTAATGGACTACGCAGAATTAGACAAAATGACTGGAAGGATTTGAAACCAGCGGGACCAGAGATTTGCAGAAGATTGGAAGAAATATATGAACTACCGTATTTTTTGCTCTATAAGACTCACATTTTCCCTCCGAAAAAGTAAGGGGAAATGTGTGTGCGTCTTATGGAGCGAATGCAGGCTGCGCAGCTATCCCAGAAGCCAGAACAGCAAGAGGGATAGCTGCTTTCACTGCACAGCGATCCCTCTTGCTGTTCTGGCTTCTGAGATTCAGAATATTTTTTTTCTTGTTTTCCTCCTCCAAAAATTAGGTGCGTCTTGTGGTCTGGTGCGTCTTATAGAGCGAAAAATACAGTATTTGAAGAGCAACTGTAATCAACAAATCACGCTAGTAGGACTACGATAGGTTTTGTAAGGAGAAATATGTGAAATATTGCAAAACAGAGAAAGAAGAGAGATTAGTTATGAGATTTAAAGGTTATAATGAAAGTAAGAAATGTATACTAAGTGATTAGATTGGAAATTTTTCAGATGTGATTGATGGAAGCCCAAAAATAATTGTATAAGAGCTAAAAGTATGTTTAATTATTTGAAAATGATATGTTAAAAAACTAATATTTTTTTAAAAATAAAAAAATAAAATAAGCAGAGGTTGGATGGCCGTCTGTCATGGATGTTTTAGCTGACTTTCCTGCATTGCAGGGGGTTGGACTAGATGACCCCCGAGGTCCCTTCCAACTCTACAATTCTAGGATTCTATCAATCTATCTGTTTTGCCAGCTGTGGCCATTCCTGGGCAGGGATAGCCTGATCCCTGCAGCTTAGGATGTGGATGTGGGTTCAGAGATACTCTTGGCATTTTCTATCCGGCGAAGTTCAAACAACAGTGCTCGGTGGAAAATGCCACAGCTAAGCCTTATATCAGATGCCTTATGAGTTATGAAACTCACCTGCATGGTGTTTCTCAAGTTGGCTGCCTTGCATGATCTGCAACACGGTTGAGTTGAGTTGGCATTCGTCATTCTGCTTTCATTTGGAAAGGATCCACCATCTTCCAAGTCCTGGCCGGCACTGCAAAAGAGACTTGTGAAAACAAGCATGTCTTTCAACATTATTTATTAAGTGTTGACAACGTGCTAAGTTACAAGAGATAAATGAGGAGAGGCGCTGCCTAAAGATTTTTGTCTCACATAATTTGGAGTAGTGTCAATCTCTTCCTTCTTTTCTTTCGTGGCCATACCCTCTAAATTTATGTGAATTAAATACACAGCCAATCTTATAATATTGTTGCATGTGTGCCAAGATGAATTGGAAGGACCCCGTTTTAGAGATAAGGGGAATTCCCCTGTTGGGTGTCGTTATCATTCCTCCAGTGTGCTCTGCATACTGGGCTTTCGGGATTCTGTTTCATGCTAGAAAATGTCTGAAATGATTTGAAAATTGGAGGAGGGAGAATTGTGCTGAGGTTTTCAGTTTGGTCCATTCAATTCAGATCTCCCATTAGGGGCTATTATTTCTTCTTCTTCTTCTTCTTCTTCTTCTTCTTCTTCTTCTTCTTCTTCTTCTTCTTCATGCCAATATGGCTTCTATGCAGCTTATATCTGGCGGTGTCACAACAATAAATACATTTAACGATAAATAATAAAACACAGTAATATGTCAGAAAGCTGCCTGTTTTCTAATGTGCAAGAAAGTTTCCCATTGTTAAAGGACCTGGATTTAAAAAAAAGGCAAGTCTTCATTAGCACTTTAAGTTAGACAACACTGGTGCCAGTCAAACGCCCAAATGGGGCACAATGGTTGAGAAGCCCGCCATTCAACTTCTCACTGGAACAATCCCAGCAGATCTCAATTTCGGCATGGGGCAGTGTGGGAGAAGGCGCTGTTCCATGGCCACTGTTCAAGACCCTGGAAGCTGTGTTATTCACCAGCTGCAACCACAATGCACTTTGCAGTACCTGCAACAAGCCAAAGTGGCCAAGTTGCACCTCCACTCTCAGAGGCAGTGAGCCTCTGACTACCAGTTTCTGTGGCTCACAAATGGGGAGAGTGCTGTTGGGCTCAGGGCACTGCTTGGTGGCATCCCGTGGTCATCCAGTTGACCACTGTGAGAACAAGATGCTGGACTAGATGGGCTTGATCTAGCAGGACTTTCCTTCTGTTCAGCCATGGAACAGTTTTCAAGGGCAGCCCCACATGGAGTGCACTCCAACAGTCTAAACAGGTTGGCAGTGTTGTGCACTTGCCAAGACCACATCCTAGTAAGGGACTCACCACCAAATCCTGGAGTCTTTTGAGCCTGCTTCTCCTCTTCCTTGCTGTCGTTGTAGGTTTATCCACCCTCTCTAAGTGAACCTCTTTCAACAGGGTGCTCTACTGTCATTTTGCCACCAGCAAAAAGACCCTGCCTCTTATGCATCCCAGTTTTATTTCAGGCACTGGGGGACATGGAGCAGGGCCTCAGCAGATGATCTCAAGGATTGGGCAGATTTGTATAGATGGCCATCTATACAACGTTCCATCTAGCTTACTCTTGATTATAGTGTCTGGAAGTGGCTGTATAGGGTTTCAGACGGGGCTGTCTCCCCGATCTATCTAGAGATGCCAGGGATGTTGACCCCAGGACCTTCTGGGTGCAAGGTAGATGCTATACCACTGCGTAACAGCCCTTGCACTACTTGATTTATAGCAGTGCAAGAGCGCATATGTGTATAATATGTGTTATACAGGAACATTGGGCTCTGAGATACTTTTCAGGACCTTACTGGTCCTTCTATAAGTACTTGCAAAGCAGATACTCTGACACTGTGCTGTGGCTTTTCCCCTCAGTGGTGGCGCCAGTCAAAAGATTTTGGTAGGCATGGTGCAGAGAGGGGCAATATGTTTGGCCTATGGGGCAAGGTCTGTAGCTCAGTGGCAGAACATCTGCTTTGCACACAGAAGGTTCCAGGTTCAATCTCTAGGTAGGGCTGGGAGAGATTGACTCTCTGACACTCTGGAGAGTACTGGACCAATGGTGTAAGGCAGCATCCCATGTCCCTACATTTTGATGGGTGTGTGCTTTTCAGAAGCTGATCTCTGGCCTTCCTGATGGAGAAGAATCGGGAACCATGGGGTTGGGAGCCATAGGAAGCTGCAAATCCCATGTACCCAGAGTTTGAAGTCAACTTCAGTAAACCAGACTTTCACTGACCTCAGCAACTCAGATGGAGGTTTCACAATGTGGCACATTCTTCTTCTCTTCCCCATTTCACGCTTGGTACACATCTGTGGATCTGGGCACCAAGCCAAGAGATGCCCATCATGGCGGAAGAAAGAGTGATACTGACATAACACCTGACGAGCATGCAACCACATGGCAGTTCAATATGCTTTGTTTAATAACATCCTCTTAGCCTCATAACTGCCTTCGGATCAGCTCTCAGAGATCTGAGAAGTATAATACTTCAAAGCTGTTTAGTGTGGTACATTTTGTTTTTTTAATTAATTCTCGCAACACCTTTGCACAATTGGTGTTGCTATATGCAGCCTCCCCCACCGCAGTGTTGCAGGGGTAGGAACTGATGCCAGGGGAAAAACAGTGTCCTCCTTTATCTAATCTCATCCATCTCTGTATTTTCAAAGCCTACAATTAACTCGGATCGTTAATGCTTGAGCACTTGTTTGCACTCCATGTTACGATTAGGAATGGGATTAAGTTTAGCAAAGGTCCTGCTCTGTCAGGGGGCGAGAACATAAGAAAGTGCTTTGCTGGATCTGATCAAAAATCTGTCTAGTCCAGTACCCTATTCCAATGGTAGGGGGGTAGATTTCTGAAGGAGGCCCACAAACAGGACAGAAAAGCAACAGGATCCCTTGTTGTTTGGCCCCAGAAATGAGTTCAGCATCATGTAGCCAACAAAGTTGGAGCTCCATAACCATCAAATGGCCCAGCACCAGGAGGCTTAAAAGATCAGCTCTTTCCACTTGAACCTGCCTATCAACTATGCTGGGGCACATTCTTGCATGTCTGAGACCTTCAGTGTCTCTGTGTGTGAACTTTGCACCTCACACGGAAGGACCTGCTTAGAAGGAATTAGCCATGCTAAAGCTTTCCATTTTTACATGCCCAGTCTGGATGGGTGGCATCTACTCTGAAGCTTGGGAAAGGATTGCTCCACTCCCCATCCACACTTCTTTTCAGAGTGCAGACAAATGGTTCTGTTCATCCTTTGTTGTTGTTTAGTCGTTTAGTCATGTCTGACTCTTCATGACCTCATGGACCAGAGCACGCCAGGCACTCCTGTCTTCTACTGCCTCCTGCAGTTTGGTCAAACTCATGTTGGTAGCTTTGAGAACACTGTCCAACCATCTCATCCTCTGCTGTTCTGTCCCACTTGAAACATTTTCACCATTTTATAATCTTACAAAGAAGTAAATAAATGTCTTACCAGAAGAAAGTCCCATTGAGTTCAGTGAGACCTATTCCCTAGATCACACCGGGCTCACAGTCTGGGGTGGTTTCACGACCCTGAATATTTCTCAGATCATAAATGAGGGCATGCTTATATATTTGAAGGTGTTACAGTCTCATTCTCACACCAGCAGTGAGCCTCTGCTCATTGATGTTGCCAAGAGCACCATAAAATCCACCTATATCTCAGCAGTCATTGTAGATGAGTAAACTAGTGTGTTGCTGTTGTTTAGTCGTTTAGTCATGTCTGACTCTTCGTGACCCCATGGACCAGAGCACGCCAGGCACTCCTGTCTTCCACTGCCTCCTGCAATTTGGTCAAACTCATGTTCGTAGCTTCGAGAACACTGTCTGACCATCTCGTCCTCTGTCGTCCCCTTCTCCTTGTGCCCTCAATCTTTCCCAACCTCAGGGTCTTTTCCAGGGAGTCTTCTCTTCTCAAAGTATTGGCCAAAGTATTGGAGCCTCAGCTTCAGGATCTGTCCTTCCAGTGAGCACTCTGGGCTGATTTCCTTCAGAATGGATAGGTTTGATCTTCTTGCAGTCCATGGGACTCTCAAGAGTCTCCTCCAGCACCATAATTCAAAAGCATCAATTCTTCAGCAATCAACCTTCTTTATGGTCCAGCTCTCACCTCCATACATCACTACGGGGAAAACCATAGCTTTAACTATATGGACCTTTGTTGGCAAAGTCATCCTTAGTGCACACATAAATCCTTGGTGGAGGGTTCTCTAAATTCAGAACATCAGTTTCATTATACAGGAAAACAAGTCACCAGTCCCTATGCTTTGGAGATAAGCTCGAAAGCATGCAGGCAAGATTGGGTCCAACTTCAGAAAGCTGGGTGCAGAGAGGGTTGGAAAAGCCGTTGATTGATTAATTGAGTTTACTTATATGCCGTTTTCCCACAATGAGCTGTTCCCAAAGCAGCTTATAACAAACATTCAAAACACCGAGATACAAATATAAAGAGCATGTCAGCAAATTAGAAAACGGCGAACATCAACAATTTCACACAGAATAAATTCAGTATCTCAAAAAGAATATAGGCTTAAGCACATAAATACAAAGCGAAGCAAGAAGCCATTCCAGTGCTCACGTGAGTTAATATTGTCCCTTGTATAGTCCCCACCATGTGTGTGTTTTGATCAGTTTTGATGCATGCACGTTTTACACAAGTTGCAGACTTCACTCTTTTTCTTGGCATGTAACAGGGGGTGGGCACTGGGGTGCAGAACTCTGCAAATTCAGTGCAGGTAGCTTGACACTCCAAATGATTCCCTCCCATGTTTTACCAGCTATGGGGCAATAGCAAACACGTTCTGCCTCTTTTAAAGCCTCTGGTGAAGTTTTTATCTAACTCATCAGATTTAGCAATTTGTAGCTGATCTAATCTCGCTGCAGAATCCTCACTCTCTGAAACTGTATCCACCAAGTGGCTTGCCGTAAACCTCCGTTTTCCTTCAATAGAACAGCTGCAAATCATGCCAGTGCAATTTCTTTCCTTTTTCTTGTTCCTTCCCCTCTATTTCTGCCACCCGCACTATTTCTCCTCATTTTGCAAAACCACTCATATTCTCGTTTTACCTAAATCAAACAGATTTGCAGATTTGCTTAACAATAGCGCCGGGTGAATCATATCGCGGATTGCCAGCTAGTAATCAGTAATTAACATTATAGGCAGCTAATGAGACACATCATCACCATTAACTTTCTACTCCATTATTAAAAGGGAGGATATAGGTAACTCTCACACACCTTTAAATTACTTTCCCTCCCTTCAACCTAGAGTGGGATAAAAAAATAATGAGAATTCATGTTATGTGCACCAGGTGCTTCTCCCATGTAGGTCTCATGCTGCGGTGACAGCTTACAAATAATGCCTGTGTGTTTTGTAAGATCCTTGGGGAGGATTCTTTAAGAACACAAGAAGAGCCAGAAGTGGTTACATAGGAGATAATCCAACGATCCGTGGAGATGCGTACAGGCAAGGACAACATACTGGCTGCGCGGAGGACAGCTACATCTGCTGCATCAAGCCAGAGGTGCATCTTGTGCAAATGTTCCCAAACTTATTTGGCCTACCGCCCCCTTTTCAAGAAAAAAAAAATCCCCTGTGGAAATCTACCTTCAATAACAAACAACAATACTGTATTGGCCTGAATATAAGCCACACTCCCCCCCCCAAAAAAAATTCCGATCGTGAAAAGTTAAAGTGCGGCTTAAATTTGCCACCTTACAAAAATTGGCTTTTGCGATATCGCTGCTGAAACACACATATGGTAAAATGGAAAAAAATATGTTTTCTTGCTGATTTGCAAGCTTGAGATTGTTGTGCAGTTAATTCTAATGCCATTCATTGCTTTCACTTGCGAGTCTCTCTAGCACCTGTAGGATTTTCTTCTACATTTGCCATTTACGGGTGTGAGTGCCTGCGGAATTTTAAGGGAGTGACTTATATTTGGGTATTGTGGTTTTCCCCCTCCCTGAATTTTAAAGGTGCAGCTTATTTGGGGCTGCGGCTTATATTCAGGCCAATATGGTATGCAGTGACAAATGTGCATTCTTTTATGTATCTATATTTCTACCTACGTTCTACAACATAGTAAAGAGATTAAAAACCCACAGGCTGGACTGGAGTGAAGCTTGCTGGCTCAGTTCGACCTGCCCCGGGGTGGGTGAGACTGGCACCACAGCACGCCTGCCATTGGCCAAATAGGCAGGAAGGCTGCAATCCACTTCCTGGGACCAGGAAACCCCCTTGCCTCCATTCTGACCACCAGATGCAAGGGAGGTGTTGTTGCTGTCCTGAAATGGCACCCGACCTGGTGGTTTTTCTCATATATATATATATATATATATATATATATATATATATATATGCATGCAGGTTTTGGTGTCCTCGGGTATCTTCCCGTGTAAAAGTTGGGGTGTCTAGGCGACGTTTCGACGAGGTCTCACTCGTCATCTTCAGGCTGGTGCTTTCGGCTTCTTGTTACTGGAACAGAGCAGGATCTCAGTGTTTGAGTTCCTATAAATACTGTTGAGGAGGTATGGTGTATAGCCTCCAATGTTCTGGGCAGAGAGGAAGTTCCCAGGCTAGTGTGCCTTTTCTTCTTTTGTTCCTTAATTGCTTGAGGGATATCTTGAGGGATAAGCAATTAAGGAACAAAAGAAGAAAAGGCACACTAGCCTGGGAACTTCCTCTCTGCCCAGAACATTGGAGGCTATACACCATACCTCCTCAACAGTATTTATAGGAACTCAAACACTGAGATCCTGCTCTGTTCCAGTAACAAGAAGCCGAAAGCACCAGCCTGAAGATGACGAGTGAGACCTCGTCGAAACGTCGCCTAGACACCCCAACTTTTACACGGGAAGATACCCGAGGACACCAAAACCTGCATTCCTGTACCCGTGAAAATCTACGAAAGCAAATATATATATATATATATATATAGTATAGTCATACCTCATGTTATGTTTGCTTCATGTTACGTTCTTTCAGGTTACTTCCCGTGGCAACCCGGAAGTACCGGAAAGGGTTACTTCCGGGTTTCACCGCTCGCGCATGCGCAGAAGTGCTAAATCGTGCTTTGCGCATGTGCAGAAGCTCCAAATCGCGCCACACACCTGCGCAGATACGGCGCTTCAGGTTGCACTCTTTTCATGTTGCAAATGGGCCTCCGGAATGGATCCTGTTCGCAACCAAAGGTACCACTGTATAAACACCAACAACTGGGAAACGCTGGCCTGCAAGCGTTCTAATTGGAGAACAGCCTTTACCAAAGGTGTCATGGGCTTTGAAGACACTCGAACTCAGGATGAAAAGGAGAAACGTGCTAAGAGGAAGGCATGCTTGGCAAACCCTCACCGTGATCAACTCCCACCCGGAAACCTATGTGGAAGGATGTGTGGATCCAGAATTGGCCTCCACAGTCACTTACGGACTCACTGTTAAAACCATGTTCATGGAAGACAATCTTACTCAGCTTCGAGTGATCACCAAAGAAGCAGCTTCCATCACACTTCCCTCCATGCATCCAGTGTTATATTTTTAGGGGTGACTCTCGTCACAACTGGTCCTGAATGAGTGGCACACCTGAACGTATGAAACCACTCCAGGCACTGGGGGTTAATTTGAGGTGATACAAGGAGCTATCTCTATTCTTACCTCTTGCAATCTAGACAACTACACTGTTCCTCCCCTCTGGCTATGCCCCAGAGAGAATTTGGGATTGTGCATCCCAAGAAAAAGGCAAGCTTTGAAAATGAGTGGGGGTTTTCACAAGCAGCCGAGGACTGAGCATGGATGGATGTCTGTTGCTCAGAGGAAAGGAAATTCGGAAGACGTATTTGTGCCTAAAGCAACTCTTTAGATTGAGACCTCTTAAATATATTGCAGAAGATGACTATCCACTCGGGGAAACTGTTTGAATAGGCAACATCCATCAGATAAAGTTAATCCCTTGGTTTGCAAAGTACACAGGAAGATAGTTAACTTTAAATATGTGAGTAATTACCTTGACATTGGTGGATTTAAATGCTTATATAGCAGCAGCTTCCCTTAGCCTGTTTGGCAGAAGTGTCCAATGGGGAACAATTGATGCCTTAAGCAGTGGGTGTATTGGAGATTTGTAGGTATGATGTTTCCAGTCTTCAGCTCTTTGCTTAAACTCTCAGTTTAGGATGATGTTATGCACACCTCCCCACCCCCAACCCCCGCCTGCCGCCACCACGAGAAGAGAAATCGTTGCAATTCTGTCTTTCTTTCAAAACTGTGCCCCATATGAAACAGCAGTAGAATCACAGTGTTATGTACTGAGTTGAATAGGATCCAACCTGCAGCAGTCTGATTGGTCCTAGAACAATAGGATCCAAAATGCAGCAGTCTGATTGGCCCTAGAACAATAGGATTCAGAATGCAGCAGTCTGATTGGTCCTAGAACAATGCAGCAGTATGATTGGTCGGCAGGAGCCACCCAATCCAGCTCCAGATAGAAGTGAATCCACAACCTGATTGGCCTACAGGAGAATTCCGGAATTAGCCAATCACGTGCAGCCCATTGTGTAAATAATGTATATAAAGCAGATACTTTGAGGGGACTTTTATCCCTTCTCACCACTATGAGCTGAATAAAGAGCATGAAATCCACTCTTGACTCTGAGTATATTTCACACAGAATTGGCTATATCGAAATTTTATGAGAGCAAACATGTAATGTCAAGCGGCACAGTTAACTATTTTGTTTCTAGGAGCTAAAGACTGAAGACAGATCCAGGTGCTCTTGG
Organism: Podarcis muralis; assembly: GCF_964188315.1. Classification (NCBI taxonomy): domain Eukaryota; kingdom Metazoa; phylum Chordata; class Lepidosauria; order Squamata; family Lacertidae; genus Podarcis; species Podarcis muralis. The sequence goes on along the minus strand of NC_135664.1, from coordinate 66,939,103 downwards.
AAGAAACTGATTTTCTAGACCCATTTCAATTGGGGTTTAGGGTCAGTTTTGGCACAGAAACCGCTTTGGTCAACCTGTGTGATGACTTCTGTTTGGAGAGACAGGGGAAATTGTTAATGCACCTTGACCCCTCAGTGGCGTTCAAGGCCATCAACCACGGTATCCTTCTGGAGCAGCTGTTTGAGTTGGGATGGGTGACATGGTTTTGTGGTGGTGTCATGGTCCGGTTCACGGGTGATCGAAGTCCTGGCTGGGGACGTCAGGACCGGGGGCAAGATGGTGGGGTGGAAGCAGGAATGAGGGTCCAGAAGCTAGGAAGCCAAGAGTCTGAGGGTCAGAGAGCCAGGAGTCAAGAAGCCAAGGGTCCGAGGGTCAGGAAGCAAGGAGTCACAAAGTCAGGGGTCCGAGGATCAAGAAGCAAGGAGTCAAGAAGTCAAGGGTCCAAGGGTCAAGGAACAAGGAGTCACAAAGTCAGGGGTCCGAGGATCAAGAAGCAGGGAGTCAAGAAGTCAGGGGTCTGAGGATCAAGAAGCAGGGAGTCACAAAGTCAGGGGTCCGAGGATCAAGAAGCAAGGAGTCACAAAGTCAGGGGTCTGAGGATCAAGAAGCAGGGAGTCAAGAAGCCGAGGTTCAAGGATCAGGAAGCATGTTGCTGTGTCAAAGAGCCGAAGGGAAATGCTGACCTTATATCCCTTCCCAGCTCTTTCCACCAGGTGCTGTGAGTTACCAATCGGCCTCACCTTAGAACAAACTTAGGAAGGCCCCAGTCCTGCAAAGTCCTATTGGTCACAGGGCCTGGCTCTTGCATGTACACCTGACAGGTGGTTCCAATCCTACTTGGATGGTTGTTTCCAGAGGGAATGCTCTTTGGCCCTGTGGAACTTTCCCTGTAGAGTTCCTTAGGGCTCAATTTCACCCCCTTTGCTGTTTAATATCTACATGAAACTGCTGAGTTAAGTTATCCAGAGTTTTGGAGTATGCTGTCAGTAATATGCTGATGATGCGCAGCTCTACTTCTCCTTTACATCTGCAGGTGTGGCAGTGAAGATGCTGGACCATTGTCTTACCTTAGCAGTGGACTGGATGAGAGTCTCCCAGATGCTGATGGAAGACAACTCCCATTAGCCCTGACAATTGGCCATGCTGGCAGGAACTGTTGGGAGTCCAAAATATTTGGAGGGAACCACATTGTTTACTCTTCTCTTAAGCAGATACCAAAACTCTGCATTTCCTGATATAGCAGAACTGATTTGGGGGGATATTGGAAACATGTTACTCATAGGATACTGGATGTATCAAGCCTCAGGAACAGATTTATTATGTCTTCTGATCCAATCCTCAGCTACAACCATTTTGGCAGAAAGTCACGCAAGCAATAAAAGATATATTGGAGGAGAGGTTTCTGTTGAGTAGCTTTATTGAAAAATAGCATGTATTTATAAATCACTGGAATATGCAATCTCAAGATAATATTCAGCAATATGTGTGCTTTCATCTGATATACGCTTGGGTTGTACACATTGTTGTAGAAATTATATACTAGAATCCTTTTGTACGTTGAGTAGGCTTTTTTAAAAAACCAAAACCAAACATGATTTCTTTTAGGAGATAGGACAATTGATGTGCAATATATTCTTCATTCTTTGCTCATATAGGTATTTGTGTTCTTAGGATACTAAACAAGCAAACAAAAGGATTGCTGAGGGTTTCCACTAATGAAACCCAATGTGACTGTGCTTGATTCGTGGCAATTGTCCCTTTACAGATACATTGAACCTGATCGCACTATGGTCGCTGTTCCCAATTGGTTCAAGAACAGGTCCTGGGCACCACTTAAGTCCCGAGGTATCAGTTTTATGTTGTCAGCAGTAGACGGGGTGGTGTGGCTGTCCTGCTCGCCTGACCTCTGCACTGCAGCTTGCTGGGACGGAGGGAGGGAGGGACACAGAGGCAGTGAGTTTGGAGCGGTGCAAACACACTGCCGGGGCAATGGATTGGATCTACTGGCGTGTTTGCATCGTGCCAGCCTTGCCGCCACTGTGCCTCTCTGCCTCTCCTTCCTGAAATGCTGCAGTGACTCAGTGGGGCGGAGGTCAGATGAGTGGGGCAGCCCCGCCCCACTGAAGCATATGACTAATAGTTTCGGGCCACATGAATTTAGGGTATCCAAAAATCCTCAGTTATTATTGGATCGCACATGAACTCAGCCTATGCGAAAAGGGGGTTAAATGTCATTCATAACACATTATTGGGGGGCAGGGGTTCCCCCCCCCCAATATTAAAATAGGGTGTGTGGCCCTTCAGATATTGCTGGGACTACAACTTCCATCATTCCTGCCATTCGCTTTGCTAGCTGGGTGTGATGGGAGTTGTAGTCCAACAACATCGGGGGGGAGGGCACCACAGGTTCCCGCAGCCCTTTCTTAAAATAAATAAGTAATGTGAACAATTAAAGTTAAGGAAATCAGCCCTGAGTCCTCACTGGAAGGACAGATCATGAAGCTGAGGCTCCCATACTTTGGCCACCTCATGAGAAGAGAAGACTCCCTGGAAAAGACCCTGATGTTGGGAAAGATGGAGGGCACAAGGAGAAGGGGACGACAGAGGACGAGATGGTTGGACAGTGTTCTCGAAGCTATCAGCATGAGTTTGACCAAACTGCGGGAGGCAGTGGAAGACAGGAGTGCCTGGCGTGCTCTGGTCCATGGGGTCACGAAGAGTCGGACACGACTAAACGACTAAACAACAACAACAAAGCTTTCATTTTAGGTTTTTTTTAAGAAGTCAGTTGCTGTGCATTAACAGAAGCAGCAGCAGCAAAACAAAGTTCTTCAGTTATTGCACAAGCAGTACTTTGAACAGCCTGACTTCTTGCAAAGCCTATGGACCCAGAAAAACATAGAGCTGTTAAATGGGATAGAAAAGGACAGAAGCAGCATGATAGGGCAATGTGAGACTTTGTGCCTCCAGTGATTCAATTTAGGGGGTTTACTGGTACTGCGGGGGACGCGGGTGGCGCTGTGAGTAAAAGCCTCAGTGCCTAGGACTTGCCGATCGCATGGTCGGCGGTTCGAATCCCCGCGGCGGGGTGCGCTCCCATTGCTCGGTCCCAGCGCCTGCCAACCTAGCAGTTCGAAAGCACCCTCGGGTGCAAGTAGATAAATAGGGACTGCTTACCAGCGGGAAGGTAAACGGCGTTCCATGTGCTGCGCTGGCTCGCCAGATGCAGCTTGTCACGCTGGCCACGTGACCCGGAAGTGTCTGCAGACAGCACTGGCTCCCGGCCTATAGAGTGAGATGAGCACACCACCCTAGAGTCTGTCAAGACTGGCCCGTACGGGCAGGGGTACCTTTACCTTTACCTTTTTACTCGTACTGCCCTTCATTTCAGGGCCAAGGAAAGACCCACATCATTTTGCCTTTTTGGGCACCCCCCCACACACTGAGCCAATGCACTTCACTGGTATATATAATCACTTAAAAAAACAAAACAAACATGTATTCAAAACAGGGTTTGTATTCTGTGGCACTATGCAAATATTTTTCCTGAAAATATTTGGTTCTGGAAAGCAAACACATCTGAAATGTGAGTAGCAGAAAGAGCAGCGTTTCTTTTTGCTGTCTCGTTGTCAAGATCTGACCATCGATAAGCTCAAAACAAGCAATTCCTTCCCTAAGGCTGCAATCCTAAACATCTATTATGCTGTACGTTTTGAAAGGTTCACTCCAAATTGAAAACTAAAATATTTTAACACTGACATTTTGAATTCTGACATTCCGATTTTAGCATGCATTTTTAAATAAATAAATAAATAAATAAATAAATAAATAAATAAATGGCATGCATTATATTCAAAGTGGACGCGGATGGTGCTGTGGGTTAAACCACAGAGCCTAGGACTTGCTGATCAGAAGGTCGGCGGTTCAAATCCCTGCGACGGGGTGAGCTCCCATTGCTCGGTACCTTTTCCTGCCCACCTAGCAGTTCGAAAGCACGTCAAAGTGCAAGTAGATAAATAGGTACTTCTCTGGAGGGAAGGTAAACGGTGTTTCTGTGCGCTGCTCTGGTTCGCCAGAAGCGGCTTAGTCATGCTGGCCACATGACCCGGAAGCTGTACACTGGCTCCCTTGGCCAATAAAGCGAGATGAGCGCCGCAACCTCAGAGTCGGCCACGACTGGACCTAATGGTCAGGGGTCCCTTTACCTTTACCTTTACCTATATTCAAAGTACAGTGGACTCTCGGGTTACGTTGCCTTCAGGTAACATAACGTTCGGGTTGCGAACACGACAAACCCGGAAGTGTATTCTTCTGGGTTTTGCCGCATGTGTGCATGCAGAAGCGGCACCTCTATTTGCAGATTTTTTCAGGGTACGTACGGACTCCTGGAACAAATTACATTCATATCCACAGGGTCCACTGTATTAAGATTACCCTCTCCTAGAGGACTCAAAGGCTGTTTGACTCTGGAGAGATGATTCCAGGGGGAGTGGATAGTGTATGGAGCCAGGGCAGCTACAAAAACACTGGTGAACAGGGGAAGGAAAGGGAAGTGAGAGGGAAAATAAAGACTGTGAACCCTTATTGATGCTATTGGCAGGCATCTTGGGGCATGCCAGTCAGCCTGAAGTTGTGCATAATATTTCTATTCAGGTACACTTTTTGTATTGTTTCTACCTTGCTCTTTCCACATGTCATGGGAGATTACTACAAAAAGGGTCTTTTACAGCTGTGGTGGCCCAACCTGGAACATTCTCTACAAGGAGGCCCACACCTCCATTATTGTCATTCTTGGGCCAGGCAAAAAGACCTGGCTGGGGAAACCCACAAGAGTGTAGATGGGGAAACCCAGCCAGATGGGCGGGGCACAAATATTATTATTATTAAAATTGTTATTATTATTTTAAATTGCCCCAGACCTTTGAATTTTCATTCACTTCCATTATGATTTTTTCTTAAAAACGAATAATCAGTACATGTGAATTTATGCTGCAAAATTTGTCGTTGATTAAGATTACCCTCACAGATTATATTTGTGTGTGTGTGTGTGTGTATATATATATATATATATATATATATATATATATATATATATACACACACATATATGTTTGTGTGTGTGTGTACAGTGGTACCTCGGGTTGCAGATGCTTCAGCTTACAGACACTTCAGGTTACAGACTCCACTAACCCAGAAATAGTACCTCAGGTTAAGAACTTTGCTTCAGGATGAAAACAGAAATCGTGCTCCGGCGGCATAGCAGCAGCGGGAGGCCCCATTAGCTAAAGTGGTGCTTCAGGTTAAGAACAGTTTCAGGTTAAGAACGGACCTCCAGAACAAATTAAGTTTTTAACTTGAGGTACCACTGTACACACATCATTATATAGCCAACAAGAATAGAATTCTATAGCACTTACAAGTGTTTCAAATGCTGTACAGTCATCACCTGAATAATTCATACAACAATATCATAGGGCAATATTATTCCTATATTGCAGGTGTCAGTCTGAAGCTCAGTGAGTGGCAGATTGATGTGCAATTTGAATTGGGTGTGTGTGTCAGTACCCACCGCACTAGGTCTCAAATATTAATATTTGAGTAAAATATCTAATTATTATACCAATCTCTCTGACTACAAAGCTAAGAATAAGTAACCTTTTCTTCGTCCTGACGAAGAGTTATATCCTTATCTGTCTGAACAGCCTATCATCATTGGGAGTTTGATCTAATCCCAGTAGGATAATAATCCTTATTCTCTTGAGCAGATCTTAATTTGACATGCCAATTCCATCAAAATATTATCTTACCATCACACACACACACACACACACACACACACACACACACACCCCAAGATGGAATATGTGTCAACTTGGAAGCAATAATTATAGCTATATGCTCCAAAGTGTTTATTAAATTATCAAATTAATACACCTCTTGGCATGTTGGAGTTTGTGAGTAATTATAGTTTAGCACTGCGGTAATAATTTGCAAGATTTATGTAACCAATGAAACCACAACTGGAGCCAAAAAGCTGTCTGGGATAATTACAGCAAAGAGGTATGATCAACAGGTAATGCCCGCCAAAAGAACACAGCCCTGGGGCGGGGAGGGGGGGGGGAGAAGACACAGAAAATGGGGGGAGAGGTGGAGAAGAAAACCTACTTCAGGTATACCCTCCACAATGGACCGTTTTTCTCACCTGAGTTGCAGCAGCCCACCCACTGATAGGTAGGGATCTCCAGAGCCTCACATGCAGAAGATAAGGGGCGGAGTCTAATGACATCTGGGGCGGGTCAGGGGGTGGAACCTGGCTGTGCTTGGTGATTCCTGGGACTTGCTGGTCATGGGGACAGAGGGAATAGCAAAAGTCCTTCTCAACCCCGGCTGAAATCCCACAGGCTCCTCCCCTTGGAAATCCTGAAGGAACCTAATAAGTAAGGAAGTAAGCTGCAGCGGTCCAAAGGCAGCCTGAAGACAATGGCTCAGATGCATAGCTGACAATAACAACAACAACAACAACAACAACAACAACAACTTTATACCCTAACTTTTCCACTGAAAAGAACAATTTAACACTGATAGAATTAACACTCTTTCTTTCTTTCTTTCTTTCTTTCTTTCTTTCTTTCTTTCTTTCTTTCTTTCTTTCTTTCTCTCTCTCTCTCTCTCTCTCTCTCTCTCTCTCTCTCTCTCCCCTGTATATAATAAACCAGGGGTCAGAAAACTTTTTCAGCAGGGGGCCAGTTCACTGTCCCTCAGACCTTGTGGGGGGCCAGACTATATTCTGAAGAGAAGAAAAATGAACAAATTCCTATGCCCCACAAATAACCCAGAGAAGCATTTTAAATAAAAACACAAATTCTACTCAGGTAAAAACACCAGGCAGGCCCCATAAATAACCCAGAGGTGCATTCTAAATAAAAGGACTCATGTAAAAACATGCTAATTCACGGACAGTCTGCAGGCCACATTTAGAAGATGATTGGGCCAGATCTGGCCCCCAGGCCTTAGTTTGCCTACCCATGGCGCAGCATATTTTATTAATCCAAACGGGGTGTACCTAAGGTGTAAGTCACTGTGGCGGATATCCACAAAGCACCGTGTAGTCAACGTTGTGAGCAACTTTGTACAGAAATAGCCAATGGTCAGGGAAGATGGAAGTCACTCTCTAACAACATTTGGAGAGCTGCATGTTCTCCATCTCTGAACTAGATGTTCCTCTTGACCTATCACAACAAACGATTTCTCAAAAGATGCAGGACAAAAGATAACGTGTTTATTATTGGCTTATGGTTACATGGAGGTGGGGTTTTCATTGGTGGCATTCATATTGCAGACCCTCCAAGTGTCCCTGATTTCCAGGGACGTCTTTGATTTAGAGAAGCCATCCTGGTTTCTGATTTGATCGTCAAATGTCCCGCTTTTCCTTAGGATGTCCCTATTTTCACTGGAGAAATGTTGGAGGGTATGGAATGATCCAACCCCCAAGCCATCTGAAGGCAATAGGGAAGTTTTTTTAAAAAAAAAAATCTTTAATATTTTATTATGTTTTTATATACGCTGGAAGCCGCCCAGAGTGGCTGGGGGAACCCAGTCAGATGTGTGGGGTATAAATAGTAAAATTATCATTATTGAATGGGACGTTCCTATTTTCATCAGAGAAATGTTGGAGGGTATGATATTGTGGAATGCCCTCCCTGCTGAAATAGTGTAAATATTTTTAAGAGCTCATATGCCAGTTAATATAACAGAGCATCTAAGCGGTTCACAGAAATGACCATCCAAAAATTGGAAGGAAAGATAAAGTACACAATATCAAAGTGCAATTAAAAGAACCCAAGGAAATGTTAAGCAAAACATTAAAACATGAATACTGAGCGGTGTGATCGCAATCCAGGCATTATAAAGTTTAGTAAGTTGTATTTGATGATGATAGCGTTCATTAATAACCATGAATGCCAATTCATTAGATAGGCAAACTGACTTTAACGAAATGCAAAAGGAATATCTTGCAACATCAGAAAATTACACCATCATCAGTTTCTCTAAACGTTATTTACAATTACTGAAATTAAGATCTGAAATCTTCAAACATTAGTCAAACGAAAAGTCCTTTATTATAATAATGAAGTGTTTAATCTTTAAGCAGGTGGTCGACTTGAATGAATTCTTCCTACTTGAATGTATTCTTCCTTTCCTTGATTTTGGAGAACTTATCAATTAAATCATCAAGAGAGAATTTGGCAAGCAAGCTTCTTTTCAAGGGGAAATGTGAGGAGAGGGTGACGAAATAGAACGAGTTGCACAAGCACAATTCCCAGCTCCGCTGCTGTAGGAGCAGGGCAATATATAGCTAACAAGCTATTATTATTATTATTATTATTATTATTATTATTATTTTCTTATTATGTATTATTTTTGCATTTATTAGTTGCTTTTCTTCTCGAAAAGTAAACTCAAAGCAACTTTCAACGCGAATCCAAAATTAAAACAAACAGAGAACCAGCGTGGTGTAGTGGTTAAGAGCGGTGGACTCGTAATCTGGTGAACCAGGTTCGCTTCCCCGCTCCTCCACATGCAGCTGCTGGGTGACCTTGGGCCAGTCACACTTCTCTGAAGTCTCTCAGCCCCACTCACCTCACAGAGTGTTTGTTGTGGTGGAGGAAGGGAAAGGAGATTGAGACACCTTAGGGTAGTGATAAAGCGGGATATCAAGTCCAAACTATTCTTCTTCTTCTTCTTCTTCTTCTTCTTCTTCTTCTTCTTCTTCTTCTTCTTCTTCCTAACAAAACAAAGGCTAAAAACTTTCAAAGTTTTCCAAGTGATCTAACACATCCTGCCGCATAGACCCCACAAATCTAAAACTCTCCAAGGTAAAGGCTAAAAATCTGGCTCGAAAGAAAGATGATAGGCTTGCGGCTGAAAGTTGTTGAGGTGGCACCAGGCATGCCTGCCTGGAGATAGCATTCCATAAGCGCGGTGCCACCACTGAAAAGGCCCTTTCTCATGTTGCCATCTTTTATATCTCCCTTGGAGAAGGAACACAGAGAAGGACTTCAATAATTTGACACTCCCCAGCCATGTGGGGTCCTGAGGCAGTTTGCTTCCTGTTTCTGTAACTCTAGGGATGAGGCCCCCCATTGGGTAGGTCAAAAATAGGTGGAGCCACCACTTCCTCTCTCCCTGATAGGCTATTAGGAGACCGACAGATCACTTGCATGGAATATTTTAAAGTACGTTAAAGGTTGGATAGGATTAGGCCAAGGGCCTGGTGCCCTCTATGGTGTAATGAGCAAAATAAAGTTTTCTATTTTCTAATTAAAATATTTTATAAAATAATTTATTAGAAATGGTTTGTACTTCACCACAAGCATTAAAAATCAGACCAGCTTTTAAGTGCAAGGAATAGTTCGCTCATTTTCTCATTTTAAGCAGCATTCCCAGTTATGGGAAGTGTTGGCTTTGGAGGGTTAGAGAGATGGAGCGAAAATATCAAAACTGTGAAATAAATCCTTAACAATGTGGAAAAGATGCATGTTTTTTTTAATGAATAACTAAATAAATAAAAGACTGTGTAAAAACTGTGCCAAATTTCACTACAATAGTAAAGAAAGCTTCACCAGGTGAATTCTTGCCTGCATTGTCACAAGAAGGAAAGGGAGATATCTTTTTTTAAAAAAAATAAAAATGAAATACTACTATATAGATTTAAAAACATATATATAGTTTTTAAAAAGAATGGAGAAGTGTTGGTTCGAAAATTTATTAACATCCTATTGCTGACAACTTCCTATTGGATGTCTAGAATACGGGTGAGTATATCACAATTTCAGTAGGCAGCTGCAAAAAATTCACAACCAAACATGCAGATGTTAAGAGTAATCTATCCCATCTATAACGAATCCAACAGCAACATGTATATTTCAGCGTAATAATTGGTGCCAAGTAAGTTGGCGGTTTCCTGTTTTGGCAGGCACTCCTTTCAATATTCCTCTCACGTTCATGAGGACTATAAAGGTAAAGGTAAAGGTACCCCTGCCCATACGGGCCAGTCTTGACAGACTCTAGGGTTGTGCGCCCATCTCACTCAAGAGGCCAGGGGCCAGCGCTGTCCGGAGACACTTCCGGGTCACGTGGCCAGCGTGACAAAGCTGCATCTGGCGAGCCAGAGCCGCACACGGAAACGCCGTTTACCTTCCCGCCAGTAAGTGGTCCCTATTTATCTACTTGCACCCAGGGGTGCTTTCGAACTGCTAGGTTGGCAGGCGCTGGGACCGAACAACGGGAGCGCACCCCGCCGAGGGGATTCGAACTGCCGACCTTTCGATCGGCAAGCCCTAGGTGCTGAGGCTTTTACCCACAGCGCCACCCGCATCCCTACATGAGGACTATAGACCTGATATAATAATAATAATAATAATTAGAAAAATGAAGCTAAGATTATTTAGCTATGCTACCAGGCTCCATTTTTTTATTTTATTTTTTGACAGTCGGAATCTACCCTGAATAAAGATGTCCCTACCATTGGCTTCCCTGCAAGCCCTGTGGAGACATTTTGTGCCGCTTATGAATCAGGACTTGTGTAAGATGGCTGCCAGGATAAACAGACACCTATAGAAATTGGCTCGGCGCTGCTGTTTATTTCCAAATAAACTTGGTTGCTGGGGCTCAGCTGTGCAAATTTGGTTCCTACACATTGGCTGAAATCCTAAAGCAGCTCTGCCAGCCTAGCCACCTTTTACCGCAATGGGGTTTGGGCAATTGCGATGATATTCAGGTGCGAGCCGAAACACAGACACAAAACAATAATTAAAATACACTTAAGAGATCCCACTTGTCGGCCATTATTACTGGGGTCCTGTTTAAAAAAACCTTGCTTTTTAATATGGTTTTATTTGAGTTTAATTGTTCTTTAATTATTGTCTTTTGGATGTTTTTAGCTTTCTGCATTTTATCTCTGCTGTTTTAATATTCCTAAACTGCCCTGAGTCCCAGTAAGGTGGAAAGGAGAGGGTTTCAGTTAGTAAGTAAGTAAGTAATTGAACTTCCATCAGTATTTTAAACACATTGCTTTTCATATTGTTTTGAGTTTAACTACATTTTAATGATTGTATGTTTTTAGCTTTTTGTATTTTATCTGTGCTGTTTTAATATACATAAGCCTCCTTGAGACCCAGTTTTGGGGGGGAGGTACAGAATTTAATAATAATAATAATAATAATAATAATAATAATAATAATAATAATAATAGAACTGAGCAGGGCTTACTTCTGAGTAGACGTGCATATTAGGACTGCAGTGTCAGCTAGTTTCCCAAGTTTTGTTTGAGTCCTGGAAGGATCCTTTCTGAACCCCAGACCGTAGGATGAACAATATTTGTAAATTTGTAAATATATGTTGAACAATATTTGTAAATGAATATAGACAGACAACAAGAATTGTATATATAGAAAGATTTATTTGTTTGCAGACATTTTATGGGAAAAAAGAACAATTATATATAAAATGGACAAAGACAATGCGAAAAGTTAAAGACGATATAAAAAAGCAGGAAAAAGGAAGGAGGGAAGTCAGCTCGGGAGAGCAAGAACAAATGTGAAACATAATGTATGTGTATGTATAGTATGCAACTAAAATTCAATAAAGATCTAAAACAGAAAACTGCAGAGGTGAGTCAATGACTCCTGCACAATGCAACGCATTTGTCAGAGGGAAGAGCATTGGAGAGACACCTTCCCCAGGTGCTGGAGGACACGATTCTTCCACCTACGTTTGAAATGTGTTTTCTCTCCCTGCTGTGCAATGTTTTCCTTGGCAGGCGTCAGCACCGTGAGAAGCGCCGCTCGTATCCAAGAAGCCATTGCCTTCCCCCTGTGTTCCCAGCGTGTGGGAAGATCTGAAGGAGAAGGCTGGACTGCAAGCTCAAGTGATGATATGTAGATTGCTGAGAGACAACATGCAGGCCTCCTTCACCTGAGACAATCCCTGCCAGTGCTTGGCCGTCTGTTGTTCACACAGAAGCATAAGAAGTTGTCTTGCACTCATGGACTATGTAGAATTAGATAAGATGACAGGAAGGATTCGAAACCTGCGGGACCAGAGATTCTTAGAGGACTGGAGTAAATATTTGAACTACAGTCATACCTCATGTTACGTCCACTTCATGTTACGTTCTTTCAGGTTACGTCCCGTGGTGACCTGGAAGTACCGGAAAGGGTTACTTCCAGGTTTCATTGCTCGTGCATGCGCAGAAGCGGCGAATCGCAACACACGCGTGCGCAGACGTGCCACTGAGGGTTGCGCTCTTTTCATGTTGTGAACGGGCCTCCAGAACGGATCCCGTTCGCAACCAGAGTTACCACTGTATTTGAAAAGCAATTGTAATAAACAGATTATGCTAGTAGGACTGCAAGTTTTGTAAGGAGGACTGTGCGAAATATTGCAGTGAAGACTGTGAAGAGAGTTATTAGTTAAGGACGATTAAAAGTAATAGAGAAATTAAGAAATGTAGACTAAGTGATAAAGATTGAAAAAAACTTCAGATGTGGCTGATGGAAGTCTAAAACATTGTATAAGAGAAGAAAATATGTTAAACGACTGTTGGAAATGATATGTTAAAAAACATATATATCTATATATAGATATAGATAGATAGATAGATAGATAGATAGATATAGATATAGATATAGATATAGATATAGATATAGATATAGATATAGATATAGATATAGATATAGATATAGATATAGATATAGATATAGATATAGATATAGATATAGATGGATCTGCTCTGCTTCCATGGTTGGAAGTGGTAACACTTCTGAATTCAGTTGCCGAAAACCACAGGAGGGGAGAAGGCTCTTCAGCTCAGGTCCTGCTCGAGGGTTTCCACAAAGGTATCTGGTTGGCCACTGTGAGAACAGTCTGGTGGACTAGATGGACCATCGGCCTGGTCCAGTAGGCTCTTCTTATATTCTTCTGTACCTCAGTATTGTTGACACTGACTGACAGTGGCTTTCCAGGGGTTCAGGATATAAGTTCTCTTCCAGTCCTTCCTGGAGATGTTTGATGTGCAACCTGGGACATTCTGAGCGCAAAGAAGATGCTCAACCACTGAGCTATAGTCCCTCTCCTCCTGACAAACAACACAATTGAGGTGCACTGCCTCACTCTTTAGATTAATTCAGGGGAGCATGTCACTTCTAGATCCAAAAAGTTCCAGGATGGAATGTGGAGCAGCCAAATTCCGCCCCCTGTCAATCTCCCCGGTGCTGATTTTGCTGCTGTTGAAAGAATGCATGCAGAGTCCATGCATTAAATTAGGCCCATCTGCACTATGCATTCGGAGCAGTATTGTGCTTCCCACAGTCATGGCTTAACTCAAAGGATTCTGGGAAGTGCAGTCTGTTAAAGGTGCTGAGCATTGGTAGGAGAACCCTATTCCCCTCACAGAGCTAGACTTCCCAGAGGGATTGACTGTAGAAACACTTGGAGAATTGTAGCGCCATCCAGAGAAACAAGGGACTAATTATCACCAGGCAAAGCTAGCTGGGTTCCATTTGTTGCTCTTAATGTCCTTACCAGGGCTGGGGGCCACATTCCCTTCAGGACACCCTTCTGAGGGCCACACAGGCAAAAGTGAGCAGAAAAGTGAATCTAAAAGGTACCTTTGTAAAGTAGGCTGGTTTCTGCACTGGTATATCCCCTCTCTATCCTCCATCCATTGTCAGAGTTCAAGGACCCATTTCAGCCAGGGAAAATTATGTGGGCTGGTGAGGGGTGTGGTTTGGGGAGCTGGAGGGGTGCAGTTTGACCCCCTTGGGCCTGAGGATCTCTGAGCCACTGATGTAGAAAACGCTAAGGGGAAATATTCTGCAGATGGGTTCAGAGCTGGGAATTCTGTTTGCCTCCAGTCCAAAGAACAATAGAGGCAATGATGTGAAAGTGAAAGTAGTGGCAATTCAATTCAATTATATTTTAGCAGTATATTAACTAAAAGTATTGATTTTTTAAAAGTCCAAATAGTGCTTCAGGTCTCTCGTCATTAACAGTGTTTTCTTTTCCCCTTTATTGTGAGAGGCAACACAGTTTTAGTATAAATACTATACTACTCTGCTATAAATGTGTAGTTCCTAGACATGGCATGTTCGTGAGGAAAAACAATGTCTGAAATGGGACAAGAAGGTTACTTGCTGGAGAATGCAGGCTAGAGATGAGAGATAAATTCAATTCACTTCATATTTAAAGGGAAATCTGCATTCGGAATATGAGAACCAAAGAACAGACATCTTACAAAATTCGCATTTCTCTGAATTTTGCAATTTAGTTGGGCAGCTAAATGATATTTAGAAAGATGCGTATGATGGGGTAAAGAAACATTGGATAAATCAGCCTCATATAACCAATATGCTTAACTCTAATTAATGAATGAAGGGGTTAAGACCATAGACTAAGCTGCCGTGCCAGGCTTAGCAAGGTCATACACGCTCAGCTTGGGAGGAAGGGTTATCAAACTCTTTCTTCTAATCTCTTCCAACTTGTAAACCCTACCAGTAAGGAGATCTAAACTGGATTTTCCAGGCTTAGACCACATGGTTTAAACAAGCCATCTTTGTGCTCCTGTACAAATAATTCAGAAACATTTACTACTTTTAGAACCAAAGTTATGCTGCCTACCCTTTCTTCCTGCTGTATGGAAAAGCACATGAATCTGACCTTTGAAGAGTTTGCAAGTAAACCATTTTTAACTTCAGTCTCTTTCCATGCTAATGGAAGTGACAAGCTATATTTCCACACTTTGCTGCATGTTTTGAGATTTAAAATCTCTTCTGGGTTTCTCTCACTTAAACCAGTACTTCCCAAAATGTGGATCTAGCCATCCAGGGAATTCTCCTTTTTATTTTACCTACCGTTTATTTCCTTTTAACCAAATACAAAAACCAACACAAAATGCATAAATAACATACAAAAATGCATTACATTAGGAAAATCGCTCTTCAACAAAAGTGTATATTAGGCAAAATTTCATGTGGAGGTTGGAAGAATTTTGCACTAAAATTCCAATGGATTTTCATGAAGATATTTTTTAATTGCAAATTGTTGCAAAATAGTGGAGAATTGAATCGAGACTAGAAAACTCAGAAACGGAGAGAAACTAAAATGGTCAGATTCTCCCATCCCTAGCTGAGATTGAACCTGGAAAACCTGGCAACCAAGCATCACAGGAGCTCCTTTCTGCAAAGATGGAGAAACTCCCAGTGCTTATTATTTTTGTCTCTGAAAAAAAATAGTGTCATTCACCTGAACGGAAGGCAGCCAAGTCAATTAAGCAATTTCACAAACCGAGTGAGTCACTGCAATCCAGCTGCACCAATCAGGTGAGATTGCCTCAATACTTTTCCTCTTTTAAAAAAAATTACCTGAGACAAAGAAACGCTTGTTGTTTTGCTCCGTAATAAATCATGTCATTGTGACTCGGAGGCATGGGAGATGTTCTTTAGAACTTCATTTCTCAAACTATGAGCCAAATCTAGGAATGACCAGATGTTCTTAGGGACATAGGAAGCTGCCTTCTATTGAGTCAGGACACTAGTCTATCTAGCTCACTATGGGCTACCAGACTGGCAAAGGTTCTCCAAGGTATCTGGCAGGGAGACTTTCCTAAACCTACCACAGAGCTAAGGCCCTTCCTATTCAACTTAGGTGGTCCCCTAGACTAGCTCAGGAGAAGGAATCAGCACCCAGCACCCTCAGGCAGCTGCTGACATGCCCTGTATATAAATTTATGAATTTATATAAAGTCTCAGCCAAGCAGAGAGAATACAACACCTCGGGAAGTTCCAAGAGGCCATGCTAAAGCATCTTTAGGAGATGTTGTCTCTGCAAGGAGGTAAACCCAACTGAGATTGTACACAGAATGTGGTAGGCTCCATCTCTCTAAAGGAGATGCGTGCCTGTCTGGTTTAAAGGGCCCTTGTCTCATTTCGTAGTCTTGTGGCTTCTGCAGGGCTGAAACAGTGGTACTGAAGAGGACTGAGTCTAATAATAATAATAATAATAATAATAATAATAATAATAATAATAAAAGCCAAGTTACAGGGAACCAGGCAGAGGGCCTTCTCGGTATTGGCGCCCTCCCTGTGGAATGCCCTCCCACCAGATGTCAGAGAACAACTACCATCTGAAGACATCTGAAGGCAGCCCTGTTTAGGGAAGCTTTTAATGTTTGATGCATTACGGTATTTTAGAAGAAGAAGAAGAGTTTGGATTTGATATCCCGCCTTTCACTCCCCTTCAGGAGTCTCAAAGCGGCTGCTGCTGCTGCTGCTTGTGTGAGTGTTGGGAAGACTGCTCCCTCCTCTGCCAACTCCACCCGGCCTAGGGGGCAGGACCTGCACTCACTGCCAGGGCCTCCATCAAAGCCTCCGGGACACGGCTGCTGTTACTACTCGTGTGAGTGTTGGGAGGACCGCTCCCTCTTCTGCCAACTCCATCTGGCCTAGGGGGCGGGGCCTGCACTCACCGTCACAGCATAAGAGGCCTGAGAGAGGCCTCCGGGACACGGCTGCTGCTGCTGCTTGTGTGAGTGTTGGGAAGACTGCTCCCTCCTCTGCCAACTCCATCCGGCCTAGGGGGCAGGACCTGCACTCACTGCCAGGGCCTCCATCAAAGCCTCCGGGACACGGCTGCTGTTACTGCTCGTGTGAGTGTTGGGAGGACCGCTCCCTCTTCTGCCAACTCCATCTGGCCTAGGGGGCAGGACCTGCACTCACTGCCAGGGCCTCCATCAAGGCCTCCGGGACACGGCTGCTGTTGCTGTTTGCGTGAGTGTTGGGAGGACCGCTCCCTTTTCTGCCAACTCCATCTGGCCTAGGGGGCGGGGCCTACACTCACCGTCACAGCATAAGAGGCCTGAGAGAGGCCTCCGGGACACGGCTGCTGTTGCTGCTTGTGTGAGTGTTGGGAAGACTGCTCCTTCCTCTGCCAACTCCATCCGGCCTAGGGGGCGGGGCCTGCACTACCACTACAGTTTAGAGGCCTGAGCAGCTACCGGCAGCAATGGACAAAATGGTTTTAAATGTTTTAATTGTTTTTAATTTGCAGCACCTTAAATGGTTGTTGTTGTTTTTTATAATATTATATTATTTTACTATTTTATTTTTGCTTGGGGAGGGATAAGCATTTAGTCAGCGCTATTGTTTCTTGTTTTATTTTGTTCTGTTTTGTTTTATTATTATTATTATTATTATTATTATTATTATTATTATTATTATTCTGTTAAATTATTATATAATTTGTATTTTGCTTTTTAAGGGGTGGGGTCAGGGCTGCCTGGGAGTGGGTCCCAGCAAACAAAATGGCTGGGGCATGTTCCACAGGGGGGGATGCACTGGGACAACCGATCTCAGTGATCATGGGTAGGAGGAGGAGTTACGCTAAGACCAGACCATGTCATTACCGAGGAGGCAGGTTTAGTCGTTGTCTGAGGACTATCTCTGCCTCCAGGTCTGGTTCTGACCGGAAGGATACTGGAATCAGCAAGGGAAACCCACATGACCTGAAAGTGTTGCTGTGCAATGCCAGGTCAATGATGAATAAAACCACTGCCATCCACGACCTGATTGTGGATGGAGGATTTGACCTGGCATGTGTGACAGAGACCTGGTTGGGTGAAGCAGATGGGCCTGTCCTTGCCGCTGCTTGCCCACCAGGCTTCTCTTATGCACAGCAACCCAGGTCATGTGGGCGGGGAGGGGGGGTTGCAGTGATTTTTAGGAAGTCATTAGTCTGCACCAGGCGTCCTATTGGGAAGACCCAGTTCTCTGAGTGCATGTTCTGGAAGTTGGGCAATAGGGGCAGTACAGGATTCCTACTGGTGTACCGACCTCCCCGCTGCACCAAGGATTCCCTGCCCGAGCTGCTTCAGGTCGTGGCGGATATGCTCCTGGAGACACCTAGCTTGGTTGTCCTGGGGGATTTTAACATCCATGCCGACACGACCTTACAAGGGGCCGCTCGGGACTTCGTGGAAAGCATGGCCTCCATGGGGCTGTCCCTGAATAAGTTTGGCCCAACTCATAGCCATGGACATGCCTTAGACTTGGTGTTCACCTCTATGGATGTTGGTGATCTGACACTAACTAAAAGCGAAACAAAAGAAGTGCCATGGTCAGATCACTTCCTGGTGCAACTGGACTTCTCTGCAACCCTTCCCCTCTGCAGGGAGGTGGGACCGATTCGGATGGTCCGCCCCCGCTACTTAATGGATCCAATTGGCTTCCAGAGAGTGGTAGGGGATGCTTTATCCCAAGTTGATGGCCTTTCAGCTGATTCCCTGGTGGCACGCTGGAATGCGGAGTTAACCAGGGCTATTGACTGTCTGGCTCCGAAGCGCCCTCTCCGATTGCATGGAGCCCGGACAGCCCCGTGGTTTTCCCCGGAGCTGAGGGTGATGAAACAATCGTTGAGACAGCTAGAGCGCCGGTGGCGGAAAACTCATTCTGAATCAGACCGGACACGGGTTAGAGCTCAACGTCGAGCCTACCAAGTGGCAATGGCGACGGCGAAGAGGGCCTTCTTCGCCGCCTCCATTGCATCTGCAGAAAACAGCAGCAGGAGACTTTTTCAGGTGGTTCGCAATCTATCGGAACCACCTGTACCACCGGGGCCTGGTAGGGACCCCAAGATCTCCTGCAATGCTTTTGCAAAGTTTTTTGCAGATAAAATCGCTCAGATTCAGAAGGAGGTAGACTCCACCGTGGGAGCAGGGCCAGGGCGGGAGAGTGCTAGAGTTCTGTCTGGTCCTGTTACATGGGATCAATTCCAGTCTGTTACCTCCGAGGATGTGGACAGGCTGCTTGGAAAAGTGAAACCGACCACCTGTCTCCTTGATCCTTGCCCATCCTGGCTGATAAAAGCGAGCCGGGAAGGGCTGGGCGATGGGCTCTGCGGGGTGGTGAATGCTTCCCTCTGTGAGGGAGCCTTCCCAGACCCGCTGAAAGAGGCGGTCATTAAACCGCTTCTTAAAAAAACATTTTTAGACCCGGCCAATTTGGCCAACTATCGCCCAGTCTCAAATCTGCCATTCTTGGGCAAGGTGATTGAGCGGGTGGTTGCTGAACAACTCCAAGCACGCCTGGAGGAAATGGACCATTTGGATCCCTTCCAATCGGGATTCAGGTCTCACCATGGGACTGAAACTGCCTTGGTCGCACTGGTTGATGATCTCCGGCGGGCTAGGGACAAAGGTGAGAGCTGTTTCCTAGTTCTGCTGGATCTCTCAGCAGCCTTTGACACCATCGACCATAACATCCTTCTGGACCGTCTAGAGGGGTTGGGAGCTGGGGGCACTGTCATACAGTGGTTCCGCTCCTTCCTCCTGGGCCGTGTCCAGAAAGTGGTGGTGGGGGATGAGTGTTCAGACCCCTGGGCTCTCACTTGTGGGGTGCCTCAGGGTTCTGTCCTCTCCCCCATGCTTTTTAATATCTATATGAAGCCGCTGGGAGAGATCATCAGGGGGGTTGGACTGGGTGTTCATCAGTACGCAGATGACACCCAGCTCTACCTCTCCTTTAAATCAGAACCAGTGAAGGCGGTGAAGGCCCTGTGTGAGTGCCTGGAGGCGGTTGGAGGATGGATGGCGGCTAACAGACTGAGGTTGAATCCTGACAAGACAGAAGTACTGTTTTTGGGGGACAGGGAGCGGGTTGGTGTGGGGGATTCCCTGGTCTTGAATGGGGTAACTGTGCCCCTAAAGGACCAGGTGCGTAGCCTGGGAGTCATTTTGGACTCACAGCTGTCCATGGAGGCGCAGGTTAACTCTGTGTCCAGGGCAGCTGTCTACCAGCTCCACCTGGTACGCAGGCTAAGACCCTACCTACCCGCGAACTGTCTCGCCAGAGTGGTGCATGCTCTAGTTATCTCACGCTTGGACTACTGCAACGCGCTCTATGTGGGGCTACCTTTGAAGGTGACCCGGAAACTGCAATTAATCCAGAATGCGGCAGCTAGACTGGTGACTGGGAGTGGCCGCCGGGACCATATAACACCGGTTCTGAGAGACCTGCATTGGCTCCCAGTACGTTTCCGAGCACGATTCAAAGTGTTGGTGCTGACCTTTAAAGCCCTAAACGGCCTCGGTCCTGTATACCTGAAGGAGCGTCTCCACCCCCATCATTCAGCCCGGACACTGAGATCCAGCGCCGAGGGCCTTCTGGCGGTTCCCTCATTGCGAGAAGTGAGGCTACAGGGAACCAGACAGAGGGCCTTCTCGGTAGTGGCGCCCGCCCTGTGGAACGCCCTCCCATTAGATGTCAAAGAGATAAATAATTACCTGATATTCAGAAGACATCTTAAGGCAGCCCTGTTCAGGGAAGTTTTTAATATGTAACGCTGTACTGTTTTAACACTGATTGGGAGCCGCCCAGAGTGGCTGGGGAAACTCAGCCAGATGGGCGGGGTATAAATAATAAATTATTATTATTATTATTAACATTCTCCTTTCCCTTCCTCCCCCACAACAAACACTCTGTGAGGTGAGTGAGGCTGAGAGACGTCAGAGAAGTGTGACTAGCCCAAGGTCACCCAGCAGCTGCATGTGGAGGAGCGGGGAAGCGAACCCAGTTCCCCAGATTACGAGACTACCGCTCTTAACCACTACACCACACTGGCTAATATTCTTTTGGAAGCCGCCCAGAGTGGCTGGGGAAGCCCAGCCAGATGGGCTGGGTATAAATAATAAAATTATTATTATTATTATTATTATTATTATTATTATTATTATTATTATTATTATTTTATACCCCAGCCAATCTGGATGGCTTCCAACTGAATATTAAAAGCAATACAGCACCAGACATTAAAAACTTCCCTAAACAGGGCCACCTTCAGCTGTCTTTTAAAAGTAAAATAGTTGTTTATTGCTTTGACATCTGCTGGGAGGGCGTTCCACAGGGCAGGCACCGCCACCAAGAAGGTCCTCTGCCTGGTTCCCTGTAACCTCACTTCTCGCAGCAAGGGAACTGCCAGAAGGCCCTCGGCGCTGGACCTCAGTGTCCAGGCTGAATGATGGGGGTGGAGACACTCCTTCAGGTACACTGGACCCAGGCTGTTTAGGGCTTTAAAGGTCAGCACCAACACTTTGAATTGTGCTTGGAAACGTACTGGGAGCCAATGTAGGTCTTTCAAGACCAGTGTTATGTGGTCTCGGCAGCCCCTCCCAGTCACCAGTCTGGCTGCCGCATTCTGGATTAATTGCAGTTTCCAAGTCACCTTCAATGGTGCCAGGGCTGCATTCTCTAACCAGGAGCCCCCTGAATGAAGTACTGATAGTTCTCCCCTTGAGGAAGTAGCCTGATACCTCCTCTCACCTGAATCCTCAACCACGTCCTGCAATGTCCTCATGTCATATGTCGTGGCAGCTATTGTGACCAGCAGCCGCTGAGTCTTGACCTTCACAAATTTGTCTAATCCCCTTTTAAAGCCATCTAAGCTGTTGGCCATCTTCTCACCTGCAGTGGTGAGTTCCACCGATTAATTGTGCATTTTGTGAAGCAATCTTTCCTTTGGTCTGCCCAGATTCCCCCCCCCCCCCCGCCAATCAGTTTCATTGGATGACTGATCTTCCTGTAGCATCTCAACCAGTTAGGAGTTCCTTCCGCAGTGGGTCTTCAGAAGTAAGAAAGTTTGAAAGCCATCGGTTTATATTAGTTTTGGTTGTCTGGTGAGAAAAGAACACGCATTATGGTAAGAAATATTAACAATATTTGTCCAAATAATTTTAGATGGGAACAAATGTGTGGGAGGTTTTATTTTGGGTGGCGGTGGTATAAATTAAGGTAGCCCCCTGACAAAGAAAAGAAAAATGTGAGCTCAAGCCAATGAAACAATTTGTTTCAGCAACTCCAGTTTTATTCACTTTGTGAAACATGCTTAGTTGAACTGCCAGTCACTGTTACATTTCCATTTCCAAGCAATTAATTAAAACCCCAAATCAGGTTTTCTTCCTTGATCATTGCCAGCGGGAGACGGTTGCCATGACGATAGAACGATCAGTAGGGTTTGGCTGGGGATGGGGGAAGAGGAGCAGGGAGGGAAACAAGCTTTTAATGATTGAAACATAAGGGAAGTTGTGTGATGGAGATGGCTGGCTGGAGAATCCTGAGTTCATGGTAGTAGCAGAATGTGAGAGATCAAAGGTGGGACAAAATGACAGTGTGTGCTGGGCCTGGGGTTAACCCGAGCAACGCGGTCCAGGTCCGGTCCTGAATCAAAGGGTTCCGTGAGGAGCCAGTCCGACAGGGCCAAGGCAGGACACGAGGCAGGGAACCAGGTGCAGGATCACAGGCAGGTTCTGGCAAACAGCAATGTTGCTCCCGCACCCTGGGGCAGGGTCCGACAGCCTTTTATCTCTTTCAGGGTAACGGCCGGTGCTGATCCCCCGGTGACTCACTTCCCTGTCTCGCCCGAAGGCGAGCACTCCTCCTGCAAGTACTCAGGTCTCTCCTTCTCTCAGACCTTAGTCTCTGCAGCTCAGGAGACGTTGGTGGGTTACTAGACCCAGGGGCCGCCTCAGCCTCCCCGACCCAACCGGTAGTGGAGCAGCTGTAAGTGATGGCCCAGCTGAAGGCAACAAGGTAATCCCTGCATCTGGAGCCAGGGCAGGCTCAGGCCCCTGACTCGGCCCAGCTGGTGCTGGTTGCAGGGGAACCTGTGCAGACTGAGGCTCTTCAGAATCAGGCCCCAGATTTGGTTCCGATGCCGCCTGAGGCAAAGGATCCGGGGCAGACTGAGACTCCTCTGGTTCCGAGTCTGAGCCCAAGTCCCAGGACATCACAGAGTGTTCCCAAAGAGGCTGATGGACTGAAGCTCATTTTCTGAAACATGCAGAAATGCTTATGTAGAAGAGGAGAGACTGGGGGGCCACGTGGCCTCACCTTTCCCCTGCCATCACAAACCACGCTTGCTCCTCCCTGATGTGGTGTGCATGTTCGGTGCATGTGTGCATTGGGGAAGCCTGCTGAACACAGATGAGAACACAAAGAACAGCCCTGCTGGACCAACTTCAAAAGCCCTATGCGGCCTAGGACCCACGTACCTATGGGACCACCTCTCCTGGTATGCCCTGTGGAGGATCTTAAGGTCCACAAATGGCAACACTTTGGAGGTCCCAAGTCGCAAGGTGGTTAGATTGGTCTCAACTAGGGCCAGGGCCTTTTCAGTACTGGCCCCGACTTGGTGGAACGCTCTGTCACAAGAGACCAGGGCCCTGTGGGACTTGACATCTTTCCGCAGGGCCTGCAAGACAGAGCTGTTCCACCTGGCCTTTGGTTTGGACTCAGTCTGACCCTTATGTCTCCCTCCCCTTATGGTTTTGAACTATGGGCTACTATTAAAATGAGGCTGCATTTTAAATTGTAATTTAGCCCGTATTTTAAATTGGTTCCCCCCCTCCCCTATTATGGTTTTATAGTGATTTTACTGGTGTTAGCCACCCTGAGCCCAGCTCTGGCCGGGGAGGGCAGGGTATAAATAAAAAAATTTTAAAAACAAAAACTTCCTTTTCTCACAATGGCCAACCAGATGTCTTTGGGAAGCTACAAAAATGGCCATGAGTGTAACAACAGCTGATATTCAGAGACATGCTGTCCCTGACATGAGAGAGAGAACGCAGCTATCATGGTCAGGGCTAGATTTGGTTTTGATGAGGCCCTAAGCTACTGAAGGTAATGGGGCCCTTTATATGTCCAGCTGTCCTTTGTCAACAACAAATTGCCGCTGTTTTTCATGTTGAATATATACTGTATAGTAATTTATGGACCTAATAGGTAGCTAAAGCCATTTGCACATAACAAAAATATGTATTTTATCAAAGTAATGGTTGAACTGAAATACAATTCAGAAGTATATTAATAGTGAAATGCAATTAAGAAGTACATTAATAGTGAAATAATGATTAAGCTCTAACTTAAAATGATTTTTATTCATAACAAACTTAATAATGCAAACACGGGTTTTATTTTATTTGGTTTTTACCTTATATTCTGGAAATGTACATCCAGTTTTTTCCCCTTTAAATTTTTTGGGGGCCCCCAAGAGAGTGGGGCCCTAAGCTATAGCTTGTTTAGCTTATATGTGATTCTGGTACTGTTCATGGTTAGTCATGACTCATAGCCCTCTTCTCCATGAATTGGGCTTAGCTTTTCACTTTATGAAGAAGTGCTTCTCTTTTTCTGTCCTGAATGTCCTCGGGTTCCAGAGTTTTGAGAGAAGGGGGAAAACTCCCTAGTCCCTTCTTTTGCGCCATGGATCATTTCAAACTTTTGTCTAAGCTACAAAGAT
Organism: Podarcis muralis; assembly: GCF_964188315.1. NCBI lineage: Eukaryota > Metazoa > Chordata > Lepidosauria > Squamata > Lacertidae > Podarcis > Podarcis muralis. The sequence goes on along the minus strand of NC_135664.1, from coordinate 66,914,761 downwards.
CCAAATGCTGTGTGTAACCTTTCCTCAGTTGCGCCACCCCCCAGATCATTTGGGTTGTCCTTTCCTAACTCTACAATACCCTGCAACATCTTGGCTAGGGGCCACTGATAGCCCTGCTGTTGGGTGCAGTGTTCCTCTGAAAATAACTTGCTGGGAATCACAAGTAGGGAGAGTGTTCTTGCACTCAGGTCCTTCTTCCTGCGGGGTTGGGTTAGATGACCCTCGGGTCCCTTCCAGCTCTACGATTCTATGATTCTTTCTGACTGGGAACAACAACAACAACAACAACAACAACAACAACAACAACAACTTATTATTTATATCTCCGCCCATCTGGCTGGGTTTCCTCAGCCACTCCGGGAGGCTTCCAACCGAATATTAAAAACAATACAGCATCAAACATTAAAAACTTCCCTAAACAGCTGTCTTTTAAAAGTAAAATAGTTGCTTATTGCCTTGACATCTGCTGGGAGGGCATTCCACAGGGCGGGCGCCACCACCGAGAAGGCCCTCTGCCTGGTTCCCTGTAACCTCACTTCTCGCAATGAGGGAACCGCCAGAAGGCCCTCGGCGCTGGACCTCAGTGTCCGGGCAGAACGATGGGGGTGGAGACGCTCCTTCAGATATACTGGACCGAGGCCGTTTAGGGCTTTAAAGGTCAGCACCAACACTTTGAATTCTCCTCGGAAACCCACTGGGATCTTTCAGGACAGTTGCTATATGGTCTCGGTGGCTGCTCCCAGTCACCAGTCTGGCTGCCACATTCTGGATTAATTGCAGTTTCTGAATCACCTTCAAAGGTAGCCCCACATAGAGCGCATTGCAGTAGTCCAAGTAGGAGATAACTAGATCATGCACTTTGAGAACAGGATGCTAGACAAGATGGGCCTTGGTCTCGATTCAGCAGGACCCTCCTTACATTCTCATGCTTATTAGCAGCATAACTAACTGAGCATCACCTGTCAGACACTCCCATCTCCCATCACCGCTGTTGACATCAGTTTACCTTTACCTGGTGATGCCAACTCTCAGGTACCTGTCACTGTATGTTATAGTAGAGGATTATCCTAATCTGATTCGTATCTAGTCAGGGGAAGTCCGGGTATTGGGAAATTCTTGGCTTTTTTTCTTTTTAAAACATCATTCTTTCCAGTCATGGAGAGGAGGCTCATAGAGGCATAATCATGCAAATGTAGCAGCCACTGGGAAACCAAATCAACAGGCCACTCTGGGGGAATTATTGTGCTCAGACTTCCTCTGTTAAGCTCACTCCATAATGCTGATTCTCATGTAAAAATAATAAAACAAGACTATTTTGACTGAATAGCACAAAAACTGATTACCTGCTTTGAGTCCTTAGGGGCAGAAACACCATGCTGACATCCTGGCCAGTGGGTCACTGCTGCTTACTGGGTGTGGAGGAGGGGAAAAGTTTGGTCCCAGGTATCGGAAAAAGCTGTATTCCCTCATATGAACCTGCCCAGGTTCTGAGAGATTTGAGGGAGACCCTTCTCTTGGCCCAACCACCCTCAAAAACATGCTTGCTGGGGATACAGGACAGGGCCTTCTTGGTGGCTGCTCCCAGGCTTTGGAACTCAATCCGTGGAAAAGCTGGACTGGCTCTCTGCTTGTGGTCCCCTTTCTAGCAGGTAGATAGCTTCTAGTTCCAACAGGCTTTAGGGAACTGGCTACATTTAATGAAAGGGCTGGTGATTCTATTGTAATTATCTGTATGTTTTTAATAGATCTTTTATTTTTAGGTATAGTTTTAATTCTACAAATGTTTAATTGTTTTTAATGATTGTTTCCCCTATGTTTTTAGTTGTTCCTATTTGATCTGAGCCCCTGTCAGGGGGGAAATATTGGATATAAATAAGTATATAATGCTGTGGTATTTTGAGAATCCTATAACTTTTGTTGTCATTGTGCTGTTCAACTTACTTATTTTTTTAGTTGTTTTGTTAATAAGTGTTTAGTAGATTGTAATTGTTTTACTGATGCTTCGTAATTGTTTTACTGGTGATTTGTGAATTATTCCACATGACTTGTGTTGTATTTGTGATGTTCCACCATCTGACTGTTGTTTATGGTTTGTAAGCCGCTTTGTGATTTGTGCGAATGAAAAGTGGCGCAGAAATATAAGAAATCAAATCAAAACCTAATAATGATGATAATAATGTAATTGGATTGGTGTCCTTTCTTTCATTCTGTGATTCATCTCACCAGACACCTTCACTCTGCAGCCTTCCTGGGTGCCCTGCCTTCAAAGAAAGCCCAGGGGAAGACATCACAAGGAAACCCCTCTTGTGGGGCTTTTTTCAAAACCAGCCAGGGAGGCATCTGATTGGCTACTTTGAGAACAAGATGGAGGACTAGATAGACCATTAGCCTGATCCAGGAGTCTCTTCTTATTACGTTCTTATGTTGCAGGGTTCTGGAGAGACAGGGAAGAGAAACTGCATGTCCCACCTTTGGCCACATTTTAGGTAAACACAAAACCCACATCTGCCAAAATTTTAAAGAAACTTGGAAGAAATTCTCAAATGCCCTGAAGAGATGGCAGAAAAAAAAAAAAAGAATGGAAGCCTCTTTCCCAGAGAAAGAGAACTTTGCAGGAATTGGAGGGCAGGTTTTTGGGACGGCACAACACTCCAAATGTGCAGATTGGATTGCCGCTGGGACAGGAAAGTAGGAAAGTGCCTTATACGGAAAGGGGCTATTGGCAGGGGTGTAGGAAGGGGGGCAGGGGGAACGGTTCGCCCCGGGTGTCATCCCTGAGGGGTGACAAAATCCCCTCTGGGTGGATCGCCGCACCAATCATCCCCTGAAGAAGAAGAAGAAGAAGAAGAGTTTGGATTTGATATCCCGCTTTATCACTACCCTAAGGAGTCTCAAAGCAGCTAGCAATCTCCTTTCCCTTCCTCCCCCACAACAAACACTCTGTGAGGTGAGTGGGGCTGAGAGACTTCAGAGAAGTGTGACTGGCCCAAGGTCACCCAGCAGCTGCATGTGGAGGAGCAGGGAAGCGAACCTGGTTCCCCAGATTACGAGTCCACCGCTCTTAACAAATACACCACACTGGCTCCCCTGGGTGCCAATGGCCCACCAATGGCCCCCAATCAGCGCCGATCGCCCCGTCCCCCGGGCAGCTCACCCCCCCCCCCGGTGCACGGCATGTGTGCCACTCCGGGTTCCCGAGCAGCTAGCTCTGCCGCTGGCTGTTGGTTTGTCTAGAACAGTACCGTCTAAACAGTCTAGAACAGTATTGTCTACACAGTTAGGACCACACAGCTGGGTTGTGGGTCTGATCTAAGGTGAGTCACCAACACCACTACTACGATTCAAATATATGTTAAAAAAGAAAACGAGGAAACGGGTCCCCAGATGCACATTTGGTTAAAAAGTGAGTCCTGTGTCTGAAAACGTTTGTCAACAGTGTCTGCCAGCAGAACTCTAGGTTTTCCAATAGGAGTCCTTCCCAGCCCTATCTAGAGATCTTGAGAAGGAGACCTGAGAACTTCTGCACGCAAGGCAGATCTTCAAACATTGATCTATAGCCCTTCCACGCCCATTCTCTGTGTGGATAAGCAGAGAGGAGTCGAGACGCTGGCTGGTGTTTACAGGACAGGTCACACTAATTTGATTCCTAGAAAGACTCTGGGAATATGGCCGGTGTTCTTCCTGTGAAGCAATATCTGCAACCGTTATCCTGCAAAGGCCTCCCACCATTTACTACTTTAGAATATCCCTTTTAAAGCTGTAATCTTTTTCTAGCTCAGGCATTCTTTCAGGTTTATCCAAGCTAATCAGAATGATCCTAAGGTGTCCCATTTCCAGCGCTCGGAGAGGATAATAAAACTGCTTGCTCAGCTGCAGCCTGAAAAGATAGAGTAAAACAAACTTTTTCGATGACAGCCCCTAAATGGGCTCAACTGGAAATGGGATGCACCTCAAAAGGATGACATTTCTTATGTTCTCCATAATTAAAGCTATTAAGAAAGCAGTTTTTAAGAGCATTTTATCTGGCGTATCGTGGAAGAAAGATCTAGATATGCATAGCAATTAAAGATCAACTTTGATTCTGATAATCCTTTTTAATTGCTTTTTTAATTGTAGTGATTTTCTTTAAAAGAAGAATCTGTGAAGTACTCAGTGGAAAGAAGAAGAAGAAGAAGAAAAGACACACCCTAAAACGCTGATGTGGGAAGATTAGTTAATCAAGATCGCTCCATTTTGTTTGACTAACTAGGAAGGAAACTTTGAGTGGGCCAAGTGTAGAATAATTATTCTGACTAATGTATGGCTTTGTGCAATCTCATCTCACCTTCTGGGAACAATTCATAACCAATTAAAGCTTGGATCATGGGATGTCGTGCAGAACTGACAGCAAGATTGCTTTGGGTTGGGGGGGGGGTGGCTGCTAGGAAAGAGGTTCTTAACAAAATAAAAAATAAAAAATCAAGGCTGTGGATATGTTAGCATTTTTTGCTAGCAGCAAAAGCAGAGACATCACCTTGCCAACAAAGGTCCATATAGTTAAAGCTATGGTTTTCCCAGTAGTGATGTATGGAAGTGAGAGCTGGACCATAAAGAAGGCTGATCGCCAAAGAATTGATGCTTTTGAATTCTGGTGCTGGAGGAGACACTTGAGAGTCCCATGGACTGCAAGAAGATCAAACCTCTCCATTCTGAAGGAAATCAGCCCTGAGTGCTCACTGGAAGGACAGATCCTGAAGCTGAGGTTCCAATATTTTGGCCACCTCATGAGAAGAGAAGATTCCCTGGAAAAGACCCTGATGTTGGGAAAGATGGAGGGCACAAGGAGAAGGGGACCCCAGAGGACGAGATGGTTGGACAGTGTTCTCGAAGCTACCAGCGTGAGTTTGACCAAACTACGGGAGGCAGTGGAAGACAGGAGTGCCTGGCGTGCTCTGGTTCATGGGGTCACAAAGAGTCAGGCAAAACTAAGCGACTAAACAACAACACAGCAGCAGCTGGACAAATACAGGTGTTGTGTTTTATTTGTTTTATTTAAAAAGTTTGCATTGTGCAACTGAATTGGGCCCATAGACTGTAAAATGGAATGCCATCAGGCGAAATGCCTGTCTAGTCCAGTATCCTATTTTCACGGTAGTCACCTAGGTACCTATGGGAAGACCATAAGTAGACCTTGCTTCTTGTGATTCCCTCTTGTGTTCAGAGGCCTACTCTCTCCAATGGTCATGGCAAAACATAACCTTCTTGGCTGATGGCCATTGATGGCTTTCTGCTCCAAGCATCAACAGGGCTGAGATCCAGAGTATGTCTGCGCTCTGACTTCTTTATTTCACATAGGGCTCTGGAAAAGAAAGCTTCCTGCTGATGCATAAGTGCTGCACAGTCATACCTCAGAAGTTGAACAGAATCCATTCCGGAAGTCCGTTCGACTTCCGAAATGTTTGACTTCCAAAACAGAGCTTCTGATTGGCTGCAGGAAGCTCCTGCAGCCAATCCGAAGCCGTGGAAGCTCTGTCGGACGTTCGACTTCTGAAAGAATGTTCAAAAACTGGAACACTCACTTCTGGGTTTGTGGCATTCAGGAGCAGAAATGTTCGATTCCCAAGGCATTCAGGAGCCGAGGTATGACTGTACTGCCTAGTCTGTGCCACCTCTTGACCTATTTTGACTGTGCTGTGGAGGTGCTTTTGGAGAGTCCGAAGAGGTCTTTCGAATCCACAGCCAAGGTCCCAAGTCGAGCATCTTCCTGGGTACCAATCTTGGGCGATCTGTGAATCTCCACTGCTGCTATGGGATCTTCCTCCTCTAATAAACTCCTGCCTTGTTCCAGTTCTTGCCCTAATAGCTCCTGACATTTCATTGTTTTACGCAATTGCAGCCTGGTGAGATTTCTCATCCCACTACGAAAACACCAGCCTGCTCCACAGGAATGCACAAAAACAACCTGAAGAAAAATCCATCTTGAAAGCAGCGCTCATGATCCAGAATGAAGAGGTGTCTGTGAGAAATGCACATGCCCTCTGGGGCTTTGGCTAATCACATTTGCATTGCAACATATTAGCAGTCAGGGGCCCTGACTGACTTAGTTGCAAAAGCTGAGACTGCTGAACAGAATCTTGGGTTGGGGTTTTGTGGGCCAGGGTTGTTGGGGGGGGGGGGTTGTTGCTGTGCTGCTGTTATTTTTTTATCTTCATTTTGGAACTTATAATTTATGTGGAAATTGTTAAATCCCATTGTATACTTTGTGTCGTTGTGCTTATTGTTAACGACTTCTTTTGTTATGTAATTTTTAAAATGTGCTGCAAGCTTGTTATGTAATTTTTAAAATATGCTGCAAGCTGCCTTGAGAAAGGCGGGATACTAATAAAATGATTGATTGACTCATTGCAGCCAGGCCCTGGACCTAGCAAAGACTCGTAACACAACAGCAATGGCAGGTTTTGAAAAAAGCAATGCACCTGTGCCCCACAAATGACTTTGGAAAACTGTTCCCTCAAATTTCATGAGGCCATTCTCTTTTAGGCTGAATTCAGTGCTAAACCCAAGCCTGCGTGCACTCATATAGACAGCCAAGGAGGAATAGGCAAATCTTTCAGTTTCAGTTTCCCACCCATCCTCTTTCTTCTACTCTAAGCGCAGTTATTCACATTTCCACATCAGTTGGTGATTTATTTATTTTTTAAAAGCAAGTCCTCAGGAAATTTAGCAGCATGTTTATGTGAATCAAAATTGATTTTGGGATGCAATTTTGCCTAATATACATATTTCTGCAATGTCCTCTCCCCCCAAAATCATGTACACTGTGTATGCTATTCTCAATATTATATGCATTGGTATGTGTGTTTTCCCCCAATGCACACATTTTTCTTTATATAACCAACATGCATAAGTCTAATTAATGCATGAAGGGGTTAATACCATGGAGTAAGCTGTCCTGCCAGGCTTAGCTAAGTTCATTCCCTTTCACCTTGGGAGGAACTAGACAATCAAGCCTTTGTTCCCTCCTAGTCTCTCCTAGTCTACATGTGAAGGGTGTGTGTGTAGGGAGCTCTGAGCTGCTCCCTCCAGGCACATGGCTCTAACAAGCCTTTCAATAATCTAGGAACTTTCACCACTTTGTAACTAAGCCAAGTTTTACTGCCTGTGCAACTTTTTCTGTATGCTGTATGCAAAAGCCCATGAATCTGATCTTTGGAGTGTTGGTAAGTAAACCATTTTATAACTTGGCAACAAGTGGTCTTTTTCTATGTTAGGGGAAGAGCAAAACTTTGGAAGGAACTTGGAAGCGCATATTTTAAAGGTCTTACCGCCTATATTCCCATGCTTTACTTTGCTGCATATTTTGTGATTTTAAATCTCTGCTGGGGTTCTCTCCCCAAAGTGTACTTGCCCCAAACCTGGATTTTGCTATCCAGGGATTTCTACTTTTATAGCTTCTAGATTTCCTTTGCGCCAACAGTACTAAAACAAGCAACATAACTTTAATATTTCCTCAGCACATGCCCGCCAAGGTTTTACAGTGTAAACACAGGTTTCTAGGCAAACAGTCTCCGTGATAACTGAAGGATAGCATCCGCATTTGAGCGTGCAGAAAACATCGTGATGTGAAATATGCAAACATGACACCTATTTGTTCCAGCCTGTTTGGTGTGATATCACTAAAAAACCTGTTGGAACACAGCCTTTATGAAATGTTGTCTACAAGTGTCCCATCAATGTACAGGGGACTCCCGCAGTTAACAGGCCCAGACAATGAAGACTAAATGCTTGATTTTGATGGTTCATCTGCAGACAACTAGTCACTTACAAACAAAAAACTACCAAGTCTATGGGAGCATGAGGAGCTGGTATAAAGTAAACTGGTGTAAATAAGGCTGACATGATGTTACACCAGATCCAAACCACACTGCTATAATGTTACCAAAATAGGCCACTTTTGGAAAATCTGGAAAAAGCAGCACTGCAAGAGGAAGTGGTATACATTTTTGTTTTTTTTTTTTGGGGGGGGGAGTTTTTATGTCCTTCTCTGCATGACATACACCTGCATGACATACTCTGCATGACATAGCACCTTTTGTCATTTGTTCTTCTTCTTCTTGTTGTTGTTTAGTCGTTTAGTCGTGTCCGACTCTTCGTGACCCCATGGACCAGGGCATGCCAGGCACTCCTGTCTTCCACTGTCTCTCACAGTTTGGTCAAACTTTTTGCTTCGAGAACACTGTCCAACCATCTTGTCCTCTGTCGTCCCCTTCTCCTTGTGCCCTCCATCTTTCCCAACATCAGGGTCTTTTCCAGGGAGTCTTCTCTTCTCATGAGGTGGCCACAGTATTGGAGCCTCAGCTTCAGGATCTGTCCTTCCAGTGAGCACTCAGGGCTGATGTCCTTCAGAATGGATAGGTTTGATCTTCTTGCAGTCCATGGGACTCTCAAGAATCTCCTCCAGCACCATAATTCAAAAGCATCCATTCTTTGGCCATCAGCCTTCTTTATAGTCCAGCTCTCCCTTCCATACATCACTACTGGGAAAACCATAGCTTAAACTATATGGACCTTTCTTGGCAAGGTGATGTCTCTGCTTTTTAAGATGCTGTCATAGCAAGACAATAAGGGAGGAAACCTGACCTGTTGAATTTCAGGTTGCCATGCCTTATTTTAAATGCTCATGCACCTAACAAGGGGAAAGCATTCACAGATACCCAAGCTGGCAGTCTTGAACGATGACGCACTATACTGAATTTGCAGATCAAAAGATCCGCATGCCTCAGTTTAAAGGCTTGTACATCAAAAATGTTTAATTCCATGCACTGGCTTAGATATTTCTTTATTTTATCTGACTTGAAATTGAATCTCAACTCACATGAACTGAAATCCGGGATATTCAGCGCCAGAGAACAATGTTCTGCAACTGCACGTATCCTTAAATTAATTGGCGTTGTTGTGGCTTGATTCCCTGGGCAAAATGGTTTCGAAAAGGCCGGGTGCACGAGTGTGCAATGCAACATGGTAAAGAGAGCCTGAACGTCACAAGAGGACTTCAGTCACACTGCATCATGGATTTTGTAGTCCTAAAGGCTTCATGTACGTTGATTTTGAAGACTAGAAGTCCTGTGATTGAGCATGACTGTGATCGAAGAACATATGCACAAAGACTTCTTGAGCCGTAACACTTGCAAATATAAGGATATATAACAGTGGCAATTGAGACCGTCTGAAATCCAGAAAGACAGATGGGTTCTCAGTGGTCATTCGCCCATTGACATAAGAAAGCATATTCACAGGGGCTTCACACACCTGAGTTGAGATAGTTTATTTTGTCATTTATTTATTTTTTGTGGGGCTAACTTTGTAAACTCTTGCCCTGGTTGTGGAGAATGAGACACCGTGATTCTCCTTCTCTCTCCTCCTTCCTTGGCAAAAGCTCTCTGCTCATAAAAGCAGAGTGACCCACTTCAGCAGAAAGCCGCCACTGTGACATAATCTTCATTACAGCTGGTGAAAATAAGCAGTCAGCTCCTTGTTTAAGATTCCTATAAGACACGTGTCTCTGGGTTGGGGCTCGGTTCAATCCACCAGCAAGATTAAAATCTGCACCAAGCATAGAATGGCGTGTGCTTGATCCTGACTGACAAATACTAACTAGGCAACCCTAATCATGCGTCGCTTCAACTGGATATTTCTAAATCCCGGAGCAAAGTCTCTCCACCATTATTCAGGGACGGAGCCAAATTATTATCTGGTGTTTCTCCCCTTGTATATTTTGAGCGTCTTGTTATTTATGCCCCTTTCTGCCTTTTGAACCTTAACACACCTGTGGAACTCCTGCCATTGGAAAGCACAGGAACCTTGCCAGAAAATAGGGTGGCAACTCAACCCTTCCATCTACTACTGTTGGCCTCTCAGCCAATGGGCACCAGCCATCACTGACCATCCATAATACTCCTTTCCAGGAGCAAGAGGCACTGTGCTCCATTCTAACTCTCCCCTGCCTCCCCCATTTTGGGGGGTGGGAATGTTTTAGGATGGAACCGACATGATGTGTGACAGGAGTTCATCTGAACACCCCTCGATTCAAGGAACTGAGCAGAAAAACAGAAAGGAGGAAGTCAGCCCCAAATAATGGAGACTACAAAAGGTGGAGGGAACATAGCATTTAATGTTAAGTACAAAATAAAGTACAAGCCTAGGGCTTGCCGATCGAAAGGTCGGCGGTTTGAATCCCCGCGGCGGGGTGCGCTCCCGTTGTTCGGTCCCAGCGCCTGCCAACCTAGCAGTTCGGAAGCACCCCCGGGTGCAAGTAGATAAATAGGGACCGCTTACTAGCGGGAAGGTAAACGGCGTTTCCGTGTGCGGCTCTGGCTCGCCAGAGCAGCGATGTCACGCTGGCCACGTGACCCGGAAGTGTCTCCGGACAGCGCTGGCCCTCGGTCTCTTGAGTGAGATGGGCGCACAACTCCAGAGTCTGTCAAGACTGGCCTGTACGGGCAGGGGTACCTTTACCTTTACCTTTACCTTACAAAATCAAATCAAAAAGAGCATTTATTTTTTGCATCTATATTTCACTTTTTTCTCCCAAGAGCTCAGTGGAGCTCCTCATTTAATCCCACAGCCAGGGCTGGATTTAGTTTTGATGAGGCCCTAAGCTACTGAAGGTATTGGGGCCCTTTGTATGTCCAGGAGTCCTTTGTCAACAACAAATTGTCGCTGTTTTTTGTGTTGAATATATACTAAATGGTAATTTATGGACCTAATAGGTATCTAAGGCCATTTGCACATAAAAAATATGTATTTTATCAAAGTAATTGTTGAACTGAAATACAAATAAGAAGTATATTAATAGTGAAATGCAATTAAGAAGAAGTATATTGGGGGGCAAGAGAGTGGAACCCTAAGCTATAGCTTGTTTAGCTTAAAATCCAACACTGCTCACAACAATACTGTAAAGTAAATTAGGCTGAGGGACCTTCTTGGCCACATGGGGATTTGAACCCTGATCTTTCACACCCATTGTTCTGCCCGGACACTGAGGTCCAGCGCCAAGGGCCTTCTGGTGGTTCCCTCACTGCGAGAAGCCAAGTTATAGAGAACCAGGCAGAGGGCCTTCTCAGTAGTGGCACCTGCCCTGTGGAACGCCCTCCCACCTGATGTCAAAGAGATAAACAACTATGTGACATTCAGAAGACATCTGAAGGCAGCCCTGTTCAGGGAAGTTTTTAATGTGTGACATTTTAGTGTATTTTTGGTCTGTGTTGGAAGCCGCCCAGAGTGGCTGGGGAAACCCAGCCAGATGAATGGGGTACAAAGAATAAATTATTATTATTATTATTGTTATTATTATTATTATTATTATTATTATTATTATTATTATTATTATATAATATTCCAGGTCTGAGTTAGACACTCTAACCACAACACCACACCAGCTCTCAGAAAACATCCAAGAAAACACTTCTCCATTTTAAGAGAGAGGGAGTGCAAGGAGTTCTGCTGGAGATCCTCCTCTCCTTTCTTTCCACACGTTTCCCTCTCAGTTTTCATTGGAGGGCCAGAGAATGCCAGGTCGGCCCGCCAAGGGAATACCAAACAGCAAAGCAATTAAATCAGCCCTTAGTTAGCCGTCTCCTAGTGCATGCAACTCGAGGCAGTGTCACTGACTTAACCTTGTATAATGTTTGCAGTGTTGCAGAAACTACTGTTCTCCCGAACCTCTTTTCAATTCCCCCCTCCCTTTTCCCCAAGCAAATCCCCATAACAAATGAAGATACACTTGAAGACTGGATTACATAGGCTGTTAGGCTTGCATGCCAAAGTTTACTTTAAATGGGGTGGTGGTGGGGAGCTACTTCTGAGAATTCAAATAATATGTCTAAAGCATTTCCAGGCTATTGCTTTGCATATTATTTGTCTTGGCACACATTTTCCTCCCAGCATGGATATGCAACATTTTTTTTTTTTTTTTTGAATGAGAGATGAATGGTGTTGAGTTAAAGCTGTTCCCTATTGATCCTGCATTTAGCATCTGTTGACTTTGAGTTTACAGCTTGAAATAAAGTTTGTGTGTGTTTTAGCCAGAAGCAAAAAAAGCACACAAAAACACATCCCACCCCTTCTTTACTGGCAGGAAGTTGTTGACACACCAGGATTTGCAAACGTTTGGCGTGGAATGTGGCGAAAGAACGGAAGGTGCCATATTATGATGTAATGAGCCAAACACACAACTGCTCGGGTCATGTGGTATATAACCTGCTGGACTGTGCCATTCAGATTGGAGGGGGCACTGATGGCTTGAATACGCTCTCACTAAAGGTAAAGGGACCCCTGACCGTTAGGTCCAGTCATGGCCGACTCTGGGGTTGCGGCACTCATCTCACTTTACTGGCCGAGGGAGCTGGCGTACAGCTACTGGGTCATGTGGCCAGCATGACTAAGCCGCTTCTGGCGAACCAGAGCAGCGCACAGAAACGCCGTTTACCTTCCCGCCGGAGCAGTACCTATTTAACTACTTGCACTTTGATGTGCTTTCGAACTGCTAGGTTGGCAGGAGCAGGGATCGAGCAATGGGAGCTCACCCCGTCGCAGGGATTCGAACTGTCGACCTTCTGATCGGCAAGTCCTAGGCTTTGTGGTTTAACCCACAGCGCCACCTGCGTCCCTTACGCTCTCATTAAAAACAAATAAATCCCAATACAGTGGTACCTTGGTGCTTGAATGGCTTGGCTCCTGAACAAATCGGCTCCTGAATGCTGAAAACCCAGAAGTAAGTGTTCCGGTTTGTGAATGTTTTTCAGAAGCCGAACATCTGACACGGTTTCCTCTCGAGTGCAGGAAGCTCCTGCAGCCAACCAGAAGCTGCGCCTTGGTTTTCGAACGGTTTCGGGAGTCGAACGGACACCCAAAACAGATTAAGTTCAAGAACCAAAGTACCACTGTATATAGAAAACCAGCCCCACTGGAACAAATCTTGCAGCCCAAGCAACAAGCTACTTCAGAATACTGGTGGTATTTTTTAAATAAAAAATATTAGATTCTCCTTCCTGAAATGGAAGTCAGCAACATATATATCATATGACCATGGTGATGTGTTTGGACTCTAAATGTATGCGATGTCATGTGCTGACTCTGTTGTTGTACAAAAGAGAGCACATGTGTGTGTGAGGAGGACGACCCAACATTATCTAGGAAAGCTCCAGCTTCATGAAACCTCTTTTGCTTATGAATCATGCTTAAATACACAGGAGCCAATGTAGGGGCCAAGGTCCCTTTGCCCCCCATAAAATATGCACCATACCTTGTGATCAATTATGTGGGCCGGAGCATACCTCCCCCTTCCAATATTGTATTCAAGTTGGCATTTTTGTGGGCCGCTGGATGGCTATTTATACGTATATTGCGGAAAAACAGAAAGCATGTCACCAAAAACGTGGAGCAACAAAAAGAAAGAAATATATTTGCATAAAAGTTGCATATGATAAATTAGGTGTATAGATGCAAATTTACAAATAATTACAATAAATTAAATAGAAATATATGTCGCCACTCTAGTGGGGAGCACCGTGAAGAGACTTGCTCTGTCTCTGCTCAGGCTCTTGCCCAGATGTTGAGCGTGATGGGCAATTTTAGGGGCCCCCCTGCTCACCCTTTTTGGTCCCATCTGCACTATACATTTAAAGCCGTATCACACTGCTCTAAGCAGTCATGGCTTCCCCCAAGGAATTCTGGGAATTGTCATTTGTTAAGGGTGCTGAGAGTTGACGGGATTTGCCCCTGGTTAAACAATCAAACCCACTTCCCAGGGAACTCTGGGAATTATAATTCTGTGAGGTGAATAGGTGCTTCCTAACAACTCACAATGCATTTAACAAACTAACACTCCATATTTCCACATCAGTTTGCCATTAAAACAAATCTTGAAAATTCACCAACATTGCAATGTGAATTTCTCCTAATAGTATACAATTTGACCTGAGATATAAAGTTAATTTTTTTTTGCAAAACAATTCCCCCATACATTTTGCACATGTAATTTTCACTAATATATGCATTCTAATGCATATTCCACCACCACCCCGTATGTTCATTTTTCTATTGGACTGGAGAGCTGCATTGCAAAATTCAGAGAAAAGTGAATTTCAAAGGATGTTTCGGTTCCTGTAAATCACGTGGGTTCATCTTTTAATGAAATTTAAAAGGAGTTTATGCCCCATGCCTACTTCTGAGTAGCTATGCATCAGGCTGCAGGGTAGATGATAGATAGATAGATAGATGATAGATAGATAGATAGATAGATAGATAGATAGACAAACTTTATTTGCATTAGCCAACGACCATAGCAACATAAAACAAGCAATATATACAGTTAAAAAGACAACAATAGGTAAAAAGTACAATCAAATGATCAAGACTATCGTTCAGATAGTGGCCCTTAATCTCATTGCACCCTCGATAAACCTAGCAACCTTTGCTGTTGTCTGATCATTTTGATCTGATAACAGAAAGAACAATGTGGCCGCAGATGGGCGGCCTGGGATGGTGAGTAGGAGTGGGGTGATGATCTCATTCTTCAGGTCTTTATAAAGGGGACAGGACAGGAGAACATGAGCCACTGTTTCCAGATTGCCATCTCCACAGGGGCAGAGTCGTTTCTCAGTTGGAATCTTTTGGTATCTGCCCTCAAGTACAGCAGAAGGCATCACATCCAATCTGGCCAGTGTGAAGGCACGTCTGTATTTTGGGATAGTTAATTTATACAAATATGGTTCCAGGGAATCAAACTGAGAGTGGGGGGCGAAGGCATACCAAGGACAGAGTTTCTTTATAATGGCCAGATTGTTCTGTTGCTCTAAGTCCTTCGGACGCTGTTCAATGAGCCTTTTTGCTTTAATAAAGCCCATCGTGAGAAGCTGATGTGGGTGGAGTCCACAGGAGAGGAATTTTTGGTGCACAATTTTGGACCACACACTTTTATGGGGGTCTTGTGTCACTAGGGGCAGTAGACAGGGAGGATTTAGATTTAAATGGAGCCAATAATTAAGAGTTCTTTGCCAGGACTGAGCTTCTACGGAGGGAAGACTTGCCTCCAGTTGTTATGCTGCATTGGGGACACAAGGTGGTACAGAAAAAAATCTGCCTTAAAAATTTGGATTGGAAGGCTGCAGGGTAAATTCATTGTCTTGCAAGCAAGTTGAAGACAGAAGGGATTGTTTTCCCCTCCCAGATTTGTTTCGACTCTACATGAAATGAAGGAGGTCGGGCTCATAGATGAATGGGCTGAATGTGTCTTGAGAGGGACAACACTGGGTAAATACTTTGGGAGACTCTTGGAATTAAACTATCCACTTGGGCTTCATTATCCTTTATATAATGGGTGAATACAATGAGAGGGGGGAAAGTTGGCCAAGTTAATTAACACTTAGTCAAAGGGAAGGGGTGGGGTGGGGAAAAGGCATAACAGTAGTCTTAGGAACGACTTGACATTGAGATAAAGAAGTAAGTCATTAATTGGTTATCTTGTTAGGCGTACAGAAAGAGACCCTTCCCAAGGTCAACATGACTTTGACAGTGACCATAGATAGTGCTCCCTGCAATGAGAAGGCAAACAAGGGAAACACAAAAGGGGGAAGAAGAAGAAGAAGAGATAAGGAAATTGGATAGGTAATTATGCAAGGGTCTCAAGGAACGGTCAGATGATTGCAAGGCGGGTCAAAGGGCAGGATGTGTAATAGACGTGGCAGCAACCATAGAGGTCCATGATTCACATTGTCTCTTTTGAGAAGGGGTATCAAAGAAAATGGAAAATACCGAGAATGGCTAAATGAAGCTACACACAGATAAACTAATGAATAATGGGTCAAAAACTGAAAACACTTTAAAAAAATAGTACAGTACTATATCTTTATTTGCCTTAAAACAATTTTTTTTACAGTGGTACCTTGGTTTTTGAACGTTTTGAAGTCAAACGTTTTGGTTTTCAAAGGCCGAAAACCCGGAAGTAACTGCTTCGGTTTTCAAACGCTTTTCGGAAGTCAAACGTGCTGCGCGGCTTCTGTATTGAGTTTTCCGTAACTAAGTGCTTCCATAAATGCATGCTTCAGTTTTCGAACGTTTTGTAAGTTGAACTGTCTTCCAGAATCGATTACGTGCGAAAACCGAGATACTACTGTATTTCATTTATTAGGCTTATTATATTATTATATTATATTATATTATATTATTATATTGAGGGATGCGGGTGGCGCTGTGGGTAAAAGCCTCAGCGCCTAGGGCTTGCCGATCGAAAGGTCGGCAGTTCAAATCCCCGCGGCGGGGTGCGCTCCCGTCGTTCGGTCCCAGCGCCTGCCAACCTAGCAGTTCGAAAGCACCCCTGGGTGCAAGTAGATAAATAGGGACCGCTTACTAGCGGGAAGGTAAACGGCATTTCCGTGTGCTGCGCTGGCTCGCCAGATGCAGCTTGTCACGCTGGCCACGTGACCCGGAAGTGTCTCCGGACAGCGCTGGCCCACGGCCTCTTGAGTGAGATGGGCGCACAATCCTAGAGTCTGTCAAGACTGGCCCGTACGGGCAGGGGTACCTTTACCTTTACCTTTAAACAGCTGAGCACATGAAAGAGGGAGGAAAAATTGAAGCTTTCCCGGCCCTTCCTGTAGCAGCCTCCTATTTCATTCATTTATTCATTGATGGATGGACAGATGTTAGATGTTAGATGTTGGGCTAACAGCAGTAAAATTACAGTAAAAACATAATAGGAAAAAAAACCCAATTTAAAATACAGGTTAAAATGCAATTTAAAATGCAGCCTCAGTTTAAAAGTAGCCCATAGAGCAAAACCATAAGGCGAGGGAAACATAAGGGTCAGACTGAGTCTAAACCAAAGGCCAGGCAGAACAGCTCTGTCTTGCAGGCCCTGCGGAAAGATGTCAAGTCCTGCAGGGCCCTAGTCTCTTGTGACAGAGCATTCCACCAAGTCGGGGCCAGTACTCAAAAGGCCCTGGCCCTAGTTGAGACCACCTCTAACCACCTTGCGACCTGGGACCTCCAAAATGTTGTCATTTGTGGACCTTAAGGTCCTCCCGCTGTCACAACAGGATGCTGGACTTGATGGGCCATTGGCCTGATCCAGTAGGCCCTTCTGATGTTCTGATGTCCCTTTCAATAGAAAGGGATGGGTTTTCCATTCTGTACTCCAGACAAACCCTGGAATTGTGTGTGCGTGTGTGTATGTGGGGCCCATGTAGCTATAACTAAGGAGCACATCTTTTGAAAAACAACTGTGTGATATATACTTAGAAAAATGAAACTATGTGGATTTATTTGTGCTTAGGGGCTAAGATGTCCAGAGCAAGAATCAGGCAACTGGACCTTGGATAGGAAACTTCCATATTCCTTAATCGTTGGGCTAACTTGTCTGGGGTTGGATTGGAGTTTGAGACCAACATTATTTGGAAACCCCTTGTTCCCCATCCCTGCTCCAGGCTAGCAAACGTTGCTGAGCTGAGCCTTTCTTTTAGAATTCAGCATACACTTCCCCCATGTAATAAAGGGAAGTGACATTAAAAAGTTATAAAGAAAACTATTGTTAAAAACCTCTCGAGTTTTCAAGGCTCCATTTGTAACACCGGGAACATGAAGCCGTTTTTCATTTCTCCGCTTGTCATCTCATTTTTATTTTTTCTGTACTGCATAGATTTAAATGTCCCCAAAAGTAACACTGTTCCCAATCACAGCAACCATATTTTACCAGAACGATGACTTATTTCTCTCCCATTGCAGCGTTCATCAGATTTCATTTATTTTTATAGCGTCAGGGACATTAACATTACCCTTTAGAAATGTCCTCCGTTCCGTTCCAGCCTGGATAAGACACCTTCCTTCTCCGGTTAGGATAACTACTCCCCCCTCCAAGATTAATGTCTTCTGATAAGGCGAGATTGTTAACCCGCAACAAATCGTAATATGAAATAAATGCAGTTGTCAAGTAAACTTTGAAACACAGGCTATATGAGGAGTGGAAGGGGAACCAGAGCTTCCCACAGTACAGATTAAAAAACTGTTGATTGTACCTTTTTCTTGCATATTTATCTTTCTGGCTATCACAAACGACTGAAGTGTAGAAAAGTCACGTGGAATATTCATTCCAGGTAACAAAATGCAGTGAGGTGCTTTGTGGGAGGGATGCCATTGAAGTAAGGAAAGCGGGGAAGGGGAAATAGATAAGTTTTGGGTTGGTCATGGCTTGCTGCCTTTTCCAAAATGGCAGCCTGACGCCATTACACTGAACACAGGTACCACCTGCCTCTACACGGGGCCAAGTGTTTGTGTGAAAGAATGGGCACTTGCCGATTTGTACCGCTCAATTATTTTGTACGCAGGGGTGCAGGAGGGCTGTGCACCAGCTCTGGATGAGTCCTGAGTCAAATTCAGCCCATTTGGAAGAACTTGGGTGTTGGATGAGTTGAGTTCAGGCAGCTACAGATTGCCACAGGCCCAGCTGGATGACCAAGAGTGATCCATGGGGGTTAGGGGGTGGGACGTCAGGCAGGAAAGAGAGGCAGGTAGGGTGGGGAAACCCCACTGAAAAGCTTAGACCTACCCCTGATTGCCGGCTGGTTCTTCTGGGGGAGGCTCAATTTCCTGCTTGCCTGATGCCTTCCCTCCCCCTGGGTTTCTCTGCTCTGCTCAGAGGATAAAGCGATCCTGCAGTCTGCAAACAGATTTCCATTATCTTTATTATTAGTATGGATATTATTATATTTGTTTATAACCCGCCTTTCCCCCCAGTCTGGAATTCAAGGCGGAGTATGCAGATAAAATAGAACAAGCTAAACACATAGAAAAGACAATCCCTAAAAGGTAATAGAATTAAAATAATAGGAAAAGATCCATTAAAAATCCAGCCAAACAAACAAACAAACAAACAAACAAAACCTACCTTTCTGTCAAAACCAGTCAGTTCCCCAAAGCCTGTTGGAACAAGAAAGCCTTCTCTTGTCAGCCAAAGAATAGCTGGGAGGGAACCAGTCCAGCCTATCTTGGGAGGGAGTTAAAAAATCTGGGAGCAGCCACCGAAAAGGCCCTCTCCCTACAAACTGTCGCTGTGAGAGTGGCAAGACTGAAAGAAAGGCCACTGGCAAAGATCTCAGAGTCCAGGTAGTTTTGAATTAGGGAATACAGTGGTACCTCGGGTTACAGACGCTTCAGATTACAGACTCCGCTAACCCGGAAATAGTACCTCGGGTTTCGAACTTTGCTTCAGGATGAGAACAGAAATCGCGTGGCGGTAGCACAGCGGCAGTGGGAGGTCCCATTAGCTAAAGTGGTACCTCAGGTTAAGAACAGTTTCAGGTTGATAATGGACCTCCAGAAAGAATTGAGTTCTTAACCAGAGGTACCACTGTATGGTCTTTCAGACCTGAGCCATATTGGTCGCTCTTGTGATCAAGCTGTGTTAAAGAGGAGCTAAGGGCCAATTGATCCCTACATCTACATCACTTGAAAACTTTGCTCCCAATGGCCAGCAGCTGAACAGGAGAAATGGCTTTCCTGGAAAGTGCTTGTGGTTGGAGCTATGTGAAAGCAGCTGCCGTTTCTCAAACACGTGAGCCATCGCTTGATGTCGTCTTCATCCAGCGTTGAACATTGCATTTGTGAACGAACCCCAATTGCCAACTTTCCCCCTTGGCAATGCTCGTATGCTTTTAACGGGTGTGCGGCAGGCAGAAATTCAGCAGGTGACGTTTACAGGGAAAAGCGCAGGATGGGTGTGTAAAAAAAAAAGAGGGGGAGAAAGACGCCTTCAGCGTCCACGCTTGCAGGTGATTCTCCACTATGGTTTGGGATAATTATTATGATTATTTAAGGTATGGGACAAAGGAGTAGTAACGAGTCTAGATTTATTCTTCCATGTTTATTTGAGAAGGGTTATATAACGCTCATTTTTTTAAAAAAAACACACCAAAACCTTCAAAACGGTTTACGTGAAATAATAGAGGATAGTTATAAGGGAATGCCGATAAAATCAACAGACTTTAAAAACAAGTCGTTGTAATACAACGATAGCTAAAAGCCAACTATTTTAGTAATACATTTACATAATGAAATTGCATGCCCAAGTAAAAAGGTTTTTAGCAGGCATCAAAAACAGTACAATTCTTTCTGCCTGATGTCAATGATGGATGCCTCGCTAGTGTAGAATGGGTATTCTTCAACATCAACTTCGTTGGACTGGTCATGTTGTGCGGATGCCTGATTATCGTCTTCCAAAGCAACTACTCTATTCTGAACTTAAAAATGGAAAGCGTAATGCTGGTGGTCAACCAAAGAGGTTTAATGACTGTCTTAAGGCAAATTTTTAAAAATGTAGTATAAACACCGACAACTGGGAAACACTTGCCTATGAGCACTCCAATTGGAGAACAGCCTTTACCAAAGGTGTCCTGGGCTTTGAAGACACTCAAACTCAGGACGCAAGGGAGAAACGTGCTAAGAGGAAGGCACGCTTGGCAAATCCACACCGTGATCAACTCCCGCCCAGAAACCAATGTCCCCACTGTGGAAGGACGTGTGGATCCAGAATTGGCCTCCACAGTCACTTACGGACTCATTGTTAAAACCATGTTTATGGAAGACAATCTTACTCGGCTACGAGTGATCGCCAAAGAAGAATATGGCGCTAGCCAGTTCTGCAGATTGAAGTGGTCCTGTGTACATATATGGAGCAAGGCAGCCCTTCAATTCAACTTGTCCCAAGATGAATTAATATGGAATTGAGGAAGCAAAGGAGTTTACTGATGTTCCTTTTTGGCTCTCTTCCAACAAACAATGGACCCTTCTTGGTCCCATGGAAAAAAGACTGGGGTGGGACGAGGAGGAGGAGGACTGGTAGCTTATATAAGCACCAGAGGTTTTCTCAAGGCTTTGGCACTCCATTAAGTAAATATGTTTCTTATTTTAACCTCTCGAGTGCCCCAGGCCTTGCGAGGCTATTCCGCTTACTTGCCTATATGCTGGGGAATGTAGGTCATGCTCTCCCTCAAATTTGAATGGTCTGGCCTCGCCAGAGATGTCTGTGGGTGGGAAACCCTTCAAAGGTCTGACCGGATTAGCTGACAGGTCAGAAACTAAGTACCCAGCCTTGCTGACCTAGAAACTCAATCCTCTGGGCTGGTTACCTAGATTTTAAGTCAATAGCAGGCTGGGGGACTGGGCTCGTGTAAATCGGAGGCAAAAAGTTTGTCCTAGCATGGGGATTTAGGCAAGTGTGACAAAGAGTGCTGAGCACTGCAAAGGCTAACAATTTTATTATCGCATAAGGTTTCGTGGAGAAGAGTTCATGATGAAAGGGACTGCAGACCACAAAGCTTATGCCATAAGACATTAGTTAGTCTTTAAGGTGCTACAAAGCTCATTTTCTTGCTGCAGATGACTTCACATGGCTAAAGCTCCGGGCATTTTTAGACAAAAGCTGCCATTCTTGCTCTGATTTTTCTTGTTCCTGCATTGCAGTGGTTTGGACTACATGACCCTTGCAGCTCTACAGTTCTATGATGCCTCTTCTTCTTCCTCTTCCCACCATCACCACCAACATTTGGGAGAGAGAAAAGAATTCTAATGTGAATTTTCATTTTTTTAAAAATTAAAATTTCTCCAGTAGCACCTTAGAGACCAACTGTTTGTTCTGGGTATAAGCTTTCGTGTGCATGCACACTTCTTCAGATACACCAAAGAATTATGAAAATTGTGAATTTTCATAGCTCAATTTTTCCTACTGGAACTTTCCCAGAAGGTGCTCTGGAGATCCTCAGGGCAGGGCCAAGCATCTTCATTCTGGGATGTCCTTTTGAGGATTGCCACTGAACTGGGTGGGTGCCCCCCTTCTTGAAAATATTGGGGGCCCTGGCCCATGCCCCCCTCCCAGATGGTGCCCCTGATCTCAACTAAAGCATCTGTGACAGATGGCCCTCCAACCTCCGCTTTAAAACCTCCAAAGAAGGAGAGTCCACCACTTTCCAAGGAGTCCATTCCACTGTGAATGAGTTCTTAGTCAGAAAGTTCTTCTTCATCATCATCATCATCATCATCATCATCATCATCATCATTATTATTATTATTTATTTATACCCCATCAATCTGGCTGGGCTTCCCCAGCCACTCTGGGCGGCTTCCAACAAAATATTAAAATACAGTAATGCATCAAACATTAAAAGCTTCCCTAAACAGGGCTGCCTTCAGGTGTCTTCTAAAAGTCTGGTAGTTGTTCTTCTCTTTGACATCTGGTGGGAGGGCGTTCCACAGGGCAGGCGCCACCACCGAGAAGGCCCTCTGCCTGCTTCCCTGTAACTTGGCTTCTCACAGTGAGGGAACTGCCAGAAGGCCCTTGGCACTG
The DNA here is from genome assembly GCF_964188315.1 of Podarcis muralis. Taxonomy (NCBI): domain Eukaryota; kingdom Metazoa; phylum Chordata; class Lepidosauria; order Squamata; family Lacertidae; genus Podarcis; species Podarcis muralis. The sequence continues at coordinate 66,892,389 of NC_135664.1, read as the reverse complement.
GACCTCAGTGTCCGGGTAGAACGATGGGGGTGGAGATGCTCCTTCAGGTATAATGAGCCGTTTAGGGCTTTAAAGGTCAGCACCAACACTTTGAATTGTGCTCGGAAACGTACTGGGAGCCAATGTAGGTCTTTCAGGACCAGTGTCATGTGGTCTGAGTGGCCTCTCCCAGTCACCAGTCTAGCTGTTGTCTTCTGGATTAGTTGTAGTTTCCGGGTCACCTTCAAAGGTAGCCCCACGTAGAGCTCATTGCAGTAGTCCAAGAGGGAGATAACTAGAGCATGCACCACTCTGGCAAGGCAGTCCACGGGCAGGTAGGGTCTCAGCCTGCGTAGCAGATGGAGCTGGTAAACAGCTGCCCTGGACACAGATTTGACCTGTGCCTCCATGGACAGCTGTGAGTCCAAAACGACTCCCAGGCTGCGCACCTGGTCCTTCAGGGGCACAGTTACCCCATTCAGGACCAGGGAGTCCTCCACACCCACCCGCCTCCTGTCCCCCCAAAACAGTACTTCTGTCTTGTCAGGATTCAACCTCAATCTGTTAGCCGCCATCCATCCTCCAACCACCTCCAGACACAGGACCTTCACTGCCTTCACCGGTTCTGATTTGAAAGAGAGGTAGAGCTGGGTATCATCCGTATGCTTAGTTGGAATCACCTTTCTTGCAATTTGAATCCATTGGTTGGGGTCTTACCCTACAGAGCAGCAGAAAACAAGCTTGCTCCGTCTTCCATGTGGCAGCCCTTCAGATATTTGAAGATCTCTGTCATATCTCCTCTCAGCCTTCCTTTCTCCATTGTAAATATACCCGACTCCCTCAACCATTTCTTGTGAGTCTAGGGGGGCTCCCAGGCAAGGCGATCTTTCACAACCTCAGTTCTCCCATCTGCAAAATGGGAGGAAAGTAATACTGGCTTCCCTTACAGGGCTGTTGTAAGGATTACAGCTAGACAATGCATGTGCTTTGAACACCTGAAAGCAGTATACAAATGCTAAGCACTACTTAACGCAGATTTCCTGTTTTTGTTTAATTTGGCTGGCTGAAAAACGGAGCGCGAAAGCTTCCCATTGCATACTATAAGCCATCTTGTTATCGGTTATGAACTTTCTTCTGATCACTCCTTCCATCCATAAATAGCTCACGTAAGTCTAAATATAAGTATCTCGTTTCGCAGATCTAAAAATACTCTTCTTTCCAAGTTGGTAGTACAAAGGCCTCTCAGAATATTCTTTCCCCACACCGTACTACCACAAAGCAGCTGCTCTTCTAGAACAAAATGATTTTAATCTATGGATATATAGATAAGAAGAAGCTGGTTTCTTCTTCCCACACCTACAGAGGCATTCCACTTCCTTCTTACAAAATAGCTTAGCTTCTCTTAGCTCAGAGAGTAAGGTTTGCTATGCATGGTTTTATATACATGATTACCAGCATACCCAAGACATATTGTGGGTTCGGTTCCAGACCACCACAATAAAGCGAATATTGCAATAAGGCAATTCACACAATTTTTTGTTTGTTTTCCTGTGCATATAAAAGCTATGTTTGCATTATACTGTAGTTTATTAACCCATGCCCCCACCCCCTGAATGCAGTGGTGGTAAGGGAAACTCCCATGGCCAGAAGAGGGGTGATAGCAGTGGGGGCTTCCTTCCCCTGGAAGCGGCTGGGCTGCCTGCAGTTGTACCCGTGTCCTCGTAAGGGGCAATATCTGTGAAGCGCAATCAAGGGAAGCACAATAAAACGAGGTATACCTGTATATGAGGGACGCGGGTGGCACTGTGGGTTAAACCACAGAGCCTAGGGGAAGACTCCCTGGAAAAGACCCTGATGTTGGGAAAGATGGAGGGCCCAAGGAGAAGGGGACGGCAGAAGACGAGATGGTTGGACAGTGTTCTCGAAGCTATGAACATGAGTTTGACCAAACTGCGGGAGGCAGTGGGAGACAGGAGTGCCTGGCGTGCTCTGGTCCATGGGATCACGGAGAGACGGATACGACTAAACAACATCAAGAAATTCCTGTAGAACAGTGCATATCTAGACATGCTGATGCAATATAAAATGTCAAAGTGGAAGTGGCTGTGTGGAAAGGGGTAGAGCTGCTGGAAAAGGAAGCCGTCTGTCATGGATACTTTAGCCGAGATTCCTGCATTGTGGGGGGGCGGGAGCGGGGGCGGGGTTCAACTAGATGACCCTTGGGTCCCTTCCACTTCCAAGGTCCTATGATTCTGCGAAGCTAGTACAATATTGTTTCATTTGCACCCAGTTTAGGGCAGCAAACCTTGTTTTCACAGCAGTGGGGCTGAGAGGGAGGCCTAATCATTTTCTAGGGTTCTACAATGATTAGAACAGCAGCAGAGTTAGCACAGTCCTCCATACAGCCCAGCCACCCTTAAAAAAAGGTTACAAAAATGTTGGCAACCTGAAAATAGAGCAAAGGAACGGCACGCACTTCAAAGGATATTGCAACTTCTTCCTTCCTTCCTGTGTTCAACACCTTGCCCGGATTCAAAACCTCTGAGTTTCTGAACAACACCCACAGCTACCATGTTTTTTACTAGAGTGAAAAACCATGCGAAAATGAAGCTGTTGCATTTATATATAGATAGATAGATAGATGGGTTGTTTGTGAGCTTGCCTGCGAAAGGAAGAATGGAGTGGGGGAGGGGGGTCACGCCATTATCTCAGGAATATAGATTTAAGACAAGGTTATTTACATTTGAAGAAAAAAATTAGATTGCTTGTCTAACAGCAAAACATTGGTGTATGTCATTAAATGATAAGAAGTGGATTTTGTGCAGGCATATCAGCTCGCTTCATAACCCCAAACACATTCTTTATCCTTTTGACATTACCATAATTTAAACTCAGCAAAGTTACATTCAGATTTCGCTACTTTTAAAATGTGCCTGCGTGTGTGTGTTTTAATGTCATTTCCGTGGACTGGAGAGGGAATCCAAAACTGTCTTTCGAGCCGTAAGAGAAGAAACTCGCATCCAAAATAAGAATCACCTGGCAGGATACCACCCAAACACTGGCAGATGAACAGGGGGGCGGGCCGAGATCACCCCCCCCCCCGGTGGCACCATCCCGGTGGGGTGCCATTGTGGCTGCCCCCCTCGCACTGGGTGCCACGCCCCCACAGGCGGCGCGCCAAGCCCCCGGGACGCACTCCAGCCACGCCCCCGCCTGCTCTCCACCCCCCCGCCAGAGCTTGAAGCTCCACCACTCCACCCAAAGTCCATCCTCTTGTTTGCCTGTAGCCGACCAGATTGCTCTGTGATGCTCTTGAGCAGAATATGAAGTCACTAAAGACCACTCATCATAGGAAACTCATCATAGGACTTGGGTGGCGCTGTGGTCTAAACCACTGAGCCTCTTGGGCTTGCCGATCAGAAGGTTGGCGGTTCAAATCCCCACCATGGGGTGAGCTCCCGTTGCTCAGTCCCAGCTCCTGCCAACCTAGCAGTTTGAAAGCACACCAAAGTGCAAGTAGATAAATAGGTACTGCTCCACTGGGAAGGTAAACGGCGTTTCCGTGTGCTGCTCTGGTTCGCCAGAAGCAGCTTAGTAATGCTGGTCACATGACCCGGGAAAACTGTCTGCGGAGCAGACAAACGCCAGCTCCCTCGGCCAGTAAAGCGAGATGAGCGCCGCAACACCAGAGTCATAAGCAATTGGACTTAACTGTCAGGGGTCCTCTACCTTTTTAAAGACCACTCATCATAGGAACCTACCTTGTTAGGAAGATAGGAATGTGGCAAACTGTCTTACACTGGCTGTTAGTCCATTGTCTACACCAGGGTTTCCCAAATTTGGGTCTCTAGGTAGCATGAGCAGTGGTCAGAGATGATGGGAATTATGAAGACCCAAGTTTGGGAAACCATGGTCTACACTGACTTGCAACAGCTCTCCAGAGTTTCAGACTGAGGTTATCTCTCAGTGGACGTGGGTGGCACTGTGGTCTAAACCATTGAGCCTCTTGGGCTTGCCGATCAGAAGGTCGGCGGTTCGAATCCTTGTGATGGAGTGTGAGCTTCCGTTGCTCTGTCCCTGCTCCTGCCAACCTAGCACTTTGAAAGAACGCCAATGCAAGTAGAAAAATAGGTACGGCTGTGGCGGGAAGGTGAACGTCATTTCCGTGTGCTCTGGCTTCTGTCACAGTGTCCCGTTGTGCCAGAAGCGGTTTAGTCATGCTGGCCACATGACCTGGAAAGCTGTCTGTGGACAATCACCGCCTCCCTCGGCCTGAAAGCGAGATGAGTGCCGCAACCCTATAGTCGCCTTTGACTGGACTTAACCATCCAGGGCTCCTTTACCTTTTTTTTTTTTTACCTGTTATTTCCCAGTCCTACCTGGGGATTGAATTTGGGACCATCTGTATGCAAAGTAGATGCTCTTCCAATGAGCTACACCGCTTCCCGACTCAGCTTTGGACTCAAGAGAGAGATCAAGTAAGGGCTGGGCCTCTTCCCAGATTGTGACTAGATTGGTGGTCTATTGCTCTCTTGCAATCACTGCTGACATCACCTCTAGCTCTAGGGTCGAGAGTGGCCTGTCCTCTAGAAGTATCTCCGCAATTTCTATTAGTTTCTATACCACTAATATTATTATTGGGAGACAGTATGGTGTAGTGGTTAGAGTGTTGGACTAGGAGCTGGGAGAGCCCTGGATTCGAATGCCCATTTGGTCACGAAAGGGATTATCAACCAGGAAGGTATAATTATCGATAGGACTCAAACGAGTTAGCAACCCGCTTGTCGCTGCATAAACTCAAACAGGGGATCGTTTAAACTCTGCTAAATTATATAAACGTTCCCACAATGTGTGCTGCAATCCTAGCCATGCCTATTCAAAAATCAGTTATATTGAATTCAATGGAAATTACTCCCAGGTGTGTGTATATGCAGGTTGCAGTATAAAGCATTTATACCTCATTAATTTCAGTGTTTTCTTCCCTGCATTGTGGGAACGGACTGCCAATTACTCTGCTTGCAAATAGTTACTTCATTTCTACGGAAGTATGGCTGGGGTTTTCAGAAGAAAACTACTTTTTTCATTCTTTCCAGAAGGCTTCAGGGACAGCCCCCGAGCCAACTGATCAAATGCCTGTGCCCTTTCTTCTTCTTCTTCTTCTTCTTCTTCTTCAAAAATAAATAAATAAATAAATAAATAAATAAATAAATAAATAAATAAATAAATAAAATAATAAAAAAAATACTCTAAATGTCAAATGCCACGTACTGTATCTGAACCTTCTTAATGACTTCTGATCACTTACGGTCTTCTGAAGCTCCCCCTGTTCTCATGTGGTTCTCAAATGAGTGCATACACAGAGGTTTCTTAAGTTTTCTAAGAATGAATGGTTTCTTGCGAAGATCGCCGGCAGTTTCTTCGGTAACCACATCCAGCAGCAATACAACAATACAGCGCACAGATACACCCCATGTGTGTGCATACAACCTGCATGTGCTTATATTTCATAGCTAAGAATTAGTGCCTAAGCTTGGCTTTTTCTAGTGATGAGAGTACAGCTGTGCTGACTAGGGTTTGGGACCCCCAAACCTTACGGGCTGCCTGCTGCACACCACCCAACTTTTTTCTTACCTAAAATCGGAACGCGTGTCACTCAAAGCTGTCAACTTACAGATTTGAAAATAAGGAACCAGCAGCCTCGAAAATAAGGGATCAGCAGCCAAAATAAGGGATCTTCCAAACACAGGTATGTTCAACTTCTGAGCCCCTCCAAGCCAAAGGCAGAAAGACCAGCCAGCAGCCAAACGAAGCCTCAAGCGGTGGTTCCCACAGCGCAGCAACCCAGCAAAGGGGATGCAGCAAGGAAAACCACCGTCACCTCTCCGCTGGGAAGCGCTGAGCAAAGGTGAGTCCCCAGGCAACGCGGCCGATTTGATTGGCACAAGGCATGCAAGCTCCACCCCCCAGTCGTTCTTAGACTCCTTATTGGGTGAGCAACGCAGCCAAGCAACACAGTTGGAGCCTCCCTCCTCCCTGGCCGGCAGGCAGGGAGGGAGAGGAGCTGCTTCCTTTGAAACCCGGAAAATTTAAGGGACATCATCAATAAGGGACAGCAGCGGGACACGGCGCTGGGGGATAAGGGACTTTCCCGCCAAATAAGGGACAGTTGACAGCTATGGCGTCAGTCCCAGGCAAGTCACGTGACCTGCACCATGCTCTCATCCTGAAAAAAGTGGTTTGAGAGCATGTGAGATTGTGGCGCTGGCACTCTGGGCTCGTCAGAGGGTCACGCCAGAGTTCTGGACCTATAGCGCTTTAGCAGTGACCCTACAGATGACCAGAGCACCAGGATTGGCTTTTGTGATTCTGGGATGTCCCACTTAAAATGTTGATGGGCATTTGGATTGATTCGGCAGAAATACCAGCGTGTGAGGAGATGCTACAAATTTATAGAGGGGAATGAGAGACATAAAATCCACACAGAAACATACCATTGCTTGTTTTAACTTGCTTGTGGGAACAACTCAGAGGCTGTGAAAGAAGGAAGGTTAACAACAGAAAGAATTAGAGGAACCATCGGAAGTGACTATGAAAAGCAGTAGAAGTATGAGATGATCAGAACCCTCTGGACTTGAAGCATGGGAAGTCTTACTAAAATTTTATAATTTGGCATAATATTTGGATTATTTGATATGTATATGTATAATTTGGAATATTTAATATGATTGGATTGGTTTGTTAAAGTGGAAAATTTAATAAAAATGAATTTAAAAAAATTAATGTTGATGGGCATGTGCTCTCCACATGAATCAGAGGCCTTTCTCCACATGCATCATCCATGGGAGGTCCAAGGGGTGGCAAGACAAGAATGGTCCTTTTTTTCTTTTCTTTTATATATATATTTATTATTTTTTTAACATATCTGTTCCAACAATCATTTAACATAACTTCTTATCTCATACAATATTTTAGACTTCTGCCAAAAACCTCTGAAGATTTTTCGTTCTTTATCACTTGTTCAGCAATTCTTAATTTCTCTATTACTTTTAATTGTCCTTAACTAATAATTCTTTTCAAAGTCTTCCTTGCAGTATTTCACAAACTCCTCCTTACAGAACTTCTTGCAGTCCTACTAGCGTAATCTGTTTATTACAATTGCTTTTCAAATACCTGTAGTTCAAATATTTACTCCAGTCCTCTAAGAATCTCTGATCCCGCAGGTCTCAAATCCTTCCTGTTAATTTATCTAATTCTGCATAGTCCATTAATTTCATTTGCCATTCTTCTTTCGTTGGTAATTCTTCTTGCTTCCATTTTTGTGCCAATAATATTCTAAGAATGGGCCTTTTCAGCGGTGTCTCCTGCTCGTGAAATGCTCTCCCCAGGGAGGCCTGCCTGGTGCCTTCACTACACATCTTCAGGCGACAGGCAAAAACATTTCCTTCCTGTCAGGCCTTTGACTTTTAGTTGTCTGCGACCTCCTACATACCCTCCAAGTATCCCTATTCTCCAGGGACAGTTCTGGAATTATGAAAGCCTTCTTATTTGATCCCGGAATGTCCCTGTTACCCTCACCAGTGCCGCCACCACTGAGCTTGGGGAAGTGGGTGAGCAGGCACTTGTTCAGAGCAGCAGCTGCAGTGGCATCTGAGAGCGAGGATCCTGTTACCTCTCCATGGCCACTGCTGCCAGCATCCTCTCTTGGGCAGCTTGTAGCGGCTGCTGGAGAAAAAGGGAGGAGGAGAAGAGACTGGCACTGATGCGCCAGCTCCGAGGGGCAGGAAGAGGGCAGGGATGCCCTGGGCAAGAAGAAAAGGGGAGTGACACACAAGGAGTCTTGATTTTTTAATAACAATAACAATAACAATAATGATATATTTATACCCTGCCCATCTGGCTGGGTTTCCCCAGCCTCTCTGGGTGGCTTCCAACGAAGTATTAAAATACAGTAGCCTGTTAAACATTAAAAGCTTCCCTGAACAGGGCTGCCTTCAGATGTCTTCTAAATGTCAGGTAGTTGTTCTTCTCTTTGACATCTGGTGGGAGGGCGTTCCACAGGGAGGGCGCCACTACCGAGAAGGCCCTCTGCCTGGTTCCCTGCAACTTGGCTTCTCGCAGCGAGGGAACCGCCAGAAGGCCCTCGGCGCTGGACCTCAGTGTCCGGGCAGAACGATGGGGGTGGAGACGCTCCTTCAGGTATAATGGACTGAGGACATTCAGGGCTTTAAAGGCCAGCACCAACACTTTGAATTGTGCTTGGAAACGTACTGGGAGCCAATGTAGGTCTTTCAAGACCGGTGTTATGTGGTCTCTGCGGCCACTCCCAGTCCCCAGTCTGGATTAGTTGTAGTTTCCGGGTCACCTTCAAAGGTAGCCCCACATAGAGCGCATTGCTGTTTGTGTCTGCATCTAATCTTGCCCCTTTCGGAAATTATTTATTGGTGTCTGTTTTTCTTTTTGTAAATCTACCAAAAAATAAAATCAGGATTAAGGGGTTTTCTCAGGGCAGCGGAGGGTGTTTGTGTTGTGTCTCATTGTAGTGTTGTTGGAAATGCAGAGGGACAAAAAATGGAAGGTTGAAGGGGGGGAGTGAGAAAGGTCTCTATTTCCATCCGAGGAATGTTGCTCCTTCCACAAATGCAGTTTTCAGTCCTGCCTTTTAAAAATGTGTTTTAGACTTTTCTCTTGTTTTGTTTTTATGCTGGCTTTAATATATGCCCTGCTTCCTTATTGTCGTAAGCTGCTCGGAGCTACTTTTGTGAAACAGAAAAGAGCAACAATTTATTTTTTAAAACAATTAATAGCAATAAGGCTGATTGGACATGTAATCCAATGCAAGCAAAGGGCACCAAGTTTGCAAAGGCTCTAGCACAGCAGGAAAGGATGAGCCATTGCAACCGAGATTTTCTCCGGCTTTGATTCAAACTGACACCTCACCCGAGACACGGAGGTGGGGAACATTCACAGATTTTCGGGACAGATGAAAGCCCCCGGTTCCTTAGCCATGCAAAGCACAGGAGCAAATTGTTACAAACTTATTAAATTGTTAAAGCTCCTTTTCATAATTTCTCCTAATGCCAAAGCCTCTCTGGAGGCAACAAGACAACTTACCTGCCAACTCTGACATTTCTGTAACCAAATCAATATTTCAGCAGCTTCCCGCTATTAATCTGATGGTGATTTGAATTTTAGAAAGTAACGGATGATTCAATTAGAAAACAAACAAACAAGCCCTCCCCCCAAAGGGAGGCGAGAATAATTGCTCTGTTTATTCTTCTCCCCACACGATAAGGCGGGTTCTGACAAGACGGACTGCGCCGCCCGACTCTCCAGCCCGTCTAAGGTTGCAATTGATCTTGGGAGTTAAAGGTTTCGTTTGCATTTTTTAAGTCATTCCGCAGAAAATGTATAGCTTTGATTAGAGATGGTATGGGGAATCCAGATTATAAAAAGCAGGTGCCTCTCATTTTATATTCCTCTGGCTCAGAAATTGTGTGCAGATTTTTTAAAATTTATTTTAAGGATGGGGGGGGGGAGGGAATATATTATCTGCATGGGAATAAGTCTGACTTGGCAATGATTAACAATCCCAGAGCCTTTAAAAATGAGTTCTGTACAGCCCTTTTCTGCCGAGTATCACTCATGCTGAATGAAACACCTGCATTTTTCATACACTTCTTATAAAGTTTTCTTTGGGCTTGAGAAAACTTAAGGAGGCTGAAAATATCTGCTTATAATTGGGATGCCAACAAGCTCTTTCCTCACTTTTTTTTCTTTTTAAAAGAAAAGGGCGCTTGTCACATATTTCATAAACCCACCTTGCCTGGGGTGAAAAGGGATGAAGTTGCCCCCACTGACCTCACCCCACCCCCTGCTGCAGCCTCGCTTATTGGGGTCGCATGGTGGAGGTTTTAGGGATGCGGGTGGCTCTGTGAGTTAAACCACAGAGCCTAGGACTTGCCGATCAGAAGATTGGTGGATTGAATCCCCATGACGGGGTGAGCTCGGCCGTTGCTCGGTCCCTGCTCCTGCCAACCTAGCAGTTCGAAAGCACGTCAAAGTGCAAGTAGATAAATAGGTATGGCTCTGGCGGGAAGGTAAACGGCGTTTCCGTGCGCTGCTCTGGTTTGCCAGAAGCAGCTTGGCCACATGACCCGGAAGCTGTACACCGGCCCCCTTGGCCAATAAAGCGAGATGAGCGCTGCAACCCCAGAGTCATCCGTGACTGGACCTAATGGTCAGGGGTCCCTTTACCTTTACCTAGTGAAGGTTTTGGGCAAGATCTTTTGAGATCTTGCAGAGCTTGCGAGACCTTGCCAGAAGCAGATGCTACTTCTTCAGTGGTTGTGCCACCTCATAGGATTCCACTGCCTGAGGCAGATGCCTCGGTCTGCCTCATGGGTGGGCCAGCCCTGCTGACCACACCCCAGACTGTCTAGCAGGCAGATAGAGCCTCAACAGGATCTCAGAAAAAGCTGGAGACCTCAAGGTGCAAAGGAATGAAGCCATCACTGTATGCCAAGAAGTGGAGTTCTCCTTTTTCTGTAGTTATTAGAAACTTGGGGAGGTGAGGACCTGTGTCAGCACTCAGCACTGGAGAGCCCGTGTGGTGTAGTGGTTAAGAGCGGTAGACTCGTAATCTGGTGAACTGGGTTCATGTCTCCGCTCCTCCACATGCAGCCGCTGGGTGACCTTGGGCCAGTCACACTTCTCTGAAGTCTCTCAGCCTCACTCACCTCACAGAGTGTTTGTTGTGGAGGAGGAAAGGAAAGGAGATTGTTAGCCACTTTGAGATTCCTTCGGGTAGTGATAAAGTGGGATATCCAATCCAAATGCCACCGCCACCGCTCTTCTTCACTTTGGCTTAACCGGAGCCCCTTCTGTCAAGTGTCTAGATCAGGCATAGCCAAACTTGGCACTCCAGATGTTTTGGGACTACAACTCCCATGTTCCCTAGCTAACAGGACCAGTAGTCAGGGATGGTGGGAACTGTAGTCCCAGAACATCTGGAGGGCTGAGTTTGCCTATGCCTGGTCTAGATCTGTGAGTCAGTGATTTCAGTCCCCCACAATGCCTTGTGTGATGCTACATCCAGGGCATTGTGGGGGATTCAAGATGGCAGCCAATAGCTGCCTGATGATGCCGTGGTGAAGACCCATCATTGGACACTTGGACAATGGCCCCATTATACCTGGAACCAGCTTGGATGGGGCAATTCAAATGAGGGAAATTAGGAGGAAGTCTTGGACAGAGGAAAACAGCAAGCTGCCCAATGTTGCATCAGATCATCGGCTTATCAAGTCTAGTGTTCTCTGCAGTGTCTTTGCAGAGTTTCAGATAGATGATAACCTCAGTCCTACCTGAATATGCTGGAGATTGAACATGAGACTTACTGCATGCAGAACAGATGTTCTTCCACTAAGCTAGTCCCACAAATTGTAGTAATAATAATAATAATAATAATAATAATAATAATATTTTGTTTCTACCCCACCTTCCCTGGCCAGAGCCAGGCTCAGGTTGGCCAACACCAGTAAAATTACAATTAAAAAAAAACCAATTTAAAATACAGGTTAAAATATAATTTAAAATGCAGTCTCATTTTAATATTAGCCCATAGATCAAAACCATAAGGGGAGGGAAACATAAGGGTCAGACTGAGTCCATACCAAAGGCCAGGCAGAACAGCTCTGTCTTGCAGGCCCTGCGGAAAGATGTCAAGTCCCGCAGGGCCCTTGTCTCTTGTGACAGAGCATTCCACCAAGTCGGGGCCAGTACTAAAAAGGCCCTGGCCCTAGTTGAGACCAATCTAACCACCTTGAGGCTCGGGACCTCCAAAGTGTTGTCATTTGTGGACCTTAAGGTCCTCCACGGGGCATTGTATGGGACTGAGGCCTCTACGCCCCCCTGTCTACTGGGACAGGGCTTGGACCCCCCCCCCCAATCCTGAGGGGGCAGAGGAGGCCTAGTGAAATGTCATCACAATGTGGTGCAGGATCATGTAGCCCAGGATCGTGTTGCATCTCTGTGCAGCCTGGCGAGATGTCATTCTGTGTCTCCCAATACTGCGCAGCCCGGTAGAATGTCACCCTGGGCCAACCAGCCTGGCCTGGTGAGTGAATGTTGTATCAGGAGGAGGCCTGGCCAGCCTCTCTCAATGACACAGTCGTCACAGGGACGTGTAAGGTGTGTGATGTCACATGCACATGCACACACATGATGTCACGTGCAGCCCCCGCGATATGGGGTGCAATTCGGCACCTGTGGCTTAGCCATAGCTGTCAACTTACAGATTTGAAAATAAGGGACCAGCAGCCTCGAAAATAAGGGATCAGCAGCCAAAATAAGGGATTTTCAGGGCACAGGTATGTTCAGCTTCTGAGCCCCTCCAAGCCAAAGGCAGAAAGCCCAGCCAGCAGCCAAACGAAGCCTCAAGCGGTGGTTCCCACAGCGCAGCAACCCGGCAAAGGGGATGCAGCAAGGAAAACCACCGTCACCTCTCCGCTGGGAAGCGCTGAGCAAAGGTGAGTCCCCAGGCAATGCGGCCGATTTGATTGGCACAAGGCATGCAAGCTCCACCCCCTAGTCGTTCTTAGACTCCTTATTGGGTGAGCAACGCAGCCAAGCAACACAGTTGGAGCCTCCCTCCTCCCTGGCCGGCAGGGAGGGAGGGAGAGGAGCTGTTTCCTTTGAAACACAGGAAATTTAAGGGACATCATCAATAAGGGACAGCAGTGGGACACAGCGCTGGGATAAGGGACTTTCCCGCCAAATAAGGGATGATTTACAGCTATGGGCTTAGCCACCCTGCCTGTGCTGTGCCACTTCCTTAATCTTGGGGCCAAGGATGGTGGTCAGAACTTGAAAGAAAGAGGAATCTGATCCCTGATGTCCTGTGTCACATCCACAATGCATTTGAGAGGGACTCGTTTTTCTCCCAAATCACTCAGAAGCAAAACTCGCTTTCCTCCGAGCCTGGAATGTGCCTCCCATTTTAATGCACCAAGAAAGTGCAACTTTAACTATAAGAAGTTGTGGAAGCACTTTTCGAACCTGTGAAAGGCACGCTCTCTGTCTTCCCCCCTGCTGACATCTGCATAATAAAGATAGACCATCCCATCCCGCAGTGCATATTCATACCCGCATATAAAATTTATATCGTCGTTGCATACGCACGGGCAAGATAAACAGAATAGTCATCACAATAATAATGATATCAGAAAGAAAGGGACCGGCGTGGTAATGGATGGCGCCCAGTAGAGATCTGATATGACGGAATTGAGAGGCTTTGTGCAAAGGCTCGGATGGACTACTTTATGCCGAAAAAATAAAATAAAATAAGTAGATGATAGCCTGCAATCTCCCCCCGCCCTCCGCCACCCATCTGCCAAAGAAAGAAAGAAAAAGGATACAGAAACGTGAGCCTACCTTCATTTTTCTTTGGGGGGGGGGCAATTTTATTTACTCATTAAAGACAAGGGCCAACATAAAAAAGTGTGCACTGATAAAACTTGTGTTAGCAAAAGTGAAACGTGTCCTTATTCATAATGCACATTCCCGATCTCTTTGAAGACATAATGGGCAAATAAATATATACTTGGATTTATCACTTGTGTTTATATGGGTGGGACAGATATTTTTGTTCAAGTCATGCATAACATTGTCGGGTGGCTCTCTTAGATCTGGATGCTTGTGCAGTTTTGTTTCCTCTGCTAACTTCTTCTATTACACCACTTTAGGAAAGGAAAAGACACCCGAAAAGCACTATGGGTGTGGCCCTTCTACGGAACACCCCAAATCCCTGCTGATTTGCTACCAGATAACATGGACAAAAGTTCAAGTTCAGCACATGAATGGAGGAAATAGTATTTGTCCACCCAGTTGCAGGGCAAAAACTTGATCACTTGATTCTGGACCAGTCAATCTGCTCATTTGAGGCAGCCCAAATACCGAGGTCAGGGACGCGGGTGGCGCTGTGGGTTAAACCACAGAGCCTAGGACTTGCCGATCAGAAGGTCGGCGGTTCAAATCCCCGTGACGGGGTGAGCTCCCGTTGCTCGGTCCCTGCTCCTGCCAACCTAGCAGTTCAAAAGCACGTCAAAGTGCAAGTAGATAAGTAGGTACCGCTCCGGTGGGAAGGTAAACGGCGTTTCTGTGCGCTGCTCTGGTTCGCCAGAAGCGGCTTAGTCATGCTGGCCACATGACCCGGAAGCTGTCTGCGGACAAACGCCGGCTCCCTTGGCCTATAGAGCGAGATGAGCGCCAACCCCAGAGTCGGTCATGACTGGACCTAATTGTCAGGGGTCCCTTTACCTTTAGTTTAAATACCAAGGTCAATGTTGAAGCATCTTCTCTGCACATCACGCCTCCGAGTTGGAGTGGGTGCTGTCTGAAAAAAGAGCCTTTTTCAGAAACAAACCTGAATATTGGAAGATTTAGGACACACACACACAAACGGAAGTCGTTCTTTACACAGCATACAGTTAAAACTATCAAATTCACTCACACAGGAAGTAGTGACGGCTGCCAAGTCGCATGGCTTTAAAAGTGGATTATGCAAATTGAATTGCATCCGCTTTTCTCCAAGCAAAAGAAAAATGTTTCCCGAGATGTGTATATTCAGGGGAAATGTGTGGAAGGGTGGATTGATGTCAGTGGTGTGTTTGCACTGCGCTGACCTCCCCGCGCCCGCCCGCCTCTTCCCTCCCTCCCCCAGTGAGCAGCTGTGACTCTGCTGTCGGGAGGTCAGGGTTTGTCAACCCATCACAACCACTGCAATTTGCACAACCGAATGTGAATTTCCATTTGGATTTTGTTTCAGTGCAGATAATGCGGAAGGGAGGAGAGCCAGTGTGGTGTAGTGGTTAAGAGTGAGAGACTCGCAATCTGGGGAACTGGGTTCGCTTCCCCGCTCCTCCACATGCAGCTGCTGGGTGACCTTGGGCTAGTCACGCTTCTTTGAAGTCTCTCTGCCTCACTTACCTCACAGAGTGTTTGTTGTGGGGGAGGAAGGGAAAGGAGAATGTTAGCCGTTTTGAGACTCCTTCGCATAGGGATAAAGCGGGATATCAAATCCAAACTCCTCTTCCTCCTCCTCCTCCTCCTCCTCCTCTTCTTCTTCTTCTAGCAGACCAATGAACATATGTGGGAGTGGCAGGGGCCAGGAACAGATGGATTCCTCCCTCCGTTCTGCACAAACAGTATTGATCAAAGCTATTTGCTATAGAGGAAGGGCTGCTGCAACTCAATGGTAGAGCGGGGGCGTAGAAAGGGGGGGCAGGGGGCAGTGTGCCCTGGGTGTCACCCAGAGAGGGGTGTGACAAAATGGTGGCCGGCCGAGGGCTACACTCACTGTAGGGCAGACAAGGGCCCGTGTCCTGCCGTTATGGGCACCGCTCGAGTGCCATCCGTATTGGCACCATGCATGCACTGTCCATATTGGCGCCGCGCATGCGCTGTCCATATCAGCATTTGCAAAACCACAACAAACCATCTGGTTACGTGAAACATATTCAATAAACACACAAGACGTAACCGGCTGTACTTTTGAATAAATAAGGTATACTATTCATTGTATTAAATTGTAGATTTCAACAGAAGTAGCTCATAAAGTTCAACGGAAAAAGCAGAAGACCCAGTGGATCAGTTCATTCTCTAGTCAGTTCATGCTAAGTCTAAGACAAGGATTTATAGCTACTACTATGCTATAAGATCCACTGTCCTGTGATATCATATATGAGTTTGTACTACTGATGAAGCTCAGGACTGCAAAACAAGGCTAATATTCTGGAAATCCTTGTCTTAGACTCTGTGAAAGGATTCTGTGGAACTGTAACAACCTTTCGTGTGGATTGTTGGACTCTATGAACAGACAGGTGGAATAGACACTTACACATATATGGACCTTATGCATGAACTGATTAGAGAACGAACTGATCCACTGGGTCTTCTGCTTTTTTCGTTGAACTTTATGAGCTACTTCTGTGGAAATCTACAATTCAATACAATGAATAGTATACCTTATTTATTCAATAGTACAGGCAGTTACGTCTTGTGTGTTTATTGTCTGTATCAGCGCCACACATGCGCTGCCAGGCAGTTTGCCCCACCCCTTGGCGCCCCACACCGGGTGCCGGAGAGCCTTCCTTCACCACTGTGGTAGAGCACCAGTTTGCATGCAGAAGATTCCCAGGTCAATTCCCAGCATTTTCGAGACCCCTCCCTGAAAACCCTGGAGAGCTAGATGGCCCAATAGACCAACTTGACCTAGGCAGCTTCCTCGGTTCCCATTTGAGCTCGTTTTTATTTCTTACACCTTTTGTCCCAAGCAGCCGCTGTTTTTGCTCACATCACCAAAAATGCCTGACACTGTTAACCTCAGAGCTTCCTGGTTTCTGCGCCGTCAACCTCATCTTGTGGTTTTGTCTTTATGCTTGAGAACTGATCATAGGAAGTGTCTATCAAAAAGTACAAAGCACTCACGGAAACTGTACCTCATTCCTATCCTTACTGGAAGAAATGGTAGGTTTTGTTATTAGCCATTTCTGCCAATGTCACTCCTTGTCCTTCACCATTATTTATTTCATCTTTTCAGAGACAGTCTTCTTACCATTAGCAGTTGTTAGAAACAAGGCTTGGTTAGCATGGCCGACTTTGTTCACATGATATATGAGGGTTGGTTTTTGTGTGTGCACCTTTGGTTGGTTTTCAAAGTCTGGGAGCAGAATCTGTGGTTCAGATGTGCATCCTTTCAGTGTGAGAACACAAAGTTGGTGTGGTTAATGTTTCAGGGTGGGGGTATTCGCCAGGCACATGTCCCTATGATTAAAAAAGAGGAAAGAGCGGCACCTAGTGGCAGAACTGAGTATTAGGAAATGGGGCATTAGCCTCCCACCCAACAAAAGAAATCAGAAATGCCAAGAAAGAGATATTTTACCTAAAACAACAACAAAAGCCCACCTTGGTGAGCGGAGTGAACTTCTCCACTTCTGTTGGAGACAGATCGTGAACCTTCTGAAAAGGAAAATAGGTGAAAAGTCCATAACAGAATGGGAGCATCACAGGCAAAAAAGACCTCCAGCCTGTGATATGACCAACCTTCACCCCTGTGGGTTTAAATCTGAATGCTGAACAACGCACAAGGAATACAATCAAGGGAGAAATGTGAGGGTGGTGAAACTAACACACCCTTGCAACTTGATGGTAAACATGTTTGCTCAGAAGCCAGTCTTACAGGGTTCAGTGGGACTCACTTCCTCCTGAATGCGCTTTGGAGTGAAGCCATGCACCACGATTCAAAGCACATACATTCAGAACTCTCCCTGAGTTCAATGGAACATGCTACCTGGTAAGGGTGCTTGCGACTGCAGATGTAGTTTCCCAAAGCAGGGCACATCATATATTTATCAAATAATTACAGATGCCAGAAACAGCTGTGATTCCCCACACCCTTGTTCCTGAACCAGAAGAACAGATGAGAACATGAGGCATACGGTCCCTTTACTTTCAGTCTTCTTTGCACTCCACCACTCCCAAAATTTCTTCTATTAGTTCCACAGTTGATGCATGCACAGTTTGCTACAGCTCTGCATTCCTTCAGTTCTTTTGCACCCTTTTCCCATTCTATGTTACGAATTCATTCATATGCATTAATAAATCAGTGGCGAAAGACCATCGTTTGCCCCGCCTCACTTTTTTTCTTTTTGCATTTCTCCTGCACATTGATAAAAATGGCCCGTGATACAATTCTGTGCACAGTTATAATAAGGTTGGGTTTTTGTGTGTGTGTATTTGGCAATGTTTCAATGATGAGCTCATGCACCCTGGCAATGCTATGTAAAAAATCGGCACTGGCTTGGCTGACCTTTGCAGCCCAGCCACATCCCTGGGACAGAATTCCCAATTAGAATGGTCTTAAAGATAAAGGTAGAAGGATGTGGGTGGCACTGTGGGTTAAACCACAGAGCCTAGGGCTTGCCGATCAGAAGGTTGGCGGTTCGAATCCGTGTGATGGGGTGAGCTCCTGTTGCTCGGTCCCTGCTCCTGCCAACCTAGCAGTTCGAAAGCACATCAAAGTGCAAGTAGATAAATAGGCACCACACCGGCGGGAAGGTAAACGGCATTTCTGTGCGCTGCTCTGGTTCGCCAGAAGTGGCTTAGTCATGCTGGCCACATGAACCGGAAGATGTATGCCAGCTCCCTAAGCCAATAAAGCGAGATGAGTGCCGCAACCCCAGAGTCAGTCACGACTGGACCTAATGGTCAGGGGTCCCTTTACCTTTACCTTTAAAGATAAAGATAAAGGTAAAGGACCCCTGACAGTTAAGTCCAGTCACAGACGACTCTGGGGTTGTGGCGCTCATCTCGTTTTACAGGCTGAGGGAGCCTGCGTTTTTCCTCAGACAGTTTTTCCAGGTCATGTGGCCAGCATGACTATGCTGCTTCTGGTGCAATGGAACACCGAAACCAGAACAATGCACGGAAACGCCGTTTACCTTCCCGCCGGAGTGGTATCTATTTATCTACATGCACTTTGACATGCTTTCGAACTGCTATGTTGGTAGGAGTAGGGGCCGAGCAACTGGGGCTCACCCCGTCGCTGGGATTCAAACTGCTGACCTTCTGATTGGCAAGCCCTAGGCTCTGTGGTTTAACCCACAGTGCCACCCGCATGCATTGCCTATAAGGAAAATTGCTTTTCAAAAACGTGCATGTTAGAAAAGGATGTATACAAAATGGTGTACATCAGGCTAAATCTGCACTTACACACTAACAAATATTCATGAAAACTTTTTGTTTGAATTGCAGACTGGTGTGGAAATGTGGAGAACTGAACCAAAGACTGGAAGAAGTGAGAGAGATTGAAATGGACAGATCTGCTCTTCTCTATTAGGGAACACCTTTTCTCTCCTTAGACATACAAGCAGAGACATCACCTTGCCAACAAAGGTCCGTATAGCTACAGCTAAGGTTTTCCCAGCAGTGATGTATGGAAGTGAGAACTGGACCATAAAGAAGGCTGATCACCGAAGAATTGATGCTTTTGAATTCTGGTGCTCTCTCTTGAGAGTCCCATGGACTGCAAGAAGATCAAACCGATCCATTCTGAAGGAAATCAGCCCTGAGTGCTCACTGGGAGGACAGATCGTGAAGCTGAGGCTCCAATACTTTGGCCACCTCATGAGAAGAGAAGACTCCCTGGAAAAGACCCTGATGTTGGGAAAGTTGGAGGACACAAGGAGAAGGGGACGACAGAGGATGAGATGGTTGGACAGTGTTCTCGAAGCTACCAGCATGAGTTTGACCAAACTGTGGGAGGCAGTGGAAGACAGGAGTGCCTGGTGTGCTCTGGTCTATGGGGTCACGAAGAGTTGGACACAACTAAATGACTAAACAACAACAACAGCAACAAGAATCATAGAATTGCAAAATTGGATTTCTTAGAGGGGCAGAATGAGTATTATCTGGCACCTGAAACAGTCCTGAGTCTGTCGATCACAGTAGTGAAAGTGATCTTACAAGTAGAGTGGACCCAAATTGGGGATAAGTTTTGGTTCAGCCCTGTTTCAAACTAAAATCTCTTAGTCTGAGCGTTTTCCAGTTTCTAGTCTCCAATAAGGAGCTATCAAGGCAGGATCTCACAGGGATCAGATACTTTGCATCAGAGATGAGCAAAGTTTTTTTTTTAAGCATGCAATGCCTCTCCCACAATGCGTACACACACACACACACACACACACACACACACACACACAATCTGAAATAAAAGCTAAAATAAAAGGCTTGGATTTGCTTAAGTTCTTTGATGCTTTAACTTGGAGCCAAAAGATCAGTAAGTGAAGAGGAGGGAGGTAGAGAAGAAAAGAACCAAAAAAGCGTTTGGTTCTGGCTTTGAATTACATAAAAGCCACTGCATTTGATTTGAATTTACAAAAGGGGGGGAAAGAGAGAAAACCTTGCAGTGCTTTGCAATATCCGGTTCTGCAATATGTTGGACCTGGTTCTTCTGCCATGGGGAAAAACTTGGGGGTTGCATGAAACGGGGTTACTTTTCACAAGCAATGGGTCAGTTCACATTTTAATATGAACCATTCCTAATTCACCCATCCCAAAACAATATGTCCATACTGAATTCCAGCTATCCTTTGAGATGAGCAAATTAACACACAAGTATTACCAAAGGACCCAAATACAGACACTTTCACGGGAGAATATGTTGGGTCTTTATTTACTTTCACAAATACACCAGAAAAGACAAGAGCAGTCCCAAGGTTTGTGCTAATTTATATATTTATATATCACCTTTCTTTTTCTTTTTTAAAAAATATTAGTATCTGCCATTACTGCATGGGAATTGTTATTGTGATGTGTGTTATTGTGATGACGTCTCCAGAGTTGAGTTTTGTAGTTTCTGTGGCTTTTGTTTCTGTAACACTGTTGTATAAAGCAGGACATCATGTTCTGGTAAGCTGGAAAAATGACAATAAATATATACTGGGGTGGGGGGAAAGAACATAAATCAGCTGTTCTCCAGATTGCATGATGGAGTTCTGCAGCCAAAAGACATGTACAAAAATTGATATTTTAGGGGAAGGTTTGCATAAGAAATGTGAATACTTTTTATTGGTTGCAAAAAAAAAAAAAATGTATATAAGGAAAAATTGCATGGTTTCAATTGTTTAGTTTTGCATCTTTAACTTGTTGTGAACCTTTTTGGTGACTTCGGGAAGGGAAGTGGTTTATAAATGTGTAAAATAAATACACACAGCAAAATATTCTGCCCACCACAGCAAACCACACTAAGCCTCATGCTTCTAACCCTATCAGATTCACCTCCCTGATTTCTCAGCAGCCATCTTGATAGAAGAAAACTACTCCTTCATGTAGTCCCTAAAAGGTAAAGGGAACCCGGACCATTAGGTCCAGTCACGGACGACTCTGGGGTTGCGGCGCTCATCTCGCTTTATTGGCCGAGGGAGCCGGCGTACAGCTTCTGGGTCATGTGGCCAGCATGACTAAGCTGCTTCTGGCAAACCAGAGCAGCGCACGGAAACACCGTTTACCTTCCCACTGGAGTGGTACCTATTTATCTTCTTGCATTTTGATGTGCTTTCGAACTGCTAGGTTGGCAGGAGCAGGGACCGAGCAACGGGAGCTCACCCCATCGTGGGGATTTGAATCGCCGACCTTCTGATTGGCAAGCCTAGGCTCTGTGGTTTAACCCACAGTGCCACCCACGTCCCGCCATGCAGTGCTAGTTAAACTATAGAACTGACTCCCAGAGGAGGCAGTGATGTGCATCAATTTGGATAGCTTTAAAAGAGGATGAGTTGAGGGAGGATAAGGCTATCATTGACTGCTAGCTTTGCCTTCACAGTCAAAGGCACAGAATCATAAAATTCAAGAGTTCAAGAGAACGCCCTCCAATCAGATGTCAAAGAGAAGAACAACTACCAGACTTTTAGAAGACATCTAAAGGCAGCCCTGTTTAGGGAAGCTTTTAATGTTTAACAGACCACTGTATTTTAATACTTTGTTGGAAGCCGCCCAGAGTGGCTGGGGAAACCCAGCCAGATGGACAGGGTATAAATAATAAATTCTATTCTATTCTATTCTATTCTATTCTATTCTATTCTATTCTATTCTATTCTAATCATCAACAAGACACCCAACACCAGCTACCTACAGACCAAGCTGTTCCTGTGCCTTATCTGACCAGGTCCCCGTGCTGTCTGTCAGACCTAACTGACTTCTATACATGCAAGAGCCCTGCAGATGGAAGCATTGTCCTCATTTTGATGCCTCCCCTTCAGCGCATCAAATACATTTGCACACAATCATAGCCAACAATAGTCAAGGATGGAGCGGGATCTGCAGCAAGGCTGCTGCTGCTGCTGCTGAACCAATTTTGCTCTAAGAGTCACATTTGGTAAATGTCAACTTAATTGGTTCCTGGAAGGCTTGGAACATGTGTCGGCTGACGAAAAAGTGAAGATATATATATATATAATATTATGACGGTACCCACAGGTATGATTAAACATCCCATTGATGTCTCTATTAGGAAAGGGCTCAAGAGGCATGAAAGAAGAAGGAAATTTTCCTCCTCTCCCTACCCCGAACTGAATACCCATTCACACAACCATTGGGTATAATTCACAGATTGGGAACCTCAGAGCTGGGGGCAAAATGTGGCACTCCAGGACATTTGTACTCTCTTAAGCTTACCCCACCTATTACCTACATCTCCATAGGCAATTCTCCTCTCTGGACCTGCCCTGTACTTTTCTTTGAATGTTTTGCATGGCTGAAATGTGCTTTCTGAGACTCTGTTTTGCTCACCTGGATAGAGAACGTGTGTTTGTGTGTGTGTGGAGAAACTAGCCAACTCAACATATGTACGTGTCAGGGAACTGCCGTTGACTCAGAGGCGAGGAATAGAAGGGCAGTTATGTTACAAGGAGCCTCCAAAAATCTTGCAAAGCAGTTCCTCTTCTGAGGAGGAGGAAAGCCCCACCTCTAGTGGGGAAGAGGTCCAAGGACCAGAGGATGCTGGTGGAAGCCTTAACACCACTCCTGGGCAAGCCGGACAGGAGGGAAGCATGCCCTTGCCATCGCAAAGAGGGAAGGAGAAGGTTGGGGGGTAATGAAGGTTGGAGGAGATCCAAAAAAAGACCACTCCCGGATTCTGCTAGCGATTGAGCCAAACATGAGCTTTGGGGCTCTTCACTGTAAATAGTTTGCACCAAAATAAAACCTGTCAAACACAGGTTTGGAGTCCTGCATGGTTACTCTCGAGCAACCGCAACAGCCATCTGACAGCAAGTTTCCGTAGAGTAAGAGAATTTAAAATTGGAAGGGTCATCTGGTCCAACTCCCTGCATCTCAAGCATTCATGACAGATGGCCACCCAACCTCTGCTTAAAAACCTCCAAGGAAGGAGAGTCCATAACCTCCTGAGGGAGACCGTTCCACTGTCAAACAGATCTGATGGTCAGAAAGTTCTTCCTGACGTTGAGCTGGATTTGGAGGGAGCAAATACTGCCCACCGATCACTTCTAAAATGAAATCCCTAGAGCCAGGCATCTCTGGCTGCCGCTGCCCCCAAAATAATAATAATAATAATAATAATAATAATAATAATAATAATAATAATAATATATATCCCGCCCTCCCCAGCCGGGCTCAGAGCAGCTAACAACAATAAAAGTAACACAGCATTCTAAAATCAATTCATTCTAAAATCAATTCAGAATCAAATTAATGGCAACCATTGGGCTAGAGTTCTGTGAGGATTACCGAAGGAGGGGGGTCAGACTGTGCCTTGGCCAAAGGCCTGGTGGAACAGCTCTCTCTTGCAGGCCCTGCGGAAAGATGTCAAGTCCCACAGAGCCCTAGTCTCTTGTGACAGAGCGTTCCACCAGATTGGGGCCACGGCCGAAAAAGCCCTGGCTCTGGTTGAGGCCAGTCTAACCTCCCTGTGGCCCGGGACCTCCAAGATGTTTTTGTTTGAAGACCGTAAGTTCCTCCGTGGGACATACCAGGAGAGGCGGTCCCATAGGTACGAGGGTCCTAGGCTGTATAGGGCTTTAAAGGTTAAAACCAGCCCCTTAAACCTGATCCTGTACTCCACCGGGAGCCAGTTCAGCTGGTCTAGCACTGGGTGAATGTGATCCCACGGCGAGGACTTGTGTGAAATGATCAGTTTGGTGGCAAACTGTGAGCACTGAGCTGCACCCCTGTAGAGCCCCGGGTTCAAATTCCTCCTCAGCCATGAAGCTTGATGGCTGAAGTTGGGTCAGCCACACACTTTCACTCTAAGCTAACCCTCCACAGGGCTGTTGAAAAATATATATATAGAAAGGGTCTAACATCTGTGTGCAGCTACCCTGAACTCCTTTACAAAAGGCAAGATATAAATGTGATTAATAAAGGGGAGCAAAGCAGCAGTATCTAAAGGAAGTATTTAAATTCTGCAGACTATTTCCCCTAGTCGCCAACAATGCAGAACTGAACTCTTTTGAAGGCATTTATTGTTTTAGACCCAGAGGGTGGGGTAGGTGGGGGGATAATATTTGGTGCTTCCAATCCTAAAGAGATTGTATTAAACCAAATGCTCCTATTGTATTCCTTTCTTAATTTTTTTTTATTCCCACAGTGAACACGTATTTATTCTCTAAACGCTGATAAGGAAATGGCATCATTCTAGATTATCTATTCAAACACCTCAGAGTTCACTTCCCTTGCTGAACCAGCTGTACTCGGAATTTGAGTTCGCCTGAATCCTCTTCTCATTTTATTATTATTATTATATAATATTTTTTTAAAAAAGAAACTATTATCAATAGCTTAACGCAATCTGAATAGAACATTGGGAAACTATTCAGATGTGTTTAAAATACAAGGCAGATTGTCAGACAAAAAGGGCGGCGGGGGGGCGGAGTGGAGAGAAAGAAAGAGAAAGGAAAGAAGGGAGGAAGGAAACGACACAATTAAATAGATGAGAAATAAATACGAGAGGCAACATAAAAGAGAAAGGGATTTAGTAAATTCTATTTTCTCCCAAAATCTTTTAGCTGTCTGCCACTTAAGTCGTGGCCCCTATTATATTATGCATGAAGCATGCTAAGGCGGTTTTGTCAAAGGGCGTGTATCACCTCTTGGCAATAAGGAAGGGGGGCTTCTAATTCAGGCCTTGTGGGGGCTTCTTGGTTCTTTGAATGCTGGGGGTCCCTCTGGATTGGGAGCCTATGACTCAGAGAAAGTTAAAGGGCGTTTAAAAAGCGTCTTATTTCCATTTATGTACAGTGGTTGTTGTTGTTTAGTCGTTTAGTCGTGTCCGACTCTTCGTGACCCCATGGACCAGAGTCCTGTCTTCCACTGCCTCCCGCAGTTTGGTCAAAATGTACAGTGGTTCCTCAGGTTAAGTACTTAATTCGTTCCAGAGGTCCGTTCTTAACCTGAAGCACCACTTTAGCTAATGGGGCCTCCTGCTGCTGCCGCACCGCCGGAGCACGATTTCTGTTCTCATCCTGAAGCAAAGTTCTTAACCAGAGGTACTGTTTATGGGTTAGAGGAGTGTGTAACCTGAAGCATATGTAACCTGAAGCATATGTAACCAGAGGTACCACTGTGCTTTAATTTTCTCCCTGCTTCTACAAGAAAGGAAAGTGTATCAGGTGCATCGTATAGCCAGGCCTCATCCACACCATTCATTTAAAGCACTATGATACCACTATAAACAGCCATGACTTCCCCCAAATAATTCTGGGAGCTGTGGTTTGTTAAGGGTGCAGAAAGTCGTTAGGAGATTCCTATTGTCCTCACTTGGGACGAGGGTGGCGCTGTGGGTTAAACCACAGCCTAGGGCTTGCCTATCAGAAGGTCGGTGGTTCGAATCCCTGAGACAGGGTGATCTCCTGTTGCTCGGTCCCTGCTCCTGCCAACCTAGCAGTTCGAAAGCACATCAAAGTGCAAGTAGATAAATAGGTACCACTCCAGCGGGAAGGTAAACGGCATTTCCGTGCGCTGCTCTGGTTCGCCAGAAGCGGCTTAGCCATGCTGGCCACATGACCCGGAAGCTGTACGCCGGCTCCCTTGGCCAGTAAAGTGAGATGAGCGCCGCAACCCCAGAGTAGTGGCCAAACCAGCGCAGTGCACGGAAATGCCGTTTACCTTCCCACCGGAGTGGTACCTATTTATCTACTTGCACTTTGACATGCTTTCGAACTGCTAGGTTGGCAGGAGCAGGGACCGAGCAACGGGAGCTTACCCTGTCACGGGATTTGAACCGCCAACCTTCTGATCGGCAAGCCCAAGAGGCTCTGTGGTTTAGACCACAGTGCCACCCGCATCACTCCCCTGTACATATGTATTTTTACTTCAAGGACCAGAAGAACTGTAGATAGTTGATCATGGTCTTTAGCTTTGTCTTGTGCCTGGGGACAGTAAACACTTGGTTACTTCGAACTGTATAGAAGAGATTTTCCCATAACTGGGGACTCTGGAAAAGCTGTTCTGCTGGTAGCAGGAAATCTCTGAAGACTCTGCCCTGAAAAGGATAGTGGACCAAATGAGCCACTGGTCTGTTCGAGGAGGGCTATTACGTTCTCGCTTCATGAAGTGTTGATGAGGACTAACAGCTTGCGTCGCAACCGATAACCTTAAAATATAGGGGGCCAGGGCGGGTTTGCTACAGGAAAAGTTCAGGATGTGGAGAAGTAAGTCATTACGTTAGACAAGAAAGTGGGAGATCAACTCCTAACAAATCTGCAATTTCACCGCCACTCACACCAACGTTTGCGCATCGGTTCGGTGACAGATAAATTCATTTTTGCCACTTCTTCTTTAAATAGGCCTATCTGATTTCACACACAAATGAACCTTGCTAATAAAGAGAATAGTTCTTCATCTGCTACATTAAAAGAAGTACCTGAGGATTGCTTATCTGCCTTACATATTTCCACAGGGCTTTATCACTTTGCAATATCTGCTTATGCGGAAAAATAGAGAGAGCAAAGATGAATTAGACACAGCAGAGGTGACGGATTCCTTACAGGTCGGGCTATAAAATCTGCATGCGATGCAAATCTGCTTTAAAGGTTGGAAGGGAAACCAAGAACCCAGGCTGAGAGATCCTCTGCAATGGGGACACGTATTGTTGGTCCGACTGCTGCATAAATAAACACAGCATGGAGAGGAGCAGCTCCATCCTACTGGTGCTGGTTGATAGGTGTCCCAATTCTATGCTTCCCTTCCCTTCCAACTTCAGACCCCAGGGCTAATTGTGGGTCCCCAAGCTCTTCTATGGGATGCGGGTGGCGCTGTGGGTTAAACCACAAAGCCTAGGGCTTGCCAATCAGAAGGTTAGCGGTTTGAATCCCCGTGACGGGGTGAGCTCCTGTTGCTCGGTCCCTGCTCCTGCCAACCTAGCAGTTCGAAAGCACGTCAAAGTGCAAGTAGATAAATAGGTACCACTCCGGCGGGAAGGTAAACAGCGTTTCCGTGCGCTGCTCTGGTTCACCAGAAGTGGCTTAGTCATGCTGGCCACATGACCCGGAAGCTGTACGCCGGCTCCCTCGGCCAATAAAGCGAGATGAGCACCGCAACCCCAGAGTCGGTCACGACTGGACCTAATGGTCAGGGGTCCCTTTACCTTTAAGCTCTTCTATGTGACCCATAGGACCACCCCCAGACCACACTCCCTCTCTGTTCCCTCTGTGCACCCTCCTAGAGTAGTTTTGCCTTGCTGGAAAGTGACCTTGAACTTTGATAATGACTCCTCCTTGCCTGGGTGAAGAATATAGACAAGCCAACAATCAGGTGGCTGTGTTTTGCACCAGCTTTGTAACTCTCACTTGATTCAAGAGCCTTATAATGAGTCAAACAACTGCTTGATCTAGCTCATTACTGGCTACACTGATGGGGAGTGGATCTCCAAACCAGGGTATCTCCCAGCCCTACCTAGAGATGCTGAGGACTGAATCTGGGACCTTCTGTATGCAAAGCAAATGCTCCACCACTAAGCCATGGGCCTTCCACCAAGAGCACTTTTGCCATGAACTGGCAGGACATTGAGGAAAGGGAAGGAGATCCTGGGGAAGGGTATAGCCACAATTGGTACACACCAGGACAAGTTGAAGAGGGTGATGTTGGGGACTTAGAAGGTACTCAATGGACATTGGATGATGTCGAAGGGGCAACCAACAGTTCATGGGAGATAGGGGAAATGGACACATCTCCAGAACCAGAGATGTCCAGGAACACAGTGGGAAATACAGTTTAAGAAACTGAGGCAGGCGAGAGAACACAGCCCAGCTTACATCACTAGTGGCCAAAATTGTGGAAACATTTTGGGGAAAAGGTATTTCTGAGGTTTGATGGCTCATAACACTACTTTTTTTTGGAGTAATACCATAAAATTATATATCAATGGAAAGATAATTTAATGAAGAATGGAATGCAAAAAGGTTTGTTCAACTATTTGTATTCTATCAAAAGTTAAAGCCAAATAACCAGAAAAAGGAAGCACCATTTGCTTAGGTTGATATGCAGTAGCTTTCCTTTGCTTGAATGTAGCCAATGAACATGAGTGTTTAGAGAGCCAATCAGGTGTTATGAGCCATCAAACCTTGGAAACACACTTTTCCCCAAAAAGGTTTCCACAATTTTGGCCACTAGTGTAGTTGATCAGGTGAAGATCATGGGACTCGTTAGGTCTGAGATGAGGTTTGTGGCCTCAGTTCAGGTTGGGTGATGATTGCATGTTTTGTTAAGGGGAGAGACACGGCTACTCAGCTGGAGCATGCTCAGGTGCGTCAAAGAAGACTGGGAGAAATAAACAAGAAGCAAGGCAGAGTCTCTGTGTCTGCTCAACTTTCACTAGTGATGAACCATGGCTTGACTGTTTCAGGAATTCCACTGGCCTGCGTTTTTTGTACAGTCTTACCTCGGGTTACAGATGCTTCAGGTTGCACGTTTTTGGGTTACGGACGTGCCAAAACCCGGAAGTACGGGAACAGGTTACTTCCGGGTTTCGGTGCTCGCGCATGCGCAGAAACGCCAAATTGCAACCCGCGCGTGTGCAGACGCGGCGCTGTGGGTTGCGGATGCTGCAGGTTGTGAATGTGCCTCCCGTACGGATCACATTCACAACTTGAGTGTCCACTGTACTAACCCTAGGATTCCCACCCTAGATTTGCTGCAGAGGCAGGAATCTGGCCTTACCGTTTGACTCTGAACCTTTCTCTTGGCATTGGACCCAAACCTGTATTAGATCATGACTCCTCTCTAGCACTGCCCTTGGGACTGTGGTCAATAGAACTTTCTGCTTAGACTACACTGCTCATCGTGTGCACCATTGAGACTAACCTCAGAGTACGCCAGGACAACTTGTTATTGGTGGATTATATATCAATAAAGATAGGAAGTAGCAGTTATAGCAGGCAGCCTGATCCTTTTTTCTGCCATTTTAAGTAGCCCCTCTCTGGAGCCCTTTCACGCACCGCTCATCGTCCTGCCGCCGCCAGCCCCTGCCACTCACAAGACACAGGTAAGCAGCCACGGGGACTCTTGCATCACCCCCCCAAAAAAAATATAGTCTGGCCCCCCACAAGGTCTGAGGGACAGTGGACCAGTCCCCTGCTGAAAAAGTTTGCTGACCCCTGCATTAAGCGCAATCACATCCTAGTGTACCCCGTCCTTTGCTAGATGTTACTGGAGAAACGCAGGTCAGAAGAATAGATCAGCAGCAGCCACGAGGCGCACGTCGCAGTCAGATTATGCTGACATGTAAGAACAGACGGTGCCTGTTATTCATCCTAATGATCTATCAGGGTTTCTCCTAAGCTTACATGCACATAAACCATCTGAAGAAATAACAGCACCGTCAGCTAACTAACGTCTGACCACAATTGTGATTTGCATAAGTTGTTGCATACAGAATAACTCAGAAGGCTCAGAATATCCAAACAAGACAAGTGCATTTGCGGGGGGTGAAAGCATGCAGACCGCAGCTGGTTCAAGGAAGGTTCAGCGAATTTGAAAGACAAATCTAGATTCCCAGAGATTAAAGGGAGGATATCTGAGTCTGAGTGGGCCCTATCACAGTTCAGTCAGCTGCTGGTTTGTCCTTCACTTCCACCCTCTCATCTTCTTGTTATTTTCCAACTGCTTAAAAACCTGACCATAAAGAACTTGTCAAACTCAGCTAAGAATCATCATGCTGAGCAAGTTGGTTTTTTTTAATGGTTGACTACAACATCGCTAAAATGGCATGTTATGATATAGTTTATGGAAGGGTGGTGGATCTCAGAAGCCTTGAAGGGTCAGCCCAGGAAAATGAGGAAATCAGTCAAGCTCATTGAGTAATGTTTCTAAGTTTATAGCTTAAAAATAAATCATTTCATTTCCTAAATACATTTCAGCTGAGCAGAACCATCTAGGATCATTGGAAGCTGTCTTATACCAAGTCAGATATTTTGTCCATCTAGCTCAGAATTTTTCAGAAGCTCTCCAGGGTTTCAGGCTGGGGTCTTGCCCAGCCCTACCTGGAGATGCCGGGATTCGAACCTGGGACCTTCTGCATGCACAGCCGATGCTCTACCCCTGACCTACAGCCCTTCTCCCAAATTCTCTCCTAATTTTCCTGCATGCGGCATTTAGCTAGTATCACCCCTTCCCGGCAGCAACAGCAGTGCACAAATGTATTTTCAAAGTTTGTCTCCCTATTTGTGGACGAAGAATTTCTCCAACAGTTTCTTGGCATGGGGGGGGGGTCCCCATTTGTATTGACCAGAGGCGTGTTGTTTCCTCAGTTTTTGTTTGTTTGCCTTGCTGCAGCAACAACTCTTGCTGCAGCCACTCTAGAAGAACAAATTGGTGCAGAATGCAGAGAAAGATTCTGCAAGGTGGCCTTCTTTTTCTTGGAAAGCAAAATCTTGTTTTTCCCCCCACAGAAAAATTATGAGAAAATGAGTCCTTTGGAAAATTTCATTTCAGCTCAACTTCCACCGCATGCATCGAGTACCAACTCTGAGAGGTGTCAATAAGAAACTTTCCCACCAATTACTTTCATAGAGTGAAAAAAGGGAAGAGTCATTTCTCTCATCCATCTTGTACGTAACATAACATGGAAGGGGATTGTGTGGACCATTCAGTTAAACTCTCTGATGCAGGAAATCCAGAGCTTCAGCATCTCCAACAGATGCCTGTTTAGCTTTTACTGGAAGACCTGAAACATAGGAGAACCTCCAACCCATCAAGGCATTTGGGTCTATTGCGGAACAACCCTTTGAAGTTCCTCCTGATGGAAACTCACCTGTAACATTTGTTCTGGTCCCAATCTCCAGGAGCAGCAAAGAATATGTGTTTGACTTCTTCCATGTGATAGCTCTTCAGGTATCTCATCATGAGAGGCCTGAATATTTGGAGACACCAAAGGGTGTCACCTAATGGCCCTGATAAGGCTAATGCCTAAGGGAAGTGATATCTATAATCATCATCATCATCATCATCATCATCATAAATTTTATTTATACCCCGCCCTCCCCAGCCAAGACCAGGCTCAGGGCGGCTAACACCCGATATAAAAAGAAATTGATTGAAATACAACTTAAAAACAAGGTTAAAATACAACATTAAAACATTAAAATACAGCCTCATTTCAATGGAAACTCAAATCAAAAACTTGTTTGGGGGGATGAAAATGTCAAGTCTTCACCAAGGCTAACTTTCCAGACTGGTCCTACATGGGCCAGAAAAAAAGCCTTTTTCTTTTTTTGGGAAATGGTCCTCTGGAGCAGAGAAGATACTGACACCTATTTCCTGGGACTGCAGATGCCAGCATCCCTGACCATTGCCCACCCTGACTGGGGCTGATGGGAGTTAAGAACTGAAGAAGAACTTGCTGGATGAGACCAATGGCCCTTCAAGTCCAGCATCCTGTAATCACATTGGCCAACCGGATTCTCTTTCTGGTCGGAGTCCCACAGCATCCAGAGAACAACAGGTATAGCTTAGTAGAAGATTGAAGAGTATGAGCTACTGCGGAACCACACCACAAAGGGAAGGTTCAGGTACTGGACTTTTGGAGTGAAGGAATAAGGACTTGTTCAACTGTACTTGCCAACACTGTAAGCTGGTGTGTGTGTGTGTGTGTGTGTGTGTGTGAACAATGTAAATGAATCTAAATTAAGAACTGAGAAAAACTACTGGCGAGTTAGTCATCTGTTGTCTCCAAACATGCAGGTATGGCCAGTGATGGGAAGAATTCCTCCAGCCTGGCTCAGAAATAGCCTTCCAAAAAAGCTACATAACTGCAAGACCAGCAATGGACCTAGGAATCTACTTTTGTAACAAGTCAGACCAATTGGTTTATCTAGATCAGTGTTGTCTACACTGATTGGCTGTAGCTCCCCAGGCTTCCAGACACAGAGCTTTTCTCAGCCCTATGTGGAGAGGCCAAAGGTTGAGTCTGGGTAAAGCAAATGTTGAACCACTGACCTACATGCTTCTGCAGGATATGAATGGAGATGGATACGAGTGACAACAACAACAACAACAACAACAACAACAACAACAACAACAACAACAACAAAAACTTATTATTTATACCCCACTCATCTGGCTGGGTTTCCCCAGCCACTCTGGGCAACTTCCAACAAAATATTAAAATACAGTAGTCCATCAAACAGTAAAAGCTTCCCTAAACATGGCTGCCTTCAGTTGTCTTCTAAAAGTCTGGTAGTTGTTGTTCTCTTTGACATCTGGTGGGAGGGTTCCACAGGGTGGGCGCCACTACCGAGAAGGCCCTGTGCCTGGTTCCCTGTAACTTGGCTTCTCGCAGTGAGGGAACCATCAGAAGGCCTTCAGTGCTGGACCTCAGTGTCCGGGCTGAACGACGGGGGTAGAGACGCTCCTTCAGATATACTGGACCGAGGCCATTTAGGGCTTTAAAGGTCAGCGCCAACACTTTGAATTGTGCTCAGAAACGTACTGGGAGCCAATGTAGGTCATTCAAGGCCAGTGTTATGTGGTCTTGGTGGCCGCTCCCAGTCACCAGTCTAGCTGTCACATTCTGGATTAGTTGTAGTTTCCGGGTCATCTTCAAAGGCAGCCCCACGTAGAGCGCATTGCAGTAGTCCAAGCGGGAGATAACCAGAGCATGCACCACTCTGGCGAGACAGTCTGCGGGCAGGTAGGGTCTCAGCCTGTGTACCAGATGGAGCTGGTAAACAGCTGCCCTGGACACAGCTGCCCTGATGGTTCTAGGAACTCAGCCTTTCAAGGTCATGACCCTTGATTTGTTTTTGAGTTGAGCATTGAGTCACTCAAACATGTATTGTTATTTTTTTTAAAAATGCTCAGAAATACACGTCTGCATTGTCACTGAATCAGATAGGCATAGCCGCATTATCTCTTCATTGCATTGTGAAAGTGCCTAATCAAGATGCTGAAAATGAGTACCAAAAAGAGATATATCATTACGCAAACAGGGCAATAAAAACAGGTATCGTTAATCCATCTGTTAGAATATTATAATCATATTATAACTAAGCAAAGAAAAGTATAGGAAAATAAATATTTAAAATAAGAAAAAGAGAAGGAAAAGGGGAGAGAAACCTTTGAAATAAATTATTTTTCTTATAAATGCATTTGAATCTAGAAATAGTCAAAAAAGAAAGTAATATATATTATTATAAAAATCAATGAAGAGGAAGAGCAGAAAGTATAAACCACATACTCAGATTAATTACAGACAAGCTGCTGACTAAATTTTTTATATAGGGATAAAGTAATTCCAAATTCTATAAATTAAACTCTCATCCCAATTAAACTTTAATTAAATCAGACAAAACGGATTAAATCAGTGAGAATGAATTATATGGAGTGTTTTCTTCAACTTCCTCATTCCTCAAGCTTGTGGTTTTTTTCTGAGCCAGGAAATATGAACGTTGACGAAATCACGAGTTGCTAGTTATAAAACAAGCACCAACTGGAAGTACTAGTTGACTTGGAAGGCTTTAGATGAGGAT
Organism: Podarcis muralis; assembly: GCF_964188315.1. Lineage (NCBI taxonomy): Eukaryota > Metazoa > Chordata > Lepidosauria > Squamata > Lacertidae > Podarcis > Podarcis muralis. The sequence continues at coordinate 66,858,877 of NC_135664.1, read as the reverse complement.
TAACATTAACAGCATAAGAAGAGCCTGTTGAATTAGACTAATTCATGGGGGATAATGTTACCAATGGCTACTAGCTACTGTCACAGGCAGTAATGCTTCTGAACACGAGTGGCTGGGAATCACAGGTGGGGAGAGTTGAGGTCAGCCTAAGTCATGCAGGTGAGCTTTCCACAAGTATCTGTTTGGCCACTGTGAGAACAGGATGCTGGTCTAGATAAGCTACTGGTGGGATCCAGCAGGCTTTTCTTATGTTCTCTGTGCTTCACCGAGCAAGCCTCTCATGACCAGTGCCGGATTTACGTATAAGCTAAACAAGCTATAGCTTAGGGCCCCACTCTCTTGGGGGCCCCCAAAAAAATTAAAGGAAAAAAACCCACTGGATGTACATTTCCAAAATATAAGATAAAAAACAAATAAAATAAAACCTACATACAGCAACAGTGTTTTGTGTTGTGTAGGCTCCTATGATGCAAGTAATGGGCCCTGCCTGCTAGCCTGCTCCCTAAAATATCACTGGTTTGCTCATTTCTATATACAGGGTGCCTACATTCTGTACTGACTGTTATGTGCAAATGGCTTTAGATACCTATTAGGTCCATAAATTGTTGTTGTTTAGTCGTTTATTCGTGTCCGACTCTTCGTGACCCCATGGACCAGAGCACGCCAGGCACTCCTGTCTTCCACTGCCTCCCACAGTTTGGTCAAACTCATGCCGGTAGCTTCGAGAACACTGTCCCACCATCTTGTCCTCTGTCGTCCCCTTCTCCTTGTGCCCTCCATCTTTCCCAACATCAGGGTCTTTTCCAGGGAGTCTTTTCTTCTCATGAGGTGGCCAAAGTATTGGAGCCTCAGCTTCACAATCTGTCCTTCCAGTGAGCACTCAGGTCCATAAATTACCATATTACATATATTAAACACAAAAAACAGCGGCAATTTGTTGTTGACAAAGGACAGCTGGACATATAAAGGGCCCCAATGCCTTCACTAGCTTAGGGCCTCATCAAACCTAAATCTGGCCCTGCTCATGGGCACTAGCTTACTGTTTGTGTCTAGCTATTTTCTCCTCCTCTTATGAGTTTCCCCAACCCTGCAAAAGCTGAGGCAGGATGCAAAGAATAACTTATCCCATATGACGAGCTTTTGCACTCTGCTGCTGGGGGAGTAAACTCATTCAGCTTGATTTAAATGCAAATCTAAAAAATTCACACGTTCCGTACCAATGCACGTGCCAAAACACACCTTTCTTTTGGAAATTGCACTTCCCCGCCCAAAGAACACGTACAAAATTATTATATTACTTATAGTAATATGCACAAGTAGCATATACCAGGTGAAATGGCTTGCAAAAGTGAATGTACTGTGCAATATTGCGTACAACAGTATGCATTCTAGGAAAAATGTATGGATCTTCATATTTTACACACAAACACACACACATTCAGTTGTAAACACATTGAATTGGGGTGTCAACAACTTTACTGGGTGTTATCCTGGAACTGCTTTAAATGATGGAGTTTAGATGTATTTATTGCATTCTGATAAGTATTTGTCTTTTATTGTGGAAGGATTTTTCTGATGACCCATGGGATGCATTCTATGGTTCTTTGATTTTTATTTCATTTTTTTGTAAATTGCTCATGGGTTTTATTTTTGCCAAAAACCTTAGCACAGATAAAATGTTATTCATATACATACATACATAACATTACTAAAATGACTGGAGAGCAACTATTGTAATCTCCCGATTTGGCCCTGCTAACCATATTTTTCAAAACAACAATGAGGATTGTCATTTCAAACCTTAAATTGGTTATCCTCTTGCAGCTGCCTGGGTTTCTCAACATCTGAAGAACCTAAAAAGGGGCCATGTTAGCTAATTCGCAGAAGACCATTAAGCGAATCACTTTGGTGGAAAAATTAAGAAGTAAGCTATGTCTGGCCAAAGATTCCTTTGTTTTATTGCTTATGTGAGCAAAGATGGAATACAAATATATCTCCCAGCAGCATACATACAAAGCTTCCTGACTGTTGTGGGCTTGAATTCTGGTGCTTCCTGGTTTTTGGTTTGTCTCTTATGTTACTTTAGAGTCTCCTTGCCTCCTCTGTGACATGAGGTGGTGATTGATGCCAGGCATGGATATAATCTCCTTAAATTGGTCTATATTTCAGGGTTTGTGACTCTGGAGTCTCCCTGGTAGATTGTTCTCATACTCAACAGTTATAACGGACAACAAATATTTAATCTCAATCTCTATTCTGTTTAAGACTCTTACCCTTCCTCATGTGTTCCATGCCCATTGGCTCCCATCACACATGTGACAACTTTCTTCATTTTCCTAAACAAGATCCTCATTATTGCACCACCCTTCCTCAAACCACAACCATCTACATGACATTTGACAATGAGATTTATTTATTTTTTGAAGGGGAGAAATGTACTGTTTCAGGAATGCTCCATAGAAACAGGCCCTTGAAATTTTATTAGGGCAAAGCTCCAGGGGGAAATTTCCAACTCAACTCAGGGAGTTGTCTCACTCTCATTGAGGTCATAATGCCGTTTCTAATGTCCCTGTGCAGAGAAATTCATGCTGAATATAATTAGTACCAAACAGGGAGATTTTTATCAATTTGACAGATAACAGCCCAAATTAACTGCGCTTTCATGTACGTTTGTAAGTAGGTCAGATAAGAAGATCTGTCGTAACTAACTTTTCCTTTTGTAGATGGGGATCATGGGTGGGGCTGGAGTTGTTCATGGGGAAAGAGGTAGAACCCAACTGTGCAAATCTGCAGTTCCGGTGACCATGTTTGGGAGTGAATTTGGGTGCCTTCAAAAGCTCAGGTTGGAGCAGCCTTGTTTACTGAGCTCTTACCCACTCTCTCAAGGTGGCCTCCTGAACTTCTCAAATCACAAAGGCACGGAGTCCTCATTGCTTCCAGAAACAAGAATGAGTGTCAATATAAAGTTGCACTGAATATTTTCCAGTTTCCATATTCAGGTAGAAACCAGAAGTACCAATTTCACTGGGGCAACCTCCCCATGACATAATGCAGCAGCCAGTTGTGTTCAGGCTACATGATAACACCACTAAGAGCAAGTGAAGGTTCACCTAGAGCAATGGTAAAGGAAAGGATCCAGCAAACATTGTTGTGAGTGCCCCAAATCCCTCCAATAGAGAAGATCTTGATTGTGACTTCCTGGGTAGCTCAGCTGGTTAGAGCATGGTGCTGATCACACCAGGGTTGCAGCGTTGATCCCCATATGGGACAGCTGCATATTCCTGCATTGCAGGGAGTTGGACCAAATGGTCCTCAGGGTTCCTTCCAACTCTTTGATTCTATGGAAACAGCTGATTATTTAACATAGAACTGAAGAGCTTGAAAGGCACCCAAAAGGTCTTCTACCCCCAACCCTCTGCAATGCAGGAATCTCAGCTAAAGAATCCCTGATGGATGCCCACCCAACCCCTGCTTAAAAATCTCCAATGATCCTTGAGCTCCTTGGAGGAAACGGTGGGATATAAATACAAGAAATAAAACAATAATAATAAATGCAAGGTCTACCTGTGAAACCAGATATGCATTCACAGACATGTGTTTGCACAATAAGAACTGGAAATGCAGGACTTGAAATTCAGCCATAAGTAAATGCCCTCCAAGTAGAATAACTTTTTTTTTGATTCTCAGGGAAACGCTCTTCTTCAGGAGATGCTAAAAATACAGATTCCTCTCAAAATAGCCTGACCCAACTGCTGATCACGCCATAATTTAAGGCACCATGTCCCCTTAATGGTCTTCTGCGGGTACGTTCTGTTTTTCCCATGAAATTGCTTGCCTAGTGGAGAGACGCGGCTGTGGTTGAGCGACAAAGACGTAAAAATACTTTGTACGATAAACATGAGGGCAGATTCTCAGCGGGGTTGCATGGTCTCCATCCTAAATCAAATAAGCCTTCACAGTAAAAGAGAGAAAGAGAAGTCGACATTTGGAGGATTTAGATATGTTGTTTCATTGATTTTCATTAGAGCTCACAATGCCTTGAATTACTAAGGGAGTCAAACTGATGTGTAGACACAAAGGGATTTGAATAGGGAAGAGCCATCATTCAGTGGTAGAATGGTTGCTTTGCCTTCAGGACGGCTGCGGTTCAGTCCCTGGCTTGGGTCACAAATCCTGGAAAGACTTCTGCCTCAATTACTGGATAACTTGTTGTCAGACAGGTTAGATCCACCTTGGGTGCCCAGGTGTTGTTGGACTGCAACTCCCATTACCCCTGACCATTAGCTGGACAGTTGTACTCCAATAACTGGGGATGATGGGAGTTGTAGTCCAATAAAACTGGGTAAGCTGGACCAACAGACTAAGACAACTCCAAATGTTCAATGATTGGGGTTCCCAAACTATGGTGCACAGACCACCAGTGGTCCATGAACTTGATTTGGGTGGCCTGTGGCCTATCCACATTGAATATTCATATTGATTTTTAACTGCATTTTGATTGCTTCTTATAATTAGAATTATTGTTAAGTGGTGAAATACAATATGAGAAATAAAAGAAGCAATGAAAGTACAATTAGAAACGACACAGCTTTGACCGTGGCATAGTGCAATTGCTACACAAGCAACAAAATCAATAAATGGTCCATGGGGAGTAAATGGGGAACCTCTGTCCTATGAGTCTATGGCATCTGTTTTTCCTTGTTGTCTTTCTGGTAACTTGAAAATGCACTTACCACCATCTTTAAATAAGAGTTGGGTTTACATTGAAGGTTATGTGGACTCTTCTTTGGAGTGCACTTAAGGTAATCATTAATCTCCCTGTGTTCAGAGCAACCTTTATCTACCTCTTAACATTTAAAATCCTATTGGAGAATGATGTAGCCTGAGGCAATACGGAGAAGGGCACACTTATGCACCACTCTTTTTTCTTCTTCACATCTTCATCATTCACCTTTTCTTTTCTATTTGTCCATGTATAACTGATCACCCTAGGATCTGCTAGCTCCTCATAGGCCACCTACAGAATCTCAGAGCTCCCATGATTCTCCCACCATCTCCTGATGGTCCCCTTCACTTGCTGCCTAGTTGAGTGCCCGATAAGTCACCGAGGTCCATCAGGGCTCGCTCAACACATTTTGCTCCCCGGTTCAAAGGACAAGATGAGCCAGCTCCCCATTCCATGTGTAGAAGCTAGCTGGGCTGGCAGGTGAATCTTACTTAAGGATGTAAAAAGAGGGCTGCTGGGTCAAAGCAAAGGTCCATCTAGCCCAACATCCTGTTCTCACGGTGGCCAATCAGATACTTCTGGAAGGCCCACAAGAGCAGTTCCCTTCTGCAGTTTTCAGCAACTGGTACCCGGAAGCATAACTGCCTCCAACTGATGATGGGGTTGCATTCTCCACCATGCAGGAGGCAACAAGTCAAATTAGAGGGGGCCAGGGCATGCCATGTGACAACAGAGAGGAATGTCTGGTGGGAGAAGAAAAAAACTGGGGACTATTCATGGTTGTGACAGCCCTGAAGACCATGACATCTCAAAAGGGCACCTTAGTGCAGCAATCCCATTGCAGTGTGTGATGGCCTGGGACTTGGGCTCAGACTCAGAACCAGAGGAGACTCAGTCCGCACCGGATCCTTTGCCTCAGGCGGCATCGGAACCAAGTCTGGGGCCTGATCCTGAAGAGTCCCAGTCTGCACAGGTTCCCCTGCAACAAGCACCAGCTGGGCCGAGTCAGGGGCCTGAGCCTGCCCTGGCTCCAGATGTGGGGATTACCTTGTTGCCTTCAGCTGGGCCATCACTTACAGCTGCTCCACTACTGGTTGGGTCAGGGGAGGCTGAGGCGGCCCCTGGGTCTAGTAACCCACTGACGTCTCCCAAGCTGCAGAGACTAAGGTCTGAGAGAAGGAGAGACCCGAGTACTCGCAGGAGGAGTACTCGCCTTCAGGCAAAACAGGGAGGTGAGTCGCCGGGGGATCAGGACCGGCCGCTACCCCGACAAAGATAAAAGGCTGTCGGACCTCGCCCCAGGTTGCAGGTGCAACATTGCTATATGCTAGATCCTGCCTGAGATCCCATACCTGTCCTTGCCTGATTTCCTGCCTTGGCCCTGTCGGACTGACTCCCAGTGGAACCTTTGGATTCTGGACCAGTCCTGGACCGCGTTTCATGGGTTACCCCTGGGACCAGCACACAGTGTTGGTGGGGAGCTGCTTAGCAAAGTAGATAACAATGTTTGAAAGCTGACACAGAATGTTAAGCAAGGTTTTTTGGTTTTTAAGCAGGCCTTCAGGTGAGCAGCCCAGGGCCAGGGCTGGCCCAATACATTTTGGCACCCAAGGTGAATGGCAAAATGGTGCCCCCACCTCCTCACCAGGGAAGGAGGGCTGAGTGAAGATCTACATCAGGAACTAAGAGGAAAGAAAAGATCTGAAATGAGGGTGGGAGGAGACCAGCAGCACCTCCCATTCTCCAAGAGGGTGCTGTGGAGGCAGATTGGGTGGGGAGCTGCCGGGGAGCTGGCAGGTCCGGCCTCCAAAGATGTGTTCTTCAGCTGTCATTGCCACTGTGGCAGCAGGAATGGGTGATGCATTCCTTGTAGGCTGAATCAGCTGCCCCTGTGGATTCTGCCGCCTGAGGCGGTTGCTTCACCTTGCCTCACGGGTGGGCCAGCCCTGGCCAGACCAGCAGATTTTGTTGATGGGGAGGGAGCAGGGAGCTCACTTTGTTTTTTGTTTTTGTTTTTATAATTTTTTATTAGGGTTTTTACAATATTACAAAATGAAAAAGAAAAAAGAAAAAAGAAAAAATACAAAATAAAAATAGTTAAAAACAAATCAATCTTTTCATCCCTTATTTTTCATTTACTTGTTTCCCGGACCTCCTCATACCTCCCTTTTTTGTATTCCAGTTCAATTTATTAGTTCAGCAGTTTCTTTCCCTCTTTATTTTATCCTGATCTTTAATCTTAAATTATTATAACATTAAATTTTTACTTATAAAAAAACATTTTTTCATATTCTTTTATACCATTACAGCTAGAAACCACTTAATTTCAATCCAACATCATTCTAACATTCATTAATTTTGCAATATTTCTGTAGGTAGTCTTTAAATTTCTTCCAGTCTTCTTCCACCGACTCTTCTCCCTGGTCTCGGATTCTGCCAGTCATTTCCACCAATTCCATGTAGTCCATCACCTTCATCTGCCATTCTTCCAGAGTGGGTATGTCTTGTGTCTTCCAATACTTTGCAATAAGTATTCTTGCTGCTGTTGTAGCCAGGGAGCTCACTTTGAGTCCTTCCACTTTCATCGCCATGCACTTTATTCTTTCCCACACGTCCACACGCACAAACGTTTTGGATCCCCGCTCAAGGCCACAGTTCAGAGCCATTTGTTTGATCTCCATATAAGAAGGATTTTTCTATTGAGGGAATCTGAAGACCTTATTCATTCGGAGTGACTTTAATGTTTTCGATAAGCAAAGTTTACAGAGGAGCCGTGTAATTGGTACAGAACGTTTCGCGTCTATCGGGCGCCTTAATCCTGGCACGTTGAGAATAATTTTGCATCTAGCCAGAGGTAAATTAGTTCTTTCTCTCTTTCTCTCTCTCCTTATTTATTTATTTATTTATCTGAATTCCTTTCTAGGATTATTATTTTTTCCTCTCATTTGATTTTTTTTTAAGAATATCAAAGTGGGTGCAATTAATTACCCTGTGCTGATGATCTGAAAATTAAAAAAGTGGAAATAAATAAATAAATAACGTCTCAAAGGAGGGTTCCAAAAAATATACCTGATAAAAAGTCACTCAAGTTTTCTGAAGCTGAAGGGGAAATTGTGACATCTCTCTCTCTCTCCCCCATCCCCCTTGACATCCGCAGCATATAAAAACCATACTGTAGCGCCATCTAGTGTACCAGGAAGCGTGGAAAATGTACAGTGCAAATCTCATTCGGCTTCCTGCTGCAATATATTTCTAGGGTTCAGTCTCTCACGTAGGTTGATCATCGATATCACAGAATCGTATAATTTTACAGTGCAAACCAAACCTCCTCTGCGCCAAAATGGTTGGTGGGAAGTTGGAATGGGTGGGCCCCCCTGTCTGTCTCCGCTGGCCTCAGGGAAACCAAAATGCTTGTTTACAAAGCTATTGTACTACCAACCTTACTGTATGCTTGCGAAACATGGACCACTTATCAATGCCATCTCCAACTCCTCAAAAGCTTCCATCAACGATGTCTCCGAAAAAATTTACACATCACTTGGGAAGACAGGAGATCTAATGCCAGCGTACTGGAAGAAGCAAAGATCACCAGTGTCAAAGCAAAGATTCTTCAACATCAACTTTGTTGGACTGGTCATGTTGTGCGGATGCCTGATGGTCGTCTTCCAAAGCAACTACTCTATTCTGAACTTAAAAATGGAAAGTGTAGTGCTGGTGGTCAACAAAAGAGGTTCAAAGACCGTCTCAAGGCAAAATTTTAGAAATGTAGTGTAAACACCAACAATGGGGAAACACCTGCCTGCGAGCGCTCCAGTTGGAGAACAGCCTTTACCAAAGGTGTCATGGACTTTGAAGACACTCAAACTCAGGATGCAAGGCAGAAACGTGGTAAGAGGAAGGTACGCTTGGCAAATCCACACCATGACCAACTTCTGCCAGGAAACCAATGTCTCCACTGTGGAAGGACGTGTGGATCCAGAATAGGCCTCCACAGTCACTTACGGACCCATTGTTAAAATCGTGTTTATGGAAGACAATCTTACTCAGCTACGAGGGATCACTAAAGAAGTAGTTTGCCTGTTGTGTCCCACACACCAAAACACTTGGGATTGTCCCCTCAGACCTAGAACAGGACCTGAAACTGATGTATTTGTCATTGAAGGATCACAGCTCAGTGGCAGAGCAAGTGCTTTACATGCCAAAGTTCCCATGTTCATCCCTGGCACCTCCTGATAGGCCAGCGTAGGACTCCTGACTAAAAGTCAGTGCCAAGAATGCTGAGCTAGACTGATGCTGTGACAGCTTTCTTCTTCTTCTACTAGCAACTCCCCGCTCACCCAACATCGATGTTTATAACTCAAATTACATACAATTTCATCCTCTCTGACATGTTTCTTAATATGTTCTGCTGTTTTCTTACACTTCAAACCCCGCAGTGGTCTTCACATATGGGAAATAACTTTTTATATAGACCAGAAAGGGTTTCCAGTCTCCTTTAAAAGACTCTAAAAATTCATATCTTTTTATCAGGGCCTTCAATTTGGCCATCTCTGCATATTTCAAGATCTTCATCAACCGTTCTTCCTTTGAGGGTATTCTCTTTCCCCTCCATTTCTGAGCATAGAGAATCCTTGCTGCTGTAAAAGGTAAAGGTAAAGGTACCCCTGACCATTAGGTCCAGTCGTGGACAACTCTGGGGTTGCGTGCTCATCTCGCTCTATAGGCCGAGGGAGCTGGCGTTTGTCCGCAGACAGCTTCTGGGTCATGTGGCCAGCATGACTAAGCCGTTTCTGGTGAACCAGAGCAGCGCACGGAAACACCGTTTACCTTCCCGCTGGAGCGGTACCTATTCATCTACTTGCACTTTGACGTGCTTTTGAACTGCTAGGTTGGCAGGAGCTGGGACTGAACAACAGGAGCTCACCCCGTTGCAGGGATTCGAACTGCTGACCTTCTGACTGGCAAGCCCAAGAGGCTCAGTGGTTTAGACCACAGCGCCACCCGCATCCCGCTCCTTGCTGCTGTAGTCACATACATAAATACTGTTGAGGCTTTCTTTGGGATTTCGCTGTCTACTATCCCCAGCAGAAAGGGATCTGACCTCTTGGGAATTTTTTTTCTTAATTTCATTATATACCATGTCCCAAAAGCTAGCTTTCTATGGCCCTATAGTTCTCCCTTTTGTGTACTGGATCTAGGAGGTAATGCTATGCAAACTGTATGAACGCATGAGAACATCAGAAGAGCTCGCTGGACCAGACCAATGGTCCATCAAATCCAGCATCCTGCTCCCAAACTGACCAATCAGATTCTTGCGGGGAACCTGTAAGCACTGCCTAAGCACAAGAGCAACACTCCCACTTCCTGCAGTTCCAAGCAACTGATATTCAAAAGCATTACTGCCTCAAAAACATGGAGATAGAACATAGCCATCATCACTAGTAGCCACAGATGGTCTTCTCCTCCATGAGTTTGCCCAGTCCTCTTTTAAAGCCAAACTGGTGGCCATCACTGGCTCCTGTGGGAATGAGTTCCACAGATTTAAGTATCTGCTGTGCAAAGAAGCACTTTCTGAATTTTTCAGCAACATAAGAAACCAAAGAAGCAATCGAAACACAATTAAAAACCTTACAGCATCTACCACAGGGCACTGTGATTGCTATAACAGGCTGAAAAAAGCATTCAGGGCTCTGCCAACACCCTCAGCGATTTTCAAGTGGTCCATGGAGTGGTGGTGGCCAAGTTTGGGAACCACTGCTCTGTTTGAAATCGTTGTTTCAAGGGCTGTGCTGTCCAAGTCCGTTTTATGGATTAAAAAATGTAAGAAGAGAAGGGGGCAGGAGAGGCCTTGAAGTAGTGCAACAGCTGGTGGTGTCTGGATAGCAGACTGAGCAGGCAGGCACACAGTGTGCTTGGCTATGGCCGTCCCCACTTATAAAGGGAGATAAGTCAAATTTCTATTTAAATCACAGCAATTCATTTCAAAGGTGCCTCTATATATAAATCAGCATGCTCACATTTTATGCGCACCTATGCCTTCTTTCACCCAACATTTTAGCGACACATTTTTGTTCTCTGGACAATGTGCAAGTGCCTAAGCTAAGAGGAAAAGTGTCGCTGTCAGCTCTGTGGTTTGAATGGCTGCGTGACCTGGTAGCGGATCCAGATGATAAAAAGGAGTGTTTAACGCAAATGGAGAATTTCCTCCTGGAACCGGAGAACTCATGTTCTCTCCACCGGCTTCTCTTTATGCACTGTTGTGAATTATCATTTAACTTAAGGCAAGATTGGAGGTGGGGGTGGGAAGTTACATTTCCCACTGTCTCATTTGCTGCAGCATCAGACCCCGCTCTTCCGTGCCGTAATTTGGCTTGCAAATGGTTTTCAGATTGAAAGTGCAAGCTTCATAATAGTACGGCAGGAGGAAATATACGTTAAGTGGTTATGGATAGAGCTGTATAAGCCATGGAGAGAGCAATGAGAACGGATGGAGTCTTGGAGGGACGATCGCATATGGCGTTTGATATATATAGAAAACATTCAACTTGAATCACTTGTGCGTGATCCCTTGTGGGCAAAGCAAGGGTATCCCCTGCATTCAAAGGCTTCCCATTCACTTCAACGGAGAGGATGCTCTGTGCATGCTAAGAGATATATGTGAGCATCAATGAGTGCTGCTAGTTGTTGTTGTTTAGTCGTTTAGTTGTGTCTGACTCTTCGTGACCCCATGGACCAAACATCTCATCTCATCCAAACATCTCATCCTCTGTCGTCCCCTTCTCCTTGTGCCCCCCATCTTTCCCAACATCAGGGTCTTTTCCAGGGAGTCTTCTCTTCTCATGAGGTGGCCAAAGTATTGGAGCCTCAGCTTCAGGATCTGTCCTTCCAGTGAGCACTCAGGGCTGATTTCCTTCAGAATGGATAGGTTTGATCTTCTTGCAGTCCATGGGACTCTCAAGAGTCTCCTCCAGCACCATAATTCAAAAGCATCAATTCTTTGGCAATCAGCCTTCCTTATGGTCCAGCTCTCACTTCCATACATCACTACTGGGAAAACCATAGCTTTTACTATACGGACCTTTGTTGGCAAGGTGATGTCTCTGCTTTTTAAGATGCTGTCTAGTGCTGCTAGCTCCCTCCCCCCAAAAAAAACCTTTAAGCGTGTGGAGGCAGGAATAGCATTCAGTCTTTACAAAAATTCTCTCCCCACCAAAGAGCTGTTCAACAGTGGAACGGTCTCCCTCAGGAGGTGGTGGACTCTGCTTCCTTGAAGGTTTTTAAGCAGAGGTTGGGGGGCCACCTTTCATGGATGCTTGAGCTGAGATTCCTGCCTTGCAGGGGGTTGGACTTGATGACCCTCAGGGTCCCTTCCAACACTACCATTTTTTGATTCTGTAAAAACACGCATGTACCCCTGGGCATATCCCAAATATTTATTGTTCTTGTTATCATCAACATAATCATTCATCTCTTCATCACCTTCTAAGTCACTGTCTCAAGGTGATTTGAATATGAAATAACTGAAAACTGTTAACCCCCTTCCCCGCAAACAGAAAATACATATAAAGCAGGGTTCAGCAAACTTTTTCAGCAGGGGGCCGGTCCACTGTCCCTCAGACCTTGCGGGGGGCTGGACTATATTTTGGAAAAAATAATAATGAACAAATTCCTATGCCCCACAAAAAACCCAGAGATGCATTTTAAATAAAAGCACACATTCTACTCATGTACAAACACGCTGATTCCCAGACTGTTCATGGGCCACATTTAGAAGGCGATTGGGCCTGATCCAGCCCTTGGGCCTTAGTTTGCCTACCCATGATATAAAGCAAGAAGAAAATGGACATTCACGGTAAAGACCCATTTATCTAGCAGGGAAAGTTTGCCAGAACAAAAATCCTTTATCCGCTACCCTTCATACTTATGCCAGCATCTTTGAAATGGTGCCCAGATATTGTAAATGCAATAGAAGAGCATGTTCAGCAGGTCTTCTGTGGGAAGGAGTTCCAGAACCAGGCTACCCCTACCAAGAAAGCTTAACTCTTGGTTACCACTAATCTAATTTCTGATTTAGGTCTCTTGGGAGCAGAGGCCTTGAGCATACAAGGAAGGGCTTCTGAAAGGTAATGTTATCTCATGAAGGGAAGAGTCCATAATTTGTTATGTACAGCAGCCCTGTGAGAGATGACATGTCATCACCTGAGCATTTGCACCCCGATTTTGTATGGGCAAGAGACCAATGTGTCACTGGCTGTGTCTTCTCGCCACTAAGAGTGACCATTACAAGTAACTCCCGTTTTAGGCATGGCCAATATGTGTACGAACGTGTGCGCACACAGCGCCAAACCCAGAAGTGACCTGGAAACATCATAAAAACGTCACTGAAATGTCACTAAAAGGGCAGGGGTGGTGGTGGAAGGGGATGTTTGCAGGCTTTTTCAACAGGTTTCCGATTTCCCATGATTTCATTCAATGAGCGGCGCAAACGGGGAGTTGTATTTACTTACCAAAAAGGGTAGGGTGGGGGAGCAGACGATGCAATGGGTTTGTTAATTGTTTGATTTAAAAACAGCCTTTGAACCATTTTGTAATGGTACGTATTACAAGGAACCTTGATTGCCCCCCGAAGTTCTCACCTCCAACTTCATAGGGAAGGAAGGTCCAGCGAAGATGGTTGAAGGGGGTCTTGGGATTTCCTTCATCTCAAGAAATGTGTCCTGTGAAATAGTGCCCTGCACCTTTCTGTGTAAGGGACAGTGCAAGTGCACCTGCGGTCAAAATAAATTGCATTCACAACAAAGGTGCATTCCCTGCACTGTCAATACAGCTGCCCCTTCTGCAGTGTCTTACAAACATAGTTAACTTGGTGTCTTTGGATTGCTACAGGCATGGGGAACTTCAGGGTTGGAGACCAAATGTGGTCCTCTGGGTCTTTCTATTTGAGCCTCAGGACTGTCCACAAGCCACTAGTCCTGCTTCATAGTCCCTTTCAGTTGTTTTGGCTGGTTGAAATGTGTCCTACGGCTTCTTGTATGGGCAGGAACTTCTGGTTTTTGTGTGGTTGGGCTGTAGCCTACTGTACAAAGATGAGACGTGGGTCCGTTGACCTATCTGCCTTTGGGATGTGGCCCCTGGAAGTCTATCCAGTAAAGAATATGGCCCTTGCATTGAAAAAGATGTGCCGCCCATGGATTACAGCTCTCACCAACCCCAGTTAGCATGACCAAGATATCTGGTGGGCACCAGCTTGGTGAAGGCTCCTTTCAGCATAATGAGAATCAAATCTTTTACAGACCCTTCCGATATGGAGGCTAAGACTTTGTGCCTCTGTTGCCCCTCTCAGAAGACTATCTCCGCTCTTTGCAAATAAAGGAATGATTCGGAGTCATCCATTCACCCCGTTGCCCCATCACGCGGAAGCTTAAACCTTGGAATGAAGGAGCATTTCCATCTGATGTCAACTTTGGCATTGGCAAGATCTAAAAAAGGGTTTTAATCCCAGCTATTTCCGTTCCACTTAATTGCCTTAGGCTTACACTTCATCCCAAAGACAATTCATCTTTGCCCTCCTTGATTCCGAAATAATCGTTATCCTTGTTGGCAGAAAGGAAGGAGGGAAGAAGAAAATCCCTGAGCAATGTTGGAAAGGAAGATGACATTGGCACGAGACGTTCAAAGTGTGGAAGGCTATGGAAGGAGCACAGATGGCATTTGTGCCAGTTACAAAGTTGCTCTCAAAAGATTTCCCAATCAAGAGGACATCTCTGCCACCACCCCTCCCAAGCCCTTTTGGGGGAAGAGAGATTTATTCAAGTAATCCCAGTGACAGTATTTGGGTGATTGAAAGTTGAGCGCAAAAATTATTGGAAACTGTGTCACATTCAGCCATCTTAAGAGGCCAATTAAATCACACGACTATCAGGCATGTCATGTGGTTCCCAATGGGAGCATCTTGGGAATCATATCAACTCCTTGACTTGATCCACATGTAAGTGTGTTAATGGGCTTTCCCACAACACACAAACACAACTTCTCCCTTACTCACACGTTTGGGAAACTTAGCAGCAAAAGCCAATATGGGATTTTCACATGGTTTCCCCCAAATTGCTAGATTGATTGAAATAACATTTTGGAAATAACAAATTCAATCTCCCATCTGCGGTCATCAGAGCACTGAGTGGCTTGGATGACTTTAAGAGAGGATTAGACAAATTCTTTGGCGGGGAAGGCTATCAGTGACTACCAGCCATAATGGTTGTGTTCTACCTTCACTGTTGGAGCCAGTATGGCTCTGAATACATGTTGCTGGAAATGTGGACAATGCCCAGGTCCTGCATGTGGTCTTTCTGTAGACATCTGGTTGGCCACTGTGAAAACAAGATGCTAGACTAGATAGGCCATTGGGCTGATCCATCAGGATTCTTCTTTTATCCTTAGACATATTTTTAGTGTCTGCAGTAGCATCACAAAAATAACTCCCTCGCCCAGTTAAGTATAGGTCATTGTGTTCAATTTATAAGCCTTGCACTTTTGAAGAGTTGATGGAACAAATCTAAAGTGCTTCGAAACTACAGTGGTACCTCGGGTTAAGTACTTAATTCGTTCCGGAGGTCTGTACTTAACCTGAAACTGTTCTTAACCTGAAGCACCACTTTAGCTAATGGGGCCTCCTGCTGCTGCTGCACCGCCGGAGCACGATTTCTGTTCTCATCCTGAAGCAAAGTTCTTAACCTGAAGCACTATTTCTGGGTTACCTGAAGTTCTGTAACCTGAAGTGTATGTAACCTGAAGCGTATGTAACCCGAGGTACCACTGTAGTTAGAAGTCACTCAGCCACCTACTCAGGTGGCCATTTGCCCCAGCAGAAGGAGTCCTCAGTTTGAAGGCCTGTCTGGTCCAAGTCTAGTTGAGAGAGTCTTAATAATGGAGACCAGAATAAGTCCTGAAGTTGACCATCAAGCAGGAAGACCTGGGCTGCAGACTGAGCCACCTGGTCACAGTCTTTCTTATGAGGATGACATGCCTTGTATTTCTTTTAAAATTGTGGCCTTTATTTATAAATTTGCATATAATTAGCAAGAGGGTTGGGCGTTTTTAGAAGATCCCCTATTTGCTTCACAGAGCTGCAAATCCCAGAGTTCCCCGGGAAGGTGAATTAATTGTTAAACCCTCAGAGAACTGTAGCTCAGTGAGGGGAATAATGGCTTTCATTATTGATGCTTTTACTGTACCATTGCTTTGAGGAATGTAACGGGAAGTGATTCATAAATGGAATCAAATAAATAAATAGATCAATCAATACATTATGGCTTCACACAAAAAATTCCTTCCAGTAGCACCTTAAAGACCAACTAAGTTAGTTCTTGGTTTGAGCTTTCGTGTGCATGCACACTTCTTCAGATACATGAAGTGTGCATGCACACGAAAGCTCATACCAAGAACTAACTTAGTTGGTCTTTAAGGTGCTACTGGAAGGATTTTTTTTTGTTTTGACTATGGCAGACCAACACGGCTACCTATCTGTAACTGGAATTATGGCTTCAGTACATATTAACTGTCTGGAATGCCCCTCCCCCTCAAAAGAACATTTTCTAAGAATTCTCTTGCCTGCCCAAAATTGTCGAAGAATCCTGCCTCCTCCTGGGGAACATCTGGCTGAATCCCTCAAGGCCATGAGTGTTGCCCACTAAGATATTGGTGAACTTTGGGGTGCCATTTCCCCCCTCAGCCCTATTTCCCCTTCCAACACATTTAGCATACAGTGGTACCTTGGGTTAAGAACTTAATTCATTCCAGAGGTCCGTTCTTAACCTGAAACTGTTCTTAACCTGAGCTACCACTTTAGCTAATGGGGCCTCCTGCTGCTGCCGCGCCACCGGAGCACGATTTCTGTTCTCATCCTGAAGCAAAGTTCTTAACCTGAGGTACTATTTCTGGGCTAGCGGAGTCTGTAACCTGAAGCGCCTGTAACCTGAAGTGTCTTTAACCTGATGTACCACTTTTGGGGTGTTTGGTGTATTGTTACCCGCCTTGTCAAATCTCAGATTTAAAAAAAGTAAGAGTAAATTGAAGCAAATGAGCTAATCCATCAATTTCTTTTTTTATGATCCTCTCACCGCCACCACCCCTTTAACACGTATAAATTTTTAATTTCCTTTTCCCCAGCTGGTTTGAATGGCCTTGTGGGGCTGTAGCTCACACACAGATGGTACCTTGGGATAGCTGGTGCATGAATTCATTTAATATCTGTGAGCCGTCGTGTGTGTGTGATAAGCAGAGGAGAAAAGTCTGGTTTATTAGCTGCTCTTTTGGGTGGAGAATATTGTTGGAGCACTGTGGCACAATAAGTTGACTGTGACAACCATGTTTGACGATGATTTGGGTTTTGACGCCGCTCTTTTCACAGCTTACATTTCACACCAGCGCTTGACTAGATTCCCCATCAAGGTCTCCTTAAGCCTCAAACAAAGATGCTATTTTTACTCAACCAGAGAGACTTTCTTTCTCATATACATACAATGCAGAACTTCCAACCTGCCATTCTAGTAGGCTGGCTGCATTTCTCATCTTGGGGTGGAGTGGGGTGGGGAAAAAACCCCTGTGTTTTACATAAAACAACCCTTTGAAGTGTCGGTAAGTTGACAGAGCACAGAAAGTCACACTTTGACTTTATTCACAAAACGGCACATTTTGATTCTTAGAAACTCACAAGTTGATGTGGGTGGACAATGCAGATCCAGAACAGTGGTTCTGTTATGATAAATCATATTAGAGAAAAACTCTGTGCAAGGTGTTTACAGCGGAATATATGACACAAAAGAGGCTTTGAAGGGTTTGCCACTATGGTGGAGCTACAATGTGGATTGGGCTACGGTATGTGAAATATGCTAGGATGTGCAGAAAAATGTATAGTGCATTGGTCATCTGTTGAAATCAGAAAGTTTCTAGGTCTCGTCAAAGCTAAATGTGAGATCATGTGGGCTGTGCTTGCTAAAGCTTAAAAAGCTGAAGGAGAGGTCAGAGGCTTCTGTGTATTTTCCTTTATTTCAGGGACAACCAGGTATGGCCAGTAAGCTAGATCCATAGCTGTCAACTTTTCCCTTTTCTTACGAGGAATCCTATTTGGAATAAGGAAATTTCCCTTAAAAAAAAGGGAAACGTTGACAGCTATGGCTAGATCCTTCTCTCCCCTACTCCTTGCAGACCAAATTTAGCAGGTATCAATCATATGACATCACCTGATGTTTGATCACTCAGACTTTGAGCATCATAGAGAGCTTGCAAAGTGACTTTAAGCCCACTTTCTGCAGGAAACCTGGTCGTGCAGCCATCCACCCCTGACATCTAGTGTGGGCTTGACGGTTCATTCTAGCAGACCCCATAACTCAATCCGAATAGGTTCTTTGTGAGAATCTTTCTGTTGCTTTGGATGACAGGGGAACCACAGCTTAGTGGCAAAGCCCATGTACCAAAGGTCCTGGGTTCAGTTCCTAGTTTTCTTCTTCTTTGGTGATCATTCGTAGCCAAGTAAGATTGTCTTCCATGAACATGGTCAACAGTGAGTCCATTAGTGACTGTGGAGGCCAATTCTGGATCCACACGTCCTTCCAGTTAAAAGGATCACAAGAAAGAAGACTGCAGAAGGCCTTTTCCAACATCCATGATAGCGTCTAACCACAAGGTATAGATGGCATCAAGCTAGACCAAAAAAAGAAATGACTCATTTGGTATAAGTCAAACTTTATTAATGCATGCCGAACTTTGAAGTTTAGCTCTTGTTTTCAGAGGAAAGTTTGCCCGTTTCAATATCTACAAAATGCCAACTTATATAGAACCCTGTTTTATTATTTTAAGGCATTGTTTAGATCAGGGATGTTGAGTCTATAAAGGGTTTTTATGCAAAGGCAATAAAGGGATGGCCACAAATGCATTAAAGTTTAAAATACTCCCCAGCGTCTCGCTTAGGTAAATATCGTAAGACAGTAAGTGGAGGGAAGCCAGCCCACTCAACAAATAGCAGTCAGCTGCACTAAAGATAAAACAAACTTTCATTAAATGAAATTAAGGCCTAGCAAAACACAATAACGGCTTAATGAACTACGAGCGTGGCACAAATCTCCACAAACTACCGGGAAATGGATCATCAAGCTTTCATCTTTAAAGAGCTTGCTTGTAAAAGGTCTAGTTATCAACAAAGCACCCAGCCAAATTCCTAGCTACTTTTATCAGTCGTTTTAGTAGCTTTGAGTATGCTCAATCCTAAGGTGAGAGAGAGAGTGTGTAAAAGACAATGAACAAACACTGGCAGCATGTAACTTTCTTCAGTCTTTTTGAGAAAGAATGGAGGGGAGAGGGGAAGCCTTTGTCAAAAGTTTGCATCTGACTTGTTTCCCGCTGCCATTTCAAAGAGATGCCACCAGCTCATTTTATGGTGGGTTTACGGTACGTTCAAAGTCTACAGGATGAGAAGAATGTGGCATTCAGTTGTACAGATGAAGCTTGGACCCCCAAACCAGCCAGGGAAACAGCTTGCTGTAGTTTTTAGCACTTCTGTGGGCGGTGAACGTGGCTGTTGTCAAGCCGGCATCTGTTCAGGGCTGCCCCAAGTCGCTCGGTGATTTACTGTAACAACTTCATGGTGAGTTCAGGCACCTATTTTTCTTGGGGAAAAGCACTGGATCATTTGACCATTGGCAGCGGTGGCTGACGGGAATTCGAGACCCACACCGACTGCTCTACAAGTCCAGGAGCCTTCTCCCCATTGCAGGTATTCATTGCTTCACCTCTTGGAGGGCAACGGGCAATGGTTTGATGTTCACAGAATCATAGAATTGATGTTCATAGAATTAAGCAGAGGTTGGATGGCCATCTGTCATGGATGCTTTAGCTGAGATTCCTGCAGGGCTGGCGGGGTTGGACTAGATAATCATTGGGGTCCCTTCTAACTCTACAGTTCTATGAGCCTTCCCCAGACCTACCTCCAGATGCCAGGGGTTGAAAGTCAGGACCCTAAAACAATTAAGGAGGTCAACACTGTATGTTGTTGTTTAGTCATTTAGTTGTGTCCGATTCTTTGTGACCCCATGGACCAGAGCACGCCAGGCACTCCTTTCTTCCACTGCCTCCCACAGTTTGGTCAAACTCATGCTGGTAGCTTGCAGAACACTGTCCAACCATCTCGTCCTCTGTCGTCCCCTTCTCCTTGTGCCCTCCATCTTTCCCAACATCAGGGCCTTTTCCAGCGAGTCTTCTCTTCTCATGAGGTGGCCAAAGTATTGGAGCCTCGGCTTCAGTATCTGTCCTTCCAGTGAGCACTCAGGGCTGATTTCCTTAAGAATGCATAGGTCTGATCTTCTTGCAGTCCATGGGATTCTCACACTGTATAATTCCACCCAAATTTCTCCAGTTGGTGGAAGCCACACACGATAACTGACACACCATTGTGTATTATTCCTTTCAATGCCAGGGTTGCTGTTAGATTCTGAAGTGTGGGAAACCTAACAGAAGATGCTCACTGCAGATACATTGGCCCGTCCATGCGCTTGGCTCCAGAACAATCATAACAGCCATCACAACTTTCAATTTTTATTTTATTTTTTAAACCTCACTTGGGATACATTTGGTCTGTTCTGATATCCCTCCAAGTTGGTGTATTATTTTTGGATCAAATGGCTGGATGAGCTCCATTTGCATCTTATCTGTCCCTATCGCTTCTTAATACTTTCTTAATCACGTCTAAATAACAGGCCGCGAGAAAGGAAAACAGGAGGCAGCTGATGGGACGTGTCTCTTGTAAGAGAAGCATCAAAGCGGGGAATCCTCCTGAGGACCTAAGAGGTTATATTAGCAGCCATATGAATAATGTTTCATGGGGGGTATTGGTCCCCGGTTAATTGTAAAGTTAAACATGAATATAGTGTTCCACTCATTATTAACTTGTTCTCCAAATCAGGAGATGTCATTGGCGAGCCGAATGACTTTTCATTAAAGGCCATCACCCTCTTCCCCCACCTTTGATGATTTGAAAGATAACCTTGGAGTGGGGAGTCCTTTCTTCTTTTCCCCCTATGTGCTGACCTAGGGCCTAGGGTGCTTCTCAGTTCCTCTGCTCAAAGGGCACGCGGAAAATAAATATCTTGTTCTTTACAGTCCGAAGCAAGGCTGATGTCACTCTGAAAAGTTCAGCTCAAGAGTCCATAAAAGGATTGCTGGCCAAGGTGCTTGAAAGGAGTCAGGCATGTTGTAAACCCACTTGCCTGGTGCTGGAGGCTGTTTATGTGAGAAATGTGGCACTGAACCACCTCTTTCCCCTACCCACAAATGGTGGAATCAGTAGATAGCTTGCCAACCAGTCAGCTGACAGGAGACACTTTAGTGGGCATAATAGCAGAGCTGGCTTTACTCTTAGCTTTTAGGCCTTATTCAAGGTGCTGGTTCTCACTGTGTAAAGCCTTAATGGCTTGTTTCCTGCCTGACCAGGTTATCCAAAAGACCTCCTGCTCCTATGAACCTTAAAGATGACGTCCAACAGGTAGATGGCGACCTACTGGTAGATCACTGAACGTCTGTGGTAGATCACTGGCTCCCCCCGCCCCCCCCCCCCCGAATCTCAACAACTTTAAAACTTTAGCCCTAGCCCTGGAGCCCCCCCAAAATTGGGCTTTCCTCCTCCCTTAAAAAAGTTCAACAACTTTGACCTGAACCCCCCCCCAAAACCAAGGTTTTCCTTCCCAAAAAAGCCCAACAACTTTGACCTGAACCACCCAAAAGGGGATAGATCACTGCCAGTTTTTAACTCTGTGAGTAGATTGCAGTCTCTTGGGACTTGGCCACCCCAACTTAGATCATCTGGGGAACTTCTGCACCGCACTCTGGATATTATCATATGGCAGTGACCCCAAAATGGGCATTTTCTGCTGGCTTCCCTGCAGAATGCCCTTCCCACTGTCTTATGCAAAGCATCAGCCATCAGTTGCTTCAGACATCTTGTAAAGATTTAACTTTTTGCCCAGGTTTTCCCTGACCTAGAAGAATGGACCCTGTTTTATGTGTTTGAATCCTCTGAATGCCTGTTTTGTTTGCTTTTTCAAGCAATTATTAATTTTCAGATGTATTTTTAATTTTTTGATGTATTTCTATTTTAATCAGTATTGTTTTATACTGTACATAGGGTGTCTTGCATAAAGATTTCTGAAATATTAACCATTTTAGAAACTCTTCTCTCATCACCATAATATTACACACCACCCCAATCTCTGAGGGGTGTGAGATTCCAGGGTCTCTGTCTCTGTTTGGACAACGAGGCACAGTGGAGTCTGTGGTGTCTTTGTGATATAGGGTTTATTTACACATGTATACAACCTACGTATGTCTAGATGGAGAGAGTGCAGAACATTCACACCCCAAGAAGGTCCTGTTTCTCCCATTGTTGCAGCCTGAAAGCAAGAGATCCAAGCATCGTGTCTGATCTCTCCGCAGCATAAAACGCACTTCCCACTTTCTGCTCTGACCCCCTCCAGCTTGCAAAAGTGACACTTTTTGCTGTTTGCTTACCACTTAGTAATTCTGCCCCTCCCTCCTGAAACTAACAATCTCTCAGCTCATCCCCATTTTCTGTTGGCCTAGAGGGTCTCTGCCAATGGTCTTCTTAACAGGTTAATGGCTCACCACCTCCTCCTCCTCCTCCTCCTCCTCCTCCTCCTCCTCCTCCTCCTCCTCCTCCTCCTCCTCCTCCTTCTTCTTCTTCTTCTTCTTCTTCTTCTTCTTCTTCTTCTTCTTCTTCTTCTTCTTCTGCAATCACTCATAGCAGAGTAAGATTGTCTTCCATAAACATGGTTTTAACAATGATTCCATAAGTGACTGTGGAGGCCAGTTCTGGATCCACACGTCCTTCCACAGTGGGGACGTTGGTTTCCTGGTGGAAGTTGATCACGGTGTGGATTTGCCAAGCATGCCTTCCTCTTAGTACGTTTCTCCTTTGCATCCTTTGTTCGAGTGTCTCCTTTGTTCGAGTGTCTTCAAAGCCCATGACACCTTTGACACCTGTTCTCCACTTGGAGCACTCGCAGGCCAGTGTTTCCCAATTGTTGGTGTTCATACTACATGGCTCACCATTCCTCTTGATCGTTCTTTTGCCAGGAGGTTTTCCACACATGGAAAAGCTGGTTTTAACTCCAGCCTCAACTAGACTCAAGAATTTAAGGGTATGCATAAACCCTTTACTGAATCCAGATATTTTAGGGGAGTCTTGCCACCCCCCCCAAAAAAAAAACCAGTAACATTTGCATCTCTTCAAATAATCAAAATACCCCCAGTTTACAGAGTGCAAATAGATTGGTGAGCTGGTGACAGTAGAGA
Organism: Podarcis muralis; assembly: GCF_964188315.1. Taxonomy (NCBI): domain Eukaryota; kingdom Metazoa; phylum Chordata; class Lepidosauria; order Squamata; family Lacertidae; genus Podarcis; species Podarcis muralis. Next base: position 66,835,794 of record NC_135664.1, on the reverse strand, counting down.
GAAATTTCAACTGATCTCTAAAAACATCACAAGGATTCCGACAGGAAAATATATATTCATGGGCAAAACGTCCAGGGCAAACTTCAGCTGATGCTTGAGAGGGGCAGCAGATTTTGGTAGGCGTGTGACAATATCGCTGCTTTAGCGTGTGTTTATTTGAGGGTGGTTTTACACTCCCAAACGTTTCCTGGTGGTAGACCTAAAACGCACAGCAGGCGGGCAATTTCCAGCTGGGTGGAGGGTAGCTAGAAATGGCACTGATGAGTTGGTAAAACTGATCTTATTATTGTTCCTCCCAAGCCCCTTTCAGGGTCCTGCTCTGAACTTGGCCTTCTCGTTACTTTAGTGAAACCCAACCCAGAAAAAACAGAGAGATGGCTGATAAGGCCGAGGCTAAAAAGTTCAATCTGTGGGGATGGAGGATTCATTTCAGCCCATTGGGGACTTGCTCTTCTGCTAAGTGGTGACATAATTGCAGGACGGGGGTCCCTGGGGGTCCCTGGCGGGCTGTCTCCCTATTGCCAGCTCTGCTGCATAAGAATGTCGACTCTCGCATTAAGAGAGCCACGAGCCTTGCTGAACCAATTAGCCCATTCAATATGGGACAGGCGACATATTGAAGGATATCAATACTTCCTCTAGCCTTGTGCCTATAGACACTTGGCTCCCACACTCTGCCTCCTGTTCCCTGCCTTCCCTGAACCATCTTGCTTCATAACACATGTTTTAAACTTCTTGTGGAAGCTCAAGGCCATTTGCACCAATGGCATATCCTCCAACATTTCTCCACTGAAAATAGGGATGTCCTATTTAATAATAATATTAATAATAAAAGTAATAATAATAATAATAATAATAATAATAATACCCCCTCATCTGACTGGGTTGCCCCATCCATTCCAGGCGGCTTCAAACATATATAAAAGCATGATAAAACATTAAACATTATAAAAACCTTCCCTATGCAAGGCTGCCTTCAGATGTCTTCCAAAGACTGTATAGTTACTTACCTCCTTAGCTCAGGGGGTCACATAACTCCAGACCCTCTAACATTTCTCCAGTGAAAATAGAGGCATCCTAAGGAAAAGATAAGGGATGCGGGTGGCGCTGTGGGTTAAACCACAGAGTCTAGGGCTTGCCGATCAGAAGGTCGGAGGTTCGAATCCCCACGACGGGGTGAGCTCCCATTGCTCAGTCCCTGCTCCTGCCCACCTAGCAGTTCGAAAGCACGTCAAAGTGCAAGTAGATAAATAGGTACCGCTCCGGCAGGAAGGTAAACGGCGTTTCCATGCGCTGCTCTAGTTCACCAGAAGCGGCTTAGTCCTGCTGGCTACATGACCCGGAAGCTGTACACAGGCTCCCTCGGCCTATAGAGCGAGATGAGCGCCGCAACCCCAGAGTCGGCCATGACTGGACCTAATGGTCAGGGGTCCCTTTACCTTTACCTTTACGGAAAAGATAGACATTCCAGTATCAAATCAGAAACTGGGAGGGCTTCTGTAAATCTGTCCATGGTAGATAGGGACACTTGGAGGTTCTGCAATGGCCACAATAGCACTTTGCAGTTATTGACAATACAGTGGAACTTCGGTAGTTGAACGCAATCCTTTCCGGAAGACTGTTCAGCTTCCGAAACGTTTGACAACCGAGGCTCAATTGCCAGTCAGCAAAATCGATTGAAAAAATGGAGAAACGCACCTTGGAAGCTGTTTGACTTCCGAGGCCCGTTCGAAAATGGAAGCATTCATTTCCGAGTTGTAAGCATTCGGGTTCCAAATTGTTCAGCTTCTGAAGAGTTCGACAACCGAGGTTCCACTTCAATGGCTTTAAAAATAAAACCTGGCCTTCTTCCAAGCTGGGAAAGACCTTAGATGAGAGGCCTATATGTTGCACACAGAAGGTTCTGGGTTCAATCTTCCACACCTTCAGGCAGGGCTGGAAGTGGCCCCCATCTGAATTCCTGCAGAGCCACTGCTGGTGTAGATAATACTGGGCTTGGCGGACTTGTCTCAGGCAGCTTCTTGCTGTTCCAGTGCTCAGAGTCTTCCCAACCGGAGGTCTTTCACAACACACCAGCAAGGTAGGCTAGTATGAGAAATGGCGACTGACCCAAGGTCACCCAAGGAGATTCCTGGCTGAGAAAGGATTGATAAAATGTCCAAGGCACACAGTAGCAACTGGGTGCCCACTGGGGTGGTTGGAGTGAAATGTATGGAGCCCAAAAGCTGCAACCAGTGCCAGACAGAGCTAACTCATTCTAGTTTTGTCTCCATCTTACTCACTGCTGAATTTTACTACTACTACTACTACTACTACGGGACACGGGTGGCACTGTGGGTTAAACCATAGAGCCTCGGGCTTGCCGATCAGAAGGCTGGCAGTTTGAATCCCTGCAACGGAGTGAGCTCCCGTTGCTCAGTCCCTGCTCCTGCCAACCTAGCCGTTCAAGAGCACACAGCACAAGTAGATAAATAGGTACCGCTCTGGTGGGAAGGTAAACAGCGTTTCTGTGCGCTGCTCTGGTTTGCCAGAAAGTGGCTTAGTCATGCTGGCCGCATGACCCGGAAGCTGTACGCCGGCTCCCTCGGCCAGTAAAGCGAGATGAGCAGCGCAATCCCAGAGTCGGCCATGACTGGACCTAACGGTCAGGGATCCCTTTACCTTATACTACTAATACTACTATCAAATTTACATGCCACCCAGTGCTGGATTAAACCCTATGGAGGTTCCTAGGCAGTCGAAATCTCTCTCTCTCTTTGCCCCCCTGCAAAGTATCTCCTAATAAGTTTCTGATTTTACCAACCAACCATTTTTATAAACCAATTTCAATATCAAATTAATATTATTTTGATCTGTTGTCTTGGGCCCCTAAAAAGCCGATGACTACTCTGCCTGTTTCGTAATCCTGCACTGATACTGCTCATCGTTTGAGGAACCCAGGGTGGTTTTCAGTATAAAAGTACAAAAATGTATCACATAATGACAAAGAAAAAAGAATAACCCCAGCTCTGCTTTAAAGGGCCATAGATTGTTTAATTAGCCACAGGCCTGGCAGAAGAGGAACATTTTTGTCTTGTGCCTAAAGTTATGCAATGAAGGTGCCAGGTGAACCTCCCTATCTATCTCCTTATGATACTTACACCAGCTGGACCCCAATTAACCTTTAAAACAGAAATCCAACAGTTAGCTGCTGCAATATCTTTAAGTTCAACACACTGCAAACATTTTTGCTCTGGGTTTAGATTTGCCAGTGCTGGTTGCCAAATGGCTAAGGAAACTGTGTTTCTATGCTGCTGTTAAAACAGTCCAACATAATGCACAGTTGAGATGGGTTTATTTTCGGGTGGGGGCGGCTGGCTAAACAAATGTAGAATGTGCAAATGCAAGAGCTCTGAATAAGTGGTCAAATAAACATATTAGCTGGCAAAATATAAGGTTTGGCAAACACATCTGTGATCACCATATTGCTTTGAAACCATTTAAGGCCTCCATTTGTGATTGCAGCCATTCCATAACATGCCATTCCCTGCTTGCACCCCCCATTTAAGTGGTTAGAGACACCCTTGTGTTTAGTCTATTAAAAAGAGACCAGGCATATTTCGGGAACAATGGTCTGGGTGACCGAGGTGTCAGTTACACTAATACATGAAGTAGCTGTAAGTCAGGTCAAAATACCATGACTTTTCTTTCTTTCTTTCTTTCTTTCTTTCTTTCTTTCTTTCTTTCTTTCTTTCTTTCTTTCTTTCTTTCTTTCTTCGGTAACTTCCTTTGTCTTAAGGGAAGGGCCTAGCTCAATGGAAGAACATCTGTTTTGTTTGCAGAAAGCCACAGGTTCAAACCCTGGCCTCTCCAGGTAGGGCTAAGAAATACAGTGGTACCTTGGTTCTCAAACACCTTGTTACTCAAACACCTAGGTTCCCAAACACCGAAAACCCAGAAGTAAGTGTTCCAGTTTTTTAATGATTTTTAGAAGCTGAATATCTGATGCAGTTATCAGCTATTGTTTCTGGGGTGCCTGCACCAATCAGAAGCTGTGCCTCGGTTTTGGAAAATGTTTGTTTTTGCTATTTGTTTTGTGTTTTTGAGGCTTTTCGGTTAATTTTTTTTTGTGACTGTGTGGAACCCAGTTCAGCTACTGATTGATTGATTGATTGTGTGACTGCGGAAATGAATGAAAGCCCCCCATCCATGCAATACTGATAGTACAGTACATTGATTATTTCTTTCATTTTATGGATCAATGGTCTCATTAGAAAGTAAAATTCATGTTAAATTGCTCCTTTAGGGGTTGTTTGTAAAAGTCTGGAACGGATTAATCCATTTTGCATTGCTTTCTATGGGAAAGCGCGTCTTGGTTTTGGAATGCTTTGGTTTTGGAACGGACTTCCAGAACGGATTAAGTTCAAAAACCAAGGTACCACTGTACTGTACTCTCTCACCTGAAACACTGTGAGTCAGTGTAGACAAAGCCCTGTGTTTAGAGGGAGGCCAACATAAGCTAGAGACAGTTGCCTGGATGAGTTTTCTTTTATGCTGGCTAAACATTTGTTTTTCAGCAGACAAAGATACTTAGCGAAGTTCTGTCAGACTCCTTCCCTTCCCCAGGGCTACAACTGTTTTGCACAAAGATACAGCAACTCGGGCTTTCAGAGGATCTCCTGGGTGCTGTGGCTTTCCTAGTCACCAAGGCCATGTTAAAAACTAGGCTGTGGGACATAGATCGGCAGGAACTAATCTCAGCTGCAGAAAAAACATGTTCCCTGTTAAGTTGGGGGTGTACATATCAGACGACACAGTGATTCTTCCAAAGCAGCTCTTTATTTGTAAGCTGGAACAGAACTGAACTGAGGAGCTCAATCAGCCTGCTTATATAGAGCTCCAGAGCAATCGTAACTGTTGCAACTTTCTAAAACTATCCAATCACTGCACATCACTTTTGATTCTTCATTTGCATACAGACTATCCAGTCACTGAATGTCACTTTTGATCCTTCATTTGCATAACTATCTACAGTATCCCCCTGCTGGCCCAGGGTGAGAACTTCAGTACATAACATTCCCCTCTTTATTTTTGACTCTCTTGGGTGCAGGAATTTAAGCTTAATTACTTAAAATTTTTGTTTAACCCACAAGAAGGAAGGGCTTTTTCACTGGCTAGGTTCAATTCTAATCCTTCTAACCTCCTTTGGGGTTGGTTTGTGGGTTTGGCAGAAGGAGATAGGATCTGCCCATGCGATGCCCACCTGGTGGAAACTCTAGCTCACATGGCCCTTAAATGTAAAATGTATGGTGATCTCCACCAACAATTTCTAGACCATGTATGTATTCCAGTATGGAAACCAGAGACAGAGGTTATATGCTTCTTATTACAGGGGAGAGACCAGGAGCTCACCAAGACAGTAGCTAAGTTCCTCTGTTTGATCTTTTGTCGCTGAAGTACGCTACAGGATCCTGCCCTTGCTGGAGACCCACAGAGATTAAATAAATTGCTCTCCTCTTCTTCCCTTTGGCAAATAACTGTACTGTTGATATGGTGATGAGATCGCACTGGCCTGTTTATTTTGAATGTTTGTATGTGGTGCCAATAAAGGTTTGATGATGATGATGATGATGAGTGTAGACAATTCTGAGTTAGAGAGACCCATGGCTTGATGCAATGCAGTGGTACCTCGGGTTAAGTATTTAATTCGTTCCAGAAGTCTGTTCTTAACCTGAAACTGCTCTTAACCTGAAGCACCACTTTAGCTAATGGGGCCTCCTGCTGCCGCTGTGCCGCCAGAGCACGATTTCTGTTCTTATCCTGAAGCATAGTTCTTAACCCGAGGTACTATTTCTGGGTTAGCAGAGTCTGTAACCTGAAGCGTATGTAAACTGAAGTGTATGTAACCCAAGGTACGACTGTATAAGCCAGATACACTCATGGCTCCGCAGAAGGCAGCTTCTTCTGTTGGTGGGGGACCAGCTTTGTGCTGCATCACCATCAAGTTCTTGCACTAAAGTCGCCTTGGCATTTTCGCTTTCTCAGAGTCGCCTTCCTCCAGCGTCTCTCAGCACCAGCTGTGTGTTCGAAGGAGCGCTGCCCTAGTTGAGCAACTTTCATCTTCACTCATTTGACCTCTTAAGGACTTAATCTCACGTATAGCTGTTAAGTAGGGGAGAGTTTCTAAGAAGGTAGCTGTGTCTCTCCCCCCCTCCTTCTCCTCTCTCTCTCTCCCCCTTCTTTCTATGGCAAATACGATCCAGGGTGTTTGAAAAATTTGAGAATTTCTACCCAGGCTAATCCTTTTAAACCTAGCTATGCTTATTAGCTTTCTTTGAACAGATAAGGCTTAAAGAGATGTGTCATTTGAAGAAGGGAAGTCAATTTTTAACCGCAAAGACGGCTACAAAACAGGGGGGAACACAGAAGGTGAAGCGTGGCGTGTGATGAAATGGTGGCGATACACACAGCTTCTAAATCTCTCCTAAAACTATATTGTCGGAATGACAGAAATTACTAGTGAGCTGTTATGGTTTTAGGAGCTATAGGGCATCAGCCTATTTAGTGGGTGCTAAGAAGGCACACAATTCCCTCCCTGTCTCTCAAGTCTCTCCCGATGGCGTGGCAGCCATCGCTTCGTCCTCCCCCCCTCAGTACTTCCTGACAAGAGTCTCGAATTTATCAGCTAGTGGCTTGAAATGTAAAGATAGGAGGGAGGGAGACAGAGAAAGAGCTCCCTACTTTATCCATCTGTAAGGGCGGAGAAGGATTCATAAACCCCTTTGAATCCAAATGGCAAATTTTAATTGAGCTCTTCCCTATCCCGCATGATTTATGGGATGCATCTGCCTCTTTAATTAATGCAGATACTGAGGAACGATGCGCCGCCTGCGTGAGGTTGCTGTGGCGAGCCTCCAAACATGTCCGCCGTGGCTAGGCATCTCCTCGTTATTGCGGCGCTGTTTAGAGCAGCTGTCGGCCGAGTTGAAAGACAGGTTTCATTAAAATATCAGCGGCGCGTTTGGACCAGAGACCGTTACCAGGAATATTGCCGGATCGCCTCCGAAGGCCGTTGCCAAGAGCTAACGTTCGCCTGTCCCGTCGAATGCTTATCTTAATGTTTGTTTACAGCTAATATTTCAAACAGGAACTTCTGAGTTTCCGAGAGAGTTTCTTCAAGGAGTCCTTTGAAAAGTGTCTTATCCCCTAAACACACACAAACACACCTAAATGGAGAGTTGAGCATAAAGGCACCTATATTTAGTCACAAGCCTATAGGTTGTCTATGGTTTGTCTGCCTCCAGGCCTCCCTTCTCATTGGCCAAGCTGCTGTGATGTCATGGCATGTTCATAAGCATTCTAAACCCTTCTGAGAAAACTGTCAGCCACAGTGTTATGAAAGAGCGATGGTTTTCTGGGGCAGGATGGGGGGAAATCACTTGGCCTGGGGGGGAAAGGAAACTTGGGCAAGCCTTAGGAGCCGGAGAGCTCTGTTGGCAAGCATTAGAGGAGAGATTCAGAGAAACTGGGGGAGGAGGGAGGCTGAAGGACGAGAGGCCAATGGTGGGATGTGTAGTTGGCTAAGGAGCAGGAATGTGAGAGGATAATGTACTTTGAAGTGGTACTAGGGTTGCCATATTTAAAAAAGTAAAATTCCTAACACCTGCAAATTTGTTCAGCTTTTTTGGGGAAACAAACCCAAATAGTTGAGCTTTTTTCTGGGAAATCTAACCCCCAAATATTGATTTTTAAGCTTTTTGAGTTGTTTCCGATGCTTTTTCCATCACGTTGCCATACACCCGAGTTTTCCACGATGTCCCCCACACCCCCAATGCCATTTTTATACCTGAAAACCAGGACATGTCAGGAATAAGTGGTACAGGATCTTATTACCACTGAATTCGGGGCTGGCCCACCCATGAAGGAGAGAAGCAGTTGCTGCAGGCAGTGCCATGCTACCTTGTTTAGTCGTTTAGTCGTGTCTGACTCTTCGTGACCCCATGGACCAGAGCACGCCAGGCACTCCTGTCTTCCACTGCCTCAAACTCATGCTGGTAGCTTCGAGAACACTGTCCACCCATCTTGTCCTCTGTCATCACCTTCTCCTTGTGCCCTCCATCTTTCCCAACATCAGGGTCCTTTCCAGGGAGTCTTCTCTTCTCATGAGGTGGCCAAAGTATTGGAGCCTCAGCTTCAAGATCTGTCCTTCCAGTGAGCACTCAGGGCTGATTTCCTTAAGAATGGATAGGTTTGATCTTCTTGCAGTCCATGGCACTCTCAAGAGTCTCCTCCAGCACCATAATTCAAAACCTAGGTAATGGATTCTTTAACAGGCATGGTATGGATCGAAACAGGGGCAGCAGGGCAGGGCATCACTTCCTGTTTCGCCTCAGATGGTGAAATGGGATGCACCACCCCTGACTGAAATCTGGGGAAACCCCAAATCCAATGACAAATTTTTAGCTGCACCCATTAATTTAGATGATTTTATGTGTTTGCCTTTGCACAGGGCACAGGGTGGCTAATCATATTAGTAATTATAAGAATCAGCGTAATAATAAGTCAAGAGGACATAAAATCAATTAAAAAGACACAAAAATGCAAATCATAGCGGCAGTCAGAGGCACCAGGTTGCCCCCAAGATTGGGGGGCCAGCACACATTGGGTGTGTGTGACAGTATTATGTCTACTGTATTTGGATGTTTAGAGCAGAGCAACTTAGAATCATAGAATTGTAGAGTTGCAAGAGACCCCCAGGATAATCTAGTCCTGCACAATTCTGTGTCCAGGGCAGCTGTTTATCAGCTCCATCTGGGACGCAGGTTGAGACCCTACCTACCCACAGACTGTCTCACCAGAGTGGTGCATGCTCTAGTTATCTCTCACTTGGACTACTGCAATGCGCTCTACGTGGGGCTAACTTTGAAGGTGACCCAGAAACTACAACTAATCTAGAATGCGGCAGCTAGACTGGTGACTGGGAGCGGCCGCCGAGACCACATAACACCAGTCTTGAAAGACCTACATTGGCTCCCAGTATGTTTCCGAGCACAATTCAAAGTGTTGGTGCTGACCTTTAAAGCCCTAAACAGCCTCGGCCCAGTATACCTGAAGGAGCGTCTCCACCCCCATCGTTCAGCCTGGACACTGAGGTCCAGCACTGAGGGCCTTCTGGTGGTTCCCTCGCTGTGAGAAGCCAAGTTACAGGGAACCAGGCAGAGGGCCTTCTCGGTAGTGGCACCCGCCCTGTGGAACGCCCTCCCACCAGATGTCAAAGAGAAAAACAACTACCAGACTTTTAGAAGACATCTGAAGGCAGCTCTGTTTAAGGAAGCTTTTAATGTTTAATAGGTTATTGTATTTCAGTGTTCTGTTGGAAGCCGCCCACAGTGGCTTGGGAAACCCAGTCAGATGGGTGGGATATAAATAAATTATTATTATTATTATTATTATTATTATTATTATTATTATTATTATTCTATGCCCAACATGAGGCTTGAACCCACAAACCTTAAATTAAGAGTCTCATACTCTACTCCCAGTAGTGCTTCCATTTCCACGAGAGAGAGAGAGAGAGAGAGAGAGAGAGAGAGATCTACACATAATTTGTTATAAAAATCCATACTTGGGAAAGAAAACCTGAATTAATGTTGCTCAATTTTTGACTTGCTCTTTCTTCCCTTCGCAATAGTTCATCATGAGAGTACAAAGCCCGGAGGTATCTTAAAATTTCTTCTTCTTTTTTAAAGGAACCAAAATAGGAACACATAAGGCTATAGGCTCCAATCGCCACTGCTGAGATTGCCTCTCTGTGTCTGTGGATTTTAGATGCAATTACAAGGGAGAAAGCAGGAAGCCAAGCAAAACAGACACGGCCGCTAATACTCTATCTGTCAGTCACAAAGATGAGCTTCTCACTCCTGGCTTTTACCAAATTAACACATCAGTGACTTATGCATAACTCGGGACTTTAATTCACAGCTTGACAAACCATAAACAAGAAAGCCAAGGTACGATTCCCCCACACCCAATTTCTCTGCAAATGCTTAAAAAATAGAAAGACATTCTATCAAATCGACTGGGCCCTGCGAGAAGATTAAACGATGCGTTAGATGCATTTCCATAGACATGATGGTCCACAAGCTTGGGCAGTAATGTTTCCATTTTCAATCTTCAGGTGGACCATAGAAGATTGATTTGTTCGTTCAGTGCTGTATCTAGGTAAGGCTTACCATCAAACGGAAGATTTGTGTTTTCAAAGTAACCCAAGGGTCTTATTTCATTTTTATGGTCCACAACCCTACCTGTTAATTTTGTGACTCCCCCCCTTTTAAAATTTAGCCATGATTACATTTAGATCTCACCTGTCCTCTAAGAAGCTCAAAGTGGCCCGTAGGAGTCTTCCCCTTCTATATCCTCACAAACCAGTGTGACGTAGTGGTTAAGAGCGGTGGACTCGTAATCTGGTGAACTGGGTTTGGGTCTCTGCTCCTCCACATGCAGCTGCTGGGTGACCTTGGGCTAGTCACACTTCTCTGAAGTCTCTCAGCCCCACTCACCTCACAGAGTGTTTGTTGTGGGGGAGGAAGGGAAAGGAGATTGTTAGCTGCTTTGAGACTTCTTAAAGGGACCCCTGACAGTTAGGTCCAGTAGCGGACCACTCTGGGGTTGCGGCGCTCATCTTGCTTTACTGGCTGAGGGAACTGGTGTTTGCCCGCTGACAGCTTCCGGGTCATGTGGCCAGCATGACAAAGCCACTTCTGGTGAACCAGAGCAGCGCACGGAAACACTGTTTACCTTCCTGCCTCAGCAATACCTATTTATCTACTTGCACTGGGGTGCTGTTGAACTGCTAGGTTGGCAGGAGCTGGGACCGAGCAACAGGAACTCACTCCGTCGCAGGGATTTGAACCGCCAACCTTCCAATTGGCAAGCCCATGAGGCTCAGTGGTTTAGACCACAGCGCCACCCGCGTCCATGAACCATTGCACTGGTTATGAATGGTATGAAGAGGGCTGTTTTCAACTGGAATTCAGTTTGGGCATCTCAGGGGGGAGCCATTGCCATTATAAGAAAATAAGGGAGGAGTTTATGCTGAGTTCTGGCACTTCTTTTTCAAGAAAAAATAGCACTGTGTATGCATGTTTTTCCTGTATAATATGTGGCCGCCGGAATCAGTACTGGCCAGCTCACATGTTTCCATGTATGCAGACACACCAAGCACTTGATCGTTCTGTTTTTGCCGCTTGCCTGAAACCAGGGTCACATTCAATTCTATGACACCACTTTAAACAGTGGTATAATTCTGGGGTGGGACGCAGGTGGCGCTGTGGGTAAAACCTCAGTGCCTAGGACTTGCCAATCGCATGGTCGGTGGTTCGAATCCCCATGGCGGGGTGAGCTCCTGTCTTTCGGTCCCAGCTCCTGCCCACCTAGCAGTTCGAAAGCACCTCTAAGTGCAAGTAGATAAATAGGTACCGTCTTATAGCGGGAAGGTAAATGGCATTTCCGTGTGCTGCGCTGGTGCTGGCTTGCCAGAGCAGCTTCGTCACGCTGGCCACGTGACCCGGAAGTGTCTCTGGACAGCGCTGGCCCCTGGCCTCTTAAGTGAGATGGGCGCACAACCCTAGAGTCGGACACGACTGGCCTGTACGGGCAGGGGTACCTTTACCTTTACCTTTTATGATTCTGGGAGCTGTAGTGCGTAAAGGATGCTGAGAATTGTTAGGAACCCTGTATTCCCTTCCAGAGCTACAATTCCCAGAGCTACAATTCCTTTTGAAAAGGGATTGGTTATTGAACGTAGTTCTTTGTTAACAAGCCACACTCAGATGAAAAAAAGAAAAGAAAAACAACATTTTTCATTTAAGTACAACACATCCAAACCTTTAACAAAATTATGTCAGGATAGTAGATGATACAGGCAAAAGTTAATAAGAAAGATTATTATTTAGCCACCTGTTGTGGTGCAAAAATGAGAAAGAAGACTATTATCATCTGTGGTGGAAATGTTCAGTGGCTAAAAAATATTGGGAGGCAAAAATAATTTATAATAGAAAAGATTCCAGGCTATGAAATTCAATTAAATCCTGTCTTCCCCCTCCCTTTTGAACTATACTGAGAGATCAATCTATCAGACAGATAAAGAATTAGTAATTCATATGGTTACTGCAGCAGGGGTAATTTACACAGAACATCGGAGGTCTCAAAACCAACCTTTAGTAAAAGAATGATCAGGTCAAATTATCTCATTACATATAAACCACAGAGAAAAGACATTTGCTGATTACTTTTAATGTAGTTTATAGTTATTGTGATATTTCTGTATTTTAATTATTGTGATTTTGGATTTGAGTGCATTGTTATTTTGTTCACTGACGAGCTTTATATCAATCTGTCTAACAAAGGGTGTTGTGTACATAATGTTGCAATACTTTTGAAAAGGACTGGATTTTAAATTGAATACTGCAAAGGCGATTTAAATTATTGAAAGGCTAGTTTTCTTACTGTTTTGAAGTTAAGTATATCAGTCTTCTTACAAATACCAGATATGAAAATGTATGTTTTGGAAGTGTAACCAATTGTTTTATCTTAAAAATAAAATAAAAACCTGCATTTACATTAAAAAAGGAAAGAAAAACAAATCTTAAGAGATGAAAGTCTGCATTTTAAAATTCTTCTCTCGCTTATCCTGATGGTAGCACAGAGGGAATAGAAGGGGCAGAGAATTCTTTCTCCACTTCATAACACAAGGAATTGAGTGCAAGTGGTCAGGGGCTGCCCACCTCACAATAATGTGATGTCATAATGTTGTCATGTGATGTCAGGAATGAGCCAGCTCCAAGCAAAGGTTTGCAGCCAACGGAAGAAGCAGCCAGGAACAGAGAGGCTTAGATGTTAGTCAGGCAGGGGAGAGCTGGCAGCTGCAGACTTCGGCTCTTCCTGACCTTGACGGGCAGGCTGATAAGGCAGCAGCTGAGAGCAGGATGGAGCACAGTCAAAGCTCGCAGGAAGCACAAAACAGTGTGAATAAACTCAGAGGCAGCCTCTCAGAACAGGAAGAGGTTGGAGTTGATCCAATAAGTCCACACAGTTGGCTAATGGGAGGGCTGCTAGACAGGAAACAAAACAAGAGACATAAGGTGCAAAAGTTCAATACAGTGGTACCTCGGGTTAAGTACTTAATTCATTCCGGAGGTCCATACTTAACCTGAAACTGTTCTTAACCTGAAGCACTTTAGCTAATGGGGCCTCCTGCTGCTGCCGCGCCGCAGGAGCACAATTTCTGTTCTCATCTTGCAGCAAAGTTCTTAACCTGAAGCACTATTTCTGGGTTAGTGGAGTCTGTAACCTGAAGCGTATGTAACCCGAGGTACCACTGTCGATGCCGGAAGAAGTCTTCAGAAGGGTCATCTTGAGTAATGATGCTGGAGGCTTTGTTAGAGCCATCCGGAGCTATCTGTTTTTGCAATAAATCCTCCTTTTTAATTATCTACGCTTACTGTGTCATCAAGCTGGGAACCTGGAGTCCTGAAATGTGATTGGCAGATGGATGCCACCTGGCAATCTGTCAAGTTCGGTCCATGATAGGGATCTGGCTTGTGAAGACTAAAATATCCCCCACCCCCGTATCAGGACAATTTTAATATCTCTGTTATTTCTTAGAAGAAGGAGGAGGAGGAGGAGGAGTTTGGATTTGATATCCCGTTTTATCACTACCCAAAGGAGTCACAAAGCGGTTAACATTCTCCTTTCCCTTCCTCCCCCACAACAAACACTCTGTGAGGTGAGTGAGGCTGAGAGACTTCAGAGAAGTGTGACTGGCCCAAGGTCACCCAGCAGCTGCATGTGGAGGAGCGGAGACACGAACCCAGTTCACCAGATTACGAGTCTACCGCTCTTAACCACTACACCACACTGGCTCTCTCTCTCATGGTATCATGAACAGATGATGCCAGGCATGAGAAGGCAGACTCCTTGGGCATCTGCGAAGGCCCCTTTCTGGTGTTCTAAGCAATGCCTGTAGGCTGGATCTGAGAGATAGCCACCATGTTAATTTCCCACAATGCTGTTGTGAGCATTGTGAGACATCAAAATGGCCGCCAGCTCCCGGCCCAGAGTCTCGGCACTGGTTGGACTGCTGCCACCCCTACTGACAGGTAAGCATGCTTGTGCGATGTGTGTGCATCTCCCCAGGCCTGGAACTATACCTGAAACCGATCCAAACAGCTTATATCTTGGAAGGGCCATAGATCAGTGGCAGAGAATCTGTTTTTCATGCAGAAGGTCCCTATTTCAACTCCCCACCAGGTGCGGCTGGGAAAGAGACCCTGATTGAGTCAGAGTAGACAACGTTCACCTAGATGAGTCAATGGTCTGAGTATAAGGTAGCTTTCTATGTTCCTATGTTATGTCAACCAGTTAATTGAATGTCACATTTCAATGGAAAAGAAAAGGGTGTATGTATGTGTCTTACATTGTGTTCTTTTTTTAAAAAAAAGAAAAAGGATGGTATATTATTACAGTTGCAACAACACTTTTGACCTCTCCATCCATGGTGCAGGTGTCCTATTCAGCCTCGCTCACTCATAACTGGAGTCATGCAGCCATTGTGATTCCTGCAAAGCAGGAAGGTGGGGTGGTACTTGGTTGACCATGACCATGACCTTTGTAGTGGGTGGATTCTCTTGCAGAGATAACAGGAGAAGATGTCCATGTAAACCTAGCATGTGAACCCGGTTAGGTATTCTGTACGAGTGGGGCAATGGACGGAACCTTTGGAGTTGGATATGGGATACCAAGGCCTGCCGCACGGAGCATATCAGGTAGCTGTGGAAACAAAAATCCTTGTCTCTCAACAAGCTGGCATACAATATGGGTTCGCTGTGAGAAGAGGACGGCTGCGAATGACCACAATTTCATTTTGCATCGCAGCTGGCCGCACAATGGAGGAGTCATCTGATTGAGAAACGGGGGGATACAATTAATTTTCAGCCCATGGGATGCATATTTATTTATTTATTTATTTATTTGATGCTAACTCTAAGGACGAACACGGGTGGCACTGTGGGTTAAACCACAGAGTCTAGGACTTGCCGAACAGAAGGTCAGCGGTTCGAATCCCCGCGATGGGGTGAGCTCCCGTTGCTCGGTCCCAGCTCCTGCCCACCTAGCAGTTCGAAAGCACGCCAAAGTGCAAGTAGATAAATAGGTACCGCTCTGGCGGGAAGGTAAACGGCGTTTCCGTGCGCTGCTCTGGTTCACCAGAAGTGGCTTAGTCATGCTGGCCACATGACCCGGAAGCTGTATGCTGCCTTCCTTGGCCAGTAAAGCGAGATGAGCACCGCAACCCCAGAGTCAGTCACGACTGGACCTAATGGTCAGGGATCCCTTTACCTTTACCTAACTCTAAGGATGCTAATGCTACGTATGGCATGTCCTTATCAAGCATACCCACATAGGTCCCCCCCCTTCTGATGCCAACCTTGAGCCTTAATCTTGACTAGAAGCAAGCTCCCTCCTTCCCTTGCTTTGCACACCCCTCCCCCAAAATAAGGCACAGTGTGTGCATTTTTATACAGATAATGCTATATGCATATACGCTCTTCTGGTGACAGAATGGGATGGGAAGCTGGAGAGGTGGAGGAAGAAGAGGAGTCAGGTGAAAGTGCCTGAGAGTAAAGGGCATATTTAGGGAGGAGCAAGAGAGCTTGCAGGTTTCCCATAGGTATCTCTGAGAACAGGATGGTGGACGAGATGGGCCATTGGCCAGATTCAGTAAAGCACTTCTTATGTTCATGGGACCAGTAGAATAGGCATTCCCTATAACTGAATGGGATTCATTTGGTTCTAGTGACATCTGCATCCACTTCTTGTTCCCTGATTGGCTACATAGTATCGTGCTGGAATCTGCACCCAGTCCTTGTTCCCTGATTGGCTACATAGTATCATGCTGGAATCTGCATCTAGTGCTTGTACCCTGATGGGCTACATAGTATCGTGCTGGAATCTGCACCCAGTACTTGTTCCCTGATTGGTTATACAGTATTCTGCTGTCATCTGCATCCAGTGCTTGTTCCCTGATTGGCTACATAGTATTGTGCTGTCATCTGCATCCACTACTTGTTCCCTGATTGGCTACATAGTATCGTGCTGGAATCTGCATCTAGTGCTTGTACCCTGATTGGCTACATAGTATCGTACTGGAATCTGTATCTACTACTTGTTCCCTGATTGGCTCCATAGTATTGTGTTGTCACCTGCACCCAGTCCTTGTTAACTGATTACCTCAGATCACATGAGAAGGAATGACACAGAGAATAAAAAATGGTGGTCGAAGCAACAGCAGAGAACAAAATCATTCAAAGTATCATAGAATTGTAGAGTTGGAAGGGACCCTAAGGGCATAGCTGTCAACGTTTCCCTTTTTTAAAGGGAAATTCCCTTATTCTGAATAGGATTCCTCGCAAGAAAAGGGACAAGTTGTTGAACAGTTCTTCCTCGCAGAAAGTTCTCCCTAATATTTAATCAGACTCTCCTTTCTTGTGATCTGAATCCATTAAAATAACAGTGGATGTAAAATAATTGCAAGCTATCACATAAATAAAGGGTTGCATTTTGCAGGGAAGTGAGGGAGTTCACCTTCCCCAAACATTAATTTTGAGTGGGAAAACAAACAAATCTGGGGAATTTTTGGCATGGCGTAAGTTTTCATCTATTATTTAAAGAGGCAAAGAAATGGGACTTTGCTTTACAGTGGTATGTAGGAATGGGGGAGAAATTTGTTGGGTTCACATTTTACTTAATTCACATTTCAGTGCACAAATGGAAATACACTTCAAAATGTGCACTTCTCTGAAATTCTGCAATGCAGCTCTCCGACCCAAAAATGTGTGCAAAATGTGCATATTAGGGTGGTGTGCGCACAAAAATGTTTGCCTTAATGAAAATAGCATACAAAACTGCATTCTTGGAGAGGGGTTGCTTGCAAAATTTGTATACTGATTGCATGCAAAAACGTGCATGTTTGGATACATGAACACTTAAACACAGAGAAATAGTCCTGAGGACCACAGGCAAACCGATGGGGGAAAATGACAAGTTGTACTTAAGTTTGCAAAACTGGAAAACCGATTTTGACAGATTTGTCCATTCCCATAGCTGTGGCATCATCAACACACTTGATGGCAGTTCCCTTGGTGGGACGACTCTGCAAGAAAGAGATTGTAGCCAGAGTCTCAACATCCTCCTTGCAGGTCTGGTTGTTTGTAAAGAAAGTCAAAATACAGAACACAAATTGCACTATAATCTGCAAGTGATTCATAGAACTAATACTGCTGATCAAGTCTGGCAAAGCACAATAAATGTTTCTTGAATTGTGCTATAACTAGCATGCGTATTAAAATGAATACACTTTTCCCTTTTTAAAAAATCTCTCTCTCTCTCTCTCTCTCTCTCTCTCTCTCGGGTTATTGAGAGAATTTGTTCCCACAGTTCTATTTCGCTAATGAAGTCATCCATGCTATCCAAAGAGTGGCACCATTGACCCCCCCCCCCTTTGCTGAATGCCAAATTTTAAAGGTAACATGATAACAGTTTTCGGCAGGGAGACAAAGCCCACTCTATGTGTAAACCACAGAAGCAGGGGAAGGACAAACAAAGATGCTATAGAATGGAGGCAGATAATTCCCCACGGGGAGAGTGTAAAATAATCCCTCGTCGCCTGTTCCTTTGCTCACTGCCGTACAGTCTTGGCTTTTGGTACTCCCTTCTCTACTTTTTCTCTCCACCTTTTAGAGCAAAGAAAGAGATTTGTTTCGTAACACAGAGCAGAGTTGGGGGAGGGGGGGAGCAAATAAACACAGTTCCTGATTCCCCTCCTCTGCCCAAATTTTCTCATACAGTCGAACGTATGGCTGTTCCTCACGGTGTTTGTAAGACATGCCGTCTCTTGTCCTAAGTATCTCGACACAAGATACTTCCAAGACATGCTCATGAAACATTTATTTCCTCTTCTTAGTTGCACGTCCTCAAATGAGTCCCATTCTCTCGTCCATTCTTCCCTCCCTCCCTGCCTCTCTTCTTTTCTCTTCATTTCAATGCTGGAAATAAAAATTAAAAGGAAGCCTGCCCGTTGTGAGATGAAAAGCCGGGCAAAATGCTCAGCAGAAAATTTAACCGCCATTTTCAGTAACCCTGCTGTCCATGGATGGCTACCACAACAAATAAGCCAAAGTCAAATGTCTTACAGAGCAATGTTCCCAGTTTCTGGAAATCAGTAGGTATGATTTTTTTCATTGTTCCTCCATTTACTGAGGTGATATCAAGTAGGCTGTGGAGAAGGGCTTTTTTGTGGTGGCTACTAACATAGACAGTGCAATAACAGGCCTAGACAGCATCTTGAGAAGTAGAGACGTCACCTTGCCAACAAAGGTCCGTATAGTTAAAGCCATGGTTTTCCCAGTAGTGATGTATGGAAGTGAGAGCTGGACCATAAAGAAGGCTGATCGCCGAAGAATGGATGCTTTTGAATTCTGGTGCTGGAGGAGACTCTTGAGAGTCCCATGGACTGCAAGAAGATCAAACCTCTCCATTCTGAAGGAAATCAGCCCTGGGTGTTCACTGGAAGGACAGATCATAAAGCTGAGGCTCCAATACTTTGGCCACCTCATGAGAAGAGAAGACTCCCTGGAAAAGACCCTGGTGTTGGGAAAGATGGAGGGCACAAGGAGAAGGGGACGACAGAGGACGAGATGGTTGGACAGTGTTCTCGAAGCTACCAGCATGAGTTTGACCAAACTGCGGGAGGCAGTGGAAGACAGGAGTGCCTGGCGTGCTCCAGTTCATGGGGGAACGAAGAGTCGGACACGACTAAACGACTAAACAACAACAACTAACTTGCTCTGTTAAGGAAGATTCACTGGGCAACCCCCCTCTGTATAGTTCCTGCTACTGTACTTTGAAAAAAATGTCGGAGATCAGTGGCAGACCTCAAATTTCAGCGGCACATTGTGTGATGCCAAAATATCAGCCCCTCTAAGTGTCCCTGTTTTCCAGGGTCTGTCCTGAATTTACAGAAGCTATCCCTTGTTTCTGACTTGATGCTGTAATGTCCTGTTTGTTGGTGTAAAGCAGAGTTCTGTGCCCAGCGGAAGGATGAGGAGTACGTACTACATTACTCTATATTGCTTTATTTACAGTTCAAAGCTGATATATTACAGAAAGACATCTTGCCTCTGCCGGAGCAGAAAAATGCATCCTCTCTCCTCAACAGCTTGGAGAGAATCACGCAGTGAAAAACAGGAAACCAGTGTACGTCACATCCAGTCTCCCTTTCCCGTGAGAAACTCCAACAGTACAGACTGTGGAATGTAAACACCTGTCTCGTGACAAGCCCTTTCGCTGCACAGTGAAGGAAAGCAGAAACCAACATCCTCCCCCTTTCTGTGAACATCACTGGGCAGCGTGTTCGTACAATATCAGTACAAACCCAACTTCTGCACATAGGTACAGTGTTGATCCCTTGAGACAATCTTGGACAATACATCAGCAGGAATTTCATTACCTGGCATATAGGACACCGTTACGAGTCCCTTCTGAATACATTCCCTAGCATGCTGCAACTTTAATTGCAAGTGCTTCGTGCTTTGCTTACAACCTTCAGACTTCAGCAAAGCCAAACATGCTTTGTTGTCCTGGTAAACCTGGATTGGACATTTGACAGGAATTTTCATATCTTTGCACAATTGTAACAACCATTCACAATCCTTAAGTGAATAAGACAGTGCATTCAGTTCAGCTTCACAAGTACTTAAGCTAACTGTTGTTTGCTTCTTGCATGACCAATCAAACAGACCCTGATTGTACATGTAGCAAACTCCAGACGTACTTTTCCTGTCTGCAGTGTCACTTTCAAAACTTGCATCTGCAAATATCTCAAGACCACCAGACTTCAGATTTTTAAATCTCAGTCTGTAATGCATAGTGCCTTTCAAATACCGCGCTATGCGTTTCAGAGCTTTCCAATCCTTGACACTAGGATTGTTG
This sequence comes from Podarcis muralis, assembly GCF_964188315.1. Lineage (NCBI taxonomy): Eukaryota > Metazoa > Chordata > Lepidosauria > Squamata > Lacertidae > Podarcis > Podarcis muralis. The sequence continues at coordinate 66,815,769 of NC_135664.1, read as the reverse complement.
ACTTGTCTGCTTAGCAAATTACAGCTAACAGCAATGTCTGGTCTTGAACATCTGGCAATGAAGTTTAGCTTGCCTAGCACACTTCTGTATAGTGTAGTGTCAGAAAATGCTTCTTCAGTGTCATCTACCTGATAACCTGTTGTCATCGGTGTGTCTACAGGGTTAGCATCCATCAGGTTTAGTTTGTTTAACACATCAGCAATTTTCCGTGACTGGTGTACTAGAATGTTACCATCTTGATCTCTCTCTATTTCAAGAGATAGGTAGTTGCTTACCTCACCAAGATCTTTCATGTCAAAGTGCTCTTTCAGTTGAGCTAGGGCGTTATTGTACATTGCGACATCTTTCCAAAAGAATAATAAATCATCAACATAAAACAAACAGTACAGTTTCTTTTGCCCCTCCTCTTTGACAAATACACATGGATCAGCTTTCCCTTGCTGAAAACCTAGAGAAAACAATACTTCAGTGAGTTTTGTGTGCCAACACCGTGCACTTTGTTTGAGACCATAAAGGGATTTCTTCAGAGCACAAACAAATCCCTGTTTTACCTGTACGCCATCAGGTGGAAACATATAAAGTGATTCTTTTAGAGATCCGTACAGAAAAGCTGTATTAATATCATGGTGACTAATGTGTAGATTTTCCTCTGCAGCTAGCTTGAGCATAAGCCTAATGCTTTCATACCTCACTGTGGGTGAGTAGGTCTCGTGATAGTCTTCACCTGGTACCTGTGCAAAACCTCTGGCTACCAATCTGGCTTTGTGTCTGACTATCTTGCCATTTTGATCTGTCTTCGCTTTGAAGACCCATTTGCTTCCAAGCAGTTTCATTCCTGGAACTACTGGAACTAGCTCCCATGTTTTGTTCCTTTCCAAGGAATCAAGCTCAGCCTTCATGGCATTTAACCATGGCTCAGCTTCCTTTGAATCCAAACCCTGGATTTCTTGGAAACTTGAAGGTTCAAATACCTTCTTGGAGCTTTTAACAGCTGTTACTGCTATCGTAGCATACTCATCAGCAAATCTCTTTGGAGGTTTGCCCTTTGTGGCTCTCTGTGACCTACGAATTAGCCTTAAGTCTTCAACACTCTCCTCTTCCTTCTTAGGAGAAAAACGACCTATTGTGAACAATGGTTCCTCCAATTCTTGATCAGAGCTTTCAGAGGGTCGCATAGAGGCTTTCGCACTCTTGAAATCCTCTGAATCACCCGATTCAGTTTCAGATTCAGACTCAGAACCTTCATCAGTGGGTGTGGGTTGTTGTGGTTGCTTTTGACTATCCTCAGTCTCATCACCGTCATCAGGATAACATTGGAAAATTCCCACATTCTCCCCCCACTTTGCATTGTACTCAACACTTCTCGTGAGCTTAATTGTCTTAGAGTCAGTCATCATTATTCTGTAAGAACCTTTCTGATAACCTAGAAAGATACCATGCAATCCACGCTTGTCTAACTTGGAGTTTTGTGGTGAATGAACCCACATGTCAGAACCAAATATTTTCATGTGTTTGATGTATGGCTTCTTGCCAAACATCTTTTCATAGGGGGTACAACCAATCGCTGAAGATAACCTGCGATTGTAACTGTAAACAAAACACGAGAGAGATTCGGCCCAATAACTCTCTGGAAGATTGGCATCATGCAGCAAGGTTTTTAACCCTTGAAGCAATGTCTGATTTGCCCGTTCCGCAAGTCCATTCTGCCATGGCGAGCGAGGACTAGACAAATCGTGTTGAATTCCTTTCTCAGTCAGAAAAGCTTCAAACTGCTGAGAAGTGAATTCTCCCCCACGATCACTGAAAAGAGTCTTTATCTTCTTACCATGCACATTTTCCAACCAAGCACAGAATTCCTTGAACCTAGGAAAAGCCTCTGATTTCTGCTTGAGATTGTACACAAAAATATACCTCGAAAATGCATCAATGAGAACCATGAAGTACCTATTTCCACCCAAAGAGGGCGCTAGTGGTCCAACCAAATCTGCATGAACAATTTGGTATGGTTCCGTAGCTTGCCTACTAGACACCTTACCTTTCGCAGCCATTTTCACCTTGTTTGCTGCGCATGCTTTGCACTTCATGTGGTACCTGCAGGGTTTAATAGTCATACCTTCAACCAAGGCAGGCATTTTAGATACTGCCTCAAAATGCAAATGACCAAATTTTCGATGAAAATCATGAATACATCCTGCATGCAAACTTTTGTTAGAATCTGCAATGCAACAAGTGTCATCCTGCACAACATCAGCATAATACAAAACAAACAAACGATCAACATATTCAGCATGCAATACATAGTCATTTTTCTTTGTGATGATGCACTTCTTGTTCTTGAAGGACACGTCAATGTTCCGCTCAATTAGCTGTCCAACGCTGAGAAGATTATGTTTGGCGTCTGGCACGTAAAGGACATTCTGTATCGATAAGTCCAAACTGTGAAGAACAACAGTTCCGTAGCCTTTACTGGGAATAGTGTGGTCATCCGCCTGGTGAATCGCACCTTCCTGCGGTGTAAAAGACACAAACAGTCTCTTATCGTTGCACATGTGGTGGGTCGCCGCCGAATCAACAACGAAGAAAGATCTAGACGTCTTCTGGACCTCTGCAACCTTTGGAGTGAAGCGTGAAACCATAGCCTTGTGCTGCGTTGTCCTAGACACCGGACCTTTGCCTTTGCCTCGGCCTTTTCCGCGCGATGAGCTTTCGCTGCGCTGCTCTGTCTTGGCCCTGGGATATCTGCATTCCCTCTTCATATGGCCTAGACGTCCACATGAGTAGCATTTCACTGCCTTCAAAGCTTTGGCGCCATCTGGTGGTTCCACTGCACTATGGGATGACGTCTGTGAAGACTCCCCCTTGCCCATGCAGCTAGCACCCCGGCGATCTGCTTCATTCTGAATCACGGCAGTAACAAAGTCCACTGTCAGCTGAGCTGTTGGCTGCACAGCAATCTGGGTTGCAACAGACTCCCAACCTGAACCCAAAGATTGTAGTATCATGAAAGAATACACAGCCTCTGGAAAGTTGAGTCCTCTCTGTTGCAGCTCATGTCTCAGATTTTGCATCTCCATCAGATGTAAACGCACATCTCCACCTTCTGCAAGAGCCATATTATGCAGCTTGTTAAAGTAAAACATAGTAGATCCAGCTTCTGTCCTTAAGTGAGCCTCTCTCAAAGATTCCCAAATTTCTCTGGCTGAGGTCTTATCACGCAATAGACAGAGCTCTTCTGGGGATACTATCAATGTAAGTGTTCCCCGTGCTTTGGAATCCTTAGCTTTCCATGCATCTGTAACTGGAGCTGGGGGGGTTTCTGTAATCACCTCAAACAAACCCTCTTTCCGCAGAATTGCCTCTGCATACTGAACCCAGTCCACATAATTTTTCTTGTTGAGCTTAGGAATCCCACAAGCATCCTGAAGGGCCATCATGACTCTGGCATTAGCCTTCAGCGTTATATATGCTGCTTTAAATCTTGCTGCGTCACTGCTGCAGCTGCTTTATTCCAAAAGCGCACTTAAAAGTTACTTTCGATTTCCCCAGCATAGTAACTTGTGCCTGGGAGCCTTTTGCGTATTCTCGGCAAAACGGCTTTAAAAGTTCAAAGTCCAGCCATAAAGCCATTAACTAGAAGCTGGCAGGCTGCCCGGAGCAGTAGTACATACCTCATCAATCACTTTTACGCGCAGAGCAGATTCCGATCCGATCTGTCCCTCTGCATTCCGATCCTTTGCCGGCACTCCGATTCGACTTCTGGAGCCCATAACCACGTGTTGGTGTAAAGCAGAGTTCTGTGCCCAGCGGAAGGATGAGGAGTACGTACTACATTACTCTATATTGCTTTATTTACAGTTCAAAGCTGATATATTACAGAAAGACATCTTGCCTCTGCCGGAGCAGAAAAATGCATCCTCTCTCCTCAACAGCTTGGAGAGAATCACGCAGTGAAAAACAGGAAACCAGTGTACGTCACATCCAGTCTCCCTTTCCCGTGAGAAACTCCAACAGTACAGACTGTGGAATGTAAACACCTGTCTCGTGACAAGCCCTTTCGCTGCACAGTGAAGGAAAGCAGAAACCAACACTGTTTTTCCTTAGGACCATGAGCGTAGGTAGGATTTATGTGTGGATGGGGGACTTTTGTTAAGCGTGAGGCAAAACTGAGCTATCTGTGACGCGATTGGTCAGTTAGTTATTTTTTCCATTTATTTACTTGATTTAGGGGGGGGGATTTAGCTGCTCCCCTGACCCCTGCTCATGCTTCGGACATCCCTGTTTTCATCAGAGAAATGTTGGAAGGTATGGAGTTATGCAACCCCCGAGCCAAGGAGATAAGTAATTATACAACCTTTCAAAGTTGTCTGAAGGCAGCCCTGTATAGGGAAGGATTTTTTTAAAAAATGTTTTATTGTGTTTTTATATATGTGGGAAGCTGCCCGGAGTGGCAACCCAGTCAGATAGCTGGGATATAAATAATAAAATGATGACAATGACGATGACTGCTACTACTATGGAATAGGGCATCCCTATTTTTATCAGAGAAATGTTGGAGGGTATGCGGTAGTGTGTTTGGACATGGGGTTTATTGTATTTGTTTTGCTGGTTATAATCCTAAACTGCTTCTCTCCTGATTTCTAACATTCCTTTTTACACTGCAGTGCCTTGTTGTGTTACAGGACGGCGTTGCGCTAAATTCTAAATGGCGGGAAAGAATTTTATGTCACCCTGCATTTCGTTGAAACAAAACTCCTGAGATTTTAATGAGGTTGCAAATGGATTCACAGCAATGAGTGCTAAAGTTCTGCTAGATTCCCAGAAGTGGGTTGTTGTTGTTGTTTTGGTTTTTTTTGCATTATGTGAAAGAACAGCTAAAATGTGAAAATGAACTGGTAAGGAAACATTGTGAAGATTGACTAAAGTGTTGTCTGAATGAAGGCTCAGTGGATTTCAAGGGCTCCAAAATGAGCTGGGCTAAGGTTACCAGATTTTTTTCAAAGAATCCGAGGACACTTTTTTTTAAAAAAAGAGGAAAAAATATTTTTTTTATTTTTTAAAATAAAGAAGTAATATATTCTCTTCTGTGGTCTCCTCTGTCGTGCGGCCTTCCTCTAGGCCCCAGCCTGCTCTCTTGGAGCACTAGCCACCATGGCGTAGGCTTGGGTCAGTCCTGGGCTCGGCCACGTGTCCTTGCCCTCCTGGTGCTCTCCTACCTCCCCTCCTCAGCGGCAGCAGCACGGCAAGGTCAGGGCTCCCCTCTTTTTTCTCTTTCCTCTTTCTCTCTCTTCCTTCTCCTTCTCCTCTCCTCCTTCTCACTGCATCAGCTCCAGGGTTTTTACTGGCCCTGGAGCGCCGCTGGGCAGTCAGCCGGGTGGCCAGGCACTCTCGCTCCCGGCTCAATATGGGTTGAGGGAGGGGGATCAGCGGTTTCCCCAGTTGATGCGCCGGGCGTCCTTGGTTCACCCTCAGCAGTGGCAGTGGCAGCGGCAGTCTCAGCAGCCCGGATCCAGCCTGGTAGCGCAGTTGGCTCTGGCTGGCTTCAGAGCTGCTCGCTGCCATGGTGCCCGCCATTTTGCCTCGCCGGAACTCCCCATATGATGTGTCTTGTGCCGTTGAACCAATCACACAACATTCATTCCCTACTAATAAATCTACAACACTTAAAATATAAATCTGGGGACATTAAATGAAATCCGGGAACATTCTGGGGACGGATTTTGTCCAGGGACAGATTTGTAAATCTGGGGACTGTCCCTGCGAAATGAGGACGTCTAGCAACCATAAGCTGGGCTGTTTCTTTGGTTCTAGGGAAACTGATTAGACTCACTTCCAATACGAGCAAAGCTTATTTGTCTTTTCAGTCCTGCACATCTATAAAATTATATATGCTACTCACACCAGATGACTATTCCTCTTTCACAAATGTGCAGTCTTGAAAGGAAACGTTGTGGTCATCGCACAGTTATGTGGGGGCCTTTCCTGCATGTAAGACAGGGGAAGCAGTGAACATTTCCCAATGGGCTGTCGAGCCGCAATAAATCCTAGCCTGTTCCTTGTAAAAGAACACTGTCAACAACAATTTGTTTAAGCGTTGCTGTAAGGTCATGCTTCCCTAGCCCACTTGTGCTTCCCACAGTATTTATGGCAACACTATCAGAGTGAGTTACAACGTGATTTGTGGGATGCCCACTCCTTCTGCATCCTCTCAAGAAATGCTCCCAATTAGTAATGATGGTAAGGCCACTTGGAGACATTTTTTAGTTGATCACAAATGAGATACTATAGGGACATGGAGTTTTGCTCCAATCTGGGGAAGGCAGTGTTCAGATAGAATAAGATACACACTCAGAGAGACATTGCTTCTGGATGCGGCCCTTTGCACACGAAAGGACGGTGCATAAGGTTTAACATGAACTATCACCTCCATGTTGATCCTTCCTGGATTGTATCCATGTACAGGGGAGTTTTTAATGTTTGATGCTTTATTGTGGTTTTATATTTTGCTGGAAGCCGCCCAGAGTGGCTGGGGCAACCCAGTCACATGGGTGGGATATAAATAATCATAGATGTCATCTACTCAAACCCCCTGCAATGCCGGAATCTCAGCTAAGCTAAACAAAATAACACAACACGATGGCCAATAACAATGGCACTAGACACTACAGTGGTACCTTGGGTTAATAACTTAATTCGTTCCAGAGGTCTGTTCTTAACCTGAAACCGTTCTTAACCTGAGGTACCACTTTAGCTAATGGGGCCTCCCACTGCCACCACGCCGCTGCCGCACGATTTCTGTTCTCATCCTGAAGCAAAGTTCTTAACCCGAGGTACTATTTCTGGGTTAGCGGAGTCTGTAACCTGAAGTGTCTGTAACCTGAAGCATCTGTAATCTGAGGTACCACTGCATTTATAGTCTATGCAACCAAAATGCAACCAAAGTCTCTAAATCTTCTTCACCAGTCACGGTGGAATAATTCAAAAGTTTGATATATACATAATTTGTCACCAAATATCGCCGGAACAGAGTTTCCAGATAACCAATCTGTTTTGTTCAATGCTTCATCAGCCAATCCTAATCAATTCTTCATCAGCCAGACTTGTAAGAATGGTGACTACAGTATCAAATGAGCATATCATATTAGCATATTTCCTACAGCATTTATATTTACTTACATCTTGTTAAGAAATTGAACTGCATCCTTCTCATATTAATTCTTACAAGTCTGGCTGATGAAGCATTTGGGAATCATCTTTTTGTGCTAATACATAGGACATTTTCTGTTGATTTCTGTTGATTTGTCATGTTCTGGAGACCCACACATGCTTTTCTTGCATACCCAGAATGCCAGGCATGTGCACGAAGCCCAATGCTTTTCAAGGGTGAGATGGCCATTTGGGGCTTTTCCTTCCCATATAGAGGAGCTTCACAGATTGTAGCAAATTACTGGACAGGTGTGCAAAGTCTATAGAGCCAATGTGTCTTTGGCCCCCTCAATATCTGTTGGCAGGACCCCAGGCCCACTCAATGTTGAGGGGGCAGAGAAGGTCAAGCACTCACCAGGCCCCCTCAGTCTTGATGGCATCTCTTTTACTGGATAACATCAGTTTTCTGTATAGGCATCCAGTTAACACACACACCTGGACACACACTCCCCAACAGAAACAGTAAACCCAAACTGATTTTTGTTTTTACGTAGTGGAAGTGATCTTGAAGGAAGACAATTCCTTGCTTGGTTTCAGATGAGTCAGCTATAGATGTCTGCTCCTGCTTGCAGTCAAAACCTGAGCTTCCAGTTCTAATGTAAGCTCCTATTTTTCTTAGCACTTAGGTTTGACAAGCTGCGGAGACTTTCAGACATAATAAATCTCTCCCTGACTTTCCAAAAGGAACAGCAGCAAGGAAAGTGACCCCTGTAATAACATTTTGTCAGCCTGGATTGTTGGGATGGGCACAAGCCATTTACTATTCCAGGTGGTGCCCACTCCCTTTTCTCTGTTCCTTATTCTATAGTTTTCTACTTCTAGTCTCCTCTTGGTAATTCAGCAGCATAACCAGATTCTGAAATCCATCTCTTTGTCTTTAGCAATCAAGTCAGGCTCAACTAGGGACGCAGGTGGCACTGTGGGTTAAACCACAGAGCCTAGGACTTGCTGATCAGAAGGTCAGCGGTTCGAATCCCCGTGACGAGGTGAGCTCCCGTTGCTCAGTCCCAGCTCCTGCCAACCTAGCAGTTTGAAAGCACGTCAAAGTGCAAGTAGATAAATAGGTACCGCTCCGGCAGGAAGGTAAACGGCGTTTCCGTGTGCTGCTCTGGTTCGCCAGAAGTGGCTTAGTCCTGCTGGCCACATGACCCGGAAGCTGTATGCCTTGCGCCATATGCAGCCATGCTGCCCTTCTCCAAATCTCTGATGCAAGGGGAACACGAATAAGGGTCTCAGATGGCAATTTCAGGACTTGATGTTGCCTCACATGGGAAGAAGTGGTCCTTAAGGTATTTGGGTCGTGAGGCTTTATAGGTCAAACCCTGCCCTTTGAATTAAGCCCGGAAGCTAATGGTTAAATGACACATTTGTGCCAGAATTGGTTTTCTGTGTTTCATCTGTCCTACCCTGGTTAACAATCTGGCTGCTGAATTTTGTAGCAGTTGCAGTTTCTGAACCATCTTCAAAGGCAGTAGTCCAACATAGAGGTTACCAGAGCACAGACAACAGAGGTCAGGCATCTGTTAGAATTTAGACAGAAGGTTCTCCATCCTTACTTTAAGCTCAGGCTGCAGCTGATGATGTTCATTTGGACAGGTTCTATAAGGCAGCCTACAATAGGACAGTGCTGTCTCTCTCTTTTGTACCATACCTTTAAGCAAAAGAATAACACCCTCTTGGCTATTAAATTGTGGGGCTACACCCAGGTGATAGCCGGGTTGATTCTTCCCTTACATCCCTCCCCATAAATGCCTCTTCAGATAGTAAATGTTGCTGAATGTGTTTGAGTTTCAGCCATTCTGGAATAAGTGCAGTCAGAGATCCATTTGGAGATTAAACATTCTATTAAATATTCTATTAAAAAGGGAAGTCTTTTGGCCAACGTACTAACACACCCTGCTTCAGAAGGCTGTGCAAGGCAGGCTATTGCAGAGTGAATCGATACAGCAGAAGGAGAGGAGGGGTAAGCCATTGCAAATGTATAAGGGGTGGTCAGAAAGTGATAGCTGGTGGGAGAAGGCTGCTTACAAGCACCAGAGAGTGTCACTGTTATTATTGTTGGTGGTGGTGTGTTATCACTGATGTTGCTGAATGTCACCTGGCTTGGAAATACAGACTTCAAGGACTTTCAGGACCTGCTTCAAATACAAGGCAAACAATGCTGACTTCTTCTTTTTTCTTGAAAGCATTTTTATTTGAGTTTACAAATATAAATTTATAACATTCCAAATGCATATCCATATCTAGAGATTACTCTGAATCTCAAGACCTCCCCCCAACCCCTCCACGGGTCCTATTGTCAACATTTACAGCTGCATATTATTCCATAGTCTATATTTTAAATCAATCCATAGTATTTGTTACAGTAGAAGTGGGTTTCAAATCCTGCTGATGTTTCCATCTGCTTGCAGTGGTCTCCTAGATATATTATAATTTCCCCATCATTCTTTTTAAAAGTTTTTGTCCTCTTGGTTCCTGGGTTTTCCAGTTGGCTTTGCCATTTTAGTATAGTCCATCAGCTTAACTTGACATTCCTCTCTGGTAGGGGAGCAATTTCATCATGTGAAAGGCTGGGCTGGATGAATCCCTAGCCAGAATTAAGATTGCTGGAAGAAATATCAACAACCACAGATATGCAGATGACACAACCTTGATGGCAGAAAGTGAGGAGGAATTAAAGAACCTTTTATTGAGGGTGAAAGAGAAGAGCGCATAATATGGTCTGAAGCTCAGCATAAAAAAAAATGAAGATCATGGCCACTGGTCCCATAACGTCCTGGCAAATAGAAGGAGAAGAAATGGAGGCAGTGAGAGATTTTATTTTCTTGGGCTCCATGATCACTGCAGATGGTGACAGCAGCCACGAAATTAAAAGACCCCTGCTTCTTGGGAGAAAAGCAATGACAAACCTAGACAGCATCTTAAAAAGTAGAGACATCACCTTGCCAACAAAGGTCCATATAGTAAAAGCTATGTTTTTCCCAGTAGTGATGTAAGGAAGTGAGAGCTGGACCATAAAGAAGGCTGATCGCTGAATAATTGATGCTTTTGAATTATGGTGCTGGAGGAGACTCTTGAGAGTCCCATGGACTGCAAGAAGATCAAACCTCTCCATTCTGAAGGAAATCAGCCCTGAGTGCTCACTGGAAGGACAGATCCTGAAGCTGAGGCTCCAAGACTTTGGCCGCCTCATGAGAAGACTCCCTGGAAAAGACCCTGATGTTAGGAAAGATGGAGGGCACAAGGAGAAGGGGACGACAGAGGATGAGATGTTTGGATAGTGTTCTCGAAGCTACCAGCATGATTTGACCAAACTGTGGGAGGCAGTGGAAGACAGGAGTGCCTGGCGTGCTCCAGTTCATGGGGTCACGAAGAGTCAGACACGACTAAACGACTAAACAACAACAACAACAGGGGAGCAATGCTGACTTCTAAAGTAAAGGGTGAGGACCCATAGGCCCAGGGGTCTGGCCCCCACTTTCCTCTCCATCTGGACCTCAGGATTTTCTCCAGAGCTATATCCCTCTCCAACCATGCTTTGCACCCTCTTCAAATACTTCCAGATGCAGAGGTGTGTGTGTGTGTGTGTGTGTGTGTGTGTGTGTGTGTGTGTGTACAAGCTAGTCTAGAAACACAGGAAAGTGCCTTCTGGTTCATTGGTCCATCTAGCTCTGCATTGCCTGGAAGCAGCTCTCCAAGATTTTGGGCAGGAGTTTCTCTCAACTCTACTTGGAGATGCTGAGGACTGAACCTGTGACCTTCTGCTTGCAAGGCAGATGCTGTACCACTGAGCTATGCTGCACAGCAGTCAAGTTTACAGTCGTTGCTCTGCCTGCTTCTGGTTCCAGTTCTGCCTACTGCTAGCATGTGGTCCTCAGGAGGTTCCTCAGGAGCTGGTTTGGTCCTTGAAGTGTGAAAAAGAAGCCCCTACCCCTACTCTAAAGGAATCTGAGCTGCAAAACAACTTAAGTGCTCCTTTCCTCCTCAACTGCCACTCGGTGGTGGCACTGAAATTGTCAGGAGTGCGTGCAGGAGCCAGGCCCTGTGACCAGTAGGGCTTCGCAGGACTGGGGCCTTCCTAAGTTTGTTCTGAAGAGGCAAAGCGTGGCCACACAGGTGAGGCCGATTGGTAACTCACAGCACCTGGTGGCAAGAGCCAAGAAGGGATATAAGGTCAGCATTTCCCTTCGGCTCTTTGCCACAGCAATTTGTTTCCTACCTTGCTGCGTTTGGCTTCTTGCTTCCTGATCCTCGGACCTTGGCTTCTTGACTCCTTGCTTCTCGACCCTCCCTTGACTTCATGACTCCTTGCTTCCTGACCCTCGGACCCCTGACTTCTGGACTCTCGTTCCTGCTCCCACCCCACCATCTTACCCCCGGTCCCGATGTCCTCAGCTGGGACTTTGATCGCCCATAGACCGGACCATGACAAAAATCAAAGACAGGGAGGTGGTATTTCTCCCTCTCCCCCTGCCCACTGCCAGCATCTGTCTTGCATCCATGACAGCGCGCCCCATGGCACAAGCCAGCCACAGCAGGATACCAGCAGGAGAAGTGGGGCAGTGACCTCCCTCCTTTCCTGGAAGAGAAATATGGGTGGGCAGGAAGGCTTTGAGGCTCACTGGGTCGCAGACCCTTTTAGACTCCAAATGACATTGTTGGGCGTATCCAATTTGGCTTGAAATGAACAGAGCTGTTATCTGGGCCCCATGGTGCAATTTGGCCCTTTGTTCATTTTCATCTGCAAAATACCGGAGGGTACACAAGTGGTTAAAACACACCAGGGTAACTTACCCCTCGACTCTATTGCCTACCAATTAAAGCAGCTCAGTGCAGTGAGATCATAGCAATAGACCCAAAGCCCTAAGCCTTCAGTTTGGCTGGCTGAGGGGAAACCACCGTTCATTTTCAAGCCTCAAGAGAGAGAGGGAGGAAAAACATCACTGTTGACAGGTAAAAACTTCTGTTTCGCTTGGGGCAAAAGGGGAAGGCAACTCTCCTCAACACATTCTTTTATGAGACAGTCACAGAATAGATGCTTGATTGATGGCAAACGTGTCTCCCTGGCTGGGTTTATGTACACAGTAAGCAACAGATGCAGGTTCCAGTCACATGCAGTGGTACCTCGGGTTACATACGCTTCAGGTTACAGACTCCGCTAACCCAGAAATAGTACCTCGGGTTAAGAACAGGATGAGAACAGAAATCGTGCTCCGGTGGCACAGCGGCTGTGGGAGGCCCCATTAGCTAAAGTGGTGCTTCAGGTTAAGAACAGTTTCAGGTTAAGAATGGACCTCCAGAACGAATTAAGTACTTAACACGAGGTACCACTGTACTTGTGTAGAGCTGTACCTCATGGCTCTCCAGCGGAGCTTCTACTTTGAATACAGAAGGTCCCAGGCATCTGTAGGTAGGACTGGTTGAAACCCTAGACTGAAATAGTGCAGAGGTGCTGCTGGTCAGTGTAGTTTATAGGGTGAACTCAACCCACCTGATCTATAAAAGCTTGAGAGGAGGGGCATCTCATCTATAGGAACTCCCTTGTTCCTATACAACCTATATGACTACTTTGTTACAGTAGTGAGACTGCTACCTGTCTGTTTCCAGCAGTGCCAGATTTACGTATAAGTTAAACAAGCTGGAGCTTAGGGCCCCACTCTCTTGGGGACCCCAAAAAAAATTTAAAGGAAAGAAAACCTGAATCTACATTTCAAAAATATAAGGTAAAAACAAAAACAAATAAAACCTACATACAGCAGCAGTGTGTTCTTCACTATTAATATAAAGGTAAAGGTAAAGGGACCCCTGACCATTAGGTCCAGTCGTGGCCGACTCTGGGGTTGCGGTGCTCATCTCGCTTTATTGGCCTAGGGAGCCGGCGTACAGCTTCCGGGTCATGTGGCCAGCATGCCTAAGCTGCTTCTGGGGAACCAGAGCAGCACACAGAAACGCCGTTTACCTTCCCGCCGGAGCGGTACCTATTTATCTACTTGCACTTTGATGTGCTTTCAAACTGCTAGGTTGGCAGGAGCTGGCACTGAGCGATGGGAGCTGACCCCTTCACGGGGATTCGAACCGCCGATCTTTTCATCGGCAAGGCCGACAAATGCACAGAACTGTGGGAAAATATAATTGAACAAAGACATTTAAATGTGAATTTTCATGTACAGTGGCACCTCAGGTTACATACGCTTCAGGTTACACACTCCACTAACCCAGAAATAGTGCTTCAGTTTAAGAACTTTGCTTCAGGATGAGAACAGAAATTGTGCTCCGGCGGCGCGGTGGCAGCAGGAGGCCCCATTAGCTAAAATGGTGCTTCAGGTTAAGAACAGTTTCAGGTTAAGAACGGACCTCTGGAACGAATTAAGTACTTAACCTGAGGTACCACTGTAGATTCTGCTCCCTTTCCCTGTGTGGTAATGAGACAGAACTGACTAACAAATGAACACACATAAAGAAACCCCAAATGGACTGATTTGTCTACCTTTGATGTTATTTGGAAAACGGGGGGTGATTTGAAGACACTCCCCATCCAGTGTAACATTTCTAAGGCCTACATTTCGCAGATGAGTTTTTGAGTCAGTGGAGGGGTGTGTGTGTGTGTTTGTGTATTTCCCAGAGACGGAAATACACACTGGCTCCACAAGTTCAACCTTCTGGCCCAGCTATAGAGGTCATGAGGAACATGGAGTCAGTGTTGGATATCTCTCAATCAGAAACAAATAAAATGTTGCCCCAGTGGAATTCTGGCTCAGCCATTAGCTGCCCCTCTAATGAACAGTTCAACTTTGTAGTGAGCCTGTTTCAGGAAGAGCTGTTTGTCTAACCCTTGAACTGCCCCCAATATATTAATCTCGGGCATAATTCAGCTCCGTCTCGGCTTCTGTATAAGGCACTGACAGCCAGCAAGCATAGACTTAGGCAGCCGGTTAAAAATAATAATTTGGGGAGGATTGTTTTAAAATTCTTCTCCTGACTTAGATTAATTGGGCATGAAAATATTTAGCAGAAACCAGCAGAGAATGCAGCCTTTAGTCATCATTTGGCGCCTGCATTCTTCCAGTCCTCTGGTATCCAGATTCATTCTACAGTGGTACCTCAGGTTAAGTACTTAATTCGTTCCGGAGGTCCGTACTTAACCTAAAACTGTTCTTAACCTGAAGCACCACTTTAGCTAATGGGGCCTCCTGCTGCCGCCGTGCTGCCGGAGCACGATTTCTGTTCTCATCCTGAAGCAAAGTTCTTAACCCGAGGTATTATTTCTGGGTGAGCGGAGTCTGTAACCTGAAGCGTCTGTAACCTGAAGCGTATGTAACCTGAGGTACCACTGTACAGATTTTGCTTTTTAGGAGAGCGCAACACATCCTCACCATAAGCCAGAACTACTTACATTGTTGTATGGTTGTTGTTGTTTTTTTTTAAAAAAGAATGGAAATGCAAAAATATCACCTATATTTGCAAGGGAATACAAATACAATTCAGTTTTTTATGGCGTTTTTTTCTTCTCAGCACTTTTCTGCTGCTCCTGAGGTTGGGACCCCAACCAAAGTACTTCAGATCCCCACTGCTCTCAACTTGCATAATCTGCATTCTTGTGTTTCCGAAATCCTCCTGGGAGATGTCCTATAAATAGAATCGCATAGAGATTTACAGTTTCCTTTTTCTTTGGAAATGATGCTGGAATTCCTATTGGCAGGTAGCTTGTCTAAAAGTTTCAAAGAAAGAAAGAAAGAAAGAAAGAAAGAAAGAAAGAAAGAAAGAAAGAAAGAAAGAAAGAAAGAAAGAGTTTGGATTTGATATCCCGCTTTATTACTACCTGAAGGAGTCTCAAAACGGCTAACATTCTCCTTTCCCTTCCTCCCCCACAACAAACACTCTGTGAGGTGAGTGGGGCCGAGAGACTTCAGAGAAGTGTGACTAGCCCAAGGTCACCCAGCAGCTGCATGTGGAGGAGCGGGGAAGCGAATCCGGTTCACCAGATTACGAGTCTACCGCTCTTAACCACTGCACCACATAGGATCATGTTTGTGTGTGTGTGTTAGGCGTGGGGAGTAAAACACCAGAAAAAATAACAAGCCTTTTTGCAGAACAAAAGGAGGGAATTTTATCTGAAATGACAATGTTATTGTGCGATCAACACTCAAATGTTATTGTCCGCCATTGTCAAGACATCTGCCCCATTCCACAGCTTCTGTAGCTAGAGGAGCCACAGCATAGGAACATAGAGAGTTGTCTTATTGTGGTAGAGTTGCCACCTGTCCCTCAGAAGAAGGGATTGTCCTGAATCTCAAGGAGAAATGCTGTGTCCCTTATTTCTGCCTCACTTTCTTCTTCCTGCCTCCTTGGCTGAGGCGAGTGCTGAGCTCAGCTCCTCCCTCCCTCCCATCTCTACCTGCACCATTGCCTCCCTCCTCCATTCTTCCTTTCCTTTCCTTTCCTTTCCTTTCCTTTCCTTCCCTTCCCTTCCCTTCCCTTCCCTTCCCTTCCCTTCCCCTCCCTGTTACACTAAATCCAGTGATTGACGCAGCTGTGGCCCAATGGATGGCCACAGAGGACGGGCAAGTATTTGGGGATGGAATGTAGGGGCGGGGCTGAGAAAAATATGAGTGACTTTAGATGAAGGGGGGAGGAGGAGAGGAGGGAGGGGGAGGGGGAGGGATTGCTTTGAAGTCATTTCTGCACCAGGTAAATCAAATTTTAGCCTCCCACCTGACTTGTCCCATATTTTTTCCCGACTTGTCCATTATTTCGCCTGACCAAAGCTGGGGCAACCCCATGTGAAATTGATCTGATGGTTTCTCCCCACATGTAATCATGATCATTGTTTATTTATTGACAATATTTTTTTCCTTTCCTCTTCGTTAATTTTTTTTTTGGGGGGGGGGGGAGGTAAATAAATAAACACTAAGTTAGAACGTTGGTCCGTCTAACTCAGTATTGTTGACACTGACTGGAGTTGTTTGGGTTGAAAGTGGGCTTCCTTCATGAAAAGCACCAGTGATCTATGGCCCTTTTCAAACGATGGGACTTGTGGGCGACGTTGAGTGCATGAATTCTGATACACACTGAAGTGTACTGGCTATACCTCCTGGATGAACCATATTTCACACCTGAGATTTGGGGTGCAGTTCTCAGCTAAAAGAAGAAGAGAAGAGTTTGGATTTGATATCCCGCTTTATCACTACCCTAAGGAGTCTCAAAGCGGCTAACATTCTCCTTTTCCTTCCTCCCCCACAACAAACACTCTGTGAGGTGAGTGGGGCTGAGAGACTTCAAAGAAGTGTGACTAGCCCAAGTTCACCCAGCAGCTGCATGTGGAGGAGCGGGGAATCAAACCAGGTTCTCCAGATTACGAGACTACCGCTCTTAACCACTAATGTGTTTGAAACAAACAAACAAAACACATGACAGAACAGACTTATGAATAATCACATGTGAAATTCACACAGGCCTGGAAATAAACTGATCCATCCATCCCTAGCTTTCCATTTGAGAACTAAAATGCAGTGCAAGTTTTGACCTTTATTTTTTATTTTAAACCCAAGAAAGTTTTGTTTTCCAAACCTTGGCTGCTTTTTTTTTTGTTGGTTTTAAATTGGTAATTATTCAGAGGTGGAATATACCTATTAAACTTGGAAGACAACAGCAAGCAACAGAACTGTCGCCAGAGAAAATAATGAGCTTTGCATTGTTATTTATAAACATTTGAATTAATAGGGAAATACAGAAGGAGGCATTTGTCTCAAAAGCTGGCTTTCAGCAAATAACAAACAAATGAAAATTTAATGTTATTCTTTCCTCCTGATATGTTGCTCTTTCGAAATAAAATATATACATATACATACCACTGATGAATGAAACGAAGAAATAATAAATAATATTAATTAGTCATTATGGATATAATTAAAGTGAAGCCATTAGTACTGAAAGACAGGAAACATTGAGAAAGCAGCGTTTGGTTATAAACCAAACACCTTGTATTTGTAGACTGTCATGGAATGGTTTCAGAGTAGATTTATGAACGTCCGTTTTGACATCCTCAGTTATTGCGATGTAGAAATTTGACAGAAGGACTGCAAAAAACCAAAAAAACAAAACAAAAAACAGTTGGCATCCAAAGCGAAAGTTGCCTTTCCTGGTTTAGTTCTGTTTGTGAGCACCCTTAATGTTTAAGGAAAGTGCTTTGGAAATGCTAGATTTGCTGTGTGAATTTACTTATCAGTGAATAGGGCTGTTTGTACATAGTGGAATCAAAGAATCATAGAATTATATAGTTAGAAAGTACCTCCAATGTTTATCTCCAAGGATCAGCAAACTTTTTCAGCAGGGGGCCAGTCCACTGTCCCTCAGACCTTGTGGGGGGGGCAGACTATATTTTTTGGGCTGGAAATGATCAAATTCCTATGCCCCACAAATAACCCAGAGATGCATTTTAAATAAAAGCACACATTCTACTCATGTAAAAATACACTGATTCCCGGACTGTCTGCTGGCTGGATTTAGAAGGCAATTGGGCCTGATCTGGCCCCCGGGCCTTAGTTTGCCTACCCATGGGCTAGTCCAACCCCCTGCAATGCAGGAAGGTTTAAATGTGCAGCATTTTAAAATGTGACAACTTTCCTGCAGTTTAAAACAGTCCAATCAGTTCTCTCTCTCCTCGCTGTTTGAACCAACCAAGTTTATTCTTGCTTGGAGGTTGCTGGGAAGTCTGCATTCACACTGTGGTGAAATTTGAAATCTTAATACTTGGTGATTGTGTCTCGTTCAGCACTGTATGTAAAAAGAAGAAGAGAATTGAGAGTCATTTGTCCCTGTTCAGGCAAGCTCTTGAAACCCAAAATTCTCAATAGTTGGGTGACGGCTGCTGTAGTTCAACAACACTTGAGTGCTACACATTCCCAACTATGAATCTAAGACGTCGTATGGATTCTAGTGCCATTAATAAATGGTTTCTTCACTAGGGGACACCGGACTTAGTTGTATCTGGGTACAGTCAGGAGTTTTCTGTTTCTTTTCCATTCTTTAAAAGAGATAAAGGAAGTCTCGTCTAGTTGCTACACTGGTGTGTCCTCCAAGAGTTCATTGACAGATAATACAGCTTTCTTTTCTTTAATGGAGATAAGCCAGGGTGGGTTTCTTCAGCCTACCTGCATCCCTGCATACAGAAACTTGCAAGCCACTCTAGAGGGGTAAGGTTAGTGTAATCCTGGACATATTTTGCTGGAGAAATGGACTTGTGGGAGCAGAATAAGGAAATTGGTGTGGAAAGATCCAGGAGAGGCTGTTCTAGATGTAGCTGCAGTTCCCTGGACTGTGATCTACTTTGTGAGGTGGAAGAGTGAGCAACACACTCAATACCTGCTTCGGAAAGTGCATAGTTAAACCATGAAAATTGCTCCAACAAGGGGGTAGTGATGGCTTCATCAAAAGATTCCATCAATGGTGTCTCTGATAAATTGTATACATCACTTGGGAAGACAGGTGAACTAATGCCAGTGTACTGGAAGAAGCAAAGATCGCCAGTGTTGAAGCAATGATTCTTCAACATCAACTTCGTTGGACTGGTCATGTTGTCTTCCAAAAGCAACTACTCTATTCTGAACTTAAAAATGGAAAGCGTAATGATGGTGGTCAACAAAAGAGGTTTAAAGACTCTCTCAAGGCAAATTGGGGGGGGGGAGGGGATGTAGTATAAACACAGACAATTGGGAAACACTGGCCTGCCAGCGCTCCAATTGGAGAACAGCCGTTACCAAAGGTGTCATGGGCTTTGAAGACGCTTGAACTCAGGACAAAAGGGAGAAATGTGTTAAGAGGAAGGCACGCTTGGCAAACCCTCACCGTGATCAACTTCCACCTGGAAACCTGTGCCCCCACTGTGGAATGACATGTGGATCCAGAATTGGCCTCCTCAGCTACTTACGGACTCACTGTTAAAACTGTGTTTATGGAAGACAATCTTACTCGGCTACGAGGGATCGCTGAAAAAGAAGAAGTGATGGCCACTGACTTGGATGGCTTTAAAAGAGAATTAGACAGATTCATGGAGGATGAGGCTATTAATAGCTGCAAGCCGCAGTATCTATGTTCTGCCTTCGTTGTTGTAGGCAGTATGGTTCTGAAAGCTAGTTACTAGGAATCACATGCGGGGAGAGCACGATTGCACACAGCTCCTACTTGTGGGCTTTCCATGGTCATCCAGTTGGCCACTGGGAGAAGAGGATGCTAGACGACCTGGGCCTCTTGTCTGACTCAGCAGGGCACTTGTGTTTGGCAAGGACATAAAATGAAGCCCTGATTCATGTCAGGAATATAAGAACATAAGAAGAGTCTGTTGGATCATGTCCATGGCCCATCTAGACCAGCATCCTGTTCTCTCCATGGTCAACTGGATGCCTGTGGGAAGCTTACAAGAAGGACCTGAGCACAAGAGTCTTCTTCCCTCCTGAAGTTTTCAGCAACAGGAATTCAGAGGCATACTGCCTCTGTCTATGGAGGCAGAGCTTAGCCAACATGACTAGGAACTAGGGCTGTTTTTCAGCTGGAACTCAGTTCTGGCTCCTCTCAGATGGGTGTCATTGGCATTATAAGAGGACGCGGATGGGCATGGCACTGTGGTCTAAACCACTGAGCTACTTGGGCTTGCCGATCAGAAGGTCGGCGGTTCGAATCCCTGTGGCAGAGAGAGCTCCCGTTGCTCTGTCCCAGCTCCTGCCAACCTAGAAGTTCGAAAGCACCCCAGTGCAAGTAGACAAATAGGTACTGCTGTGGTGGGAAGGTAAATAGTGTTTCTGTGCACTCTGGCTTCTGTAATGGTCTTCCGTTGCACCATATGCAGTTTAGTTCTGCCGGCCACATGACCCGGAAAGCTGTCTGTGCACAAACGCCGACTCCCTCGGCCTGAAAGCAAGATGAGCGCCGCATCCCCATAGTCACCTTTGACTGGATTTAACCATCCAGGGGTCCTTTATCTTTACCTATAAGAGAACAAGGGAGGCATTCATGGTGAGTTCTGGCACCTCTTTTTCTGGAAAAAAAATAGCACTGCTAGTATACATTGATACCCTTGCCCTCCATGAGTCTGTCCAATTCTCTTTTAAAGCTATCCAGGTTGGTGGCCATTGCTGCCTCCAAGGGAAGCGAGTTTCATAGTTTATGTGCTGCAAGAAGAAGAAGAAGAAGAAGAAGAAGAAGAAGAAGAAGAAGAAGAAGAAGAAGAAGAAGAAGAAGAGGAGGAGGAGGAGGAGGAGGAGGAGGAGTTTGGATTTGATATCCTGCTGTATCACTACCCGAAGGAGTCTCAAAGTGGCTAACATTCTCCTTTCCCTTCCTCCCCCACAACAAACATTGTGAGGTGAGTGACGCTGAGAGACTTCAGAGAAGTGTGACTGGCCCAAGGTCACCCAGCAGCTGCATGTGGAGGAGCGGGGAAGTGAACCCGGTTCACCAGATTACAAGTCCACTGCTCCTAACCACTACACCACACTGGCTCCCCTACACCACATCAGATAACAAGTACTTATTTTTATCTCTCCTGAATCTTCCAGTATTCAGCATCATTGGATGTCCATGAATTCTAGTGTTTTGTCATGTCCCCTCTTACTTGCTTTTCCTCTAAACTTAAAGGCCACAGATGCTTTCCTCATACGTGAATCGCTCCATCCCCTTGAACTTTTTGTCTGCTCTTTTCTCACCCATAGATTTGTATACAGGATAACAGGCAACAATTTTGCTCCCTTCCCCCTTCCCCACCCCCCACTCAGCTTCACACATTTGGGTGGACTCACATTTAATGAAATATTTCCTACTTGATAAAATGAAATCACCCATGAACCCTGTTAGCTTCCCTACAATTATGGCTTGGCTGTTCCACAATGATCACCTGCCCTTCTCGGGTGGGTTCATCTCCATATTTCTAACCCAGGAGCTGTTCTAAAGAGATTCGTGGTGTAACTATGGCAGGACAGAGAGATGAGGAATTGGCACGGAGGGCAGCTGGTGATGGCAGACGTGATTGGGAAGAGCAGAGAAAGCAAACAGAAATGCAGATAGCAATTATAATGAAGGCAGAACCTCAAAGAAGCACACACACACACACAAGCACACACACAAACACCCCTCCTCAGTGCCATAGCTGGGAAATTGATAGCGCCGATTCCGCATCTCTGCCTGTCCACGTGTCTGCGGGTGAAATGAGCTCGTCCCTAAAATGGAAAATTAGAATGTTTCATGAAATTAATGGAAAAGAGGATCCTAGAAAGAATAAAGAGGGGCCTGGATAAATTAAAGATTTTATCTGTAACCAAACTGGAGTAATTGACTAAATTAACTTGTCTTATAGAGACACGTCCTGAGACATTGCAAAAAATAAAGAGAAGATAAAAGGAAATTAGAGAATGTAATATGGCATCGGGACGGGGCTAGGGAAGGAAACCAAAATAAAGGGTAGAAATACAATTGTCAAAGAAGAGGTGTGTTGCGGGGGAGCAGGGGAACCATTAACATGCATATAAGCGATGGGTAAATGTGGCACTTTGTTCAGCTACAAAGACCCTTATCATTTGGCAAACAATTCACAAGGGTGGGAGGAAAAGCATTCAGATAATGCCTATCAGGGAATCATTCACATTTTCTGGAAGCAGGTGCATTGCCCATTCAAACCCCTGACCCCTTAAAATTGAGGGGGGACAAGAGTGGCATATTTATTTAACTTTTTATTGATGTGCATGGGTTTCCCAGCATCCCCTTACTATCAGGGATCTGCTTTGGACCTTCTGCTCTTTGCACAACACTTTCATTCCCTGAGATTATCCGAGAAAAGTGGTCACTACTTCCTGGTTCATAGAAGCCTCCAAGCTATAGGGAACCTTCATGTTCTGAGAAGATAGACCTCTGGACACCAGAGGTCTATTGCCTTCAAGCCCTGCTTGTCGCCTTTCCTGGAACATCTAATTGACCGCTGCTGGAAACAGATAGGTGGGATCAACCTGCACATTAATTGTCATTAATGCCATAAATTCTCGTGACTGTCATCTGTTTTAACTGTTTCTATTTCTGAGTTTCGGATTGTTGTGACTCGCTCTGCGACCTGCTAATGAAGGGCAGGTAACAGCAGCAGCAGTAACAACAACAGTCCACATGCATCCTGATGCCCCTCTTCCAATGGAAATTAACTCTGTGGTGATCGTCCTGGCTTTTAAATCACCAAGGTGAATGGCGAGGGGAAGAGATCTGTTCTCTTATTTACCCTGTTGATGACTTGGTACACGCTAGATATTTACTCGAGGCAGGAGCAGTGAAGTGTTTGGGAGCTAATGTTTCTGAAGCTCTGCTCATTAATTTCAGATAATGAATAAACAAAGCAGCACACAAGCAACAAATATTATAAAGAAAATATCAGAATGAGTGTGTGTGTGTGTCTGTGTGTGTTACCTTCATTCCCTTCCCCTTCTTCTCCAAAGTAGGCGAGCATTATTATCCCACTTATAATATGGGTTGGGGTTGGAATCACTTTGGTCAGCATGGGGTCAGTTGCGGGCTGAAAGAAGAATGGAACTGGTATCTCAGGTTCCCATCGTCAGCCGCTGCGTGAGATCAGTTCTCATTCAGAGGCTGCAGTGTTACGTGTATTCCTGCAGAACGGTGCCATCCATTCAACTTGAAGAGATGCAAATTTTGGCATGGGGGCCATTGGAACTTAGGGCTTATCCACACTTACCTTTTGTCACGCTCTTCCCAGGCACAGGTCCATGCTTAAAAGCTCAATGTCCAAGCTTTTTTCTTTCTTTCTTTTGCCCCAAAGCTTTCCCCATGAAAACCCTCTCTTTAGCACTCAATGAGAGCAAACATCAATTTGTTGTTTTTTTTTCAATGAAAGGGTGGGGTTTTGCGGCGAAAGCTCCAGAGCAAAAAACCCCAAAGGGCAGGGGAACTTCTACAGATCATTGGTTCTTCTAGCTCGGCAATGTCTCTATATTGACCCACAAAGGCTCTACAGGGTTTTATAAAACCATAGATTTGTAGTGTTCGAAGGGACCCTGAGTCATCTAACCCAAACCCTTGCTATTTGAGTACCTTTCCAAAGTTCTACCCGTAGAGGAGTTTGTTTGGTTTCTGTAGTGTTAGTTTCGTTGCTTGTAAAATTCCACAACAAGGCTTTCTTTTGAGTGCAGTTTGTTAAGACTCCTGAGAGTTGTGAGGAGATCTCTATTCCCTCAGCAGAACTTCCATTCTCAGGGTGGTTTAATAATCAGTCCCTCTTCACAGGGAACTCTGGGAATTGTAACTCTGGCAAGGGAATAGGGGCTTCCTAGGATGCAGGTGGTGCTGTGGGTTAAACCACAGAGCCTAGGACTTGCCGATCAGAAGGTCGGAGGTTCGAATCCCCACAACGGGGTGAGCTCCCGTTGCTCGGTCCCGGCTCCTGCCAACCTAGCAGTTCGAAAGCACGCCAAAGTGCAAGTAGATAAATAGGTACCGCTCTGGCGGGAAGGTAAACGGCGTTTCCGTGCGCTGCTCTGGTTCACCAGAAGCGGCTTAGTCATGCTGGCCACATGACCAGGAAGCTGTACGCCAGCTCCCTCGGCCAATAAAGTGAGCTGAGCGCCGCAACCTCAGAGTTGGCCACAACTGGACCTAATGGTCAGGGGTCCCTTTACCTTTACCTAAGAACTCTCAGCATCTTTAACAAACTACAGCTCCCAGGATCCTTTGGGAGAAGCCGTGACTGTTTAAAATCTGCATCACAGTGCTTTAAATGTGTGGTGTGAATGTAGCCTGGGGCAAACTCTCATTGACTGCTTCCCAATTCCTGCAATAAAAAACAAAAAATCCCAGGAATTACTCTGCCGGTTTTCCAAGCTCACCTGATGTCTGGAAAGTAAATAAATTTGTGAAACAGAGCCAAGAAGCAATTACTTTCAAGGACTCCTGTTTTGAGAAGGGGTAAAAAAACAAAAAAAAAAAAAAAACGAACGGAAAAGAAAAAAGAACTGCGAAACCAATTTAATCCCACCTCTGGTCAAGTTGAGATGCAGAGTGGCTAAATGATAGCGGGCGAAAGGAGCAGGCTTGCATCCAAATCACACCAGCCAGAGACATGGATGTGAGAGATCCTGAGAGAGGTAAAAGCAACCTCCGTTAATGGAGCCAAGGGAAAGCCGGTGGGCAAACCACAAAGAAGCATAATTGCAAGTGGGAGACTCATAACGGAGCAGTCCTGCCCCCCTCCTCTCTGAACATGATTCCCCCAAAGGTAGAAATCTTACCGTGCCCATCGGAGTTCCCCTGGACTCGGCTTCAAACGCTGGGCAAGGCAGCCAGAAAAGGAATCCACACCCATCGCTCCTTGCCAGCTCTAATTAAGCCCAGAGCCACAACATGGGGAAAAAAATGATTGAGGGTTGGCAAGTGGAATGCCATGTTTGTCTTTAAACATGCATGTTTTGGTGGGGAAGGGGGGAATTTTTGTGTCTCCCAGAGGTGCCAGGCTGACAGCCCCGGAGCTTTCCTTCTCTCTTCGCCCCGGCAGGAGGGTGTGTGTGCCAAGGATAGTTTGCTCCCGCTTCCCCCTCACCCTTCTCATGCATGCCCACAAGCAAGAATTTGTGTTGGTTTTTTAAAATAATAAGAATAATGATGATGAAGGAATGGTATTCTAAGGTGGGACTGTGTCCTGTGTTGGAATGTGAGGCTTTGGGACTTGCCCTCAGGAGTCGAGCTTGTTTGGAACAACAAAATATTTGTCTCCGTCTCCCTTTCTCAAGAAAGCGATGCTTTCTCCAAAAAACGTGCGTCTGCCCCAGATCGCCCTCTTGTCGGCTCCTTGGAAGCCCCCGGCGACTCACCACTCCCAGTGAAAGCCAAATGGGCTGAGGAATGTGTGTCTGTAATGCTCCTTCAATGGACGAGGCCTCGGGTCATGTGAGGCCTCTGTTGTGGGGATTCTCTCAAGCTCCATAGAGGAAGGAGCCATAACTGAGTGGCAGATCAACTGCTCTGCATGCAGAAGGCACCAGGTTCAATCCCTGGTGTCTCCAAGCAAGACTGTGAGAAACCTCTGCTGGTGAGGCTGGGCAATGGATTGCCTAACTGTCTGATTTGACATAAGGTGGATACAATTGTTCCTATTTTGTAAGGGTGATGACTAAGTGGTAGAGCATCTGTCTTGCATGCAGAACGTCCCAGGTTCAATCCCTGGTGTCTCCAAGTAGGACTGAAGGGCAAGCTCCTGTCTGAAACCCTGGAGAAGGGCAAAACATCTCTTTCTTTTTGCATGTAGAAGGAGCCAGGTGTTATAATTCCTGCTCCATGATTACAGTCATGGGATTTTTGTCTATCACATGACAGTCTATGTTTTGACTCCACAGAGTGGGAAGTGATGGAGACAGGATGTTTGTGTTACTGTGTTCCATGAAGTGGGACTATTGTCCTTTGTTCCTTTTCTCTTTGCTGTCTGATGCTAGAGAGGGAGCCATGTTGCAGTGCTCCGTATGTGTTGATATGTAAATAAAGTAGATTAGCCAAAACGCTGAGTTGCTGAGGTCTGTCACACGCAAGTTGTGCCAACTCTGTGGATTCCTAAGTGTGCCGGTGTTGATTGGCATCGGTTGCTGTGATGTTTGGGCTGAAGAAAGCTTATGAAACTCCCGAACGATAGACCAGGAGGGAAGGAACATGCCAGTCTGGCATGTGTCTCTGCCAGGGTCCTACTCGAGTGTAGGCTGAACTCCTGACACCAGGTTCAATTTCCCAGGATCTGAGAAACGTTTCACTTAAGAGTAAACAATACTGAGCTAAATAGAGCAATGGTCTGGCTCAGTGTTAGGCAGCTCCCTATGCATGCAAAACATCTCTTTGACATCTTCAGGTAGGGATGAGAACGTTCCCTGCCTCAAACCTGGAGAGGGGCTGCCAGTCATTGTTGACAATACTGAGCTAGATGGAGCAGTGTTCTGACTCACATTCCAGCTTCCCATGTATGTTCCTGTGATCTATAATCTCCTCTTCTACTCCTATTTTAGGACCAGAGTCAATCCAATGATTCCATGACTTAGAACAGGCATGGAAAACCTGTAACCTTCCAGGTGTTGCTGGACTACAACTCCCTTCTTCCCTGACCATCAACTGTGCTGGCAGGGGCTGATGGGAGCTGGAGTCCAACAGCATTCCTCATTAGGGAGTTCAAGCACTTCTTGCATGCTATGAGATAACCAAACTATTGCAACAACTTCCCTGTAAGTAGAGCATGTATTATTGTTTCCATGGTTTATTTTTACATCCTGCTGTTCCTCCAAGAGTTTATGGGGAGCATACATGTTCCCAGACCACTTTCATCCTCATAGCAACCCCGTCAGGTAGGCTTAGGTAGAGGCAAAACCTAAAATCACCCAGCAAATCCTCATGGCTGAGCAGGGCTTTGAGAACCCAGGTGTCCTCATTCAAATTTCAACACTCTTCTGACAACATCCGCTCCCACAGAGCCACAAAAAATAACCCAGATACTGGCGAGTATGGGAGAGAGGTGAGATTCGCACCAAGGACTTCCAACATCCCAGGTCTTAAACCAGGCGCCTGTCATCTGATAAGAATTCATTTTAGATTATAAAGGGAGATAAGTCCCTTTGGTCCATTTAGCTGGGGCAAACTAGGAAAGCTTGAAATTTGATAAGATCTAAATGCAGGTTGATTGCTCATGGCATACAGAGGAGGCTGCACTTAAGAATGAATGGTAAGAAACCCGCTGGAGCTTGAATGACATTTCACAAAAATGCAAAGTAGCATGGTTTTCCTCCTTTCTGGAACCAACATTTGACTTTTGGGTACATAGGAAGCTGCCTCAAACCAAATCCGATCAGTGGCTTATCCAGCTCGGATCATTGGCCCACCAAGCTCACCGCTGTCTAGTGCCTAGACTGGCCACTAACTCCATACCTTCTGAATACCAGCTGCTGGAAGCCACAGGATGAGGAGAGTGCTCTTGACCTTAGGTCCTTCCATGTTTTCCAGAGGCATCTGATTCACCACAGTGAGACCAGAATGCTGGACTAGATGGGCCATTGGCCTGATCCAGCAGGATCTTCTTTTGTTCCAGAGTTTTAGAACAGGTGACATTCCCAGTTCTACCTGGAGATGTTGGGAAGTGAACCTGGGACCTTCTGAAGGCAAAACAGATGTTATACCACTGAGCTACAGCCCTTCCTCTAGGATTTGGGAAATTTTTGTCTATCAGTTCTGAACCTTTTGGAATTGAATTTGAGGTAGTACCAGCTCCAGGTTTTTGGAGGGCTGGTGGACAAGACACTGTCCCTAGCCTCCTCACCACATAATTGAGCAAACCAACCTTCTAACTGCAGCAAGTACATGAAGCTTTCATCATTGCCCCACTACTGTGTGTTCTCCTTGAGTTGGTGCCAGCCCTCAGTTTGGGAAAAAATTTGCATCAAGGTGATGTTGGCTTCTTGCCTGAAATGATATTTGAGCCAGATTTGGGCATTTCTCCTTAGACCAAGTCTGATTCTGCTGTGCAACAGGATGGTGCAACTTGTTTTCAGTGACACCACTGGGGAAGGAGGGAGGGAGGGGGAGGGGGAGAGGGAGAGCTTGGTACAGCAAGAATTTTTAATTTGTTGGTGCTAGGAAAGGGGGTGCCATCTGGGCCCAGTTTTAATCAGCAAAATATATTGACATGGCCCTTTCCTCAAGAGAGCATTGTGAGGAATTTTGAGGTGGCACCCAATGAACTTGGGCCCAGTCCTTTTTTTCAGGGGGTACTCAAGAGTACACAGTACTGACACTTTTTTGTTGTTGTTAAAAATAGTGACATAACTGTAACAACTTCATAGTGAGTACCAGCACCTATTTTTCTCAAAAAAAGGGCACTACTTGGACCCAATTAGCCAAATTTACAGAAGAAGAAGAGGATAATGATGAAGAAGAAGTTCACATTGTCACCATATTTCACCCAAAACCAATTTCAACATGGATTCAGAAATTTGTCTTTGCGTGAATTTCAAGTGAAGGATTTTTTTTTAATTAAAAAAAGAAGACATCTGGAGAAATTTCTGATTTTAACTTAAGGTCTTAACTTAAGGTCCCTAGCACCTTTCACCCAACTCAAGGGATTCTGAAATGGTTCTGTTGCAATTATGATCTGCATATGAAAATTTGGTTTGGGGGAATCCACACTGTCTCTGCAATCTTCTCAACCCTAAAACAATACTGTACTGCATTCCTAACAAATATTATGTTGCTTTAAACTATTTTTTAATGTTGTGACCCAACCTGGGACCTCAGGATGAAGAGTGGGCAATTCTGCATCATCATCATCATCATTGAGCACCTACAATTCTGGCATTTAACTGCTTGCTTAAAAACCCATCAGTTCACCCAAAATTTTCCCTGATCCAGCTATGTTGATCTATTAAGCTACTCTACTGGTTTGTGATGTACTTTTGTACTGTTTATGAATGTGCTTTTATTGTTGATATTATTCTCTTCAACAACATGGTATTTCCCTCTCCCCCCTTAATTTCCTGAGAATGCTCAGGGGACTGAATCTATCTCAGCACCTACTTCTGTCCTATTATCACAGTACCATCGAGAGTATCTTAACCTATAGTATATTATCGTGGTATGGGAGCAGCTCTGAAACGGATAAAAAAGCTTTACAGAGAATAATTAAAATTGCCCAGAATGTTATTGGGCTCCAACTACCAACCCTGGATGAGATCTTCACGTCTCGCACTTTGAAGAAGTCACACAATATCCTGAGAGATCCCACTCATCCTGCTCACAACTTCTTTGAACTGTTGCCTTCGGGCAGAAGATATAGGACAATGAAAACACGAACCACACGCCTTCTGAATAGTTTCTATCCAAGAGCTCTGATTGCACTAAATAATGATCTCAGGGCCAGTTGCAAGGAATAGCAAGCAGGGAGTAGGAAGGAATGAGATAAGTTTTAGGTTATGTTATGCCTTTAATAGGTTATGTTATATTCTGGATTATGTTATGTTTTTATAGATTATGTCTGAATAGGATGAGAGTGTTGGAGATACGTGCAAATGTGTATGTGAACCCGGTCTTTGGGTGGGTGTTTGATTTTCGTTGTTGTGTATACTGTGTATATACGGACAATGACAATAAATTTATCTAAATCTAAATCTAAATCTATCTAAATCTAAACTGATGACATTCTCTCTCTCTCTCTCTCTCTCTCTCTCTCTCTCTCAAATAAAATAAAATCAGAAAAGCCCAGCGTCCCCCCCTTTTAAAGCTATGTAGGTGGCAGTTTCAGCTACTTCATTGTGTCAAAATGCCAGACGTTTTGCATGCATCCCCACGAAGCTGAGGACCAAACTGAGAACGCACCTCTGCATTTCTTTTCTGCTGCTAATACGAAGCAGGAGGTGTGGAAAGGTGACACTCAAATCCATTTCCTCCTCTAAAATGGCCACCCTGTTAAGCTTCAATACCGGCTCCTGAAACAACAACACAGTTACGAGGGACGCCTTGGAAGCCTTCAAAGGCTGCTTGTTTTGTTCTTATTGGTTCCTTCTGAAAATTTTGAGACACATGAACCTCTCTTTTTTTTAACAGTAGAGTGATGTATAGCTTTGAAATAATAACTGAGGGGGCTGAAGGTAAGCTGAGCTATGTTTACTTAAGCCTTCCAGGTGCCCTTAGCCATCGGTGACCTCGCCGAGTTATAAGAAACAATACGTTCCTTCAGATCCATCGCCACAAAGATCCACAACCCACTAAATGCATTAAGACATTAATGTCTGTTTGGGGATCAGCTCTCAACTTAACAGGTTAACCTCTGGCCCAGGAGGGAATAAACAGCAAGTGAGATTTAGCCAGGGCTTGTACACAGGGAGTAACTGATAGCTGCAGCCCACCCATCTGATAACCGTTTGAGAAGGAGGTACATTTCCCCTCTCATAAGGGAGAGACCAGCAGAAATAATTGAAGTTGACGTCTTGGGGGCTTAATCAGAATTCTGGGACCTGAGTATGACTGGATGCTCTCAGTCCTTCCAGCAGAAGTGGCTGAGTGGTAGTCATTGGAGCAGAATTGGGAAATGAGGGCTGGTCATATATCCCAGAAAGACTCAGGTTCAATGGAATGAGAGGGATCCAACCCCATTTCGGGTCCAGTGAAGATGCGAGCGGCATGGCCAAGACACGATGAAGCTTCAGTAAGCGCAGGAAAACCACTTGGGAGTTAAGCAGGCCACAACTTTATTGATTGCATATGTCAGCAGGTTTTGGCAAAGGTATTGGGTGCGTATCCTGAATCAATCAACCTGTCTGCTGGTTGATTATTTGGCAGGGTTAAGGATTGCCCTATGGCGGAATGAATAAATCTTTAATTGCGTCAGCCATCGGCCATAGCAATAAAACAACAATGCAATATTCAAAGAATAGAAATAAAAAGTCAATTATATAAAATACATTTTGGGGTTTTGAATCAATAGTCAAATGGTGGATCTTATTCTGATTGCCCCAGCTAAAAACCTTGCAACCTTTGCTGTCACCTGCTCATCTTGATCTGCCAAGAGAAAGGACACTGTGGCAGTGGTTGGGCAACCCGGAATGGACAATAAAAGAGGGGTGATTATCTCAGTCCTCAAGTCTTTATAAAGAGTGCAAGCCAGAAGGGCATGCGCCACCAATTCGGGACTACCATCTCTACAGGGACATAAGTGTTTTTCATGTGGAATCTGTTGGAATCGTCCCTCAAGTACAGCCGAGGGCAATACATTCAATCTTGCGAGAGTAAATGCGCGTCTATATTTTAGAATTCCTAGGTTATGCAGATAGGGTGCTGGAGAGTTGAAATGGGAAGGTGGAAAATAGACATACCATGGACAAGATTTCCTTATTGTGGCCAAGTTGTTCTGACGCTCGATATCATTTAGGCACTGACAGATTAGACTGTTTGCTTTACTAAAACCCAAAGTAAATAGCTGTTGTGGTGGTAAACCCTATGGCAGATATCAATTGGGGCAACCCCTCCAAGGACACCATTTTGGGGGTACTGTGGCCCACCAGCCCCCTGTCTGGATAGAAGCAACTCTGGATCCCTTGAAGGCAAGGTGGTCCAATGCATAGCCAGAGGAGCCTTTTTTCGGTAGCTCTCAGTAACATTTGAAGGCCTCCCATTGCCAGCCCTCATGTTGCCTTCCCAAAGTTGGGTAAGCGAGGCGCTGGGCTTTGGGAAGGAGGTTTGAGGGCTCTGAAGTGTGAGGGTTCTAGATTTCTCCAGTCTCGTTCCCAAAGCCTAGTTAGTATTTTCCCAGCTTTGAGAAGGACTGCTTTAGGACCCTGATTCGGAAGGTGGTGGCAGTGTGTGTGTGTGTGTGTGAAATCACCCTTCCCTGCATGACAAGACAGTGTGCAGCCCTTGAGTTCCATGCTGTGCTGGTCCCATGGGTTACCCGAGAGGTGAGGTCCAACTCCGGTCCGTGGTCAAAGGTGCAGCATGGAGGCAGTCCGTAGTAGCTGAAGCTGGGTGCAGGGCAGGGAGTCGGGTGAAGTCAGGAACAGGCATGCAAGCAGGGAGCCCGGGTGGGTCAGGAGCTCAGGCAGGAACTAGCAACCCACAATGTTGCTCACACAACTTGGGACTGGGGCTGGCCGGCTTTTATCTGCCCTGAGGCATGGGGCAGCCCCAATCCTCAGGTGACTTGCATCTCCTGGCCTGGAGGTGAGCACTCCTTCCTCCTGCAGGAACTTAGTTCCCTCCGCCTCTCTGCCCTGAGCCTCTGCAGCTCAGGAGAGGCTGGAGGGTTACCGAACCCAGAGGCAATCTCAGCTTCCTCTGATGGGGCTGAGAGTGGAGCACCTGCAGGCAATGGGTCCTCCATCACCGCAGGAGCCAGAACAGACTCATCTGGAGCCTGCACCTGAGGATCCAGCACAGGTGAGGACCCTTCAGGCTCATGCCTCAGCCCTGGCTCAGCTGGTTCTGGAGGTGGGGAATCCTGTGCAGGCTGGGATCCCTCAGGTTCAGCATCCGAGTCCGAATCCCAGGCCATCACACATACTGAAGTACTCTTGCAGGTCTTTTTTCCATTGGAACTCACCAAAACTCAGTTCTGTCACCTCTCAGGTGTGTGCCATTGCCATTCTAAGAGAACAAGGGAGGTGTTCATAGTGAATTCTGGCACCTCTTTCTCTAGAAAAACAAAGCACTGCTCTTCAGCCCACTTGGCATGAAAAGGTGGATTGCCTTGGAGCTTTTATATCCTGCGAGCTGACACGAGAGATGTTTTCCCTTTGGTCCACTCCCCAAGCCGTGCCCCCTAGCTCGCCCACGATGGGCTGCAATTGCAGGCGAGATTCAGTGCGGCTGGTGGAGAAGATCACCCCCAAACTTCTACAACCATGTCAAACTGCAACCGCAGCTCCCCTCCAACTGGCAGTAAGCAGTCTTTATGCAACCATGGGTGTATTGGGCAGCAATTGAATACACACTTTCATGGAAATAAGGCTTCATGTATCGGATTATGCATAGGATTATGCTATCTACAAACCATGGGTGAATAAGTCCATTTTGTTTCTACTCATTTTCCCCATCTTAAATTCACTTCTCCGCATATCCACATCTATTTGCATTTTAGTGTGAATTTCTTCTGATTTACACACTTTGGTATATAATTTTGCTTAATATCTTTGCAAAGCCATTTCCCTCCTAATGAAATGCATTTTTATGCATGTTATTTTCATTAATATATGCCTTTGTGCACACTTTACCTGAGTGTCCGCATATTTGCCCCAGATCTAAGCACTATCTGAGAATGGAGGCCAGATACCTGGGAATCTGCCTTTTCTCTAAATACCAAAATGGTTGATAATAACCCAGCGTTGATTGATTAGTAGCGGGTGGTCTCAGAGGACACAGCTTTGGCCTGTCTGCCATTGGTAAGTTTCCCCTCTCGCCCTTCAGTTCTCTGAAGTACTCACTCCACCAGCAAATGTCACAGGGAAATTTGTGGTTGGGTGGATTACATTTTGGCTTAGCCCTCTACAACACAGGACTCCTGTGAGACAGAGCAACTAAGGGGAAAAGAGAAATATTGTTCCCTGAGCTATTCCTTCTCTTCTTCCTTGCCCTTTTATAGGAACATAAGAAGTATTCATGGGGCGAAGTGGGGCTGGTGTGGGTTGCAGCCTGGGAGAGTTTTGAGGACCTTATAGATGTTCTCAACCGCATCCTTGTAGCTCCTTTGATCATGTTTGCAGAACTTGGGCAAATCATCAAGATTTAAGCCTGGATAACACAAATATAACCAACGCATTCTGATGGAAGCGATCCATTTTTACACAGTATTGGCTCCATCCAGCCCATAATTCCCTTGAGCTGAGCCATGTGAGTGTTGTGACTGCCACCCACATCTTCAGTTGGAACTAGATGTGAAAGAGGGCTGGTGCCAAAAACAGCAGTCCCCTGTCACACCCATAATGTCTGGCGATGCTCATGAGATTACACCATCACTTCTTGTGTACTTTCCTGCCCTAACTTTTGTCCCTCGGCTGTTGCTTGTAGAGGAGGGGGAAGTTGTACAATGACGATGTCCTCTCACATGGTTGGTATCCTTAGATGTGTCACAGGAGAGAAGAACTGTGGAGTTTTCTCCAACAAGATGCATTGATGGCCACCATCCTTTGTTGTTGTTTAGTTGTTTAGTCGTGTCCGACTCTTTGTGACCCCATGGACCAGAGCACGCCAGGCACCCCTGTCTTCGGCCACCATCCTGGGTGGCTTCAGAATAGGATTGGACTAGTTGATGCTTTTGAATTATGGTGCTGGAGGAGACTCTTGAGAGTCCCATGGACTGCAAGAAGATCAAACCCCTCCATTCTGAAGGAAATCAGCCCTGAGTGCTCAGTGGAAGGACAGATCGTGAAGCTGAGGCTCCAAGACTTTGGCCACCTCATGAGAAGAGAAGACTCCCTGGAAAAGACCCTGATGTTGGGAAAGATGGAGGGCACAAGGAGAAGGTGATGACAGAGGACGAGATGGTTGGGTGGTGTTCTCGAAGCTACGAACATGAGTCTGACCAAACTGCGGGAGGCAGTGGAAGACAGGAGGTCCTGGTGTGCTCTGGTCCATGGGGTCACGAAGAGTCGGACATGACTAAACGACTAAACAACAACAACAATTCATGGAGGAGAAGGCAATTAATGACTACCAGAGCTGGTGGCTATAATAATAATAATAATAATAATAATAATAATAATAATAATAATAATACCTGGCCCATAACAGAGTATTAAAAACACGATAAAACATCAAACATTAACTTCCCTAAGCAGAGCTGCCTTCAGATGTCTTCTAAAAGTCAGATAGTTGCTTATTTCTGATGGGAGGGTGTTCCACAGGGTGGGTGCCACTACCGAGAAGGCCCTCTGCCTGGTTCCCTGTAACCTCACTTTTCACAGTGAGATAACCACCAGAAGGCCCTCGGAGCTGGACCTCAGTGTCCGGTCTGAACAACGGGGGTGGAGACGCTCTCTCTCAATTGTCTCTCAATTGTTACACCTCTTAGTACCAGCTGCTGGGAATCATAAGTGGGGAGAAAACGCTGTTGCACTCAGGCCCTTTTGTAGGCTTCCCATAAACATCTGGTTGGCTACTGAAAGAATGTTGATGGGCCTTTGGCTTCATCCAGAAGGGCTTTTCATTTCTCCTTGTGACCCTGCTACAGCCCCCGTGTCATTGGTGGGAGTGGAGTCCTGAGCACTCACATATTTTGAGGGTACAGCCCCTTCAACCTGGGCAGGAAAGATCTCTTCATTGACTTGCATATATGGTGAGGTGGTGGAGAAATAGCATAAATTCCCAAGGGAGTGTCACCCTTCAACCCAGGCAAGGACCCTGCTATCCCAAGTCTCACTGATGTATGTGGTGGTTGGCATCTGCCTCCCCATAGAGTTTTGGTGATGCAATTAAGACCCCTCTATTGACTGATATATAGGGGCTGGCATCAGTCCAGATGAAAAGCATGCGCCGTATTCAATCACTCCTGCAAGTCATTGCAATTGGTGCACCCAAAGACAAAAAGATCACTATTTAAAGCTGGACCAGTCAGTCAAAATTAAAGTTTCCAGTCCACATCTTGATACCCTCCCCATTTCTTCTCTGGATGCTTTCACAGTCTGCTTAGTTTCATTTTCCGGGTGTGAAGGGATAGCTCTAAATTTTTATTTTATTTTATGGACAGCTGAAGCCACAGAATCATTCAACCCAGTCAGGTGGGCAGGATACAAATAATAAAATTATTATTAGTAGTATCATCAGCAGCAGTATCATTCAGCAGCTGAGTGAGTCTCTGATCTGATTCAAGTATAATCCAAATCAGAAACGTGAGAACCTTCTGCCACAAATCTCCCTGATTCCCCTTGCGATTTGGGTGACACACAACGCTGTATATTTCTCTATATATGTTGCTCTTTGTTGGCAAAAATAATAATGAGGCACTGGTGCTCACAACTTGATAAATGCACTGTGGGGGCCACAGGTAGCAAAAGAAAATGAAAAAAAGAAAAAAGCTGACAGTGAGCACTGTCACAAATGCACACCCACCCACCCCCTGCTTTATAAGAAAGATGCAATATACGTCCTGTCTGCACTACACATTTGAATAAATATTTAAACAGTCATGGCTTCCCTCACAGAGTTATGGGAACTGTAATTCCACAATGGTGCTGAGAGTTGTTAGGAGATACCTATCCGCTCTCACAGGACATACAGTGGTACCTCGGGTTACATACGCTTCAGGTTTAATACGCTTCAGGTTACAGACTCCGCTAACCCAGAAATATTACCTCGGGTTAAGAACTTTGCTTCAGGATAAGAACAGAAATTGTGCTCCAGCGGCGTGGCAGCAGCAGGAGGCCCCATTAGCTAAAGTGGTGCTTCAGGTTAAGCATGGTTTCAGGTTAAGAATGGACCTCTGGAACGAATTAAGTATTTAACCCAAGGTACCACTGTATTTGGGATTTGTCCATCCGAAAAAGTGTCCAGGCAGAAAGAAAGAAAGAAAGCCCCAACAACTCCCCCCCCCCCAAAAAAGAAGAAAAAATCTCAACAATTGTGTCTGGATTTTCACGTTTCCTATTCTTGGGGAACTCTGAGAATTGTAGCTCTGTGTGTTGTGTTGAAAAGGAGTTTAACAAACTACAGGACTCATGATTTATTGAAGGAAGCCATAACTAAACAGTAGTATTTTTGTTTTTGTTTTTAAATTGTATAGTGCAAATGGGGCTTAGATGGGAAGGATCACCCCCATCCATGTTCTAGTTACAGGTAGGTAGTTGTGTTGGTCTGCCATAGTCGAAACAAAATAAAAAAAATTCTTTCCAGTAGGACCTTAGAGACCAACTAAGTTGGTTATTGGTATGAGCTTTCGTGTGGTATCTGAAGAAGTGTGCATGCTACTTTTTCCCAGTAGTGATGTATGGAAGTGAGAGCTGGACCATAAAGAAGGCTGATTGCCGAAGAATTTATGCTTTTGAATTATGGTGCTGGAGGAGACTCTTGAGAGTCCCATGGACTGCAAGAAGATCAAACCTATCCATTCTTAAGGAAATCAGTCCTGACTGCTCACTGGAAGGACAGATCGTGAAGCCGAGGCTCCGATACTTTGGCCACCTCATGAGAAGAAAAGACTCCCTGGAAAAGACCCTGATGTTGGGAAAGATGGAGGGCACAAGGAGAAGGGGACGACAGAGGACAAGATGGTTGGACAGTGTTCTCGAAGCTACCAGCATGAGTTTGACCAAACTGCAGGAGGCAGTGGAAGACAGAAGTGCCTGGCGTGCTCTGGTCCATGGGGTCACGAAGAGTCGAACACAACTAAACGACTAAACAACAAGGTGCTACTGGAAGGAATTTTTATTTTATTTTATTTCCCCACCCCCATTGTTCAGTCCTGATGGGGAACATGTGCTGACAGGGCTACTCTTACCATATTTTGCTGAACCTGGCTTGCCAATCACATAGGTGCTCCCTATTCGGGCAAAAGGTCCACATCCACCTGTTTGTCTTGCTAGCCAGTTTGGTTCCCTCTTGACCAAAAGGCACTGCAGCATAGGAATCTCACATGAGCCCATCCCATGACTTATTGCACCTTCACCTCCCAGTTCAGCATGGTCATCTGTGCAACGGATGGGATTTCTGCTCTTCCTTCTCAGTCTCTTATTTCACCTTGCCCACTTTTTATCTGCTTCACAGCGCTGATGCTTGATCAGAGCATTGGGAGTGGGCAGACAATCAATGGGAATAAACATAATAAAAACTTCCTCCAAGACGAGTTTAGAAGCCTGACATTTCTCCTCTCCCTGCTAAGCAAAGAAGGAAGGAAGAACCTAAATTTCAGCAACAAGGCACTACGACCCAAACTGGTTCCCTGCTAGATGTCTATGGCACATTTTAACATTGAAGATTTCAATGATAGCGAAAAGTTCTGAAGACAAGTGCAATTTCAGAAGTGGAATTGAAACCATATATTTTGCAGGCGTTTACTGTGGCTGTTTCCTTCAAAAGGTTTTAATGCTCTCCTTCCCTGGTGCATTTGTTAGGCCAACATTTACAGAAGCCTTTGATCTTCTCAATAAAACCAAGGAGGTGGGGAAGGGTTGTTAACTTGGGTTTCTGCTTTAACTATGCTGCCAAATGCTGGAATGGGGGCATAGTTAGCCACCCAACCTTTTGCAGGAATGGCTGGGAGGGTGAAAATCAGGGCATGTTGGGGACTGGTGGCCGTTTCAGCCTCCGGAAGTTAGAATCATAGAGTTGGAAGGGACCCAAAGGTCATCTAGGGAAGCTTTTAATGTTTGATGCATTACGGTATTTTAATATTTTGTTGGAAGCCACCCAGAGTGGCTCGGGAAGCCCAGCCAGATGGGCGGGGTATAAATAATAAATAAATAAATAAATAAATAATATCATCATCATCATCATCATCATCATCATCTAGTCTAAACCCCTGCAATGCAGGAATCTCACCTAAAGCATCCATGACAGACGGCCATCCAACATCTGCTTAAAAAACCTCCCAGGAGAGCCCACCACCTCTCATGGGAGTCTGTTCCACTGTCAAACAGCTCTTACTGTCAGAAAGTTCTTCCTGATGTTTAGTTGGAATCTCCTTTCTTGTAACTTGAAGCCATTGGTTTGAGTCCTACCCTCTGGAGCTGGAGGAAACAATCATGTTCCCTCTTCCATGTGACAGCCCTTGAGATGTTTGAAGATGGCTATCATATCTCCTCTCAGTCTCCTCTTTTCCTTTTAGAGGTCTCTGGATGTGGGCTTCCGATTAAGCCAGGGTTCTTCCACCTTGGGTTCCCAGATGTTGTTCGACTACAACTCCCATCATCCCCAGTCAGCTTAGCCAGTAGTCAGGGATGATGGGAACTGTGACCCAACAATGCATGTCGACCCAAGATTGAAGAACACTGCTAAGCTATCATGGCTAATCAGTTGACAGCAGACTTTCCTAACTTTGGGTCCTCATATGTTTTCAGACTATCATCCTCAGCTGGCGTGGTCAATGGTGAGGAATTGTGCTAATTGCAATCCAGTGACATCTACAAACCCCAGGGTGAGAACCACAGCTTTTCACAGATCGTGCATTTGCCTAAAGCAGGGGTGGGCAACCTTTGGCGTAGGACTGCCTGTGCCCCTTGGGAGAGAAGGCTAGAAGGAGGGCAGCAGAAGAAAATACCATGGAAACGGATGGAGCAACTAGAGCAGGCATGGCAAAACTCGGCCCTCCAGATGTTTTGGGACTACAACTCCTATCATCCCTAGCTAACAGGACCAGTGGTCAGGGATGATGGGAATTGTAGTCCCTAAACATCTGGAGGGCCAAGTTTTGCCATGCCTGAACTAGAGGATGGAGGCTTTCCAACATGGGGGTCGCTGTGAAGGGGAGGGACAAGATGGTGGGGAGGTCATTGCAGTGCAGGCACAGCAGCAGGAGCATTTGATTGGCTCTGCCACTGAGCCCGTACTGTGCCAACCTTCTCCTCTCATTTACTGGCAAACTATTACAGTCTACATTGGGGGTGGGGAAACCACCAGGCTACTACAGGGATGGGAAACCTATGGTCTTTCAGATATTGTTGGACTACAATGATCCCTGATCATGGTCCATGCTGGCTGGAGCACATCAACGTCAGGAGAACCACAGAATTTCCATCCCTGTTTGATCATCAATGATTCTTCAGGTTATCAGGCTACATGGGTGGCCCTTTTAACTGGTGACACTGGAGATTGAACCCAGGCCCCCTGCAGTGTGGCCAAGCTGGTCACCCTACCCTAAAACTGCTTCTGCACTGTCCAAACCACCTCTGGTATTTCGTGCATCTGTCCTGGCCAACTCCACTGGAAGCAACTTTCGGGAAAGCAGACATGCTTTCTATTGGCTTGGGAAACCTTCATCCTGCCCCCTTCCTGCATAGATGGTGGGCTTCAAACTACTAGTTCTTTGGGAGAACTGAAGAGTGAACTTTAATTCATGTATTTTAAACAAAGGTTAGACGAGACTTACAGACAGCTCACAAAAGGTGAAAAAAATATCAGCAAGAATTGCATATTATGTCGAGAATGCTCCTGACTTTTAAATTTCTCCACAGGTATTATTTCCTCTGAATAGGAACAAAGAGCCAAAAAAACAGTTAAAAAAAGCATATTCAAATGTGTGCATAAAAACGTTTGGTAAATGAACACTGTTTAGTTTGCTGACATAATTACTTCAATGTAATTTTTATGAGTTGTAGAAATCTTGGCATTTTCACTGAACCAGATAATTAGACTCTGAATAGAACAGGGTCAGAATAATTAATACATCAAAACTAGATGAACTTTTTCTAATTATTTTTATTTAATCTCTATTATAATTATTGTTATACTCTGTTGAGCATGATTGCCTCATGTTCATAGATTTGAATACCATCCTATAGTTGCATCGTGGGACTTTGTGGAATATTAACAAACCGTGGCATGGAGAAATTAGAATGGTGTCGTTTCATGATGGAATTCTAAATTGGAATTTTTCTTACTTCAACCCCCCACCCCCATGGTACAGATGCACCAAATTTGCTCCAGTGTCGTGTAAAATAAAAATATATATTTTCTTACATGAAAAATGAAGAAGAAAAGAGTGTCGCTTGATTGTATTCCTTTATGGAGAAAGTTCTGGCAAACTTCAAAGCAAACTTGTAGGACTCATAGATGGTAAAGGGCTATGGTGTATAAGGCAGAGGGAAATTAATTTTGCCTTAGGGATGCTGGCATTATCCCCATGCTGCACTGAAGCTCTAGTGACCTGGTACCAGGATGCTCATTTGCCAAGAAGCAATAAGTCACCTACCCACTGTGCATGGACTGTGCACCACTCAGATTTCTGGCACTTGCAGGGATGCCAAGAGAAAGAGACGACAGGGCTTCTGAGCTCTCAAGAGCCGTGTCGGAAACAGTATTTTGATAGGTGGAAAAGGCGGGGAAACCCCCCTCCATTTCTCATTTTTCCACTCTTAAGTTAAGTTTGCCCCATTTCCCATAATTTTGCAAAATAATAATAATAATCTACATTTGAAGGTATAGCTCAGGCATAGGCAAACTCGACCCTCCAGAAGTTTCGAGACTACAACTCCCATCATCCCCAGCTAACAGGACCAGTGGTCAGGGATGATGGGAGTTGTAGTCCCAAAACATCTGGAGGGCTGCGTTTGTCTATGCCTGGTATAGCTTATTAATCTTGTCTGGATACCTGTTTGGACATATGGACTGCTTGGATTAATTTAAAGGTTTAAGTCTAGATTGATGTGGTTGTTATTGTCAGCTGCTTACATTTATTTCTCTTTTTTCTGTTCTATTGCAAAATCAATAAAAACGTGGTAACTTGTACAGTGGTACCTCGGGTGAAGAACTTAATTCGTTCTGGAGGTCCGTTCTTAACCTGAAACTGTTCTTAACCTGAGGTACCACTTTAGTTAATGGGGCCTCCCGCTGCCGCCGGAGCACGATTTCTGTTCTCATCCTGAAGCAAAGTTCTTAACCCAAGGTACTATTTCTGGGTTAGCGGAGTCTGTAACCTGAAGCGTCTGTAACCTGAGGTACACATTTTGCAGTTCAACTTGGGATGTTCTGCATGCAAAGCTTCTAGTATTATGAGAGAAGGAGGAAAAAATTCCTGCACCCACTGTTTTCCCGCATAACTTTAATACATCTCTATCACGTATCCCCTTGGTCTCAGCCTGGGGGGAGGGTGCGTGGAAAGAACAAGAAGCCAGTCCTCCAAAGTCTTGTGGCATTCAAGCCAAATCCATGATCAAAACCTTCGTTTCTCATGGTGAAAAGGGTGGTGGACACAGGAGAGCAAAGTCTCTCTCCAAGTTCAAAGGTCCTTCCTCCTTCCTCCTTACTGGAAATAATGTTTGGTCCCAAGAGTGATCTTCCTACACGTTCACCGATAAGATGGTCACGTTTTTAACATTTCAGGGAGTCGCAGACTGACGCAATGCATATTAATTCTATCTGGCATCCCATTTCCTTGCAGTTTTGTTTTCCTCACTAAGCTAATAAAGTATGACTAACTGCCACCACCGGTTTGCAAGCTGTGCTTTGGGATCACCATGAAGTGACCCAGAAACCCTTCCTGTCTCCTCAACACCTCCAGGGTCATGGGCATAGCTGTCAACTTTTCCCTTTTCTTGCGAGGAATCCTATTCGGAATAAGGGAATTGCCCTTAAAAAAAGGGAAACGTTGACAGCTATGGTCATGGAAAGGGAGATGCAATGGGAATCCATCATCTCTTTTCCCCTATCCTTTTCCATTTACCTTACATATTTTATTAGTGGGGGAAAAATAAATAAATTTCTAAGCCTTGATTGCAATTATAGGTAAGGAACCCTCACTGAATTACTAGATAATTAAAAGATCTGAGGCACTTGCGAGAGGATGTGTAATTGAGCTTCACTTGTCCTGGCAGAATTTAGAAGGAGACAGCAGGAGGCTAAATCTTGTGGTTCTCATTGTCACCAAGGAGCAAAAGTAACTTATGCAAGTCGTCTTTTCTGGCCTTACGAAAAGGGTGAGTGGAAGGTGGAGCAGGATCTTCTGTTAAATCACAAAAGATCAGCAAGGTTTTTTTAAAACCAAAAAATTAGGTTTAAAATTGGAGCTCGTCTTATACACAGGTAGTGCTGAGGGGTGTTTTCTTTATTTGGAGTCCCCCAAAATTGGGGGCGTCTTATACATGGAAAAATACAGTATATAATTCTGGGACTGTTCCTGGAAAATTGGGACATTTGGAGCATATGCTGTTGTGCACTGCCTTGAGATGTCCCCGTAGTTTAGCACATATATCTCTCTGCATTCAGATTCCACATGGTTCTACCTGAGCATAGAAGCCTCAAGAATATTGACCGTTCACAGACTGGGAACACAAACATTCATTCTGGGTCATGGCAAAACAAAGCTCCCATCCTAAAACCCTCCCACGTCTGTCCATTAATGGCCCCCAGTGAGTCGCTCCAGAGTTATTTACTTCTCGAAGAGCATTGTTTGACTTCGTTCCCTGCCTTTTAATTCCCATTGCTAATTCTACCCACATTTAATCAATGTTTATGACTCCTTTCATTTTCCTGTAACTGTAGGTCTTTTCCATTACTTCCTCCCCGCCCCCATTTTGCGTTGTATTCCCCCTTGACCGCTCTGTTTGTGCTACAAAACCTGGGAACCAAAAGGATATAGTGTCACTGTGTTGGCTTGTAAAGAGAAATCCAAATAGCTGGGTTGAAAACCAAGATGTGATCCAAGAGCTTTTAGTTTTTTTATTTATTTTCTTTTTAAGAAGAGAGCTTGTGACGTCAAAGCTGGGGGGAAATTGCATGGTTAATTGTCCCTGGCTTCTGCAAGAGTCAATCATACCT
Organism: Podarcis muralis; assembly: GCF_964188315.1. NCBI lineage: Eukaryota > Metazoa > Chordata > Lepidosauria > Squamata > Lacertidae > Podarcis > Podarcis muralis. The sequence goes on along the minus strand of NC_135664.1, from coordinate 66,772,614 downwards.
GTGAATACCCAAAGGGGAGAAGATGGTGTGAGGAGCTGTAATTCTCAGGTATCGCCCATGATCAGATCCAACAACCATGATGCGCTTAGTGCAGATAAAAACACAGATCAAGAGGACCACACCTGGTATGAAGAAACTGAATCAAGCAAGCCAAGCCAATAGGAGCTCAGAATGAGCTTTTAATACTGTTAAGTAGTTCTCAGGATTACAGGATGTGTCCCAACACAGCTCCTTTGCGCTCACGAGATTTTCCCCGATGATGTTCTTAGACACACAAATGCTATCTTCCATCCATTTGGCACAAATGCCTACATCTCCCCTGCGATGGTATGTGGTGATGACACCTTACATCTGATTCAGATGAGGTGGTGGTGATGATGATGCTAAATCAGTGCTTGAAATCTGGGCGAAGTCCAATGAACAGAAGCACTTTCCATTCTGGCAAAAGAGAGGAACTGCTGGTGGGCTCCTTGCCACACACAGCTGCCCTCCAAGGTGGTGCAACTTGTATGCATGTAGAGGTCCCTTTCACATGGTTGGCTGTGTGCACAAACACTGTGTACATAACAACACAGAACGGTACACCCAAAGTGCTTCCAAAACCAACCCAGTCTAGCTTAGCATGCTACGGTGCCAGCATTTGGGCATCTGAGCTCCTTTGAGGAAGAGATGGAAATCTATCAAATGTGCAGCTCCACAACACATTGGTACACGAAAAAATTCTGGATTAACACTTGTGTTGCCTAAGGTGGAGTAGCGAATGGCACCCCCCACCCACGTCGAGGTGCAGATGGCTCGGGGCCAATCCAGTTATTTTGGTACCTGAGGCAGAAGATCTCACAAGATCTTCAAAGTGAAAAATGCAACAGTAATAAATTGAGTAATCAATCATTTTCAGCCCTTTCAGGTGCCTGAGATTGCTGCCTCACTCTGCCAAATGCAGGCATGGGGAAACTTTGGCTATCCAAATGTTGTTGAATGACAGCTCCCCTCGGTCCCTGCAAACATGGCCAATGACTACAGGTGATGGGAGATGGTAATTCAGCAACAACTGGAGGACCAAATGTTCCCCAACAGCAGGGCCGGACCCTAGTACACCATATAAGAAGAAGACAGCGCTTATCTCCCCCCTCTCCCCCCACAAAGAGAAATACCTCAAGTCTGGAAAGAATTCACATTCTCTGATGCAGACTAATAGAACTCAGTGAAACTGAGAAAAATAAATACAGAAGAGGGGCAGGAATAAACACATCAGTTTCCTGCATTGCAAGGGGTGGACTAGATCAGGGGTCAGCAACCTTTTTCAGCCGTGGGCTGGTCCACTGTCCCTCAGACCTTGTGGTGGGCTGGACTATTTTTGGAAAAAAAAATATGAATGAATTCCTATGCCCCACAAATAACCCAGAGATGCATTTTAAATAAAAGGACACATTCCAATCATGTAAAAACATGCTGATTCCCGGACCATCCGTGGGCCAGATTTAGAAGGTGATTGGGCTGGATCCAGCCCCCCAGGCCTTAGTTTGCCTACCCATGGACTAGATGAGCCTTGGTCTTCTGTCCAACCCTACACTGTTGTGATTCCATGATACCCTCTTTGAGATGGAAGACAGCCTCGTAAAGCCAGCAGCCTGTTTCTACTCATGCAGTCTCTCCATGTTATGTAGAACCATGAAAGATCGAGGTCTTCACACTGCAGCCCTCCAATTCGTGACAAAGATCAGGATGGGGTGTGTGGCATCAGTGCACTTATTTCTGCATGCACCATGTGTTAGTTTCCATGATCGCCAAGACACCTTAAAAGGATTTCCATGAATCTGATAGGTTGGCAATGGGTTAAGGAAAGTACAATATTGATCCTTCCTTGTACACAATGTAAGTAACATATGTAATGTAGCTACATGGCATGGCACAATATAGAAGCATAAAACTGTAAAATTGGAAGGGATGCTCAAGGTTCTTCTAGTCCAATCCCCAACAATGCAATAATCACAGCTAAAGAATCTCTGACAGATGGCCATCTAACACTTGTTAAAAAACCTTTAATGAGGGAGAGTCCACCACCTTCAAAGAGAGTCCTTTCCACTGTCAAACAGCTCTTGCTGTCAGAAAGGACTGCCTAAAATGTTTAGCTGGAATCTCCTTTCTTGTAGTTTGAATCCATTGGTTCAGATCCTACCTTCTAGTGTAGCAGAAAACAAGATTGCTCCATCATCCATCATCCTTCAAATATTTGAATATGACTCTCATATTAGAAGAAGAAGAGTTTGGATTTGATATCCCGCTTTATCACTACCTGAAGGAGTTTCAAAGCGGCTATCATTCTTCTTTCCCTTCCTCCCCCACAACAAACACTCTGTGAGGTGAGTGGGGCTGAGAGACTTCAGAGAAGTGTGACTAGCCCAAGGTCACCCAGCAGCTGCATGTGGAGGAGCGGAGACGCGAACCTGGTCCCCCAGATTATGAGTCTACTGCTCTTAACCACTACACCACACTGGCTCTCTTCTCCAAAGTCTTCTCTTCTCCAGGCAAAACATACTCAACACTGTTTCAATGCAAACAGTCCTAAGTTCAATCTTTGGTTTCTCCGAGTTGGGCTGGGAAGGACACCTGCCTGAAATCCGGGAGCTGGAATTCAGGAACTCAGGAACATAAGAATAGGCTGGAGTATTAGGTTAATGGCCCAACTTGTCCAATATCCTGTTCTCATGGTGGCCATGTAGAAACCTGTAGGGAACTCACAGGCAGGATTCTTGCACAAAAGCAGTCCCCTCCATGCTTTCCAGCAGTTGGTATACAAAAGACTATTGTATATTAATATTAATATTAATATTCTGTTGGAAGCCGCCCAGAGTGGCTGGGGAAACCCAGCCAGATGGGTGGGGTATAAATAATAAATTATTATTATATTATTACTTCCTCTAACTGTAAAGGCAGAGCATAGCCATCATGGTTAATAGCCTTTGGCAGCCCTCTCCTCCATCATTTTGTTTAAGCCTCTTTTATGGGTGAGATAAGGGACGCGGGTGGCGCTGTGGGTAAAAGCCTCAGCACCTAGGGCTTGCCGCTCGAAAGGTCGGCGGTTCGAATCCCCGCGGCGGGGTGCGCTCCCGTCGTTCGGTCCCAGCGCCTGCCAACCTAGCAGTTCGAAAGCACCTCCGGGTGCAAGTAGATAAATAGGGACCCCTTACTAGCGGGAAGGTAAACGGCGTTCCGTGTGTGGCTCTGGCTTGCCAGAGCAGCGATGTCATGCTGGCCACGTGACCCGGAAGTGTCTCCGGACAGCGCTGGCCCCCGGCCTCTAGAGTGAGATGAGCGCACAACCCTAGAGTCTGACAAGACTGGCCCGTACGGGCAGGGGTACCTTTACCTTTACCTTACTATGGGTGAGATAAACACTGGGAATAACTGAATATATTGAAGAACTATTCAACATGCTAGTCAAACAGGATCTTCATCTAGTGAATCAATATCCTTCCAAACATCAGATGTTTTCTGGTGAGCTCTGAGCTGCTTTGAGATTATTTTGTAAAGAAAAGCAGGCTATACATTTTTTTAAATTAAATTAAATTAAACATTGTGGGTTATTGCCTCTTAATCCTGCTTGCATGGTTCCTAGAGGCATCTAAGATGCACTTTGAATTGACCCCACAAGCTTGTTCTTATGTTCTTATAATTTTTTTGTTCTTAACCTTCCCATTTAATCCCCAAACTGGTCACTGTGGCTACCCTAATTCATTCTACACATTCTCCGAGTAGACTTCAGGGGAGAAATTTTGTTCTGGCTCTCAGGGAGCAGGAAATTGTTGCCAATCATCTATAAATGGCCAAATCTATCTTCTGCCATCGCTACTGCAACTCATTCTGTCCTCGGGAATTTGTTCAGGAGGCCCAGGTCTGGAGCCTAGTGAGGCCATGCTACAACAAAGCCTTGTTCACCAGAAATGAACTCAAGAGGAGGGGAGAGGAATCGAAATCAACTTGAAGTTTCTCTGGTTGTGGGGGAGCTGGGAGAGGCCCGTGCCAAACGCCCAGTTGCTGTGACGCCAGCTATTCTGCATTCCTCCATGCTTGGATGAGGATAGTTCATATGGTACCTTCGTGTGGCAAGCTGTGACGCGAGGAAATTCTTTTCAGCTTGCCCTTGCATCTCCAAAGCCTTGGAGGAGAGAGGGATGGGTGTTGTGGGGGGGGGGGAGAGAGAGAGAGAGACAAAAGACAGAGGTGGATGGCAGGAACAAACACCCTATAATGGGTACGCTTGGGTGGTGGTCAGGAACGCAATTTTGAGATGCTCACCGCATCGTGACCTCACTATGTGTTCATGTTTACATCGGAAGATAAAAGGCGTGTGATTGCTGAGGAATGAAAACACGGGTTACGTCCAAACAGAGGAAAGCAGAAACAGAAGTTGAAGAGGGAGAGAGAAATGTAAACCAGGACTGGGAACAAAGAGGTCATAGCCGCGTTGCATTGAAACAAGAATAGGAACGCCCATGCAGAAGGTTTTGATCAAGGCTAAAATGAAGTCTTACAAAGACAAAATCTTACGGAGGCGAAAGTGCTTACTTTTGGAAACGCCCCCCCCCCCAATTTGAAAAATTAACATTCTATATTGACATCAAAAGTCCTCGCTGAAAACATGTTGATCTTTGTTAACATTGCCCCGACTGACGTAATCAAATCTGATTTCCTAGTTGGGCAGGACTAAGCATGTGACCCATTTAGGAGAGAGGAAACCACACATTTTGAAATATTCCTGAATCAGAACATTTGTTGAAGTGCAAAAAACAGTGGAAAATTACAGTATGTACCAAGTCTCACATTGGCCTTGGAGGTGCCAATCAGGTCAGAACAGAATTTTCCAAGAGGGAATGATTCAAGCACCGTTAAAGGTCACTCCTAACTATGGAAGAATTTGGACAAGTGAATATCATTGTCTAAGTTATAGGCATGTGAGAGAAATGTGATTCAGTTCGCAGGTCTGCAAGATTCACACTTTCTTACACAATAGGAGAAGCGAAAGCCTTCAAAATTTGCACTTGTCTGAATTTTATGATTCTCCAAAATAATGTTTGCAGAAGTGCATATATTAGGTAAAAGTGTGCATAAAAAGGAATATATGTACCATAAATGGCATCAGGTTTCCCAACCCTGGCATATATCATTCTTCCACCTGGTGTCCTTCCACCTGGTGTCCTCTAGATCTTTTGGAATACAAGTCCCAAACTCTTTAGGAATACAGCTCCTGCAGGCATCTTCAATAGCCAGGGAATCATGGGACATGGGGCATCTAGATCAAGGGAAGTAATAGTGCCACTGTATTCTGCTCTGGTCAGACCTCACCTGGAATACTGTGTCCAGTTCTGGGCACCACAGTTCAAGAAGGACACTGACAAACTGGAACGTGTCCAGAGGAGGGCAACCAAAATGGTCAAAGGCCTGGAAACGATGCCTTATGAGCAACGGCTAAGGGAGCTGGGCATGTTTAGCCTGGAGAAGAGGAGGTTAAGGGGTGATATGATAGCCATGTTCAAATATATAAAAGGATGTCATATAGAGGAGGGAGAAAGGTTGTTTTCTGCTACTCCAGAGAAGCGGACACGGAGCAATGGATCCAAACTACAAGAAAGAAGATTCCACCTAAACATTAGGAAGAACTTCCTGACAGTAAGAGCTGTTCGACAGTGGAATTTGCTGCCAAGGAGTGTGGTGGAGTCTCCTTCTTTGGAGGTCTTTAAGCAGAGGCTTGACAACCATATGTCAGGAGTGCTTTGATGGTTTTTCCTGCTTGGCAGGGGGTTGGACTCGATGGCCCTTGTGGTCTATTCCAACTCTATGATTCTATGATTCTATGATTCTATGATCTATGTAGTCCAGAACATCTGGAAGACACCAGGTAGGGGGAGACTATTTTAGATTCAGGCTAGAATATGTCATCGTCACATAGAGAAAAATTATACTAGTCTAGTCAAGCCATTATATTGTTTCCCTTCAAATTCCTCAAATCTTTCACTAAGATAGGAGCATCCAAATTTATCCCGAAATATAACTTTAGCTATATCAATGCCCCACCATCATGTCTTCATAGGAACGTAGGATGTTGTTGTATACCAAGTCAAACCATTGCTCCTTCCTTGGGTTCTCCCTCCTTGGAGGTTTTTAAACAGAGGTTGGATGGCCATCTAGCAAGGATGCTTTATTTAAGATTCCTGCATTGTGAATTGTGAATTGTTTATTTGTTGAAAATTTATAAAAAGAATGAAAGAAATTTATGTTGTACATAGGAAAGATATGTGTGAAACAGAGAAACCAGTAGAATTGAAATAAACCTCATAATGTGCAATACAAATAACTTTATTGGGAAAAAAACCACAATAAGAAGTAAAATGTACAATGTGATCAAAGTACCGTATTTTTCGCCCTATAGGACGCACCGTCCCATAAGGTGCACCTAGGTTTTTTGGGGGGAAATAAAGGGGAAAAAATTATTTCCCCCCCCCCAGGCGCGGGGCTGAGGCGGGGGAAGCCCGAGCTTCCCCCGACCCCAGCCCCCAAACAGGCAGCTCTCTGCAAGCCGTGGGAGCCCAGCGCTGGCTCCCGCTGCTTGCTGAGAGGTCCGCGAAGCCTGGACGCGCTGAGCTCGGCGTGTGCAGGCTTCAGCATGCAGGCAACTCTCCGCAACCGACCCTTCTTGCTCTCCAGGCTTCAGCGAAAGCCTGCATTCGCCCCATAGGACGCATACACATTTCCCCTTCATTTTTGGAGGGGAAAAAGTGCGTCCTATAGGGCAAAAATTACGGTAACTAATAGTAGCAGCAAATGATATAGAGATAGACAGTAAAAATTGTATATATAGAAGCATTTATTCATCTACAGACATTTTATGGACAAATGCGGAAGAAGAACAACAATATATAAAATGGATAAAAACAATGTGGAAAATTAAGAGGCCATATAAAGAAGTCAGAAGAAGGAAGGAGGAAAGTCAGCTCCTAGGAGCAAATATAAATGTAAAATGTAATATAATACGTATGTGTAGTATGAACTTTGCAAAACTAATAAAGATTATCTTGAAAAAATAGTAATAAATAAAATTATATATAAAAAAGAGATTCCTGCATTGCAGGGGGCTAGACTAGATGAACCATGGGGTACCTGCCAACTCGACAATTCTATTATTCTATGTTCCTTCAAACTATATCTACTGGGACCAACCTTAAATCTAGTGTGACTCCAGTCAAAGCTGAGATTTTCAGGCAAAACTGGAGACATTGAGAGCCAACCATGTCTCCCAGGAGGTTTCTGGGCCATTTGGCATTTAGTGGATGCAGACGCAGTCACATGACCCAGAACATAAGGAAGTGCTGCCAGATTGATATGAGATGCTTTAAAAACAGTGGGCAAAAATCAGTAGTGGAGGGGGGCAGCATTTAAAATATATATCTAGATATAATGGCAGTTCTTCAAGTGGTGTGAATAAGAGCAGTTTCACTCAACTTCAGATAAATTATGGGCACCTAAAGGAAACTAGGAAATGACCTGTGATATTTCTCAGACACAATCCTTATTCATCTGTGTCCGGACAGCAAACAAAGGAAATTCATCATGTATGTATGCAGACACCAAGCTCTTGGCTCAAAGGTCTGATTCTTATCTCCTGTGTTCATGTGTATATAAACCCGTTGACTCTTGCGAAATCCCTTCTTATTACACCAACCGCATTGAACGGGGGACGGAACCCAGCTTCCAATATGAGCAGGGAGTGGAGGGGGCGGGAGGGAAAAATTAGAAGGAAAGGGGAGGGGGGGAAGAGATCAAGTTTTCATTTGACACCCACTGAATCATGGCTTCCTTCTGGGATGTGCGACCCTTTTTGCCACCATTGGTTCCATTTCCCATCATGCCCTTGACCTTGCGGGTCACCTGTCATTGGAAGATGAAGCTCTGAATACACGGAGAAGACCCTGCGGTGTCTCTTATCTCTCTGTTTTGCCTCAAATCTCTGGGCAAGCTTTAAATTATTCATTCGCCTCTGCAAGTTACACATCTCCATCACCTAGTCTCCCTCTCTCCCTCTCTCCTTCTTTCCCCCCTCCAGCCTGCCTCTCCCCCCTCCCTACCTCGCCATTTGTGAGGGAAGACGGTATCCTTGGGAACCTTATCAGAGATCACAGATTGAGGCTCCAGAAATGAAATAAAAGGGGAAATTGGCTGTATTAGCATAAGGGGAGTCAGCCTGCAGCTGAATGCACATCACCCAGGAGCCCTCTGGCTTCTCTTATCAGTAGTGACTGATCACTACCTCATTCATCTACTGTGTACGTGTTTGCGTGTGCATGTTTGAAACTTATACGTATGGATGCATAAAATGATAATAATAAAATAATAATAATAATCTGTGCTTTTGAACCTGGTTTGAAAGCATTTCCAATATTTTTTAATTAACCTAGGATGGGCAAGGTTTTGTTTTATTCCTTATATCCCATCTTTCATCGAAGGAGCTCAAGGCGGTATGCATGGATCTGCCACTCTCCATTTTATCCTCTCGACAACCCTGTGAGGTAGGTCAGGTTAAGAGACAGATCCACTGAGCTTCATAGCTTGGTGGGGATTTGAATTCTGGTCACCCAGGTCCTAGTCTGACCCTCTAGCCTAGTGGTTCTTAACCTTTTTGGAGGTCATGGGCCTCTTGCAGAATCTGATGGGAGCTATGGGCCTCCTTCGCAGAAATTTGACATACAATATATCCCCTCCAGAAAAAACAACAACTTATTTTCAATTGGTCAGGAAGGAAATTGTCCCCCCCCCCCGCAAAAGTTTAAATACTTTAATGAAATTCATAGGTAACATACACAATATACCAATATGAAAACAATCGCGTACTAATAATCTTATATATGTTTACAGAAATTGAATTTAAATTAAATTTATGCAATCTCTTTTTTCCTATCTTTTTGCTAACATAGAATTTCCCGATGCATATATCTTTTCTGGTGATTAATGTGCTTATCATTATTACCTTACACTTTCTGTATTTTCTAATACTTTCTTACAACAATTCGTTTTTGCTTGTTTATTAGCAGTTCGTAAAGACAAGGGTCATTGATCAGGAAGGAAATTGAAGATGATGGTGATGGTGATTAACATTTATATACCACCTTTATCTTCCAAAGATCTCAAGGTGGTGAACATGGTTCTTCTCCTCCCCATTTCATCCTCACCACAACCCTTTGAGGTTGTTTAGTCGTTTAGTCATGTCCGACTCTTCGTGACCCCATGGACCAGAGCACGCCAGGCACGCCTGTCTTCTACTGCCTCCCGCAGTTTGGTCAAACTCATGTTGGTAGCTTCGAGAACACTGTCCCATCATCTCGTCCTCTGCCGTCCCCTTCTCCTTGTGCCCTCCATCTTTCCTAACATCAGGGTCTTTTCCAGGGAGTCTTCTCTTCTCATGAGGGGGCCAAAGTATTGGAGCCTCAGCTTCAGGATCTCTCCTTCCAGTGAGCACTCAGGGCTGATTTCCTGCTTTAGTTGGGATTCTTTCATTGCAGGGGGGTTGGAATGGATCACCCTTGGGATCCCTTCCAATGCCACAATCCTATGATTTTATGTTCTGAAAGAACTGGTATGAAGTATGAAGTTCGCCTGGCTGTCTACAATATTGTAATGCTATTTTTAATCCTGTTGTTTTTAACTGCAGGCTTGTTATTCTTGTTGTGGGTACAGGGTAAATGTGTTTTTTGGTGGGTTTTAATGGCATTTTAATTATTCGTGTCTCAAGCCACCATGACCTATAATCAGAAAAAGTGGCTTTTACAAGAAATTAATACCGGTAAATAGTCCTTGCACAAAGTGGCTGCCAACAGGACAAGGTGTATGCTTATGTACTGTGAGTAAGTGGGAGGAGAGTCTTGTATTCTGAGTTAATACCAGTTAGGTATGTGGGAAGAATTTGATTTGGCTCACCTTTATAGGCAAACCCACCGATTTTGCACTTTGTAAAACAATACCGGAACTAACATGCAAAATCTGTGCTTTTCCATATTTCACAGTGCAGTTCTCCAGCCATGTAATGTGTACAGAAATGCACATACTGGGGCAATGTGTACATTAAAATTGCACATATTAGTAAAAATAGCATGCAAAAAAATGCATTTCATGTGGGGAAATTGTTTCGGAAACACATGTGTCTTAGGCAAAATTGCATACGAAGGTATGTTGTCTATTAGTAGAAATTCCCACTAAAAGCCGCTGAATTTTCATGAGAATTTTCAAAAAGAAAATTGCAAACAGCCGGGATGGTTTTTTTTCAACCCTCATAGTAATAAACTTCACCAAATGCTGAAAAGATTCTTAACTCAGGTGTAATACATTGTCTCATTCTTTGGTTTAAGGGCATAGAAAGAAAAAAAAGCCAAGAGGAACTATATCTCTCTAAAACTTAGCAAGCCCCCTCACAATGAAATCTTTGCTTTAGGCAATTTGGAAAGTATGAGAACGCTGATAACCAGGGCACCCTTGATGAAAAGAAAGGAAGAAAATAAACATTTAAAACTGGACTTTGGAACAGCTACAAAGGGATGAGAATGGAAAGCTTGTACTTTGACACCCACAATGCTGATGTTTATGCCTGCTTGCGTCTTTCACACTAGTGCATAATATCTGTGGATGCTTATCACAATAGCTCCCTTGGCAAATGAGTATTTTGACCGCAGTCGCATTTGGAAACCTAACAAAGAGAGACGGGCTGTTTCCCACCCACAACATTCACGTTCCCCCCATTTGCCGACACCAAACCATGTTCCAAAATGTTTAAACAAACCCCCCCATGCTTGGGAAAATTGAGATTTGACTCCCACGCACCCGTTAAAACAGTTTACATTACAACCAACCATCGTTTTCCCCAAATGCGTTCAGCTCTTTGGAGCTCGGTCAAAAAGTAACAGTTTCAAAGCTCTGTGATCTTTACCCGGGGGGCTCATTGACACTGCGTGAAAAATATTGCACTCTCTCTCTCTCCTTGCCCCAATAGAGCTGGCTCTGAAACTGGGCACTTTCCAAAATAGCTTATAGAACCAACAAACATGCGCTTCCCTGAGCGCACTACCCCTCTTCTCCTGAATAAATTCAGAGCAGAGGTCAAACAGGGGGGGGGGGGGGAGATGTATTAGAAGCATAATCACAATCCAACTTTTCTTCAAGGAGGGGGAACCAGCTCCCTCTCCCTCTCTCTTTTCAAGGTTCCCTTCCTTTCATATTGGTTGTTTGAAAAGAGATCTGAGGAACAGCCCAAATCCCCATGTAAATGTGTATACTTTCAAACACTTGGATACCTACAAGTTTGCATACTTAGCGATATCTCGGTCGGGTGGGCAGTGTTTGATTACAGACTTTCCACGAAGCAAGTTTAAAAGTGTGCCTTGGCATCCTTGCCATTTTGCAAACAGCCCTAAAAGTTTGCTGGATTAGGAGGGAAGTAAATGTTGTTGAAAGGTGGGATGGAATAGCATTTTAGGGCAGCGCGGTGGAACTTCCTTTTTGGACGCCCAGCTCTGCCTCTGGTGTCATTCCACACAGCGGCGGAGGATATGCCCACGATGCCCAGGGCGGGCACGCTCCCGAGGGGGTGTGTGGCGGAGGATCTGTCCTTCCAGTGAGCACTCAGGGCTGATTTCCTTCAGAATGAAGAGGTTTGATCTTCTTGCAGTCCATGGGACTCTCAAGAGTCTCCTCCAGCACCAGAATTCAAAAGCATCCATTCTTCAGCCTTCTTTGTGGTCCAGCTCTCACTTCCATATATCACTACTGGGAAAGCCATAGCTTTAACTATACACATCTTTGTTGGCAAGGTCCCTATACAGGGCTGCCTTAAGATGCCTTCTAAAGGTTGTATAGTTACTTATCTCCTTGGCTCAGCGGTCACATAACTCCATACCCTCCATCATTTCTTTGATGACAATAGGGACGTTCTAAGGAAAAGCAGGACATTTCTGGGATCAAATAAGAAACTGGAACAGCTTCTGTAAATCCGGGACTGTCCCTGGAAAATAGGGACACTTGGAGGGTCTGGTGTGGCTTTATCTCTCTATGGTTATATAGATTTAGAAATGATTAGTATGTTTCTGAAATGTATCAAGTAGCATTTGAAAGAGGAATTATATCTCTTTCAACTCCAAGAGGTAACAGGGGTATCCATAAATTCTGTTTGTGGGTCAAATGATTAAGTGAACTAGGCACCTTTCCCCCCTCTCACATTGAAGTGTGAAGTCAACAGCAGCAACAATAAAAAAATTCAGAACTGCACAGGAAGTTTTCTAAGCCAACTATAGGGGGCCCTGGGCTGGTTGCCAGTATTTTACCTATGATGGCAATGTATGTTATATTTGTGGATTTTGTGTTTCTTTAACAGAAGCCACCATGAGAGAGTTTTACCCAGAAATGGGGCGCGTGTATATATATATATATATATATATATGCTTTCGTAGATTTTCACGGGTACAGGAATGCAGGTTTTGGTGTCCTCGGGTGTCTTCCCGTGTAAAAGTTGGGGTGTCTAGGCGACGTTTCGACGAGGTCTCACTCGTCATCACCCCAACTTTTACACGGGAAGACACCCGAGGACACCAAAACCTGCATATATATATATATATATATATATATATATATATATATATATATATATAAATTGTGGGCATCTTCACAAAGGCAGGAATGGAAGCAGCCTTTAGAGAGCTCCCATAACATTCTGCTGTATGGCCAGAGACATGGGTCCACCAGAGCTCCTGAGGATACAGAATGACTCGCAGCTACTGTCATCCCCAGAAATAAGGGTCAGAGATTTGGTTTCATGTCAGCGGATCCCCTGTCATGTGCAATGGCTCCAGATAGGACACACATATGATACCTAGAGCCGTTAATTGAGCAGCCTGACCAGTCTATTGAGAATGTCAGATTCTTAAGCTGATAATTTAGCATTTACCCATCCAAATGCACTGTATTACTTTTCAGCCGAGGAGCTTTGGGCTGCTATGATATGCATCTTCTCTAACCCCCCCTAATAGAGGTTAAGGAAAACCATTAGGGCAATGTCACACGCTGCATATTTCCATTGTCCTGCTCTGCCATAATGAGAGCAAAAGATGGAGGCGTGAAGTTATCATAGACCAGGGGTCAGCAAACTTTTTCAGCAGGGGGCCGGTCCACTGTCCCTCAGACCTTGTGGGGGGCCAGACTATATTTTTTTTTGGGGGGATGCAAGGGCCCCATGAGCCCCAGTGGCTGCTTACCTGTGTCTTGCGAGCGGCAGGAGCTGGTGGTGGCGGCGGGACGATGAGCAGCACGCAAAAGGGCTCTGGAGAGGGGCTGCTTAAAATGGCAGCCGCTCGAGCGCTGCTGCTGCTGGCACCAACAAAACCCATCCCCCTTCCTCCTCTAGGCAGGGCGGGGAGAAGCCAGGAGGAGGGAGGGAGGAGGCGGTGCCACTGTGTGAGGGAGAGGGAGGGAGAGGGAATGAACGTGCACGCTGGCGATCCACGCAGAGATTCCCGGACCATCCGCAGCATGGATCCAGAAGGCAATTGGGCCTGATACAGCCCATGGACCTTAGTTTGCCTACCCATGACATAGACCTTATTTTGTATTTCTTTAACCCTTTAACCAAATGGGTCAAAGGGAACATGCTGATATAGCCCACCTTGGGCTACCCAGAATCCTAATGGTCAACCCAGTACAGATGCATCTTACATAGGAATTCAGTCCCAAGGATTCCACGTATACGCAAACATGTGTATTCTTGAACTGCCCTTTTTGAAGCATTCCTGCTTGAGTGTCCATACCCTTCTGCAGCGAATGCACTGAGTAGGCCTTGCCCAGTGAGCAAGGCAGAGAGCATAAAGCTCTTTCTGTGCTCTCTGCCTTACTGCGCAAGGCCCACTCAACTCTCTGGCTATGGGATGCTTTTGCGTGATCTTCCAGGCTTCCAGAGCTGGCACGTCAAGAGGGCCTTGCGCATGAAAAGCAGGGCAGAGAGCTTAAAATCTGTTTTCAAGCTGAGAAAACCGTGCATGCATTTAATATGTGCCGTTTCAACTGGCTGGCCTTCAGAACGGAAATCTCACAAGTTAAATGCAATCATAATATATTGGGTGTGGCATTTCTGACAGATTTTATTGTAATAAGTGCTGCTGGATTTTGCCAGTTCATGGCAAAACAATAAAGGGTCATTGCGCTCAGTTAAAAGCACCTGTAAGGATTTTGGGGAGAAGTAATGGACTCCCATTTTCATCATCAAGTGCTCTAACTCAGCGTCAGTTTTGGCACAGGTTGAGTTTGTTTGCCATACCTTTAGTTCCATTAATAATTTGGAACAATTTCTCCACCTGGGAGAGAAGGGCAGCTGTGGAAGAGCCTTAGCTCAGGGGTAGAGCATCTGCATTGTCTCCAGAAGGTCCCAGGTTCAGTTCCCAGCATCTCCTGGTAGGGCTGGGAGAGACCTCTTTCTGAAACCCTGGATTGCCACTGCCAGTCAGTATAGACAATATGAAGCTAGATGGACCAGTGGTTTGACTCAGCCTAAGACAGCTTCTCTGTGGGTTAAACCACAGAGCCTAGGACTTGCCGATCAGAAGGTCGGCGGTTCGAATCCCCGCGACGGGGTGAGCTCCCGTTGCTCAGTTCCTGCTCCTGCCAACCTAGCAGTTCGAAAGCACGTCAAAGTGCAAGTAGATAAATACTTCCGGCGGGAAGGTAAACGGTGTTTCCGTGTGCTGCTCTGGTTTGCCAGAAGCAGCTTAGTCATGCTGGCCACATGACCCGGAAGCTGTACGCCAGCTCCCTCGGCCAATAATGCAAGATGAGCGCCGCAACCCCAGAGTCGGCCACAACCGGACCTAATGGTAAGGGGTCCCTTTACCTTTACCTTTAAGACAGCTTCCTATGTCTCTGACCATCTTTCAAAATGCATTTGTTTGAGGGCTCTTCTTCATGCCAGGGGTTTGGCCCTTTGGCCTCTTCCAGTGCCATGGCTCGAGTGACCAGGCACTTTTGCTCAGAGCAAGATGCGGAGCTTCGTTTAGAAGTCCCAGCTTGGACAATACAGCCAACAAATTTCATGGGAAGCATAAAGCATTTCAAACAACAGTGAAATTTCCCAAATTATGCACGGTACTGAAATTATGCATGGTATCGGAACAATGGCTACAGACGGTCTTCTCTCCCTTCTCTTTCCCTCTTTCATAACTATAGAGCTTGGAGTCACCTGATCAAATTTGCAATGGCACTAATACAGTTTCTTCCCACCCCTGGAGTTTTCTTCCTCTGGAGCTTCTACTGGAAGTGGAAGCAAATGTGTTGCCAGCTTGACCATGTTTACATCCTGTACAGTATATTTATATCAATCATGTTAAAAGCAAAGAAGCAAAGGGCCTCTTTAGTTGTGGCTCCCTGACTCTAGAACACTCTGGTACCTTTGCTGCCATCTTTTTGGCCCCAGGTAGAAGCCTGACCTTTTCCTCCAGGCTTTTGATGGACCATGATGATGAGGTTGAGAACATCACAGACCCTCCAAGTTTCCCTATTTTTCCAGGCACAGTCCCAGATTTACAGAGGCCGTCCCAGTTTCTGACTGGATCCCAGAATGTCCCGCTTTTCTTAGGACATCCCTATTTTCATTGGAGAAATGTTGGAGGCTATGGAGTTATGTGACCCCTGAGCCAAGAAGATGAGTAACTATCTAGCCTTTATAAGACATTTGACGAGAGCCCTGTATAGGGATTTTTTTTTAAAAAAAATGTTTATAAAAACATAATAAAATATTATTATTATTATTATTTTAAAAGCTTCTGTATAAAGAGCTGTTTTCAGTTGTCTTCTAAAACGTTGTATATTGGAAGCCACCCAGAGTGGCTGGGATAACCCAATCAGGGTATAAATAATAAAAAATATTATTGTTGCTGTTATTGTTATGGGATGGGACATCCAATATGATACGATAATCTTTATTGTCATTGTTCCATACAGAACAACGAAATTGAAAAATCTACATCATACATTCAAAAACCAACAAGCCTACTGTCCCAGCCTGGTTAGCCCCCTAAAAACTCTGATACCCCATTTTTAAATACAATATACTCCTTACACTGCGTTTAAAACCAAAATCGCATTTGGATAGAAACTGTTTCTCAGGCGGCTAGTCCTAGTCTTTATAACCCTGTACCTTCTTCCAGAAGGCAGAAGCTGAAAGAGATCATTTCCGGGGTGGGCACTATCCTGCGCTATCTCTGCAGCTTTCTTACAGCACCTGGAAGCATAGATTTGATCCAAGGTGGGAAGAGTGCACCCAATTATTCTCTCCGCAGTCTTTACAACCCTGGACAGCATTGTTTTTCCCCTGACCAATCCATATTTTTATCGGAGAAATGTTGGAAGGCATGACATCAGAAGAACCTGCTGGATCAGGCCCATGGCCCTTCGAGTCCAGCATCCTGTTCTGATAGTGGCCAACCAGGTGCCTGTGGGAAAACCGCAAGCAGGATTCGAGCACAAGATAAACTCTCCCCCTCCTTGGTTTCTAGCCAGGGTATTCAGAAGCATTGCTGCCTTCCTCCAGTTGTGGAGGCAGAGCATAGCCATTGAGGATACAGTGGTACCTCGGGTTACATATGCTTCAGGTTACATACTCCGCTAACCCAGAAATAGTACCTCGGGTTAAGAACTTTGCTTCAGGATGAGAACAGAAATCGTGCTCCAGCGGTGCAGCGGCAGCAGGAGACCCCATTAGCTAAAGTGGTGCTTCAGGTTAAGAACAGTGTCAGGTCAAGAACAGACCTCCGGAACGAATTAAGTACTTAACCCGAGGTACCACTGTAGTACCACTGTAGATCAAACGCATCCATTCTTAAGGAAATCAGCCCTGAGTGCTCACTGGAAGGACAGATCGTGAAGCTGAGGCTCCAGTACTTTGGCCACCTCATGAGAAGAGACGACTCCCTGGAGAAGACACTGATGCTGGGAAAGATGGAGGGCACAAGGAGAAGGGGGCGACAGAGGACGAGATGGTTGGATAGTGTTTTCGAGGTTACCAGCATGAGTCTGACCAAACTGCAGGAAGTAGTGGAGGACAGAGGTGTCTGGCGTGCTCTGGTCCATGGGGTCACGAAGAGTCGGACACGACTAAACGACTAAACAACAACAACCACTGTAGTAGCTATGTGGGAGCACGGCTATTGGTTTGTTTTTGTTTCATTATGTATTTTGTATTCTCATTTTGTATTTTCATGGTGTGAACCACCCTGTGATCTTCAGATGAAGGATGGCATATGAATCAACCAGAGCCAGGGCTTTTTCGGCCGTGGCCCCAATCTGGTGGAACGCTCTGTCACAAGAGACTAGGGCTCTGTGGGACTTGACATCTTTCTGCAGGGCCTGCAAGACAGAGCTGTTCCACCAGGCCTTTGGCCAAGGCTCAGTCTGACCCCCTCCTTTGGTATTCCTCACAGAACTCTAGCCCAATGGTTGCCATTAATTTGACTCTGAATTGATTTTAGAATGAATTGAATTTAGAATGTATTTCAATTAATTGATTGTGATTTTATGTAAACTGTGTTATTTTTACTGTTGTTAGCCGCTCTGAGCCTGGCTTCGGCTGGGGAGAGCAGGATATAAATAAATTATTATTATTATTATTATTATTATTATTATTATTATTATTATTATTATATACATCACCACCATCATACCAACAATTAGTGTTCTGCAAAACTTTGTGGGGGTTTTTAATACAGTGGTACCTCTGGTTATGTACTTAATTCGTTCCGGAGGTCCATTCTTAACCTGAAACTGTTCTTAACCTGAAGCACCACTTTATCTAATGGGGCCTCCTGCTGCTGCCGTCGCCGCGCTTTTATGTTCTCATCCTGAAGTAAAGTTCTTAACCCGAGATACTATTTCTGGGTTAGTGGATTCTGTAACCTGAAGCGTATGTAACCCGAGGTACCACTGTATATAAATTGCACAAGTGTTTGTGTGAATGTGTTTATAATGTATTTTCACACACATACATACAAATATGTTACAAGTTGCTTGGAGACTCTTTAAATAACAGCAATAAAATATTCACTAAAATATAAAAGCACATCTTAAAAACAACAGACACAATATAATTATGAAAGTGAAGTACAGAGTAATTCAATAGACTTTTTAAAAAAACGAGTCACTGGGGCCATATTCTGAGCCAAGGGATTAGGAAATTTGGTGACATCACAAGCAATGTGCACCATGGATGTCATTTGCCCTTTGGCTGGGAATCCAAGTTGGGCTCTGTCCATGAAGTGGGCAATGTTAAGAATGCCCAAGGAGCAGAGTTGCCAGCTAATTCTGCCTAAAGCGAAATATCGGCGTGGATGTTTGGGTTCCTGCCTGATTTATACCAGCAAGATGGAGAGCCGAGCACAGCACAGGGAAGGCATACAATAATAATAATAGAAAGTTAATGAGCTAACAGAATATGTATTTAATAGAAAGAAAAACTAACATTCTTTCTAGGAAACACACACAAAGAATAATAGGGTAGATATTAACTTTTGAAACATTGCTTACAGTAGCTTACTCTTGCATGTCTTGTTACTGTAGACAAAATGAATTGGAGACTTTGAGTTGGCATAATGAAAATTCTCTGCATTTTTTCTCAGTTGAGAGGACTCATTGAGGCTCCGTATTAATGATTCATGATACGTTCGGCAAGGAAGCCTCCTCTCTGCCTTCAGCCTGCCGTCGGTGGGGCTCACAATCCCCTCCAGACTCCAGACTAAGGGCAGCAAATGCCAAAGGGTCCTATCAGCGCAAGGGTTTCTTCTGCACGGTGGGACTTTCCATCCCCTGCCCTCACCAGATCTGCTTTGAAGGGTTGGGGGAACCCATAGAACAGATGGGGGGAGAATGGCGGGATTCTTGCACTGGCAGATGTATTCCTCATTGCTATTTTCGATACAACCCAAAGTCATCATCTAAGAGAACTAGAGATTGGGACATGCCAATGAGAATTCCCTTCTATCCCTCAATGTTGCTTACTGGCACCATCATGTTACTATTTCTGCCCAACCATTCATATATCAGGTGGGTCACTGGTTAATAGCCCAGAATGAACGGGCAATGTTTTCTCAATGGGAACTCATGGTGGGGTGATAGCTAGGCATGTCCCATAAGAAGATCTATTTCTATTATTATTATTATTATTATTATTATTATTATTATTATTACGTAGGTGGGTTCCCATGAGGCAACGCACAGTGATAACAGCCAGACCCTTTATTGAAGTACCTAACTGGGAAACAGGGGCAAAGCAACTACTTATATACATTTCTGAAAGCATGGGCCACTCCCAACGTAACTGGTGGTCTAAACTGCGAATCATGACTCAGAGTTCAAGGGCCAATGGCAGAGGACCAAATCCTGAAATGTTCTGTGATTGGACAACAAGTATCGAATCAGAACACAGGAACTCAGAATCCTTAGTTCAGACTCAAGCTCAGGCAAACACAGGCCACTCAATACATAACAACGATTACCACTGAGTTTTTAATCACCTTCTAAACCAATGTCGTGGCGCTGTGGGTTAAACCACAGAGCCTAGGACTTGCCGATCAGAAGGTCGGTGGTTCGAATCCCCGCGAAGGGGTAAGCTGCCATTGCTCGGTCCCTGCTCCTGCCAACCTAGCAGTTCGAAAGCACGTCAGAGTGCAAGTAGATAAATAGGTACTGCTCTGGTGGGAAGGTAAACGGCGTTTCCGTGCGCTGCTCTGGTTTGCCAGAAGTGGCTTAGTCATGCTGGCCACATGACCCAGAAGCTGTATGCCGGCTCCCTCGGCCGATAAAGTGAGATGAGTGCCAGAACCCCAAAGTCAGCCTCAACTGGACCTAACGGTCAGGGGTCCCTTTACCTTTACCTTTAAACCAATGTCACAAAGTGATAATCATAAAATTATAAAAATCAGTTAAAAACACAGAAGTAACAAATCAAAGAATGGTAAAACAGCAGAGTTGGAGGGGGCGGTCTAATCCACCCTGCTGTAATGAATACAGTTGTACCTCTGGTTACGAACTTAAATCATTCTGGAGGTCCATTCTTGACCCAAAACCGTTCTTAATCTGAGGTATCACTTTAGCTAATGGGGCCTCCCACTGCCACTGCACCGCCACCGCACAATTTCTGTTCTCATCCTGGGGCAAAGTTCTTAACCCGAGGTACTACTTCCAGGTTACCGGAGTCTGTAACCCGAGGTGTTTGTAACCCAAGGTACCACTGTACATGTAAAACAAGACTAAAACCCAAGCAAGTGGACACATGTTGCAACGACCCATTTATCTAGCTGGGAAAGCCTGTCAGAACAACAACAACAAAAGTCTTCAATTGTTTGGGGAAAGTGGATGCTTCTGGTATCTAAAGAGGAAGGCAATTCTACAGAAGAGGGGCAGCCGCATTAAAAGTCCTGCTCTGAGCAACTGCAGAAGAGGCTTTGGAGATCTTTGGAACTTGCAGGAAAAATTCTCCCACTGACCACAGTGATCTACAGGTCATATAAGGGATAGTGCCATATCCCAAGTAACCTGGTCCCAAGCTGTATTTGAGCTTATATATTACTACCAACACCTTGAGCTTGGCCTGGGAGCAGACTGGAAGCCAGTGCGAATCCCGCCATAATTTGCCCCACAAGCAACATGTATGCCATGCTCTGCACCAGAAAAACACACCTAACGGGAGTAGGCCCACATGTACTTGGGATGAGACAGAGAGCCTTCGGTCAGCGGTTCAAATCCCCGCCACGGGGTGAGCTCCCATTGTTCGGTCCCTGCTCCTGCCAACCTAGAATTTCAAAAGCACGTCAAAGTGCAAGTAGATAAATAGGTACCGCTCCGGTGGGAAGGTAAACACCGTTTCTGTGCACTGCTCTGGTTCACCAGAGCTCTGTCATGCTGGCCGCATGACCCGGAAGCTGTACGCCGGCTTTCTCGGCCAGTAAAGCGAGATGAGCGTGGCAACCCCAGAGTCGTCTACGACTGGACCTAATTAGGTTAGGGGTCCCCTTACCTTTACTTTTAATTACAGAGCGCTTTGACGACCCTCATTTTAAATACGCCTACTATATGTAGGTTATAGGAGCTGTGACATATTGCTAGTAGCAATGTTCCTAACTTTCAAGAACAAATAATAATAATACATGTTGCTCCCTCACTTGCCACGTGAAAGTATTTGGGCTCATGTTCACATCTTTGTGAACGTAAGTGTGCAAGAACAGTTTATTAAACTGTTTAACATGTACATATGGACTCTCCTTAAGGGCAGGGGGATGTTAACTTCTGCCCTTTCAGACTCCTTCTCCAAGATCTTGTAACTGAGCTAGCATCCTTTTAGTTCAGCCGCAAGAGAAGGGATTTATACAGTATGTATAGCTAGTTTAAGATGCTGCTCTGTTGTGATTCTCTGCTGCAGACTAGCTTAGCCGGGTGCCTTAGAGTCTAATGCACTAGGAAAAATTTCTTGGGTTACTGGAAACAAAAAAGCCAAACGAAAAACCTCAGACATTTTGCCAAATTTTAAAAATTCACCCAGACAGAAATTTTAATCCTGAAAAAGAGGGTGTTTCCAGGAAAAGGAGGACATATGGCAAGAGACCTGGAAAAGAGGACGTGTCCTGGAAAAAGAGGACACATGGCAACCCTAATACGGAACATCTCAGGGTTGGGTGAAATCTTCAGGGTGAAATATCTTGGGGATCTGAATCAGGGTAAAGGTAAAGGTAAAGGTACCCCTGACCTAATAGATCCAGTCACAGACGACTCTGGGGTTGCGGCGCTCATCTCACTCTATAGGCCGAGGGAGCTGCCATTTGTCCGCAGACAGCTTCTGGGTCATGTGGCCAGCATGACTAAGTTGCTTCTGGTGAACCAGAGCAGTGCACGGAAATGCCGTTTACCTTCCCGCCGGAGCGGTACCTATTTATCTACTTGCACTTTTACGTGCTTTTGAACTGCTAGGTTGGCAGAAGCTGGGAGCGAACAACAGGAGCTCACCCCGTTGCGGGGATTCGAACCACCGACCTTCTGATTGGCAAGCCCTAGGCTCTGTGGTTTAGACCACAGTGCCACCTGTGTCCCTCTGAATCTGGGTAGCATCTTCTAAAAGTGCTCACTTCCTGCTTGCCCTTTCTGCCTACAAATGCAGAATAACACTTGTCAGTGACTCCCCCATGCCATGGAAAATAAAGAAAAGGATTGCAGGATTTCTGGCCCAAACCCTGTGGTCAATTCCCTTCCCTTCCCCTGGGGTATCAGCCGCGTGGTTTGGGCACCCAGACGCATTTTACAGGCATGTTTATGCATATGGATGTCCCAGTCCTATATGGGGGGGGGGGGTATAGAATAAATTGGTGCTCTCCCTCTCCGTTTTTCTTCTTCTTCTTCTTTTAACAAATGACTGGGAGTGTTATAATGCATTTGATTTTCTCTCTCTCCAGAGGTAATCTTAGATGTGGAGTGAATGAAGTAGAGTCCGTTATCAACCCATAACATCTGCTGCAGTGTCAAGTGATGAAACGAGCAACTCCAAAGTCCAAGACAGCTGCGATGGCTTTCTTAATACAGTTGGGTATTGTGCAAACAAACAGGCGCTGATACGGTCTATGCCTGTCACAATTATTCAGGCGAGTGATACATCTTCCTGTATTAGCTGCTTGAACAGTCCTATTTCGGTTTGTTTGTTTATTTGTTTGTTTGTTTGGGAGGAGGGGGGATTTTCTATAATAACAAGGCGGCGATTGGGGGGGGGGGAGTAGGGGAAGGGAAAGTTAACTACTGCTTAACAATCGCCGCTCAGCTCCCTAGCCTCGTGAAAGGAAAGGAGGAATGCTGGAAACGAATAAGAAAGGGGGGGGGGGAATACAAATTAAAATTGGGCACTGGAGCAACAAAGCATAAACTTAAATAAACATGATAAAAGTCAAGGGAGCCAGCTTCTCTCTGCAGGGCAAATGCATCCAAGAGAATACCTTTGCTGAGCACAGTTAAAAACAAAAAAGGGAGTAGTTGTATACGTATATACAGAGAAGCAGTGTGGTATAGTGGTTAGAGTGTTGGACAAGGACTTGGGAGACCAGGGTTCGAATCCCCACTCAGCTGTGAAACTCACCAGGAGATTTTGGGCCAGTCACTGTCTCTCAGGGCAACTGAACTCACAGGACTGTCATAAGGGGGCATGGGATGAATGAGAAGAACCACATTCACCACCTTGAGAAAAAAGGAGGAGAAATGTAAGAATAATATAATACATGCACAATCACACACACACACACACACACACAGAGAGAGAGACACACAAGCCATCTTCTTAGGATTCTGAGTTCACTCTCATATATTGTTTTAAGGGAGGTATCTAGGTCTAGGACCCATGTACCGATGGGATCACCTCTCCTGGTATGCCTAGCGGAGGACCTTAAGGTCCACAAATGACAACACTTTGGAGGTCCCAAGTCTCAAGGTGGTTAGATTGGTCTCTACTAGGGCCAGTGCCTTTTCAGTACTGGCCCCGACTTGGTGGAACGCTCTGTCACAAGACACTAGGGCCCTGCTGGACTTGACATCTTTCCGCAGGGCCTGCAAGACAGAGCTGTTCTGTCTTGCCTTTGGTTTGGACTCAGTCTGACCCTTATGTTTCCCTCCCCTTATGGTTTTGAACTATGGGCTAGTATAAAAATGAGGCTGCATTTTAAATTGTATTTTAACCCGTATTTTAAATTGGTTCCCCCTCCCCCCATTATGTTTTTATTGTGATTTTACTGGTGTTAGCCACCCTGAGCCCGGCTCTGGCTGGGGAGTGCGGGGTATAAATAAAATAATAATAATAATAATAATAATAATAATAATAATAATAATAATAATAATAATTATCAAGTCCTCCTTATTTTCTCTCTCATGTTGCACCTCAGTTCCACACACATACCGCGACAAAGAGTAGGGGGGGTTAATTCTATGGGATGTTCCTTTGCAAGCAGTTTTTCTTCGGTGAATCTTCCTTTGCATGAGCATCTTGCACGCCACAGGACTGGTGTCTTCAGGGATTGGACCTCAGGCAAAAAGGAGAATCAGATGGTGTCCAGTTCCTACTTTCTCCCAGAAGACAATGCCAGCAGTTAGGTTGGTCTTGGCCTTTCCACTGGGTTTTTCCACCTGACGCCTGCCTCTCCTTCCTGTCTGACACCTCACCTCCTGACAGTCCCAAATAACACTGGACCATCCAAATTGACCCACAGAGATCCATAGCTGTCTCAACCAGACTCAACCAATGCCTGAATCATCCCAATGTGCCTTGAGCACTGGAGCACAACTCTGGTTTCCTCTGCCCCCCCAATTAAACTGGGAGTCATGGGAAACAACAGCTCTCTAGACCCCCCCCCCCAGCAGTCATTTCTTTCTGGGACACATGGGAAGCTGCTTCTACTGAGTTAGACTGCTAGCGCATCTAGCTCAGTATGGCAGACACTGACTGGCAGAGGCTCCATAGAGTTTCAGACTTGCACCTTTTCATTGGCTGCCTGAAGACACTGGGGATTGAGCCTGGGATTGAACCTGCCAAGCTTGTGTCCAATCACAGAGCTAGGGTCTTGGAGCTACGACCATGAAAAGTGTTGAGTTTCTTCTCCCTCTGGATTCAGTTTGGGAGGCAGGGGAAATCAGAAAACCTGTGCTCCCCATCTTAGAGGTGGGATCGCTTCCGTGTTACTCATTCCCATTTCACAAAATGAAGTTGTTTTGCTTAGTTTCGAAAAGGCACAGAAGTTGAGAGCATGCACCAACCCGTTTTTTACACTTTCTCTGAAAAGCTGAAGAAGACAAAGACTTTTCCTAGGAAGACAAAGTATCTCCTGGGAAAGCTTAAGCCAAGCTTAGGCAAACTCAGTCCTCCAGATGTTTTGGGACTACAATTCCTATCATCCCTGACCACTGGTCCTGTTAGCTAGGGATCATGGGAGTTGTAGTCCCAAAACATCTGGAGGGCCGAGTTTACCTATGCCTGGCCTAAGCAAAGAAAGAATGGATCCCAAAGATCAGGTCATCCTTCACCAGTGTTTCAGATAAAAGGCAGAGTCAATGTTGCTGCCTCTTCATTTTTGTTAAATTGAAATTATGAGCCCTATTACTGGTCATTTGCTGACCAGGGTGTTACGGGATTTGGGGTGTGAATATAGCCATTGCCCTGGTCAAAAAACAGCTGTCTGTTCATGGGGGTATAGAATGTGGCCAAATAATGCTAATTGTTTCTGAACTAGGGATTGGAGAGAAATTTGAATCAGTTTGCATTTAAACCACAGAGCCTAGGACTTGCCGATCAGAAGTTCAGGGGTTCAAATCCCCGTGACGGGGTGAGCTCCCGTTGCTCGGTCCCTGCTCCTGCCAACCTAGCAGTTCGAAAGCACGTCAAAGTGCAAGTAGATAAATAGGTACTGCTCTGGCGGGAAGGTAAACGGCGCTGCTCTGGTTCGCCAGAAGTGGCTTAGTCATGCTGGCCAAATGACCTGGAAGCTGTGCGCCGGCTCCCTCGGCCAGCAAAGCAAGATGAGTGCCACAACCCCAGAGTCGGCCATGACTGGACCTAATGGTCAGGGGTCCCTTTACCTTCACCTTTACCAAATCTACACTTCCCAAAACCATACAAAAACTGGAACATAGGCACCCTTTGAAATTTGCACTTCTCTGAATTTTGCAGTGTAGTTCTCCAGCCAAGTTATACGTATACAAAAATGCAAATATTGGGATACAGTGTGCATAGAAATTCAGTATATTATGCAAAAAAATGATTATATGTGGGGAAATTCACACTAAAATGTTGGTGAAGTTTCATGATGATTTGTTTTTAATGCAAACTAATGTGAAACTGGGGAGAATTGAACTTAAGATTGGAAAAAATGAGAAACTGATGGAAAGTGGAATGGGCTGATTTGCTCACCCCTACTCTGAACTATTTTAAAAATTAATGGAAAAGCATAGGGTTTAGTCCTCCCAGAACTGCCCCCAGTTCAGGATATACTGCCCCCAAATTATGGACAGTATTCAACTAATGCATCTCATTGGTGAAACAACTTCGCTTGCACAATGGGACTCTCCTCCCCCTCTCCTCCCTCTGTGTACTTCCACACCCTCCCCAAATCTGCTCCTGGGGGTTGGCAGAACACCTAGAACAAATTTAAGGGGTGTGCAGGGGGAAGAGATTGGGAGAGCATTGCACAAGCAGAATTTTTTTGCACTGCTGAAACAATCATATAGCATTACTTTGGAGACAACCACACATACTTGAAAACACAATTGCATATATAAAGCTATTGTGTGAGAAATAATCATAGAATTTGGCAGTTGGAGATCATCTAGTACAGTGGTTCCCAATTAGGTCCCCTGGGGGGGTCTATGGAACAAACCCAGGGGGTCCGAGGCCCCATCCTTTGCCTCCCCCCAACTAATTTTTTTTTGTCATTTTTGCATGGCAATATCACAAATTTCATGGTCTGTTTTAGTGCTGTGCGATTTTTCAATATATCTGCCAAAATCGGTTTTGAAATAACACCGCGATAACGATTTTGACCCGGCAATACACTGTAACATATCGCTCCTCGCGTGAGGGAGAAAAGGGCAGCCGAGTTCAAGGCACTACCAATATGGCACGATGATCTCAGCCGATAGCGCTGCTTCCCTCACAGTGAGGGAGACCAGGGCAGCCAACTGCAAAGCGCTGCCTTCCCCTCATGCTGACGGAGTACAGGCCATCTGATTACACTCACTTCACGGCACCTGTCAGGACACTGTCAACGACTCCCGGCTGGTTGCCCAGGAAAGTATAAAGACAAGGAAAAGTTTCTTACAGTCCTTTTTTAATTCAATCCTTACAGAGAGAGGCTATAGAACACAGCTTCTTGTATAATGGAGTGAATCTCCTGTGTGAATCTCCACCCCCTTCTCTCCCACTTCCTCATTTGTTATCATCATCTGCTAAGTGCCGCTAAGTGCCCTCTGTCTTTGAGCTCTTTGCTCTCCTACTTTTAAGGCTCGCCTGGTTCTGGGAGATGGTGGGTCTGGAATGCTTTCTAATGACAACGTGTCAGCCAGCTGCTGCTCTGGCTCTGCCTGCTCCTCCTCTCCCATTATTTCCCAACTTTCCCCCTCATCTGCCTCTGAGCTGTGACTTCCCTCAAACCCCTGTTGAAAATCTATACTGTCTTCCTCTTCTTCCTCCCTTGAAGGGTCAGGATGGGGAGATGGTCTCCACCATTCCTCCTCTGCCCAGTCCCTGACAGCACCATGGCACTACCTTACCCCAGCACTGAGGCACAGGAAATTTTCTCAATTAGCAGGAAAGCAGCAGCAGCAGCCATAGTGGACGTCCATTTTTGCTGGCTGCCCCTGCTGGCATGAGGGTTGTTTCCTCTGCTGCCTGACACTGCCCAAGTGACACAAGTGCTCCTTTGCTCATCTCCACGCACGTTCTCCAATTTCAGACATCACGATATGTCAGAATCTGTGGCTTGGCTTTTGAAAAATAGGGGGTTCTCATTAATTAGCTAATTGGGAACCACTGATCTATTCTTTTTTATATAATAATATTTTATTAAGTTTAACAATAGAGAAAAAACAACCACAAAAAACAATGGAAACACAGGGGAAATATAAAACATAATAATACAAAATTTCACAATACAAAAATACAAACATTTAACCTAACAAGGGAAAAAGAAAAAGGTCAATACACACACAAAAAGGTAAAACACAAATCACTCTTTTCTAATCTCTTATCTTTAATTAACTTATTTTCCTGACTTCCTCACGCCTCCCTTTTTTGTATCCCTTTTTAACAGTTAATTCAGCAAATTCATATCCTACTACTTTATCCTTACTTATTTTACCTCCCAAATTTATAATTTCAAATTTTTATCTATCTTGTTGCTAGAACCCCTTCATTTCATTTCAATGTCATCAGCATTCATACATTTTACAATACTTATGTAAATAGATTTTAAATTTCCTCCAATCTTCTTCCACCGACTCTTCTCCCTGGTCTCGGATTCTGCCAGTCATCTCCGCCATTTCCATATAGTCAATTACTTGCATCTGCCATTCTTCCAGAGTGGGTAAATCTTGTGTCTTCCAATGCTTTGCGGGGAACCACTGATCTAGTCCAAACCCCTGCACTGCAGGAATAGGCGGCTGTTCCATATGGGAATTGAACATGCAACCTTGGGATTATCAGCATCACTTTCTAACCAACTGAGCTAGCCAGGCTAAGGTCAAACTGTTCTCCTGCATGATCCAACTTTACATGTGTTGTAGGGGGTTTCTTGCTGGGAGAATAATGAGACCTGCAATTACTCCCCTGTTTTCACATTGGAGCTACCTTTGAAGGTGACCCGGAAACTACAACTAATCCAGAATGCGGCAGCTAGACTAGTGACTGGGGGCGGCCGCCGAGACCACATAACACCAGTCTTGAAAGACCTACATTGGCTCCCAGTACGTTTCCGAGCACAATTCAAAGTGCTGGTGTTGACCTTGAAAGCCCTAAACGGCCTCGGTCCAGTATACCTGAAGGAGCGTCTCCACCCCCATCATTCTGCCCGGACGCTGAGGTCCAGCACCGAGGGTCTTCTGGCGGTTCCCTCATTGCGAGAAGCAAAGCTACAGGGAACCAGGCAGAGGGCCTTCTCGGTAGTGGCGCCTGCCCTGTGGAACGCCCTCCCATCAGATGTCAAAGTGATAAACAACTACCTGACATTCAGAAGACATCTGAAGGCAGCCCTGTTCAGGGAAGTTTTTAATGTGTGACATTTTAGTGTATTTTTGGTCTCTGTGGAAGCCGCCCAGAGTGGCTGGGGAAACCCAGCCAGATGGGCGGGGTACAAATAATAGATTATTATTATTATATTATT
This sequence comes from Podarcis muralis, assembly GCF_964188315.1. NCBI lineage: Eukaryota > Metazoa > Chordata > Lepidosauria > Squamata > Lacertidae > Podarcis > Podarcis muralis. Next base: position 66,743,653 of record NC_135664.1, on the reverse strand, counting down.
ATTTTTCTAAATGGTATGCTCTTAGGTGCACCGTACCACAAACACAACCCTTCCATTTTTCTCTTATGCAGATACCAATATGGCTTCACCAACACTGCAAATTCCTGCCCATAAGACTACCTGCACGATTCTGGTGTTCATAGAGTTTTGAAAGAGCAAATTCCTCAAAACAAATAATTGGTCTATGCAGTTGTCTAATTTCTGTTGTCGGGGATGGTGGCGGCAATGGGGAAGAATAATGGAAAACATAAGAGAGGTTGATGCATTGTGTATAATCTGATGCATATGTTCGGTCCTGCTTATATATTCATGCAGAAAATGCTCACGGACTTCACAATGGCATTTCTGTGCATCCCTGATCACCGGTGCTGGATAACTGGGTCAACATTACACAATACTGGGTGGTTTTAATATACATTTTGAAGGATACACGGTCCATTGCTGATGGCATGACCAGGTTATCCGAGTTCTCTTTCCAGCTGTGCAACAGAATTATTGTGGGACATTAAGCATGAATCATGTAGCTGCAGCACACTCCACTTTCATTGCTTATAAAATGTAATGATTCCAATGTGATGAGTTGGAGGCATAAGAGTTGCGTACATTGCAGTCGGGTCGGAGGCAAAACAAGCAGCCCTTGTTGTGGCATGAACATAAAAAGAGTCCTGCAGGGTAAGACCAAAGATCTATTTAATCCAGCATCCTCTTTTCACAATGACCAGCCAGATGTCTATGGTAAGCACTGAAAAGGATATGAGCACAATAGCACTTTCCCAGTTGCTTCCCAGCAACTGGTTTTCAGACATATCCTACGTCAGACAGTGGATGTAGTATTCTCAGCACCCTTAGAAGACTATAATCCCCAGAATACTGTGCAGGAAGTCAAGATTGTTTAAAGTGGCATGATAGTACTTTAGATGTATCTTCTTCTTCTTCTTCTTCTTCTTCTTCTTCTTCTTCTTCTTCTTCTTCTTCTTCAGCAATCACTCATAGCCGAGGAAGATTGTCTTCCATGAACATGGTCTTAACTGTGACTCCGTAAGTGACTGTGGAGGCCAATTCAGGATCCACACACCCTTCCACAGTGGAGACATAGGTTTCTGGGTGGGAGCTGATCATCGTGCTTTCCTCTTAGCACGTTTCACCCTTTTGTCCTGAGTTTGAGCACCTTCAAAGCCCATGACACCTTTGGTAAAGGCTGTTGTCCAATTGGAACGCTCACAGGCCAATGTTTCCCAGTTGTCGATGTCTATACTATATTTTTTTAGATTTGCCTTGAAAGAGTTTTTAAACCTCTTTTGTTGACCACCAGCATTATGCTTTCCATGATAGTACTTTAGATGTATGGTGTAGACCAGGCCAACATTCCACAGAACACAAGGCTCTCTCCAGGTTACCTTTATCCTCCAGCATCCCTCACATGAAAATACGGAAATTTATTCTACTTCAGTATCACTGATTAAGCATTTCCTCCTGGTCAAGTACAAAATTATTAGCAGAAACACAAAAAACTGCAGTATTTTAAGCACAGAAATCATTTAATTTATGTATTACATTTAGAGATGTCTGAAGCAAAAAGTAAACCACAAATCAATAAATACAACAGTGTGTGTGTGAAGACTATGCAATGTCATCATGCATTTACGAGCATTTTGGAAGCATGATAACTTTGAGCAACCATTTTTGTTGTGATTGTGCAAATGTATGATATGGGATATGTTTATTTTGGGGTCGATGAACCTATAAACCTTTGAGTTTAGGGATACATAAACTTCCCTCTTCTTAGTGTTCCAGACTTCTGAGCAAATTAGAAACGGGTAAGCAACTGCAACATCCTGGATAGATCAGTTGTGTGTGTGTGTGTGTGTGTGTGTGTGTGTGTGTTTGTTTGTGTGTGAGCACACACACACACACACACACACACACACACACACCAGGCATCCCCTCCCCCAGCTGCCCTGGGACTCCCCTTCACCCAAATGCACAAAATGGGGATACTCATCAGATTTCAGAAAGTGCCACCAATTTAGCTCACGGAAGAGATCCATACCTTTCCCCCCATCCTTGGATCAGGCTAGTGGTCCATCTAATCCAGCATCCTGTTCCTGTGGGAAGCCTACCAGCTGGACATGAGCACAACAGCACTCTGCCCACCTGCGATACCCAGTGATTGGTATTCAGAGGCATAATTGCCCTCGTGTCCTGCTTATGGGCTTTCTATAGGGAACCAGAACAGAATGCTGGACTGGATAGGCCTTTGGTTGATCCAGTATAGCTCTTCTTGTGATGCCAAGGGAGCCTCCTTGTGGTGGACATTCCATTACCTGAGCATCTGAAAAAAGCCTTCTCTCTGGTGGGCATCCACCTGATGGATGAGGCATTGGGAGATGAACATAGAGTAAAGGTAGCTTGGTACTGAAGTAGACACTGCATTTTCAGGTGCTCGGCTCCCAAGCCATTTAGGCATTTAGGTTAAAGAACTGAAACATTGAACTGAACTTGGAAATGAAATGGCAACCAGGTAATGTCTTTGAGAAGCTGGCAAGGGTCTGAATGAGATCCACCAGGTGAAATAATGGCAACTGAATTCTGAAAACTTCAGAACCACTTTATGACCACAATGTATGGCTTCCCACATGCATCTGGTGGACCACTGTGAGAACAGGATGCTGAACTAGATGGGCCACTAAAGGTAAAGGTAAAGGGACCCCTGACCATTAGGTCCAGTCATGGGAGACTCTGGGGTTGCAGCGCTCATCTCGCTTTATTGGCCGAGGGAGCCGGCATACAGCTTCCAGGTCATGTGGCCAGCATGACTAAGCCTGGTGAACCAGAGCAGCGCATGGAAATGCCATTTACCTTCCCGCTGGAGTTGTACCTATTTATCTACTTGCACTTTGACGTGCTTTCGAACTGCTAGGTTGGCAGGAGCAGGGACCGAGCAACGGGAGCTCACCCCGTTGTGGGAATTCGAACTGCCGACCTTCTGATCGGCAAGCCCTAGGCTCTGTGGTTTAATCCAGGCCAAGGATCCATCTTCTAGCCCCCTGTTTTCACAATGGCCAGCCATCATGCTATGTTGTGAACTACCGTGTGATCTTTGAATGAAGGGTGGTATACAAAATACATACATACCAGATGCCTATAGGAAGTCAGAAAGCAAGAGATGAGAACAACCTCACTCTCCCCACTTGTGATTCCCAGCATCTGGTATTCAGAGACATGCTACTTCTGACAGTGGAGGTAGCAGGTATTTCAACTTCATGCTGGTTCTTTTATATTGTGAGTAAACCATTCCATTTTGATGGGAGGGAAGGGGAAAACATGAGCAAAGATTTTGAGTAAATAAATAATATGTAGCGGCATGCACAAGTAAGTTGAGATCCCCTAATCCAATCCACAAAGGTGTTCAACTTCCCATCCTGGGGCAGGACTTACTCCTTTGTCTGAACAATCCTACAAAGATGAATCCTTGGCTGAGCACGAGAATCGTACACGTTCTCCTTTAAATCAGAAGAACTTGGGGGACTGGATCACAAACAGCCAAGCATGGACTCCCCCAATACTTTTTCCTGGCGGTGGTGAGGGAAGATTCCCTAATGTGTAATATTTTGTAATACAAATGGCAAATCATGTTACATTGGCCACTGTTGGGCTATAACATCTATCAAAGCAGAGCAAATTGGACAAAGTCCTGAGTTTCCATTTACTTTATCTATCCAGGCTCATCAATTCTTTTTACTCCAGGCAGATAAAGTGGAGCTGCCCCTAGACAAATGAACTGGCGTAGCTGACATAATGTGTTTGCCAGAAAAGAAATGCTCAGTGCTATAAAGCAGGAAAGGGAGAAAGGAAGAGGCAAGGCTTTCGTTCTCCCAGAGGTGGCCATTTTGCTGCGCCTGAATTTGGGCCATTTACTTGCAAAGAGTTTATATTATGTGTGTCTGTGCATGCATGTGTCTGCTTTCCGTGTGTTAATGGTGGGTAGGCAACTTCAAGGCCCCTGCTCTCTCATCTCATATCTAGACTGGGCTTGGACTGGACCATCTTTCAAATAAAGGATCTCTGGAAATCCTCTACCCTCTGCCAGTCCACCGCACAGAACAGGGACGGGGAACCTGAGGCCCTCCAATTGTTGTTGGACTTCAGTTTCCACCAGCCTCAACTGGAATGGTCAGTTGTCAGGGATTGCAGTTGTTGTACAGTAATAGCTGCAAGAAGATCAAACCTCTCCATTCTGAAGGAAATCAGCCCTGAGTGCTCACTGGAAGGACAGATCCTGAAGCTGAGACTCCAATACTTTGGCCACCTCATGAGAAGAGAAGACTCCCTGGAAAAGACCCTGATGTTGGGAAAGATGGAGGGCACAAGGAGAAAAGGACGACAAAGGACGAGATGGTTGGACAGTGTTCTCGAAGCTACCAGCATGAGTTTGACCAGACTGCAGGAGGCAGTGGAAGACAGGAGTGCCTGGCGTGCTCTGGTCCAGGGAGTCATTTAACATGGTCTTAATGTCAAAGAATACCAGTGTGGTGTAGTGGTTAAGAGCGGTAGTCTCGTAATCTGGGGAACCGGGTTTGCGTCTCTGCTCCTCCACATGCAGCTGCTGGGTGATCTTGGGCCAGTCACACTTCTCTGAAGTCTCTCAGCCTCACTCACCTCACAGAGTGTTTGTTGTGGGGGAGGAAGGGAAAAGGAGATTGTTAGCCACTTTGAGACTCCTTCGGGTAGTGATAAAGCAGGATATCAAATCCAGACTCTTCTTCTATCCATGTTTTGTCTCTACTGTCAGAGGCAGTAATGATTCTGAATACCAGTTGCTGGAAACTGCAGGAGTGGACAGTTGTGTTGCACAGAGGTCCTGCTTGGACGTTTCCCATGGGCACCTGGTTGGCCACTGCGAAAACAGGATACTGGACAGATGGACCAGTGGCCTGTTCAAGCAGAACAAGTCTTACATACTTAGATATGATGTCTGAGCTGTCTGAAAGGACACAAGAATATATTCTGGAAGATAGCCAGCCACATCAACTATCAACTACAAGGCCCCCTTACTTTATTATTCAGCAAGTTCCATTTAGTGACTGTTACTTCTAGTTGTGGAAGACGGCTATATGCTGGCCTCTATTACAGTGTGGTCTTACTAATGGATGTGGACATCAAAGAGCCCAGGAATGCTAATGCATGCATAATAATGCATAATGCAGAACAGATCTTTTCAGGAGAAAGAGTCAGCATTTCTGCTAAGTGATACCCTCTTTGTTCCAGACCAGCAAAATACCCAAAAAGCAAAATAGGTAGCTGTGTTTATTAAATCTAGAGGGCTAGTAATGCTTGCCTATAATAGCACAAACAACTTGTGGCACCTTTGCGCTTTTCATTTCGCTCTGCCCTCGCTGCTCGCAATTCACCCGCCTCTCACACACAATGAAACACTTGCGACAATTGTAACTCAGAAATGCAGTCCAGGAAGGCTTGTGCCATAATACATTTGTTAGTCATTAAGGTTCCGCAAGACTCTTTGTTGTATTTATTATACAATCCTACTGCTAGGCTAGAAGCTCTCTCTCTCCCCCCCCCCCCCATTTTTAAAACAGTGTTAGAGGAGGTAAATTTCCCCCCAGTGAAACACATTCAAAAACAGCAAATGAATTCATCTATACAGATAAATGTATTCATCTATACAGAGTGAGGGTAAACAGTGGTCTGATTGGCTAGGATCATGCATGTGACCTGCCCAGGAAGCAATCATTGCCCTCACTCTCTATTGGCTTTGTCTACCCCCTATGGGATTCCACCTTGCCAGATCTTATTGGCTACGTAGTCCTGATGAGCACCATAGTCACTAGGTGAACCCTGATTGGCTGGGATCACTCCAAGCAATGGTGCCTGGTGCACATCAAAAGTGACAGTGTGGAAGGTAGGGAGACCAACAGTAGGTGGAGCCACAGCCAACGCTAGACAAAGCCAACTAATTGTAGTGTTGTCTCAAGCTTCCTCACTGCTGAGAGTTCAACAAGATCAACACTGAGACTCAAGAGGAAGAGGAAGATGATAGCCAAGGCAAATCTCTGGACTGCTCCTAAGGAGGAAGGCAAGTGGGGGTTCACTGAGGGCACCCTCTTAGGATTCCTCTTCAGCCTAATGGTCCAGACTCCCATAACTCCAAGAAAATAAAAGAAGCTCTAATGAAAAAGAAATATTACTGGGGGAGAGGAGGAGGAGGAGGAGGAGGAGGAGGAGGAGGAGAGGTCAATGGTATTTTTCAGGGAATATTTTGGTTCCCTTGAAAGTTTCTTTCCAGCCTGAAAATTGCAGCAGGTGACTTATCAATGCAATCCTAAAGGGACTACAGTGGTACCTCAGGTTACTGACACTTCAGGTTACAGATGCTTCTGGTTACAGACTCTGCTAACCCAGAAATAGTACCTCGGGTTAAGAACTTTGCTTCAGCATGAGAACAGAAATCACGCAGCAGCTGCACGGCGGCAGCAGGAGGCCCCATTACCTAAAGTGGAACCTCAAGTTAAGAACAGTTTCAGGTTAAGAACGGACCTCCGGAACGAATTAAGTTCTTAACCCGAGGTACCACTGAATTTAATACTAAAGTTGTTTTTTTTGGGGGGAGGAGCATAATTTCTTTTCTTTTGTTTGTTTCGGATTTAAAATTATTTTCTTCATTTCTTTGTTATGTAACATTTTCAGTCATATTTAGTTGATTCAAAATTTGTTCATTAGAGATGTTTTTTAAAAGAATAAGAACAAAACTGGAGGAGACATGGCTCCAAATGCATGTACCGGTGTGGATGATAACTTATCACCCCAAATATTCCTCTTTCAAGCTCTCTCTACTTTGAAGATGTACAGGTCCACCACCTAAAGGTTGCAGCCCTCAAATTGGCTTTTTTGGGGGGGTGGGGAATGTACACCAAAGGAAAGATACCGTTAACCCTTTTGCAGGTGTATGTGCACATGCTCGATGACTCAAACTGCAAGCCGTTTCTTTCTTCACTCAGGGTATGGAATAACTTGGCGAACTCCTGTTCTAATTTCAAAGCTAATGAAAGTATTTCTACCAAAAGTTGAGAGCAAACGCATCACGAGAAAAGAGGACAAAGGATGACTCAGAATGTGCATTGAGGTGGGACCACTGTTAGTGCGACCAATGACACGTACGCAAGAATGCCACCTGACCACAAGACTGGTAAGAAGGGGGGAAATAATGGCTGACTGGTAAAAGTGCAAAACAGCTCCATATAAGGTGCAGAGAGGATTCTGATACATGCAGTGAAAATGGGCTCAGTAAGTGTTTCCATGGGCTGTGGTTGAATGAGAGATGGTGAAGTGCTAGGGTGGCTTAAGGTGGTTGGGTAGAGAATTTTGCCATTTCAACATAGTACAACAATTTAATTTGCCATTCTTCTCGGGCAGGGACTTTATCTTCTTTCCATCTCAGGGCTAATAACATCCATGCTGCTGTTGTCATGTACAGTCATACCTCGGGTTATAGATGCTTCAGGTTGCGTTTTTTCGGGTTACGGACCCACTGAAACCCGGAAATACCAAAATGGGTTACTTCCGGGTTTTGGGGGTCGCGCATGCATAGAAGCAATATATCGCAATTTGCGCATCCGCAGAAGCGCTGAATCACAACCTATGTGTGCACAGATGCGCCGCTGTGGGTTGTGAACACTGCAGGTTGTAAACACGCATCCCGTACGGATCGTGTTCGCAACCCGAGTGTCCACTGTACATAAAAAGTCTTTTCTGCTCCCTTGAGATATCAGCACCTAGAATTCCTAATAGACAAGCCTCTGTTTTATTTAATAAAAGTTATTTTCAACATTTTTTTCAGTTCGTTATATATAATTTCCCAGAATGCTTTAATCACCCTACACAATCACCACATATGATAAAAGGTGCCCTCTTTTTTTTTACATTTCCAACAGATGTTTGTCCCTATCTTACACATTTTTGCTAACTTACTGGGAGTCACATACCAGTGATCCATCATTTTCATCACAGCAGCTCATTCCCAGTGGTCTTACTCCATGAAGATCAGTTGCCGAGACTGAAAGTCCCACCTCCTTACAGCCGGCTAGGTCTTCTCATCTCCAGGGTTTCTCCAAAGCAATAGGAGACTGTGCCTGTGTGCAAACAACTCATCCTCCACCCTGTTCATGCCTCTTCCGGTTCTGGGAGACAAAAGGGAGGGGAGCTTGTTGCAGCAGGAGAGAGAGACACTTGTGACTGTTCTCAGCCTGATTCATCTCTGCCTCTTGGCCTCCCTCCTCTCCTGCATCTGCCTCTGATTCTAGACTTCTCTCTGTCACTGACTCTTCCATCTCACTAAGCCCTGTTACCTCTCCAGCTTCTGACACCTCCCAGACTTCTCCCTCTGACCACTCATCATTGTTCCACCACCACTCCCTGGACTCTGAGCCTTCTTCCCTTGGGGGCTCCCCAGCTGGTTCCCCCCACCATTCCTTGTGCCCAACCAGTCCATGGCACATGGGATGGTCTCAAGTGTTATGGATTGTTTAGGATCATATTCCGCTCAGAGAGGTTGCACACTTCTGATGGTGACCCTGCTAAATAATTTGTCCTGAATGGCAGACAGTTCACCACCTGTCCTTAATTTTTAAATCAGCATACTTGGATTTAAGCATTTTTAATCCAATGGATGGGACGCGGGTGGCGCTGTGGGTAAAAGCCTCGGCGCCTAGGGCTTGCCGATCGAAAGGTCGGCGGTTCGAATCCCCGCGGCGGGGTGCGCTCCCATTGCTCGGTCCCAGCGCCTGCCAACCTAGCAGTTTGAAAGCACCTCCAGGTGCAAGTAGATAAATAGGGACCGCTTACTGGCGGGAAGGTAAACGGCGTTTCCGTGTGCTGCGCTGGCTCGCCATATGCAGCTTTGTCATGCTGGCCACGTGACCCGGAAGTGTCTCCAGACAGCGCTGGCCCCCGGCCTCTTGAGTGAGATGGGTGCACAACCCCAGAGTCTGTCAAGACTCGCCCGTACGGGCAGGGGTAAATTTACCTTTACCTTAATCCAATGGATAGAAGTGAAAGCTGGACCATAAAGAAGGCTGATCGCCGAAGAATGGATGTTTTTGAATTATGGTGCTGGAGGAGACTCTTGAGAGTCCCATGGACTGCAAGAAGATCAAACCTATTCATTCTTAAGGAAATCAGCTCTGAGTGCTCACTGGAAGGACAGATCCTGAAGCTGAGGCTCCAATACTTTGGCCACCTCATGAGAAGAGAAGACTCCCTGGAAAATACCCTGATGTTGGAAAAGATGGAGGGCACAAGGAGAAGTGAATGACAGAGGACGAGATGGTTGGACAGTGTTCTTGAAGCTACCAGCATGAGTTCGACCAAACTGTGGGAGGCAGTGGAAGACAGAAGTGCCTGGCGTGCTCTGGTCCATGGGGTCACGAAGAGTCGGACATGACTAAATGACTAAACAACAACAATCCAATGGAAGTCAGCGGGACCAAACAGAATATAACACTGTGGCTGGGTTGTGCATTCTGGTGAGTGGCAGATGGAGTTCTTTCCCAATAACTCCCCCCCCCCCCTTTCTGGTAAAACATATGCAAGTCAGTAGTGACATCGTGTGGACAAATGGAAAATAACCACAAATTGCTATGATGCTGATGTTTTTAGCATTTTGCATGCTGGGTATTTTTGAACCAATTTCTCGTTTCTCCTCTGGCAGCGATGCTGCTCACATTTGCATGGAAGTAAGTTATGTTGAACTCACTGGGGCATATTTCCTATTAAACACATGTAAGGGTTCTTATGCACCACAGCTGAAAGTCCACACTCTCTGTTTTCAATTTGTCCTCTGCTGACCTCTGCAGGCTCATACCTGGCTGCCTATATTAATAACAGAAGTTTTGAAACCCAGATTTAGAGGTTCAAGGACCACATGTATTACACATTCTTATCTTGGTTTGAATCAGGGCTGGCCCACCCATGAGGCAAGGTGAGGTGACCACCTCAGGCTCCAGGGTCCACCAGGGCAGCAGATCTCAATGTCAGCCTTTCTTCCCCCCTTGTTCCTGGTATAGATCTTTCCTTGCCTTTTCTTCCCTGGCAGGGAGGGGGGACATCATTTGGGGGTCCACCTCAGGTGCCAAAATGTGCTCCTCCTTCTTTCTTCAATAGCGCACATGCGCGCGCACACACACACACACACACTCTCTCACACACACTGCATACTGTAAACTGTTTGTTGTCTTCCCACATCCTAAGGATTGTGCAGAACTGGAAAAGAGAAGATTTCCATCCAGAAATAAACAGAGTGCTTCCAGGCATCATATGAACAGAAGAAGAGTGTGCTAGATCAGGCCAATGGCCCACCCATTCCAGCATCCTCTTCTCACTGTGGCTAACAAGATGGCTTTGAGAAGCTACACATGATCACATATCTTAAAATACCTGTGGTCCTATGAATACTTAATAGACAGTAGGTTTCACTGAACTCAAGGAGGCTTGGGAAAGATCCATACTTCAGATCCATTCCTCTCCGATTGCATGGAGCCCGGACAGCCCTGTGGTTTTCCCCGGAGCTGAGGGTGATGAAACAATCGTTGAGATGGCTAGAGCGCCGGTGGCAGAAAGCTCATTCTGAATCAGACCGGACACGGGCTAGAGCTCAACGTCGAACCTACCAAGTGGCAATGGCGACGGCGAAGAGGGCCTTCTTCACCGCCTCCATTGCATCTGCAGAAAACAGCAGCAGAGACTTTTTCAGGTGGTTCTCAATCTATCGGAACCACCTGCACCACCGAGGCCTGGTAGGGACCCCAAGATCTCCTGCAATGCTTTTGCAAAGTTTTTTGCAGATAAAGTCGCTCAGTCACATATGTGTGTGTGTGAATTGGGCGGCGGTCTCCCATCACCCAGTCTAGAACAGGCTCCACCATCCTCTAGCCTCCAAGGGATGCTAGCATCATTCTGCCAGTGTGTAGTTCCCCTGTTCTGCCTATTGAAAGTGTGGGTGGGCAAAAGTCCCACTGGCAGGATTCCTAATGGTGATAGCCCATTGAATGCCCCAGAGACCATCTTGACTGTGAGTCCTGGAAGACCTGCTCCCAACCTTCTTCTCTTCAAGAAGTTCACAGCCAAATCAAGCAATATCCGCAAAGATCACAATATGACCTAAAAATAAAGATACAAAAAATAAACAGCAGTTCTTCTTCTTCTTTGGCGATCACTTGTAGCCAAGTAAGATTGTCTTCCATAAACACGGTCTTAACAATGAGTCCGTAAGTGACTGTGGAGGCCAATTCTGGACCCACACGTCCTTCCACAGTGGGGACATTGGTTTCCGGGGGGGAGTTGATCACGGTGTGGATTTGCCAAGTGTGCCTTCCTCTTAGCACATTTCTCCCTTGCGGCCTGAGTTTGAGCGTCTTCAAAGCCCATGACACCTTTGGTCAAGGCTGTTCTCCAACTGGAGCACTCGCAGGCCAGTGTTTCCCAGTTGTTGTGTTTATACTACATGTTTTTAGATTTGCCTTGAGACAATCTTTAAACCTCTTTTGTTGACCACCAGCATTACGCTTTCCATTTTTAAGTTCGGAATAGAGTAGTTGTTTTGGAAGACGATCATCAAGCATCCGCACAACATGACCAGTCCGATGAACTTGATGTTGAAGAATCATTGCTTCAATACGGGTGATCTTTGCTTCTTCCAGTACACTGGTCTTAGTTCAAACAACACCTCACCCAGGAGTCTGTTCAGCCGCCTCAAGCTTTTGTAGCTGGAGTCAGTCAGGGCCTCCCTTCCCTTTCAGGCCAGGTGGGAAAAGGCCTTGGCAAAGCTGGGGGAGATTCCTTACTTACAGTTTCTTCATATCTGTGAGGATGGTTTCAGATTCTAAGCTCACATGGTGGGAGCTTGTTTCTCTCTCTCTCTCTCTCTCTCTCTCTCTCTCTCTCTCTCTCTTTAAAAAAATATTTTTATTGAGTTGTACATAACCAATTTGAATCCAAACATTCTTCCACAACATCATCATTTAGGATTCCCTAAATCCTTTGACTCCCCTCCACCCTTGCATGGTTACCATTATCAATCCCCCCCCCCCGCAACTGCTTCCCTTATTTTCTCTATTTTTTAAAACAAAAAATCCATTTTTACCATAGTTCCTCATATATTACAAGCATTACTCAAATCCTGCCAAAGTTTTTAGTTGTTTACAGTGTTCTCTTTAGTACATTGTAAATCTTCTCCATTCCTTCTTAAAGTTCTTCTCTTCCTAGTTTCTGATTTCCCCGGTGAGTTTCGCCATTTCAGCGTAGTCCATCATCTTCATCAACCATTTGTCACTGGAAGAACTTTATCGTCTTTCCATCTCTGGGCCAGTAGTATCCACGCTGCTGTTGTTGCGTACATGAATAGATGGGACCTAGTTTCTCATGGCTGCTTCATGGTGGAGGGAGAAAGAGCAAGGAAGAGGACAAGGTGGAGCTCGGGAGTTTGGCAGGAAGGAAGCCACAAATTATGATGTAATGAGGTTGGGAGCACAGACCCCCATAATCTCTACACTCAGTGAAGGGTCGGAAATTGAGCTTATAAATGCATGGATTTAGCAAGGCCTAGGAATAAAACCAGCTAACCTTCTTTGGCATCCGTCAATATCTTAAATTTTACTCGCCAAAGAAGGAGGTGGACTTGCCCTGCCAGACCCCTAAACTTTGTTGTGAACCATCTGCTTTCTGCTGGCTGAGAGAATGGCTGCTTTTTGAAAACACTGAAGTGTTGGATAATGGCAGATGAAGTTGATGGACTATATGGAATTGGCGGAAATGACTGGCAAGATCCGAGACCAGGGAGAAGAGTCGGTGGAAGAAGACTGGAAAAAGTTTAAAGACTATTTGTAGAAATATTGTAAAATTAATGAATGTTAGAAGAATGTTGGAATGAAGTTATATGGCTTTAGTAGAAATGTTATAAGGAATTAAGTATAAATAGATTAATAGAATATTAAAGGAAAAAATAAGGCTAGAATGTGTTAAGATAATTATAGGATAGAAAACAGAGGAAGATGGAAAGGAATTGCTGAAACAATTAATAGAAGTGGAATACAAAAAGGGAGGTGTGAGGAGGTCGTTGGAAATAAGCGAATGAAAGATAAGATATTGAAAATGTTTGAGGTGTTTTTAAACTGTTTTTGTTTGTTTTTGCTTTGTTTTGTTAGTTTAATGTGTTAGTGTTATGTAGTGTTTTTATATTGTATTTGTATTGTTCTTTTTCTTTTTCTTTTCTTTTTTTGCTTGTAGTGTTGTGTTGAAATTGTTGGAAAAGTAATAAATACCTTAAAAAAAAAAAAGGAATAAAACCAGCTAACTTCCTCATTAGGCCAGCCTGGTGATGGTGGGCCACAGAATCATAGAATTGTCGAGTTGGAAGGGACTATGAGGATCATCTAGTCCAAGCCAATCATCTGCAGGAATCTTTTTGCCCAACGTGGGGATCGAACCCACGACCCTGAGATTAAGGGTCTCAGGCTCCACCAATGGTGGTATTGTTGAAGAAGCAATGGCCAGCCCTTAGCCCTTTAAGGGAAGTCATCAAGCAGGCAGAAGGCTCCACCAGACGAGAAAGGGGAGGCTATTTCAGGGGACATAATGTCACCACCTGGCAAATAGAAGGAGAAGAAATGGAGGCAGTGAGAGATTTTACTTTCTTGGGCTCCATGATTACTGCAGATGGTGACAGCAGCCACGAAATTAAAAGACGCCTGCTTCTTGGGAGAAAAGCAATGACAAACCTAGACAGCATCTTAAAAAGCAGAGACATCACCTTGCCAACAAAGGCCCATATAGTTAAAGCTATGGTTTTCCCAGTAGTTATGTATGGAAGTGAGAGCTGGACCATAAGGAAGGCTGATCGCCGAAGAATGGATGCTTTTGAATTCTGGTGCTGGAGAAGACTCTTGAGAGTCCCATGGACTGCAAGAAGATCAAACCTATCAATTCTGAAGGAAATCAGCCCTGAGTGCTCACTGGAAGGACAGATCGTGAAGCTGAGTCTCCAATTCTTTGGCCACCTCATGAGAAGACAAGACTCCCTGGAAAAGACCTTGATGTTGGGAAAGATGGAGGGCACAAGGAGAAGGGGACGACAGAAGACGAGATGGTTGGACAGTGTTCTCAAAGCTACCAACATGAGTTTGACCAAACTGCGGGAGGCAGTGGAAGACAGGAGTGCCTGGCGTGCTCTGGTCCATGGGGATATGAAGAGATGAAGAGTTGGACACGACTAAACGACTAAACAACAACAACAAATGTCATGACAGGAAAAAAAGTGGCTTTGGCAAGAGGCTTTGAAACAGAGGTTGCCAGGCTGACCAGCAGTGGGGTGGTGGTGCTGGAAGCAGAAGGGTAGGAGCTGTTTTCTGCAAAGGCTGCTGGGAAGTAGAAGCAGGAAGCAGAGGTGGAGGTAGCTGGTCCGGCACCTGGAGCAGTGCACATGCTGTGTACCTGGGGGCGGGGCCATGGGGGTGGGGTGAGCATCCCAAGGGGGCTCTACCCATGGCGAGTGTCCCAGGGGGCGAGACGCTCATGGGGTGGTGGTGGAGCAAGCCACCCATGGCAGGCTGCTTCCTGAGCGGTGGGAGAAGGAGCCGCACCACTTTGCCAGCAGCCTTCCTCCCCTCTTCCTTTTGACAGCTAGGGGGAGGCTTTCTCTCCCTCCCCCCCAGGAAGCAGTCTGGGAGCGGGGGGCAATGACGAGCTGCCCACCCATGACTCCCAAGCCTCCCCTGATCTGTCAAAATGAAGGTGTAAGGGGGGTGTTAGAATTCCTGCTCCATGACTGCAGTCATGGGATTGTTGTCATCACATGATGGTATATGTTTTGACTCCACAGAGTGGGAAGTGACGGAGAAAGGATGTTTGTGTTACTGTGTTCCGTGAAGTGGGACTATTGTCCTTTGTTCTTTTTCTCTTTGCTGTCTGATGCTAGAGAGAGGGGGAGCCATGTTGCACTGCTCCATGTGTGTTTATATGTAAATAAAGTAGATTAGCCAAAATGCTGAGTTGCTGAGGTCTGTCACAAGATGGTACGCAAACTCTGCAGATCCCTGAGTGTGCCGGTGTCGGTCGGCATTAGTTGCTGTGATGTTCGGGCAGAAGAAAGCTTATGTAGCTCCTGAACGATCGACCAGGAGAGAAGGAACATGCCAGTTGGGCATGTATCTCTGCCAGGGTCCTACTCAAGTGTAGGCTCAACTCCTGACAGGGGGAGGACCACCGACAAGGCGGTGTAGCTCCGCCCCTTCCCCCGATGGCTTGGGATAGGCTTGAGAGTCACGGGCGGGTGGCACGCTGAATGTCATCCCCCTCAGTGTTGACACCTGGGGCAACCGTCCCCCTGTCCTCCACCCCTGGCAGGAAGTAGACAGAGCTCCATGCGGGGACTGAAGGGCAACAGCTGTGCTGGCTGGCTGGTGCAGGCTCTTGCAGAAGGACATGATGATGAAAACCAGAGGCTTTTTTACTAGGAATTTTAGGTGCTGAGATACCAAAAGAGCAGAAATGATTATTTATGTATGTGATGACAGCAACATGGATGCTACTGGCCCAGAGATGAAAGAAGATAAAGTCCTGACCAGATACAAATGGCTGATGAAGATGATGGACTACGCTGAAATGGCGAAAATGACCGGGAAAATCAGAAACCAGGAAGAGAGGAACTATAATAAGGAATGGGGAAAAAATTACAATTTACTTAAGAGAACACTGTAAGCAACTAAAAACTTTGGCAGGAATTGAGTAACGCTTGTAATGTACTAAAAACTAAGGTAAAAATGGATTTTTTAAAGAAAACTAGAGAAAATATGTGGTGCAGTTGAAAAAAGATTGATAATGGAAACCATGGAAGGGTGGAGGGGAGTCTACGGATTCAGGGAATCCTAATTGCTGGTGGTTATGTCTAATGTTTAGGGGGACGTGGGTGGCGCTGTGGGTTAAAGCCTCAGTGCCTAGGGCTTGCCGATCGAAAGGTCGGCGGTTCGAATCCCCGTGGCGAGGTGTGTTCCCGTTGCTCGCTCCCAGCGCCTGCCAACCTAGCAGTTCGAAAGCACCCCCGGGTGCAAGTAGATAAATAGGGACCGCTTACTGGCGGGAAGGTAAACGGCGTTTCCGTGTGCTGCGCTGGCTCGCCAGATGCAGCTTTGTCACCCTGGCCACGTGACCCGGAAGTGTCTCCAGACAGTGCTGGCCCCCGGCCTCTAGAGTGAGATGGGCGCACAACCCTAGAGTCTGTCAAGACTGGCCCGTATGGGCAGGGGTACCTTTACCTTTATGTCTAATGTTTGAATTTAAAAGTGTAGTTTAAAACTGAATAACAAAATTGTACAGATTAAAAAAAAGAAAGACATGGGGATGGCACTTAGGATGCCTCTGAATCCAATGTTGCGCTGCTGGGAAGCACAAGCCCCTCTGAAGACGTAAATACTGTGAACTCTCTCCATAATCTCAGGTATAAATGAGTGTCAATAAACGATATTTCTTAAAGACACCAGTCTCTGCTGTGCCTTGATTTCCCAATGAAAACACAACCCTCGTTAAGTGTCAAGATCCCTGGAATCTCTTGGTACTGCTGGGCAGAGATTGGTTGGCCTGTAACAATATTATCGCTTGATTCTCTGTTAGTCTTGACCCTTTAATAAACCTTTTGCTTGAAATTTAACTTTTGTAATAGCAATGACGGGTTTTAAATGACTGCATTGTTTACCTATGGACAAGTGGGTATGGCCACCGCCTGTCAATCACATGTCATCATTATGATGTCAGGTGACAACGGCAGAGGTACTTTCTCAGCTGTTCAGTGCTGTCTGCAAGCTCCACTTGCTAAGTGACAATCCAGAGCACATTTGAATCTTCTGCTTGTTCTTTAGCAGTCACACCTTGATATGCTCCAAACCTGATGTCGCATATGATGACAGGTATGGGGCAGGGAGGCATGGTTTGGAGAAAATGGCCTCAGAGGACTCCTGCTTGGCTTAATTTAGCTCTCAGGCCAGAGGTAACCCTCTGAAGAGCAGCAGATCTCTAGAGCTTCCGACTTGGGACAGTTCCAGATCTGCCTTGAGATGCCAGGAACTGAACCTGGGATCTTCTCCCTACAAAGCAGATGGTCTGTCCCTGAGCTATAGTTTTTCACAAATGTGTTATTGCAGAGTATGTCCAACCCACTTCAGAAGGTGTTGCACTGAAGAACCCCACAGTGGATTGGCCTTTGCCTTTTTGTTATCTTTTTGCTATCCTTACAGAGTCCTCGCTGTGAGATCACATTCACCCGGTGCTATACCAGCTGCACTGGCTCCCGGTGGAGTACAGGATCAGGTTTAAGGTGCTGGTTTTAATCTTTAAAGCCCTATACGGCCTAGGACCCTCATACCTACAGGACTGCCTCTCCTGGTATGTCCCACAGAGGAACTTACGGTCTTCAAATAAAAACATCTTGGAGGTCCAAGGCCACAGAGAGGTTAGGCTGGCCTCAACCAGAGCCAGGGCTTTTTTGGCTGTGGCTCCAATCTGGTGGAACACTCTGTCCCAAGAGACTAGGGCCCTGCGGGACTTGACATCTTTCTGCAGGGCCTGCAAGACAGAGCTGTTCCGCCTGGCCTTTGGCCAGGGCACAGCCTGACTCCCTCCTTTGGCAATCTTCACAGAACTCTAGCCCCCAATGGTTGCCATCAATTTGATTTAAATTAATCTTATAATGAAATGATTTTAGAATGTTGTATTATTTTATTGTTGTTAGCTACCATGAGCCCGGCTTCGGCTGGGGAGGGCGGGATATAAATAAATTAATAATAATAATAATAATAATAATAATAATTTCTCTGATGGTTCTTCTACAATTGAAAGGCAATACGTATTTCTTTCCACCAGATGGTGCCAAAGAACTGGGAAACCTCAAAACAAAACTTCTTCCACCTTCCATAGATGGAGTGAAAACTTCAGGAGAACCAGGAATATTAGAGAACTGAAATACACATACACCCCAACATCAAAAAGATATTGCCTGCATTTGGAGAACACGGCGGTTTTTTTATTATTATTATTTCAGCAGCCCAAAGGACTTTTGAGTCCAATATTCCTACAATAGCAGTTGGCAAATGTACCTGGAAAGATTCTAATCATGTATATTTTTCTTTTGTCTGCCCCCCCTTATTTGATGAGCAGAGTTCTGCTGCTCCTGATTACGACATTCTGCTCTTGGCTAGATAGACTAGCAGGATTTCACAAGTGAGACTTACAACGAAATATCAAAAACATTTAACCAAAAAACCTGTGTTTTCAAATAGCGCTTTAAAAAGCCCTTTACAAATCTTGGCATATCCCCCAATTGCTTCAGGGATGGATGTGTGGTGTGGTATTTGGCCCCTGTGGTTGAGATGGTGCAAATCTGCCCAATCACAATTGCAGAGCTGATTGGCAGTCCATGCCAAGCTAGTTTCTACTATCCTCCATTCAGACAAGCCAGAAGCATCGTCCAAGCTCAAGTAGACTTGCAAGCTAGGCAAAAAAGCTACAACAACAAAAAGCAAGAAGGTGTGAAACAAAGCAAATGGACTGAGGAAAGAGGCATGGGGAAAGTTATACCCCTCTTTATCCTCCAGGGTTGAAGGAAACGTTCCTGCCAGGAAAAGTGGGTGTGTAAGAAGTAGGATTAGTGAGAGGTGTGACCCTGGGAAACTTTCAAGGGCCAGAAAGATAAGCCTGGCAGTGGGGGCTGAGGCTCTCTATGCTTGCTGTAATTTATTACTTTCCCCTCTGAACTTCTTCCCTTACCTATTCTCTTTCCTAACCTCTTCCCCCACTGCTGCTTCCCTGGGTTTTGAGACCTCTCAACCTCTCCTTAAAGGGACATGGGTGGTGCTGTGGGTTAAACCACAGAGCCTAGGGCTTGCCGATCAGAAGGTTGGCGGTTCGAATCCCCACGATGGGCTGAGCTCCCGTTGCTCGGTCCCTGCTCCTGCCAACCTAGCAGTTCGAAAGCACGTCAAAGTGCAAGTAGATAAATAGGTACCGCTCCGGCGGGAAGGTAAACGGCGTTTCCGTGCGCTGCTCTGGTTCGCCAGAAGTGGCTTAGTCATGCTGGCCACATGACCCGGAAGCTGTACGCCGGCTCCCTCGGCCAATAAATGAGATGTGCGCCACAACCCCAGAGTCGTCCGTGACTGGACCTAATGGTCAGGGGCCCCTTTACCTTTACCTTTATCCCCAGTAGCAGAGGAAGCTGCTCAGGTGTCTGGGGCGGGGCTCACTGGACTCTTCCTGGCTCCTCCAACTAAGCCGCCACACAGCTGGTCTGATTTTGGGGTTTGGAGGACCCTCTGGGGTAGATTTTGGGTTTCACCGGAAAATTGCAGGAGGGGAGAAGTGGGAACTGGAAGTCCCACAGCACAAGCGGATTTCCACTGCAGAAGCCTTGGGCCATTCACTGCCTCTCAGCCTAACCTACCTCACAGGGTAACTGTGTGGATAAAATGAAGATGGGGAGAGCCATACACACACCCCTGAGGTCATTGGGGGAAAGGTGGGGTACAAATGAATTAATGGACTTTATTATTTCGGTCACAGACCCGTTCCAGCCCACATACAATATCAAGGAAGTCATAAAACACGATAGGAATATGTCAGGGAACTGACATCGGAGCCAGAGGCGGAGGCAAGGCTCCCAAGCGATGCTGGAGAAGGGCCCAGCAGGGAGAGAGGCAGCTCATCAGCTGGGGAAGGAAATCAGCGTAACACCAGGGATAAAGGGGGGCAGATGGGGAAATCGGCGAGGGGGCTCCAGGACTCTTCGCCGGAGACCAGCGGGGAGAGCACGGGTCCTCCGCTACCCACACCCTCCCTGCGCAGAAGACTTCCACGCAGAGAGAGTAGGAGGAGACTTGGTGTCAAACAGCTTTTATGCTGGAAAAGGTTTAAGAAACGCCCACTGACGGATTCTGCTAGCGACTGAAACAGCCACGAAGTGAAGGGCTGTCCAGACAGAAAAGGCTTAACCAGGCACACTAGCCAGGAGTGGCGGCAACTTACGCACGAGCAACCCCTATAATCATTACAGAATACATTTGAATTTGCAATTAGGTATAACATGCAATGAGGTATAATCGTTCTGCCCGGGCACTGATGTCCAGCGCCGAGGGCCTTCTGGCGGTTCCCTCGCTGCGAGAAGTGAAGTTACAGGGAACCAGGCAGAGGGCCTTCTCAGTAGTGGCACCCGCCCTGTGGAACGCCCTCCCACCAGATATCAAAGAGAAGAACAACTACCAAACTTTTAGAAGACATCTGAAGGCAGCCCTGTTTAGGGAAGCTGTTAATGTTTAATACGTTATTGTATTTTAGTGTTTTTTTGGAAGCCGCCCAGAGTGGCTGGGGAAACCCAGCCAGATGGGCGGGGTATAAATAAATTATTATTATTATTATTATTATTATTATTATTATTATTATTATTATATAACAGGGACAATACAGCAATAGTTAAAAAATGTATAAATTAAAACTTAGTCACTACCATATAACCTAAAATTACCATTTAAAACCTTAATCATTATGATAGCACAGCTTGTTCCCTAAGTTTTATGGCAATCGCACAGAATTTGGCTCCCTTAACGTGATCACCGAAGAATGGATGCTTTTGAATTCTGGTGCTGGAGGAGACTCTTTAGAGTCCCATGGACTGCAAGAAGATCAAACCTCTCCATTCTGAAGGAAATCAGCCCTGAGTGCTCACTGGAAGGACAGATCCTGAAGCTGAGGCTCCAAGACTTTGGGCACCTCATGAGAAGAGAAGACTCCCTGGAAAGGACCCTGATGTTGGGAAAGACTGAGGGCACAAGGAAAAGGGGACAGTGTTCTCGAAGCTACAAACATGAGTTTGACCCAAACTGCGGGAGGCAGTGGAAGACAGGAGTGCCTGGATGCTCTGGTCCATGGGGTCACGAAGAGTCGGACACAACTAAACGACTAAACAACAACAACAATGTTGTTGTTCAGGATCCTTGTCCTCTACAAATGCCATGAACAAATAACAATCATTAGATGTCACCTTAACCCATTTAGGCTTTCTGCACCTTCTCTTATCTGCAAAGGGATATTATGGGATAAGCAGGGGCATAGCAAGGGGGGTGCGGTAGGTGCGGTCCGCCCCGGGTGTTACCACTGAGGGGGGTGACAAAATGCCAGGCAGCACTCACTGCGGGGCCTGCAGCGGGGCCGAGCCACACCACCTCCCCCCCAGTTGTGGGGCGGCTTAGTGGGAGGAGCCAGGAAGAGTCCGGTGAGCCCCACCCCAGCCACCTGAGCAGCTTCCTCTGCCGCTGGGACAGATTAGAGAACTGGGCCAAAACAAACAAGATGAACTTTAACAGGGAGAAATGTAAAGTATTGCACTTGGGCAAAAAAAAAATGAGAGGCACAAATACAAGATGGGGGACACCTGGCTTGAGAGCAGTACATGTGAAAAGGATCTAGGAGTCTTGGTTGACCACAAACTTGACATGAGCCAACAGTGTGACGCGGCAGCTAAAAAAGCCAATGCAATTCTGGGCTGCATCAATAGGAGTATAGCATCTAGATCAAGGGAAGTACTAGTGCCACTGTATTCTGCTCTGGTCAGACCTCACCTGGAGTACTGTGTCCAGTTCTGGGCACCACAGTTCAAGAAGGACACTGACAAACTGGAACGTGTGCAGAGGAGGGCAACCAAAATGGTCAAAGGTCTGGAAATGATCCCTTATGAGGAATGGCTAAGGGAGCTGGGCATGTTTAGCCTGGAGAAGAGGAGGTTAAGGGGTGATATGATAGCCATGTTCAAATATATAAAAGGATGTCATATAGAGGAGGGAGAAAGGTTGTTTTCTGCTGCTCCAGAGAAGCGGACACGGAGCAATGGATCCAAACTACAAGAAAGAAGATTCCACCTAAACATTAGGAAGAACTTCCTGACAGTAAGAGCTGTTCGACAGTGGAATTTGCTGCCAAGGAGTGTGGTGGAGTCTCCTTCTTTGGAGGTCTTTAAGCAGAGGCTTGACAACCATATGTCAGGAGTGCTCTGATGGTGTTTCCTGCTTGGCAGGGGGTTGGACTCGACGGCCCTTGTGGTCTATTCCAACTCTATGATTCTATGGGGATAAGGATCCCATAATAAATGTGCTAGTTTATAAGCAACACGTCGGCTAATAATATACTGACAATATTTTTATAACACTTTACTGTTTCAAAATTCATAAACAGAAGACGTATAATATGTGCACGGAGTCACAAATTAACAAGAAACAAATGAATGTTCCATGAACAGGAATGGTAGGAGTGGTAAGTCACTGTCAAAGATCGCTGAAATGAAGGCAGAATGCCTTTCCACAGTCAATAACTTACAAATGTGAGACAATGGGTGCTCCGAACATCGAAATAGGGTGCTCCGAGCACAGCAGCAGACAGGACAGTTCTTCCAGGATAATGAACTGTTTCAATGATAATTCTTCATCAGCAAATTAATTGTCCCCAAAGGTACATCAAATGGCCATGGATCAGCAATCACTTAAAAGTGTAGTAAGCTTTCGGGTTTTCCCAGCCATGGTTTTCCCAGTAGTGATGTATGGAAGTGAGAGCTGGACCATAAAGAAGGCTGATCGCCGAAGAATTGATGCTTTTGAATTGTGGTGCTGGAGGAGACTCTTGAGAGTCCCATGGACTGCAAGAAGATCAAACCTCTCCATTCTGAAGGAAATCAGCCCTGAGTGCTCACTGGAAGGACAGATCCTGAAGCTGAGGCTCCAGTACTTTGGCCACCTCATGAGAAGACAAGACTCCCTAGAGAAGACACTGATGCTGGGAAAGATGGAGGGCACAAGGAGAAGGGGGCGACAGAGGACGAGATGGTTGGATAGTGTTTTTGAGGTTACCAGCATGAGTTTGACCAAACTGCGGGAAGTAGTGGAGGACAGAGGTGCCTGGCGTGCTCTGGTCCATGGGGTCACGAAGAGTCGGACACGACTAAACAACTAAACAACAACAACAACAACAAAGCTTTCGGGGCATTTTAGAAAGCCCCCATTTTTAAGGCGTCTTGCTTATTTATTTGTTAATTAAATTTCTATACCGCTCTTCATCCTAGGACCATAGGGTGGTTTACAGTATGAAAACACAAAAATACATCACATATTAGCAAACAAAACAGTATTGTTTATTGTTATTCATATTTTTATACTGTATTTTATGCTGCTTTTATAATTAAGTGTTTTAAAGTGTTTTAAATTTGTTGTAAGCCACCCTGAGCCCGGTTTATGAACCAGGAAGGGTGGGGTATAAATAAAAAATTATTCTTATTAATCCTCCCCTTCATACACATGCTCAGTTTAAAAGGTCATCAATTGTTTAATTAGCCAAAATCTATATATTTTATTTTACCACTGATAATGGTTTTTATTTGGCCAGTTGCTATCTATCTATCATCTATCTATCTATCTATCTATCTATCTATCTATCTATCTATTATTATTATTATTATTATTATTATTATTATTATTATTATTATTCAGCTGCTGAATAAAGGTTAAGAAACAATGGAGAAAGTGTTGAACATGCTGCAGTGTTGCACATCCAACAATAGATGGCGCTGTGCAAAGGTGTGTGGCTTCAAGTCTCACTTGTTCTTCAGCAGCAAGGCTGGTTTAATGTTCATCACACACTATTTCTGCAGCCTGAGACCTTGATCCTGTACAAATCCTAAAAAAAAAAGGTCGTCGCTTGGGATTTCGCTTTGGAGTGCATTTCAAGTGTTAACCAGCAGCTTTGCAGCAGGAAACAGCTGTGAGCCGATTAACCGACCTGCCTCGGGAACATCCTCGTCTATCTCTTTCCCTACTTCTAATCAGCTCTCTAATAGTTCTACAGCTAGGTATGTGTGTAATTACTATAATTAATATTAGGTAACTAATTAGCACTGCTGTAGGAAGACCAAAATCAGATTAATGCTTCTGCGAGGAACCGGGGAAAGAGTACAAGGTTGCTTTTCCCAACAGGGGAAGCTTTATTAAGCCTTTCCCCTCTGCCTTGAAACCTCTCTTTTCAGAAATAAAACCTCTGAGTCATAAAGAAGTCAAGGACACAGAACGTAGCTGCCCACTGTTTTATTATTTGGGGTGAGGAAGGACTGCTCTCCCTTTGTGTGATACCCAACATTATCCATGCTCAGAATACGGCCAATGAAATTGAGTCACTTGGTTGGCATCTGTCTGTCTCAGGAGACGTTGGAGGAGTGTGCCTTTGGAGATGAAGCCAAACCATTGGAGAGTTACAGCGCCTGCTGTGGCCGTAGAGACCGATGTGGGAGAGACATGTTTTGTTGCATCTGGGGCAGTGTCCACTTGTACTACTGCAGATGGCATTTCTTCTCTCTGCGCTCCTTCCTGTGCTCGTTCTTCCTCTGGTCACTGGTATGGGTGCATGAGCTGACTGGAAGAGCTTGTTGGATAAGGAAACAGTAAGAGCTGTCCGACTGTGGAACAGATGACCTCGGGTGGTGCTGGACTCCCCTTCGCTGCTGGAGGTTTTTAAGCAGAGTGTCAGGGAACTGCCATCGGAGCCAGGAGTGGAGGCAAGGCTCCCAAGCGATGCCGGAGAAGGGCCCAGCAGGGAGAGAGGGGACTCATCGGCCGGGGAAGGAAATCAGCGTGACACCAGGGAGAAAGGCGGGCAGAGGCGGGCTTCGGAGAGATGGCTCCAGGACTCTTCGCCAGAGACCAGCGGGGAGAGCACGGGTCCTCCACTGCCCACACCCACCCTGCGCAGAAGACTTCCGCGCAGGGCGGCTAGGCGGAGACTTGGCGTCAAAGAACTTTTATGCTGGAAGAAGTTCAGGAAACGCCCACTGACGGATTCTGCCAGTGACTGAGAAAGCCGCGGAGTCAGGGCTGTCCAGCCAGGGAAAGGTTTATCCAGGCAACCTTGCCAAGAGTGGTGGCAACTTACGCACGAGCAACCCCAATTTCCATTACACAGAGCTTGGATGGCCATCTGTCATGGATTCTTTAGCTGAGATTCCTGCATTGCAAGAGCTTGGAGTACAACTCTACAGTTCTATGATTCTATAAATGATGTAGGGATTTGGTTTTTAGTGTGAGATAGATCATAGATGATAGATAGATAGATAGATGATAGATAGATAGATAGATAGATGATAGATAGATAGATAGATAGATAGAGGATAGATACAGATTATGGAACTACAGCTCCCATTATGCCTGGCAATTTGCCATGCTTACTGGGGCTGCTGGGAGTTGTAGTTCAGCAATATCTATTGGGAATTCATCATGTGAAAGACTGGACTGGGCAGACAGACAGACATTGTTTTCATTGTTTTATATATGAAATTGTTTTTTATTTGAATTTTTAATTGATACACCGAGAAAGAAAAGAAAAACAGAAATACAAACGAAAATAATAATGAACATAATATTATTCACAAAACAATAAAGCAAAAATTGGTCTTTTGACTATAGACCCGCCCACCCCTCCATTCCTTACTTCAGTTATATATTACTTGTTGCCAATACACACTTTTATCATAATTTAACTAATTCTTAATTTATCTTAGGTATCACATCTTTCTTAAAGCTACCAGTGAAATTATTTGAATGCTGCAACAGAGTTTAAACTGCTATAATTATTTTTCAAATATATTTTAAAGATTTCCCATTTTGAGAAGAAGAAGAAAAAGAGTAAGGATTTGATGTCTCCCTTTATCACTAACCAAAGGAGTCTCTAAGTGGCTAACATTCTCCTTTCCCTTCCTCCCCCACAAAAAAACACTCTGTGAGGTGAGTGGGGCTGAGAGACTTCAGAGAAGTGTGACTAGCCCAAGGTCACCCAGCAGCTGCATGTGGAAGAGCGGAGACGCGAACCCGGTTCACCAGATTATGAGTCTACCGCTCTTAACCACTACACCACACTGGTGTTTTGGTTTATTCTTTATTTTCTCAGATAGGCTATCTAGCTCCGCATATTCTGTCAGTTTTTGAGTCCATTCATGGATAGAGGGGATTTCATTACTCTATCCATGAATGGACTCAAAAACTGACAGAATATGCGGAGCTAGATAGCCTATATACATTCTTATTGTTGATGTTTTCTTGTTAAAATAGTTTCCTAGGAAGCAATTCCTAAATGGAATAAAATACACACAGGTTCTGCTATCCGCCCACTTGCTATGTGAACATTTGCTTATCTGAATGTAGAGAATGATGCTCACACCTCGCTATACATAACACAGATTCAGATATCCAAACATCCAAAGTCTGCCCACTTCCTTGCTTGTCTGTGCTCTGCTGGTCAGTGGCAGCAGTTTGGGGGCCATAAACCAAGTAGGGAGGGAGCGAGGGAACAAGACTGGTCATATCTAGGAGCAGGAAAGATCAGTACCCAACAATGACGGAACACAGAGAATAGAATCTAATCAAATCAAACACAACACTATTCTGTATATAATGGAAGTGTAATATACACTGAGTGTCCCAATGCAATGGGTATTATGACTCAAAATAATATCCACACAAGGCATAAATTGAAATTCTATGTAACCAAGATCAAGAGTTCAAAAGCTCAACTATGTAGATCGGACAAATCCCGAATTAGAAATGTTTCCATAGGAATCAATGGAAATCATTCACTCATTATATGAACACATGACAAATGATTACCAAGAAACACGTTGTGTTCAGTAAGAGGGAGTTGTGTGTAGATATGTGAGTAAGTAAAAAAAAAGAAAAGTGGGGACCAGTGGAGGGAGCGGGCAAGTGGACCAGACCTCACCCCTTTCCTCTTGTTTATTTTATTTTTATTATTAATTAATATTTTATACTGCCCTTCATCTAAAGAGGACAAGGTAGTTTACAGTATAAGTTGTTGACTCCTGCTGCCTAACTTCTAAGTGAAAACTAACTTCTAAGTGAAAGTTTGGAGTTCCATTTTCTTCCTTCCTTTAAAAAATAATAATAAAGTTGGTCTTGGTGTCTTTCAAGCTTTCTTTCCGTCTCCAATAGAACAGGGATCATTGTTAAGAACTCTCTATTAGTCCTGAAGCCACGTCTTTCCCCCCTCAATTAACCAGAATTTAATGGAAAGCAGCAACTCAGCTTAGAGGAATTTATCACAAATGCAACCAGCTTCTCAGGGACTCGAACCCTTTAGCTTGAATCTGCCAATAAATAGGAACTGCAATTGAATTCCTACAGATGTAAAGTAGGTTTGTTGGCAACTGCCCAGGACATTACTGTGGAGCTCCTCTTCTGTCTCCACACTGATGAGGTTTTAGAGAGTTTGGCAGGGAGGAAAGTGGGCTGGGGGTGAGGAGAGAGAGAACTTCGACTCAGCACGTTTGCACACAGAAAAATGAAAGGCACAACTGAAAGGCAGGGGAATTAAATTGAACAGGGAGTGAGGGGAAAAATGTAGCCATTTTTGGAAGGATCACTCAGCTATCACCATCCATCTGATCATCTGGGTACGCTACTTGCCTCACAAGATTGCACCCAAAGTGGGTGGCATCATATCAGATGAACTACAGTGGTACCTTGGTTCTCAAACGCTTTGGTACTCATACAATTTGGAACTCAAACACTGCAAACCCAGAAGTAAGAACTTTTTTTGGAAGCCGAATATGCTCCGTTTTAGGTGCCACACTTCTGTTTTGAGTGTTACGCTGTTTATGCTATTTATTTTTCATTTTTGTTTTTGCGGCTCTTTTTGTTTTGTTTTTGTGACTGTTAGGAACCCAGTTCAGCTACTGATTGATAAATAGGTACTGCTGTGGCGGGAATGTAAACAGCATTTCCGTGCCCTCTGGTTTCCGTCATGGTGTCCTGTTGTGCCAGAAGCGGTTTAGTCTTGCTGGCCACATGACCCGGAAAGCTGTCTGTGGACAAATGCTGGCTCCCTTGGCCTGAAAGCGAGATGAGTGTCGCAACCCCATAGTCGCCTTTGACTGGACTTAAGCATCCAGGGGTCCTTTACCTTTAAAAAAACCAAAACAAAACCCTATAAGATGTGGTCTAATGCATGCAAACCATGATTGGGCAGATCCAGCAAATACTTCACCAGGGAAGACCAGTCTCTCTGGGCCAGCCTAGATATGACATTAATTGCACAAATGCAATTAACATGCATGTATGTGTGTGTGTGTGTGTGTGTGTGTGTGTGTGTGTTGGTTATGTAAATAGCAGCTGTCGGAAAGCCTGAGCACCCTTGAAACCACGGAGAGGGGAAGCACTTATATTTTTATTTCCCTGATAGGCTCCCTGATTTAAAAATACCGTATATATATATCTCTGAAGGTGCTTTTTGCATTTGAAAGCAATTCTCCATTGGCACCAAGAGGAGTGCCTGTGAAATGCAAAGAGCAGTTTCAGAGAGATGTTTGCTGTTGGCACTGTGGTAAGGAGAGAAAGAGCTAAGCTCCACCTGCAATGGTGCGAAGGTTGCATGAGCTCCCCTGTGGCTGCCACTTACCTAATGAAAACAGAGGCAGCAGAGTGTTGTGGTATGCCCTCCCTGCTGAATGATGAGACGCCCCATTGGTACTGAGGTTTCACCAGCTCTTGAAAACACACCTGTTCCATGAAACCTGAACCTCTCAATCTAATTGTTTTAATTGCTCTTTCTACTGTTTTGATTGTTATGCTTTCAAAGGAGCTTGTTTCACTGCATATTTTCATTTTAATTCCAGATTCATTTAATGTTTGAATAGCATTGTTATATTGTGTATTTTAATTATGTGTTGATATTTTGGGATTTATTTTGTACTTGTAAACCACTTAGAAGTCATTTTGCCATGTAATAATAATAATAATATCACACCAACCAACTGCATTCATGCAATTAACATCACTCATGTCTAGCTTGGCCCTAAGTTACCTGCCAGTCAAGTGGACAGTACTGGGCTGCATGGGACAAAAAGATCCAGCACATTGGCAATGGTCACGCAAATTGCTGCTGCATGATGTCACTCTTACACTTTTATTATATAGTAAGATATGCAGTGTTGTAAGCATCTTTTATGTGCTGGTTACTTTAGGAAACCTGACATGTATATCTGTTTAAAATATGTGCATATATATATATATATATGCAAGAATGGATACAATATGCAAAAAATATTCATATTTTTAGCAGAACTGTGAAAATACTTCTCACTTTTTGGTAAAGATTGTGGAACAAGTCTGGAATTAAGAAAAGCATCCATGTGGATACAATTGACGATGAGATTCTCAGAAAATCAGACTCCTATCCCAGGCACCATAATTTGTGCAATGGGAGAGTGCAGGGGTCAAACCTTTGACTTTCCACATGTCCCTGGCCACTGTGCAGATACCATTTTGCATTCTGCCTACCTCTGAGGATGCTTGTGCAACTAGAGATCAGGCTCATCTTTCAGTTTTCCTTTTGAACACGAAATGCGGGGCCAGGTTTAATTTAGGAGAAAAATAACATTCTTCTTCTACAATGTGCATACTTTGAAAAACAAACAAACAAACAAACAAACATGAACGTGTGCAAGGTTTATTTAGAGAACTTGTTCTGTTCATCTTGTTCAAATGCTCTGTGTTGCTTCCCACAGGCCTCTCTCTCTCTCTCTCTCTCTCTCTCTCTCTCTCTCTCTGCCTACAATCATACAAGTTCATAATTAGCTTCGACAGAGCTGCACTTTGCGATGTGTGGGCTGGCAATGTGCATCTGTTAATTTTCACACTGTTCTCTGGCGTTCCTGCCATGAGGCTTCTAAATTTTGCTTTGGATGTCATTAATGCTGGAATATACATTTTGAGACTATCCCCCCCTCGTGCAGCCTTTCTCTTCTTCTTCCCTCTCGCTTGTTGTTCCAGCTCGGAACAAATTTTCACGTTTCGAGTGGCACTGAAAAGCAAATGAAGGCATAATGAAATGGGTTCACCCCACTGCCTAGTCATGCCAGAATAAGCCTTGGCCATCAATGGTCCAGTCCTCACTGAGGTGTTAATCCTGGGTCAGGACTGTGCCACTTCACACTGCAGATGGGGAGCTCACCGGGGGCTGAATCCAACTAAATTGCTTCTTGAGCAGAACAACTCCTGCAAGTGCAATGGAATTTTCCCTCATTGTCCTCCCTGCACTTCCCTCAAATCTTCACCAGAGGGTTGTGGGAAGGCGGAACCCCCAGAGAAACTTTGCGTGGGTGCATTGTGGGGCTGAAGCTGAAGAGAGGGTGGGGAAGTTCTAATGCGATCTTTCATTCAGTAGGGATGCAGGAGAGAATCTATTGAATCAGCATTTAAATGCAAAGCAACCTAAGCCATAGTTTCTGAAACAATATGGGAACCAAAACCCAGCCTCTGAATTTTGCAGTGCAGTTCCTCAGTCAAGCAGTTTGCACAAAAATGCATATACTGAAAATGGTGTGCAAAAATACATTAAGGTAAAGGGACCCCTGACCATTAGGTCCAGTCGTGGACGACTCTGGGATTGCAGTGCTCATCTCACTTTATTGGCCAAGGGAGCTGGCGTACAGCTTCCGGGTCATGTGGCCAGCATGACTAAGCCGCTTCTGGCAAACCAGAGCAGGGCACGAAAACACCGTTTACCTTCCTGCCAGAGTGGTACCTATTTATCTACTTGCACTTTGACGTGATTTCGAACTGCTAGGTTGGCAGGAGCAGGGATCGAGCAACAGGAGCTCACCCCGTTGCGGGGATTCGAACTGCCGACCTTCTGATCGGCAAGCCCTAGGTTCTGTGGTTTAACCCACAGCGCCACCCACATCCCTTAAAACAAAACAAAACATTATTTGGGGTGAAATGCTTTCCAAAAATTGTATGTTTCAGCAAAATTGCATGCAATCATGTGCATATGAGAAGGAATTTGCAGTAAAATGCCACTTACCAGCACGGAGAGAAGTGAGGCAGCAGATAAGTTGGAGTGGTGCAAACAGACCAGCAGAAGCACTGCATTGTGTGTTTGCACCACACCTACCTCCTCAATGTCCCCCCCCCCTTCCTGGTAAGCAGCAATGACTCAGCTGTTGGAAGGTCAGACCAGCATCGGTGCCCCACCATGCAATCTGTTACTGTATTTGGAACGTGTTGAAAACAGTGCATGGTACAGACAGTCTTGTCTTAGGAGAACATGTTCCATTTTGATATTATTATTAGAATGGGGTTGTGTGTGTGTGTGTGTGTGTGTGTGTTTGCTTTGTTTCCTGGTTTCCATTCTAAGTTTTTAAATGTGCCTCAGAGGGCTTGTTCTGCAAACTACCTAACAGCTGGAGAACTTTTTTTAAAACAACAACAACAACAACCCTGTTATGCAAGTCTTATCCGTAACCTTTGTAAACCTGTGATGGAAAAAAAGAAAGAAATAACAACTGTGTGATGTATATGCTTGCAA
Organism: Podarcis muralis; assembly: GCF_964188315.1. Taxonomy (NCBI): domain Eukaryota; kingdom Metazoa; phylum Chordata; class Lepidosauria; order Squamata; family Lacertidae; genus Podarcis; species Podarcis muralis. Next base: position 66,712,198 of record NC_135664.1, on the reverse strand, counting down.
GCTATTTAAATCTCTGAGTGCTTCTTATCACCTTGTCATTGTACTTGCTAGGTTGCTTGACTAGTTGTGGCAAGCAGAATATCAACAGTAAGCTGCCAGCCAGGTGAGGATGGGGAAAGGGAGGAACAAAACAAGAGTGGAACACTGGACTAATAATCTGAAATGTTTCTCCCGTTATTCTGCAGTGTTGATAGTCCAAGTCTAATACAAAGAGCGAACAAGGTGACAAGATTATGAGATTTGAATTAGAGGCAGGGGGATGTATCGGACTTGGACAAATCCTGAGCCATAATGGGGTACTTCAGAGAGATCCAAAACTTCTCTGAGATGCTGTGTGATCTGTCCGAAATGCTCTCAACTGAAGTGGAGGACTTTGAAATGCTTTGGGGTACCTTGGAGAGCAATCACACAGGCAGTGTGTGGACACTTATCATGTAAGGAAAAGAGCAGGGCAGGGCAGGGAGACAGGGGTGGGACTTTTGTGACTGACAGGACTAACTTCTTATCAAAGGGAATGAATTCACCAGGACTTTCCAAAAGCAGTGCTTTTGAAGAAGCAAAGTTGAAGTCCTTCCTGTCCTTCTCTTTGCTAGCTCTGCTTGAAAAATGTTGGAAATTCAAGTCCTCCAGCTTCGGTATCATAAGCACTCACTATTGTCAAATCAGCTCGGAAGTGGTTACAGTGAGATTAGCTTGGAGCTGGTTGAACCAACTTCTTGAAACTGGTCAAGAAGAAACATCTAAGTATCTACTTCACATATCATATAGTTAAGCTATGGAATTTGTCGTCACAAGAAATGGTGATAGTCAACAACTGCAGTAGCTTTACAGGTGAATTAAAGAAATTCATGGGGGCAGAGGCTCCGGCTTGAGAGGACAATTGGGGGAGCCAACATTGCGTGCCCAGCATCATGCGTAATGTTGCATGCACACAACGTCAGGACATTGGGAGGAACTGGGGTGGAGCCAAACATAACAGCAGCATGGTTTCAATGATCAACAACTCCTCTTCCTCCTGCCTCTACCACCAGAGTGGGGCTGCTTCAACCCACCTTGCCCTCCACGGGAGGAGGAGGAGGAGGAACTGGCCACTGAAGCTGTGCCATGCTCTGCTCCACACTCAGCCTCCTCCTCCCCCCCTTTTTTTGGACATGGAGGGCAGTAGCCCTCTTCCAAAAATATTGGCTCGGCCAAGAGTTGGTTCCCATGGAGGACAAAACTATCAATGGCTGGTAGTCAGGAAAGCCTCTAAGAGGCAGCATGTCTCTTAATAGTGGTTGCTAGTAATCGTAATCGTACAGTCGTACCTCGTTTTGCAGCTGGGATCCGTTCCAGAGCCCCGGGCGCTAGCTGAAAAGGATGCAGGGCAAAGCGCCACGTCTGCGCACACGAGTGGAGTGGTTTGTGCTTCTGCGCATGCGCGAAGCACGATTTAGCGCTTCTGTGCATGTGCGAGTGGCAAACCCGGAAGTAACCCATTCTGGTACTTCCGGGTTTGCTGTGGACATTCACCAGAATGGACGCTAGACAAGGCGGACGTTCGCAGAGGTATTACTGTAATAGTAATAGTGGGAGAGGGCCATTGAACTAATGTCCGGCTTGTAGGCTTGTCGTAGACATCTGGTTGACCACTATAGGATACATAACGTTGGACAATATCAACCTGTGGTCTGATCCAGTAGAGGTCTTCTTCACTGCAGAAGTGGAACAAAATTTGAGTTGCTTTCCTCTCTTCCAATGCTGTGCTTTGACCAGGATAGATTTGTGGCAAACAGCTCAAGAATACTACCCTTTGGATTTCTAAGCAGTGGGTGTTATTTTGGGAGCATCAAGGTGTGGAGCATTGCAAGTCTGTGAAAACGGGCTGAGTGAAAATCACCAAAGGCAGAGGGAGATGTGAGGGACAGGACAGGAGAAAGGGGTTGGACAGGAGTCACCCATTGCCTATTATAACAACATGGCTGTCATTATGACAGATCAGGGGGAGGCATACTGATGACCCAGCTATTTCAAGGATTCTCAGGGACACACTGCATCTCTCAGAAGCCTGGGGGGACATGGGCTAGGAATGGATGGAGGAGCTCATTCATTCCCATTTTGGCCTTTCTGGCACTCTGCCATAGGTCTCATCTCTGTGCTGCATGTTGTTCCAATCCATTGTATGCCTCTTGTACGCACTTACATTAATAATGCACACACTTCGATGCATTCACCAGTAGAATACTCATGTTGTGTGCGTCTTTTATTGTATATTTGCAGATTTACAAACCTGCCGAACCGTGTACAATAGGATTGGGGGGGGGGGAGAGATAATAATAAAATACAAAAGTTAATGGACTCAATACATTAAGCACACTAAAACTGTCTCTCAATTGTACAATTAATATTCCATAAAATGACTGGGTCACACTTCAGGGAAAGCCTCCTGAAATAAAAACGTCTTCAGTAGTTGTGTAAACATCAAGGCACTAGGCACATGTTTAATTTCAGCTCTTAACTGATTTCAGGGGGCTGGAGCCACAACAGTCCAGTTTATTGTAATGCTAAGGGTATAAATGGGCCATGTTGGACTCTCCTCTGTGTCCCACTGGAGGAATGCAGTTGCCAGGCAGGGATATAAACTACACACCTTTTGTCGACCAAAATTGTGGGAAAGTGTGTAATCCGACTGGGAGTTGCATTCCGATCCACAAGTACATTTTGGTGGATTCGATCAGGTTGGCCCATTGCAAAAAATGGAGCAAATCAATTGCTTCCCCATCCCCATTCCTTCCCCAGCCCTCTTCCCTGAGATTTGTTCAGCTTGTCGAAGTGCTCCAAACTGAACAGAACCAGAGAGAGAAAATGAGAGACAGACAGACAGACAGACAGACAGACAGACAGACAGACAGACAGAGGACAGAGACAAGTGGAGGAGCTAACCTTCCTTCCATTGTCTTCAACCACATGATTTGAAATCAAAGCTTGTGGGGGGGAAGGCATAGGGGTCTGCAGGCTCTGCCAGCCCCCTGAACACCAATCACCTGATAGGTGATGCTTGCAAACCTCTGTTCCTTTTGGAAGAGAGCTGCAACTTCATCTGCCCACATCTGATGTTTTATAAGACATCAGATGTAGGGCACTTGTCCAGAGCTTGGGGGAATGGTCTTGCTGGCCAAAAGAAGACCTCTGCTTGGTGTAATTAGGCCCACAGGCCAAAGGTTCCCCACTGCTGAGATGAAGCATGGGATTTAAATGCTTTCAATAAATAAATAAATAAATAAATAAATAAATAAATAAATAAATAAATAAATACAGGAGACAGTGTGGGAGAGAATTTCCTTTGGGAGTTCAATAAGGAGGCTTACACCAAATTCCCAGGTGGTCAGACTTTAGTCAGTAATGCATTACCGGACAGAGTCCAAAAGAATCTGTGAAAGCTTTTTCATCAGCACACACCTTACATAGGAAATATCTTAGAAGATGGTTATTCTCTAGCCAGCCACCTTCTGCAACTCCAGCATCTCACCATCTCTCACCCAACCACAGTCCTTCAAAACAGTTAATCAGCCCAAGTTGTTTGCTGTACATGCAGTACCCTCCTTATCTAGCGCTTTTCTTTACTCTAACACTCAGCGTCCGGTTCCTTCTAAACTGATACTTGCATCACCTGAGCTCTGCGAGTGCAGCTTTCTCCCGATTGAAGTGCAGAGTGTTTGAGGACAGGGACATTCGCAGGGAAACCAAAATGCTTGTTTACAAAGCTATTGTACTACCAACCTTACGGTATGCTTGTGAAACGTGGACCACTTATAAATGCCATCCCCAACTCCTCAAAAGATTCCATCAATGGTGTCTCCGAAAATTTTTACACATCACTTGGGAAGGCAGGTGAACTAATGCCAGTGTACTGGGAGAAGCAAAGATCACCAGTGTTGAAGCAACGATTCTTCAACACCAACTTCGTTGGACTGGTAATGTTGTGCGGATGCCTGATGATCGTCTTCCAAAGCAGCTACTCTATTCTGAAGTTAAAAATGGAAAGCGTAATGCTGGTGGTCAACAAAAGAGGTTTAAAGACTCAAGGCAAATCTTTTTTTAAAAATGTATTATAAACACCGACAACTGGGAAACACTGGCCTGTGAGTGCTCCAATTGGAGAACAGCCTTTACCAAAGGTGCCATGGGTTTTGAAGACGCTCAAACTCAGGATTAAACGGAGAAACATGCTAAGAGGAAGGCACGCTTGGCAAATCCACACCATGATCAGCTCCTGCCTGGAAACCTATGTCCCCACTGTGGAAGGATGTGTGGATCCAGAATTGGCCTCCACAGTCACTTACTGTCCCTCTGTTAAATGTTTATGGAAGACAATCTTACTCAGCTACTAGTGATTGCCAAAAAAGAAGAACTCTTATGTAGTGACACTTGTCTCACTGATAATGGGTTTTACAGTCCTTAGGGTGATCCATCCTCTGGCTATCCCATCACCATAACTCACCATCAAGGCAGCTCCGAAACAAGCCCTCAGCAGGTCTCAAGTGCACTGCCACTGTTTCTTTCCGATGCCTGTTGCAGGTGTGCCAGCATCGCCTCCCCAGTGCGTGGCAGAGCGAGAGAACATTGAGAACTGGCTACGATGCCTATAGATCTGCTCATCATTAGCAAAAGCATTCCATATGTCGTCCTGGCTTCCATTTGGACGCTCTCCTGTGCTGGAAGTTTGACAGAGATGTAAACCTGTTGTCCTCAAACTAGCTTGTAAATTACTGCAAAGGAGGAAGGAGGTGGGAGGAGGGAAGCTCTGCTTCACATCTTCAAGCAGCAATAAATTTGCCCTACGAACATTCCTCATTACGAATAGATTTGCATTAAGCTTAACGGCAGTCGGTAGCACAGCAAAAACCCTCTCAGGCAGCCATTTTCACACTTGCTATCACCATATGTTAAAGAACTTGTGGAAATGTTACTCCTACTCAGAATAAATTGTCCAACTAATTACTTGATTAAGTTGGTGATTAACCCTTTTTCCGCATGCACTTCCTTGGGCATTACGTTCATCGCAGCTGTACTCTGTGAAAAGTAATTGCACAGTGGCATGCATAAAATGTGTGTGCGCATTTTCTATTTTTAAGTTTGTTTTTCCACGTGTTAGCCCTGGAAGAAGAGCAAGGACAGAGACGCAGAAAAGGTGCTGTTCAGGGACAGCAACAGGAGGGGGTTGTAAAGTCATCTCAACAAAGAATATCTTAAGAAGCAAACTGGTGCCAGTGGTGACGCTTCTCTTGTTAACAACCCCATCTCAGGAATGCAGAGTTGCGGCATCCAATTGTCGTGTCTCCAGTTTCGAAGGAAAGAGACTGTTTCTGTTACTTCACAAATCCTGCAAGAGATTTGTGAGGTAATCTTCGCTGATGCCGCAACATGCTTTGCAAAACCCCCAAACAGTTTGTGTGTCTTGTTTGGAGTCCCCCCCCGCCCCCTGAAATTATGCCAATAAATCCCAGATGTTTGAATTACAAATCCTAACTTTGTTCTTAGGATGTGTAGGGATAAGGGAGGATTTATAAACCCTGATTCCGAAGACTTCAATGCTATGGTTACATAACGACTCTCAGTTGGATCAGTGGTGATGGCAGAGATAAAGATATGAGTGGAATCTGGGCTTGCCAAGCGGAAATGTCAAAAATATATATGGACGGAAGATGAAGGGAGGAGTGTCTTCCTGACAGGCTTTGGTGGGCTAAAGGGGTGGAGCCTACTGGGTCACGATGTGCTGTCAATAAAAGATAACCACCTGCCATGGCTGAACCATGAGCAGCTGTCTAAGGTGAGCCAGGAGATGTGGGGAGGTAAGGAGAGTGTCAGGGACACGACAGAGGAGGAGTGGTGGAGACCACATCCCCAGCCTGAACCTTCCAGAAAAGAGGAAGTCAGTATAGATTTACAACAGCGGTTTGCAGGAGGTCATAGCTCAGAGGCAGATGAAGAGCAAAGTTGGGAAATAATGGGAGAGGAGGAAGATGCAGAGCTGGAGCAGCTGGCTGACACATTATCACTGGAAAGCATTCATGACCCTCCCCCTTCTCCCAGAACCAGGCAGGCATTGAATGTAGGAGAGCAAAGGGCTCGGAGACAAATGACCCTAAGTGGCCACCGTAAGGTGGATGGTGCTGTTGACGACTGAGGAAGTGGAGAGAAGGGGTGTGTATGGAGAATTACTCAGAGCAACACCATTACTCCCAGAGGCTGCATTTCTAAGCCTCTCTCTGTGAATATTGAATAAAAAACTTTGGTAAGAACTTCCCTTGTCTTCTACGGTAGCCTACCGTAGGGGGATCAGATTCCCTGACGCCTGACAGAGAGCCTGCTGGATCAGACCAATGACCCATCTAGTCCAGCAGCCTGTTCTCACAGTGGCCAACCAGATGTCCATAGGAAGCCTGTGACCAGGACCTGAGCACAATAGCACTTTCCCCTCCTGTGGTCCCTGGAAACTGGTATTAAATATAAATACTGCCTCTGGCGGTGGAGGAAGAACATCTCCATCAGGCTTAGTAGCTACTGATAGTCTTATCCTCCATGAATTTGTGGGACCAAAGAGTAACCAAGGACCGAGGAATATGCCAGAGCTCAAAAAGATCTCATTGTTCAAGCAAGTGTCAACTGACCTCCTATAGTCCTTCCTATCCATAGAATAGAATCATAGAGTTGGAAGAGACCACAAGGGCCATCGAGTCCAACCCCCTGCCAAGCAGGAAACACCATCAGAGCACTCCTGACATATGGTTGTCAAGCCTCTGCTTAAAGACCTCCAAAGAAGGAGACTCCACCACACTCCTTGGCAGCAAATTCCACTGTCGAACAGCTCTTACTGTCAGGAAGTTCTTCCTAATGTTTAGGTGGAATCTTCTTTCTTGTAGTTTGGATCCATTGCTCCGAGTCCGCTTCTCTGGAGCAGCAGAAAACAGCCTTTCTCCCTCCTCTATGTGACATCCTTTTTATATATTTGTACATGGCTATCATATCACCCCTTAACCTCCTCTTCTCCAGGCTAAACATGCCCAGCTCCCTTAGCCGTTCCTCATAAGGCATCGTTTCCAGGCCTTTGACCATTTTGGTTGCCCTCCTCTGGACACGTTCCAGTTTGTCAGTGTCCTTCTTGAACTGTGGTGCCCAGAACTGGACACAGTACTCCAGGTGAGGTCTGACCAGAGCAGAATACAGTGGCACTATTACTTCCCTTGATCTAGATGCTATACTCCTATTGATGCAGCCCAGAATTGCATTGGCCTTTTTAGCTGCCGCGTCACACTGTTGGCTCATGTCAAGTTTGTGGTCAACCAAGACTCCTAGATCCTTTTCACATGTACTGCTCTCAAGCCAAGTGTCCCCCATCTTGTATTTGTGCCTCTCATTTTTTTTGCCCAAGTGTAATACTTTACATTTCTCCCTGTTAAAGTTCATCTTGTTTGTTTTGGCCCAGTTCTCTAATCTGTCAAGGTCGTTTTGAAGTGTGATCCTGTCCTCTGGGGTGTTAGCCACCCCTCCCAGTTTGGTGTCATCTGCAAATTTGATCAGGATGCCCTTGAGTCCATCATCCAAGTCGTTGATAAAGATGTTGAATAAGACTGGGCCCAAGACAGAACCCTGTGACACCCCACTAGTCACTCTTCTCCAGGATGAAGAGGAACCATTGATGAGCACCCTTTGGGTTCGGTCAGTCAGCCAGTTACAAATCCACTGAGTGGTAGCATAGTCAAGACCGCATTTTACCAGCTTCTTTACAAGAATATCATGGGGCACCTTGTCAAATGCCTTGCTGAAATCAAGGTAGGCTACATCCACTGCGTTCCCTTCATCTACCAGGCTTGTAATTCTGTCAAAAAACGAGATCAAGTTAGTCTGACATGACTTATTTTTCAGAAATCCATGCTGACTATTGGTGATCACAGCATTCCTTTCTAGGTGCTCACAGACTGTTTGCTTAATGATCTGCTCCAGAATCTTCCCTGGTATTGATGTCAGACTGACTGGGCGATAATTATTTGGGTCCTCTCTTTTCCCCTTTTTGAAAATAGGGACAACATTTGCCCTCCTCCAGTCTGCTGGGACTTCACCTGTTCTCCAGGAATTCTCAAAGATGACTGCCAGTGGTTCTGAAATCACATCTGCCAGTTCTTTTAATACTCTTGGATGCAGTTCATCTGGTCCTGGAGACTTGAATACATCTAGACTAGCCAAGTATTCTTGTACTATCTCCTTAGTTATTCTGGGCTGTGTTTCCTCTGCTGAATCATTTGCTCCAAATTCTTCAGGTCGGGCATTGTTTTCTTTATCGGAAAAGACTGAGGCAAAGAAGGCATTGAGGAGTTCAGCCCTTTCTATGTCCCCTGTTTGCATTTCACCATCTTCTCCTCTGAGTGACCCCACGGTTTCTTTGTTCTTCCTTTTGCTACGAACATACCCATAAAAGCCTTTTTTGTTGCTTTTAACCTCTCTAGCAAGCCTGAGTTCATTCTGTGCTTTAGCTTTTCTGACTTTGTGTCTACACGTGCTGGCTATTTGTTTGAATTCCTCTTTGGTGGTTTCCCCCCTTTTCCATTTTTTGTACACATCCTTTTTTAATCTTAACTCAGTTAAAAGTTCTTTAGATAGCCACCCTGGCTTCTTTAGGCACCTTCCATGTTTCCGTCTCATTGGTATTGCCTGAAGTTGTGCTTTTACTATCTCCCTCTTAACAAACTCCCAGCCATCATGAACTCCCTTTCCTTTTAGTATTACTGTCCATGGGATCTCACCCAGCACTTCCCTAAGTTTTATGAAGTCGGCTTTCTTAAAGTCAAGAAATTGAGTCCTAGTATGCTTGGCTGCTCCTTTCCGCTGTATAGTAAACTTCAGAAGAGCATGATCACTCGCGCCTAATGATCCTTCCACTTCTACCCCACTAACCAGGTCATCAACATTGGTTAGGACCAGATCTAAAATGGCTGTTCCTCTTGTTGCTTCTCCCACTTTCTGGACAATGAAGTTGTCTGCAAGGGCAGTGAGGAATCTGTTTGACCTTATGCTCTTGGCTGAGTTTGACATCCAACAAATATCCGGGTAATTGAAGTCCCCCATTACTACTATCTCCCTTCCTTTTGCATGCTTGGCCATCTGTTCCAGGAAGGCATCATCTATGTCCTCCGTTTGGCTTGGGGATCTATAGTAAACTCCCACAATGAGGTCTCTGTTATTCTTCTCTCCCTTAATTTTGACCCAAATGCTCTCACTTTGGCTTTGAGGTTCTAAATCTGGGTCTCTTCACAGGTATAAACATCCCTGACATATAACGCCACTCCTCCTCCTTTCTTGTCTGGTCTGTTTCTCTGAAATAGATTGTATCCCTCCATTATTACATTCCAATCGTGGGACTTATCCCACCAGGTTTCAGTGATGCTCCAGGTTTCCATGAAGATCCAAAGTCCAGTTTGGGCTAGTGGAGTCCATCCAGGGCCTGAGGATGCTTAATTGAGAAGCTGCCCCCCACAGTTCAGAGGATTGCCTCATGGGTGAAAGGTAAAGGTAAAGGGATCCCTGACCATTAGGTCCAGTCGTGACTGACTCTGGGATTGCGGCGCTCATCTCGCTTTATTGGCCAAGGGAGCCGGCGTACAGCTTCCGGGTCATGTGGCCAGCATGACTAAGCCCCTTCTGGCGAACCAGAGCAGCACATGGAAATGCCGTTTACCTTTCCACCAGAGCAGTGCCTATTTATCTACTTGCACTTTGACGTGCTTTCGAACTGCTAGGTTGGCAGGAGCAGGGACCGAGCAACGGGAGCTCATCCCGTCGCAGGGATTCGAAGCACTGACCTTCAAGTCCTAGGCTCTGTGGTTTAACCCACAGCGCCACCCGTGGGTAGCTGCACATAATTCCAAGCAACCATAGAACCATAAAATTGTAGAGTTGGGAGGGACCCCACAAATCATCTAGTCCAAACCCCTGCAATGCAGGAATCCTAAGCACCCATGAGAGATGGCCACCCAACCTCTGCTTAAAAACTTCCAAAGAAGGAGAGCCCACAACCTCCAGAGGGAGACCGTTCTCCTGTCAAACAGCTCTTACTGTCAGAAAGTCCCCCCTCCTGTATGTTTCATTGGAATCTCCTTTCTTGTAACTTGAAGCCATTGGTTCAAGTCCTACCCTCCAGAGCAGGAGGAAACAAGTTTGTTCTTTCTTCCATGTGGCAGCTCTTGAGATATTTGAAGATGATTATCGTATCTTCTCCTCCCAGTCTTCTCTTTTTCAGGCTAAACATACCCAGACCCTTCAACTGTTCCTCGCAAGGCTTGGTTTCCAGACCTTTGATCACCTTGGTTGCCCTCCTCTGCACACATTCTTTTTTTTTTTTTTTTTTAGTATTTTTATTTATTTTTACATACTTTCTTATCCTATACAATGTTTTGGACTTCCATCAACTGCATCTGAAGATTTTTCAATCTTTAACACTTAATCTACATTTCATAATTTCTCTATTATTTAATTGTCCTTAGCTAATAACTCTCTTCATAACCTTCTCTGCAATATTTCGCATAATCCTCCTTACAGAACTTCTTGCAGTCCTACTAGCGTAATCTGTTTATTACAATTGCTTTTCAAATAGTTCAGATTTTTACTCCAGTCCTCTGAGAATCTCTGGTCCCGCAGGTTTCCTTCCTGTCATCTTATCTAATTCTGCATAGTCCATTAATTTCGTCTGCCATTCTTCTTTTGTCGGTAGTTCTTCTTGTTTCCATTTCTGTGCCAATAATATCCTTGCTGCCATTGTTGCATATAAAAACAATTTACTACCCTGTCTGTTAATATCCTCCCCTACAATGCCAAGTAAAAATGCTTCTGAGTTTTTTTTTAATAAATGTATATTTCAACATCTTTTTCATCTCATTATATATCATTTCCCAGAAGCTTTTCACTTTCTTACATTCCCACCTCTGCGCACATTCCAGCTTGTCATCATCCTTCTCAAGCCTGAGACAACAGCCCAGCTCAAAAAACCTGGTCAAATCAACAACATAGGTAAAGGTAAAGGGACCCCTGACCATTAGGTCCAGCCGTGGCCGACTCTGGGGTTGCAGCGCTCATCTCGCTTTATTGGCCGAGGGAGCCAGCGTACAGCTTCCGGGCCATGTGGCCAACATGACTAAGCCACTTCTGGCGAACCAGAGCAGCACACGGAAATGCCGTTTACCTTCCCGCCGGAGCGGTACCTATTTATCTACTTGCACTTTGATGTGCTTTCGAACTGCTAGGTTGGCAGGAGCAGGGACTGAGCAATGGGAGCTCACCCCATCGCGGGGATTCAAACCGCTGACCTTCTGATCAGCAAATCCTAGGCTCTGTGGTTTAACCCACAGCGCCACCCGCGTCCCTTTTAATCAACAACATACCTGATGCCAAATTAGACCAACTAGGGGAGGAAGTTCCTCTCATTTATTTATGATGGTCATGTTCTGCCTCTGCTGTTAAAGGCAGTAAGACTTTGAATACAAGGTGCTGGGAGTCACAAGTGGAGAGGGTGCTGTTGTGCGCAGTGTCTGCTTATGGCCTTCCCATAGACATCTGGTTGGCCACTGTGAGAACAGGGTGGTTGGCTAGATGGATCTTTTGACATGACCCAGCAGGACTTAAGGGGTGGCAGGAGCAGTTGCTGGTAGGAGGTATGAGGCATCCAAAATAACTGAGTTCATTTTTTTATATTAGATTGCATCCAAATTGGATTGATCAGGCTTGTCATTTGCATGAAGCTTGAACAGAAAATTCAAGGGGTCTTTTGTTATAGGTATAAGGCAAGGCTGAAAATTAATGGCTAAATTTAGCTCAGCAAAGGGAATCACTCTGGGAATTTATCACTGCTAGCAATGCAGTTCAGTATCGATTTGTTAGTTTCTCCCCTTTGTGAAAGGCAGAAGTGAGAATTTGCTGATAGCACAGCTTTATTTAATTTCATGCAAGATGGCTTGGGAACAGGTCCAGGACAACATCGTTACTGCTGAGGTGTCGAAGGTAACATGGCAGCAGAATAAATATAGAAGGCAATCACAAAATAGCCAAGAACGTAACAGGCAAGGACAGGAAATCACATGGATATTTGGTGTTTATCCTCCTGTTGCTTTGAAGGTAGAACAAGGCTATTAATTCTATTTGGCATTATGCCCTACAAATGTTATTTTGTTGTAGGTTGCCAGATCTTGTTTGGGATAGGGATGAAAGGATTCTCCCACTCTATGTCTTCGTTTGACACTTTGCTCTTCTCTTCACTCTTCCCAAATTCTGGCACAACTAGAGTCCAGCTTAGGCATACGAAGAATGTCTGAATGTAGGAATTCAGTAGAGGGCAGGAGGGCATATGCATAGCCCTTACCTCCAAGTTCCTCCCAACCTTCTCATATTGAAAAGGAAATTTCGAAGGGGACTTCTAAATGTGTTCATCTGAATATGCATGGAATCTTCTCTGCTTAAAAATCTTTCATGTTTTCGGTCCCAGTTGCGGGGGTCAAGACCTACAACCCAGGGATCTTGCAGTGTGTGGATGGAGACTTGGACGGGGACGAGATTCAAAGGAGGAAGCCACCAGTATCTTCCACAGGACCCTCCAGGCCAAATGGCACAGCCCTGGCACAATTCTCTTCCTCAAACCTTCCAGTATTTCCCCACCCTCTCCCTCTTTGAAGTCAAAGGCTGCAGAATAAGGCTAGCTAGCTAGCTAGCCAGCTCCTTCAGGGAGAACAAGACAACCACAGTTCAGCTCTGGCCACTTGGCCAAGGCAGTTGCTCCTAAAGGCTTGGATCAGATCAAAGCAGGGTCCCCCTTCAATTGGTTGTTGATGGCTAGCTCCGAAAATTATTCAGGGAAGGCTTCAGAAATGTGCATTACAAAGCAGATCCAGTGGCAGGACATCGGCTTTGCATGCAGAAGGCCCGGGGTTTAATCTCAAGCATCATTAGGAGGACTGGGAGAGACCCTCTACATGAAACCTCAGAGAATGGCTGCCAGTCAGTCAGTTGACAGTACTGAACTAGAGGGACCAGTGATTTGACACAGGATCTAAGGCAGCTTCCTCTGGTTCCTCTGCTTTCCCAGCAAGCGATGGTAGGTGGCAGTCTTGCACATCCTTCCGAGAGCAACGCGGAATCCAGCCATCATTGGTAAGGGGAGGGGAATGGTAGGTGGGAGTACAAAGCTGTTTCTGCAGCTGTTCTTAGCATCTTCGTTTTTAAATAGGTTTGGATGCTAGGAGTTCTGTCATCTGTCACAATAAGAAAGCTCTGGTCTGAACAGTACAAAAGGAAACATTTTTAAAAAGGTGGTGGTGGGGATTGCAAATGAGCCATTGAAGAAAAATATATGCCTCAAAACAGAACTTCCTGAACATTCAAGGAAGTTGGCACTGTCCTCACATGCCCTGTAGTTTCCCCCTGATTCCCCCCCCCCCTTAAAGTCTTTTGCACAACTGAGACCAGGCAAGCAAGCAATATACCTCCCCCATAGCGTAGAAACATGGACCTGCAAATTTTCGTCCTTCAAGGAACATAGGAAGCCCTCCTGCACTGAGCTGAACCATTGGCCTGTCTAAATCTGTACTGTCTACACCAGCTTTCTGGGCTGGGGGGTAGAACACACACCGTGCTCCTTCTGGGGCAGTTTGTCCATCTTTGGTCCCCACCCTGCACTCAGCTCTCACCTGTGGCTCATAGAAGCTGTCAGCATGAGACAGAGGCCACACTCCAGGAACAGCTTTGACCAAGCAGCTAAACCAGGTGAAGGTAGCTAATGGGTATCAAATCCTCAGTGAGTTACAGACTTCCTTTGCATGCATAGACAAGCTCTGGTGGATTGGGCAGACGAGACCAATAGTGGGTCCAACGGATAAGAAGGTGGTTTCTGCATGTGCAGCAGAGGGAAATGAGGGGCAAATGGGGTTCATCAACCTGGGAAGGTAGCCCATCTAGGAGAAGGAAAACTCTGGGCCTTCATGGCCTTGTGGGAGATCTTCAGGAGAAGAAAAGGCTACGGAGTAAACCCTACAAAAATCAGGAGTGGAGTCCCTAAGACGGTTGGATGGCATCTTGTACGCCTCCAGCAACTCCTGCAGTTAAGCTGATGCCAAACATCTTGCTCTGCTTTCCTTTGGACCATGTCTGTGAGGTCAAGAGGAGGGTCTTGTCATCTGGGAAGCCCAGGACCTCCATACACACTGCCCAGGATTGTGCCCTGGGGAGCTCACTTTGGTGCTGCTCATTCAGTGGTTTGACTTCACCCCTGAAGGTGTACTCCATTGTCTCTCGAGACAGACAGATGCCAAAAGACGGGTGATTTCCCCAACCTGATGCTCTTCAGATGTTTTGGACTAGAGTTCCCATCACCTTTGATTGTTGACCAAGCTGGCCAAGACAGGTAGTTCAAAACAGGAGAAGACTCTTGAGAGTCCCATGGACTGCAAGAAGATCAAACCAATATATTCTGAAGGAAGTCAGGCCTGATTGCTCACTGGAAGGACAGATCCTGAAGCTGAGGCTCCAATACTTTGGCCACCTCTTGAGAAGAGAAGACTCCCTGGAAAAGACCCTGATGTTGGGAAAGATGGAGGGCACAAGGAGAAGGGGACGACAGAGGACGAGATGGTTGGATAGTGTTCTCAAAGCTACAAACATGAGTTTGACCAAACTGCGGGAGGCAGTGGAAGACAGGAGTGCCTGGCATGCTCTGGTCCATGGGGTCACGAAGAGTCGGACACGACTAAACGACTAAACAACAACAATGTTGGGAAAGGCTGGTTTGCCTTGTGCGACAGAAGCTCTCCAGGCTTTCAGATGGGAATGTTTCCCCCAGCCTTATCTGGGGAGGCAAAAGATCAAACTTGGGACTTTCTGCATTCAGAGGACAGGCTCCAGCCTGGAGCTACAACCCTTCCTCGCTTCCGGGAGCTCATGTGGGCACCACCCCCAATCAATCTTGGTGTTGCAAGCATTTGTATGATCAAATCAAGATTGTAGGGGTTTGCGTTGGAGAGGGGGCAGTGTAAAATCCATATGTACTTGCCTGGCAGCAGTGCAGAGGAGGATCAAACGAAAGAAGGAGTGCCACAAATAAATGGGAGAAAATGAGGTTTATGGCATACGTGCTCCATTCTGGAATGAATTTCAGAGACCTGAAGTTCAGAAGGAGTGGAATACAGGGCTGAGCAAACAAGAAGGACGATAAAGGAATGGAATAGAGGGAAATTATGTCCTTTCTAGAGCAGAGGCAACAGGTTTCTGGCTGGCCACTGTCAGAAACAGAATACTGGGTTGGATATGGATACTTGGTCTGATTCAACAGGGCAATTTTTAAGATCTGCGAGACTTGAATGGTGAATGCAATATAGTCCACCCACCCACCCACCCACCCACATCCCAACATTTAATTCCAGTCCCAAAACATGCATACATACTTTCAGTTCCATTGGAAATTCTGTTTCCAGAGGAAGAATTGTGTGGAGAGAGGCACTCCATAGTTACCCTACCCTCCAGCTCTAGAGACTTTCATAAGAAAGTTGCTTAAATACTGTATTTAGCTTTTGATTTTCAGAAAATTGCTTTGAGCACAGGCTTGCTTGTGGGAAATGTAGTATATAAACAAATTGACAATGGCAAAACCTTTTATTTATTTTTCCATCTGTTGCATTTATATATTAAATTTCTGCCAAGGTACCTGAGGCGGTTTACCACTTTAAAGGACTAGAACAAATTATATAACGTTTAAAGTGTGACATGCTGTACATGTGCTGATCTCAAGGCCAATTCCACTCAAAATCCACTCCAGTTGCCCTCACATCAACAAACAACATAGGAATTGGCTCTGAGATGAGTGTCTTTGTAAATTAGTAGTGACCAGTAGCTGGTGGTGTAGTGTTTAAGAGACCCCTTTACATTTAATTCTTTATCATACCACTTTAAAGAGTCCTGGCTTCCCCCATAGAACCCTGGGAACTGTCGTTTGTTAAGGGGGTCAGAGAGTTGTAGGAAGACCCCTATTCCTCTCACAGAGCTACAATTCCCAGAGTTCCCTGGGAAAAGGGGCTGACTGTTAAACTACTCCGGGGATTATAGCTCTGAGAGGTGGGATAGGGGTCTCCCCACAACTCTCTGACCCCTTAAACTACAGTTCCCAGGTTTCTTTGGGGAAAGCCACGACTGCTTTAAAAATTAGATTTACTTCTCTCTTTTTTATGCTGGTTTTAATGCATGTGTGTTGTTGTTTTTTTGCTGTGTTGCTTTGAGTTGCTTTTCTTTTTCTAAAAGGTGACTGATTAGTTCAACCAATGAATCGATAATAAATTATGATACTGCATAGTGCAGGTGGTGCCTGAATGATGTATCAGGAGGTTGCTAGTTCAAATCTCACCTCTGCCTTGAACTCATGAGGTGTTCTTGGGCAAGCGTCCCATATCCTAGAATCCTAGAAGCTATTGGTTCGGGTCCTACCCTCCGGAGCAGGAGAAAACAAGCTTGCTCCATCTTCCATGTGACAGCCCTTGAGATATTTCAAATATCCTCAACCTTGTGGTCCTACATATGTAACATGGAGGAACAGAACTCATATTTACCTTTTGAAAAGCATGGAGACCCAAAAATGTGGGGAGTCTCTGTTTCTCCACTGGGAGTTTCTTCAGATCATATTCTTTCTCGATATACATAGATATCATAGATTACAGTGGTACCTTGGCTCTCAAATGCCTTGGTACTCAAACAATTTGGAACCCAAACAGTGCAAACCCAGAAGTAAGTGCTCCGGTTTGCAAACTTTTTTTCAGAAACTTGAACGTGCTCCGGTTTGAGTGTTACACTTCCAATTTGAGTGCCACACTTCCGTTTTGAGTGTTACGCTGAGGTCTGTCTGTTTTTGCTATTTATTTTGCGTTTTTGCGGTTCTTTTTCTTTTGTGACTGTGTGGAACCCAGTTCAGCTACTGTTTGTTTGTTTGTTTGTTTGTTTGTTTGTTTGTTTGTTTGTTTGTTTGATTGATTGTATGACTGCAGTACATTGTTTATTGCTTTCATTTTATGGATCAATGGTCTCATTAGATAGCAAAATTCATGTTAAGTTGCTGTTTTAGGGGTTGGAACAGATGAATCCATTTTGCATGACTTTCTATGGGAAAGCGTGCCTTGATTTTGGAACGCTTTCATTTTGGAATGGATTTATGGAACAGATTAAGTTTGTGAACCAAGGTACCACAGTATATAGATACAGAGACCTCTGATGTTCACACAGCTGGGATGTAGCTTATTATAAGAGTCATATTTCTTGTTCAATCTTGTTTTTCTCCTCCCCCCCCTTTGACATGTGACCCACCACCCACTCTAAAAATTTGCCTCGAGGAGAATGCAGCCTTCAAAAGGATTGCAGGTAGATAGTGCACACAAACCACTTTGAACACCTGAAGGCAGAATACATATATGGGTAAGCATTGCTTTTATTTCTCGCGACCCTCCAAGCTTCCTTCTCAGAATATGGGGTGGGGCGCATCATGTTCTCTCAAGTGCGGCTCTCCTGCTGGATTCCTATTATTTATTGGACTCTCTCTAAGGAAGAAATGCCATCTTGCCCTTTCTCTCCGTAATTTAAGATCCGCCAGCCCTTAAGCAAACAAAAAAGCTGTCATTCAGCCGTGATCTCCAAGGCAATGCCGTGCGATGGAGTTTCTCCACACAAATCCGCACAGGAAATTGGACAGAGACACTAGATATTCTGTAGGAGTTAAAAGCTTCTCTGAGTCCTGGACTCATTCTATGCGATTTAATTCGTGTAGAGTAGCTTGAGGGGCCACATTAGGATAATGTGATGTGGAAGACGCCGTGCCCGGCTTTACAGCTGCTCCTCCCTGGCAGTGACCCAGGAGGCTCACCCAGCCAGCAGGGTGTGGTACTGGGCCCGGGGGTAACCCGTGAAATGCAGTCCAGGACCGGTCCAGAATCCGAAGGTTCTGCTGGGAGACAGTCTGACAGGGCCAAGGCAGGACACGAGGCAGGAAACCAGGCAAGGACAGGTACAGGATCTCAGGCAGGATCTAGCATACAGCAATGTTGCTCCCACAACCTGGGGTGGGGTCCAACAGCCTTTTATCTTTGTCGGGGTAGCGGCCGGTCCTGATCCCCCGACGACTCACCTCCCTGTTTCACCCAAAGGCGAACACTCCTCCTGCGAGTACTCAGGTCTCTCCTTCTCTCAGACCTTAGTCTCTGCAGCTCGGGAGACATCAGTGGATTACTAGACCCAGAGGGCGCCTCAGCCTCCCCTGACCAAACCGGTAGTGGAGCAGCTGTAAGTGATGGCCCAGCTGAAGGCAACGAGGTAATCCCTGCATCTGGAGCCAGGGCAGGCTCAGGCCCCGGACTCGGCCCATACTCTTTGTCATCCACTCACCCTTCTAATCAAGCCGCTCCCCTCACTTGCCCTATTTCATGTCTTCCATGAGTGTTTTTAATGGCAAGACTGTCTCCTTGAGCTTTGATCATGCCTCTTGCTTACCTGAGTAGAGAAGCTGTGTGTAGAAAATACTCTGAATACCTGAAGGACCATCTCAACTTCCATCATTCAGCCCGGACACTGAGGTCCAGCTCTGAGGGCCTTCTGGTGGTTCCCTCACTGCGAGAAGCCAAGTTACAGGGAAACAGGCAGAGGGCCTTTTCAGTAGTTGCACCCGCCCTGTGGAACGCCCTCATATCAAATGTCAAGGAAATAAACAACTATCTGACTTTTAGAAGACATCTGAAGGCAACCCTGTTTGGGGAATTTTTTAATGTTTGATGTTTTATTGTGTTTTTAATAGTCTGTTGAGAGCCACCCAGAGCGGCTGGGGAAACCCAGCCAGATGGGCGGGGTAATAATAATAATAATAATAATAATAATAATAATAATAATAATAATAATAATAATTACTACTACTCTACAGAGCTAACATGTTCACTTTTGTTTCCATCCACTGGCATATATCGCACTAGAAGTTCTCCCAGAAGGAAAGGAGGCCCACAAGTGAAACAGCTTTCACTACCACCCGCTGCAGAAAATCCACACATCCTTTCGGCGCAGGCTAAGCTTTGCTTTTGATTTCAATCCAAGAGAAAAACAACCTAGAAAAGAAAGTCCTTGTCTGCAGGAATATGAGGTCTGGAAAACTATTGCTCTCAAATCACGCAGTATTATTTTATCCCGAGGGCTTCGCAAAAACCGTTCTGTGTGGCTGGGCAATCTTTTCATATCCCCGCCAACTTCCAGCAACCCGTGACTTTCCCCTCTCTCTCAAATTGGCAGTTGCTAAATGTCGCCGACAGATAGCAGCAAAAGTGACATGATGCCACACACACACACACACACCAGAAGCTTTTGTTTTATGGTTCTGAGGAAAAAATCAAAGAACTTTATTTTATGAAAATTGCTGGATTAGACACACACAAATGGACTTGTCTTGTTAGTTGGCTTACCCTACCATGAGAGTTTGAGAGGGGTGAGGTGGAACCATTGGAGATGGCAGGCAGGGGACCTTTGAGAATGCCTCAGCAATTAGGTCAATGTGAGCGGGATAAAAGCTGACTTAACGCTCTAGGTAATCACTGATCCTTAAATACCAAAGCCAGTCAAATCCAGCATGCCATAGTTTATCTTTGGAAGAACTGAAACGGTTGCTCTCATAAAGCAATGTTCTGTCCTTGGCTATTCCCCAGTCCTCCTCAGACCAGTGGCAGTGTCATAGCTCAGTGACAGAGCTTCTTCTTAGCCTGAGGAAGATTGCAGGTTCAATCCTTGCCATCTCCATGTCAGGCTAGGAAAGGGAAACCTTGTCTGTAACCCTGGAGAGTCCATGTTGACAGTGCTGAGCTACATGGACTAGTGTTCTGATGGAGGCGGCTTCCTACATTCCTCATAAATAGTAGACCTTTGCACTGGGTTTGGGGCAGAAGGTTGCTAGACTAGAAGGGCCTTTGAGCAGATTGGCTAGACATCTGTAGGACTTTAGAATGAACTTAAGAATACAGTGGTACCTCAGGTTACATACGCTTCAGGTTACATACGCTTCAGGTTACAGACTTTTTTAACCCAGAAATAGTGCTTCAGGTTAAGAACTTTGCTTCAGGATGAGAACAGAAATCAAGCTCCGGCGGAGCGGCAGCAGCGGGAGGCCCCATTAGCTAAAGTGGTGCTTCAGGTTAAGATGAGTTTCAGGTTAAGTACAGACCTCCATAACGAATTAAGTACTTAACCTGAGGTACCACTGTAGTTTATTTTATCAAGTTTCTTAAGGGTCCATTTCTTTTTTTTAAAGAGCAAACATGCTTAATTTAATTTAAGTCAGACCAACATGGCTGCCTACCTTAATTTAAGCACCTTATTGAGATTGAATATTATTTGTGTGAGGGGCAGACGCCTCTCTTCTCCAAACCTGTTTCAACAATTCTACTTCGAAGGGCATGTTTGCATCCATGAAACCAAAGGAACCCTTGTAGAAAGGAACTCTGAGGGTGTTAGGTCTTACCCCAAAGCACTCTGAGAAGTTCTGTCCACCAAAGGTACCCATTTAAAAGCTGCTCGGGTGCTCATGCTGAGGTAGCAGAGCCCTGAAAGAATGCTTCCCTCTAAAAACCCCCGCTGAGCACTTTAAATGGCTTTTAAGACCTTTAAAAATCCAGTAAAAGCAAGCGCCGTCTGAGTTTACAGCTCTGTAAGCCATTTACAATGTTTCCACTCTCATACTGTTCACAGGCCCCCCTCAAATCATAAAATTGCAGGGTCCCGAAGGCCATCTACTTTTGCTAAGTGTTGGCACTTTTGCTAAGTGTTGCCAAGGGGAAGCATGGAAGGTGCAGAAATTTATTGTCTAGACACTTGGCCAAGATTCTAGGATCTCAACAGTTCTACCTGATGATTTATTTTATCCGTTTATTTCTCGCATCCAGCTGCTCTTTGGACAGTTCAGAGTGGCTGGAATGGAGTGGGGGCACTCTGCCATTCGTGAGCTGATCAGATCCTGACTCCACATCTGTCGAACTTCAAGGAAATGCATTGGATTGGCCAGGTTAGCTGTGGGCAATATGCAAAATCTCCAGTTTTCTACATAATAATTTTTAATCCAATTTTGAAAACTTAAAACACATTCACTTCCATTTCAATATACGTTTCTCTTGCAAAAAGAACAAGGGGACTTCCCAGCTTCACCTCTGTAATGTTTTTATTCCCTCCCATATTCTGCTGCATTATATGTGTGTGACAAAAGTTCAGAAACTGGCTTCTGAAAATGCAATGGGGGGGGGGGCGGATGGGGAATGGTGTCACAACAAATACAATGTTGTCAGCATGGGAAATATTTCTCAGAATTCCTAGCTGGAGAAACATACTTCACATAAGTTTTGTTTTGCATAGCTGCTTTTTGATAGCTCGTAGCTGCTTTTCATTACTGACCCATCGAACGATCTATAATAAATTCCTTTCTAATTGTCTTGATTCCAACGTTTCTCATGCAGCGACCAGAATGGGATTTAGGCATTGTGGAATTTGTTGACGAGGCCAACTCATTTCCACCCAAAATGATAAATTTGGCTGAATCCGGAACACCCATATGGGCTTTAACAAATGTTGGCCTAGCTCCTTGGAACTGCTCTGATTTCCCCAAAATTATGAAACAGAATTTGGTAGGGATTTTTATCTCCTCTCCTCTCCTCTCCTGTCCTCTCTTCTGGTTCTTCTCCCTCATTTTAATTTACAGTGGTACCTCGGGTTATATACGCTTCAGGTTACAGACTCCGCTAACCCAGAAATAGTACCTCAGGTTAAGAACTTTGCTTCAGGATGAGAACAGAAATCGTGCTCCGGCGGCGTGGCGGCAGCAGGAGGCCCCATTAGCTAAAGTGGTCTTCAGGTTAAGAACAGCTTCAGGTTAAGTATGGACCTCCAAAACGAATTAAGTAGTTAACCCAAGGTACCACTGTACAGTGGTACCTCAGGTTACAGACGCTTCAGGTTACAGATGCTTCAGGTTACAGACTCTGCTAACACAGAAATATTACATTGAGTTAAGAACTTAGCTTCAGGATGAGGGGCAGCAGGAGGCCCCATCAGCTAAAGTGGTGCTTCAGGTGAAGAACAGTTTCAGGTTAAGAACGGACCTCCGGAACGAATTAAGTACTTAACCCGAGGTACCACTGTACTAGTTTTCTGTCCCCCATTGCTTTGTCTTCAGAGATGGCTGGTCCATTAAGGCAGATGGAGGCACTCCCTCAAACAACCCCAATCTGTCCTCAGCCAAACGCTACCTGCCTGCCTCCTTAGTAGGATAGCACCTCTGTGTTTGCATGGTGTGTGGGTGTGGTGCCACCTGACAAGGGTTGGCCAAGTGTGACTGCAGCCTGTGTGCCAGTCGGCGATCCCTGTTTCATCCTCCCCACCCTCCAACACCAGTCATGTTGTCTTCAAGCCCAGTAGAAAGTGGCTTCCTTTTCCCTTTCCATTACCTTCTACCCTTTTCTACCACTAGAAGCCTCACTTTTCCCTTTCAGCCTGTCTCTAAACCAATTGCGCTATTCCCAGGCCCGCATAGTAAGGCATGCTTCTGCCAAGCCAAGCATGGATGAGTCAGTTTAATTATCATGTGGCTGGGAGGACGGATAAGACTTTTGCTGTGGGATTTCTTTTTGTAGGGGACTTGGGACACAGAGAGCTGGAATGGGAGGTGTGTTGAGTGGCAATCTGTCTTATCCAGGGATGCAGAACCTGTTCTTTTACTACAACTCCCATCATCCCTGATTATTGATCAGGACTGGTAGGGGTTGGAGTCTAGCAACATCTGGAAGGCCATAGATTCTGCCCTGCCACATGTGTTGTTGTTTTTCCTTCTCAGCTTTACATAGCATAAATGGACGAAAAGAATGGAAGCCGATCAGCCAGCACACTGGAAAGTCACACATTTCCCCTGAGATGTGCTCTGATTATTTAAATTCTCTGTCAGCCGCAAATAAACTCTCAATTGTTCTTTTGTTGGCAGAGGAGCTTTGTGTTCATGCAATCCAACATGATTGCAGATAGTTCTATAGACTTCCTAGAATTTCCTATTTCTGTTTAAATGTCAATAGAACCGAAAGGCAAAATAGCACTAATAGGCCAGAGAACACACTGGCCCCTGTGTTTGTTTTGTATTACACGCCCGTCAAGGAGCTGTCAAGATGGCTGGAGAGCGTGGAGACTGTAGGAGCTGACCTGCTGAGTGACATCAAAGACATATCAAGGCTGGTGTTCTGCTTCCAACCAGCCAGAGAGGACTCATCTGGCAATCCTAGCCACCTAATTGGCCACTTGGGGGTTTAATAAGACTGCAATTGCCACCCAGCCACCCATAGGTTTCATAGTCAACTATCCTTCAATTTAAGACGCATATTGACAAGCTGGAATGTGTGCGGAGGAGGGCAACTCAAATGACCAAGGGTTTGGAAACTGAGCCTTATGAGGAATGGTTGAAGGAGCTGGGTATGTTTAGCCTGGAAAAGAGGAAGCTGAGAGGAGATATGATAACCATCTTCAAATATTCAAAGGGCTGTCACATGGAAGAGGGAACAAGCTTCTTTTCTCCTGCTCTGGAGGGTAGGACTTGAACCAATGGCTTCAAGTTACAAGAAAGGAGATTCCAATGAAACAAATGGGAGGGGGGACTTTCTGACAGTAAGAGCTGTTTGACAGTGGAACGGTCTCCCTCTGAAGGCTGTGAGCTCTCCTTCTTTGGAAGTTTTTAAGCAGAGGTTGGGTAGCCATCTGTCATGGATGCTTAAGATTCCTGCATTGCCCGTATTTTTCTGTGTATAAGACGCCCCCTATTTTGGGAGACTCCAAATTAAGAAAACACCCCTCAGCACTACCAGTGTATAAGACAAGCCCCAATTTGAAACCTATTTTTTTTTGTTTAACCCCCCCCCCCCAAAAAAAACACCCCTAGTTTTATACATGGAAAAATATGGTATATCCCAGTGCTGAGTGAAGAAGCCCTAGGCTGAATAGCTGTTGAAGCTACTTTCTCCCATATGCCTCCAAAAAGGGGGGTGAAACTATGCCAAACCTTTAAAAAAAGAGAAAGTGCACAAAAGCACAATCTGAGAAAGTGCACAAAAGCACAATCCGAGCCACATTAGCTCAAAGTGGGGTATAATTGCAATGTGTTTGTGTGACTGTGTGTGTTTTCCCTCTTTTCTCTCTTTTAAAATTGTATTTCTCCTCTTTTTCCATTCCTTGATAAAATGGCATTTAAAAAAAATCAATTAAAAAGCACACACAAACTTAAAGTGGCTATCCCAATTTGCTTCTAGACCACCAGCCCAGTGCTAGACCATTCAGGCCAGGCCTTTGGAATGATTTTACTCCTCTGGGTGTTCAACCCACGAGAGGCTCCTAGCCTTGAGTGGTGTTGCATAAGAGCTGAAATAGGAACCAGATGAGATCATAAAGTCCTTGTACACAATCTTTGTGAACAAACAGGAAGCTGAGGAGGAGGAGGGAGTCAAAGAGGATTGATTATTCAAGATGGCTAGGACAGCCAAAATGAGCACAGTCAGAACACGACCAAAAGGAAAGTCTGGAGCTGCCAAGAGAAAACACTCTTCAGGCCTGGAGAGCTTTCATCAAATTGTGATTTCCCTTCTTCCTTTTTCATCCTTGCAGAACATATGAGCTGAGGGTGAGGAAGGGAGCAGAAATATGGAGAGAGAAAGCTTGGCTCCAGGGAGTCCCTGCTGATCAACACCTCTTTCAGTGCCTGGGGGGGGGGGAGCAAATGCCATTTTTCGACCATTCAGCAGGCTGGATCATCTCATATGTATGTCCATTAAAGTATGGTAAAAAGAGGAAAGATGTACTTATATTTAACTCCAGGCTGTTTAATGTAAGGGCCACACGTCCCAGAGATCTAATTCTCATAAATGGCAGATGCGTTGATGGTAAATTTGATTTTCGACTGCACCACTTTAAATTACGGATGAGCTGGATTTTTGTAGGTGAAGGAAATATTGAGTTACAATCATATGCTTCTGCAAGGTACTTCTTTCATTCCTGGTATCTCAAAGTAGCTGCTTATGTGCATTTAATAAATAAGACGCCTGCTTCTTGAGAGGAAAGCAATGACAAACCTAGCCTAGACAGCATCTTAAAAAGCAGAGACATCACCTTGCCTACAAAGGTCCATATAGTTAAAGCTATGGTTTCCCCAGTAGTAATGTATGGAAGTGAGAGCTGGACCATAAAGAAGGCTGATCGCCGAAGAATGGATGCTTTTGAATTAAGGTGCTGGAGGAGACTCTTGAGAGTCCCATGGACTGCTAGAAGATCAAACCTCTCCATTCTTAAGGAAATCAGCCCTGAGTGCTCACTGGAAGGACAGATCCTGAAGCTGAGGCTCCAATACTTTGGCCACCTCATGAGAAGAGAAGACTCCCTGGAAAAGACCCTGATGTTGGGAAAGATGGAGGGCACAAGGAGAAGGGGACGACAGAGGACGAGATGGTTGGACAGTGTTCTCGAAGCTACAAACATGAGTTTGACCAAACTGCAGGAGGCAGTGGAAGACAGGAGTGCCTGGCGTGCTCTGCTCCATGGGGTCACGAAGAGTCGGACACGACTAAACGACTAAACAACAATTAATGATAGGTTCCAGCTTGTCAGCGATCATATAGCCAGAGTGATAGGATCACATAACCAGACTTTAGGATAGGAGAGGAATTTGTTGGGCCTGCTTTTCGCAGTGGACCAACCTGATTGAATGCTCCTGAACTTGAATACAACACAGAATATGCTTTTATCTGGATTTTGCATTATAGTTTCAGTGTGCAGGAAATGCACACAAAAATATATATGTTACATACAAAATGCATATCTTGGGGGGGTGCTTCGGATCGTATCTGAAAAATGCAACTTTTATAAATATAATGTGTACCATTCAAATGCAGACTTCCTGTCCTTTCTTATAAAATGTCCATCCAAAGTGGGAAGGAAGGGACCTATGATTGAGTACAAGTGAAACTGAAACAGAATGGAATTTGGTTCCTCAGTCTATCCCTAATCAGATTTGCTCACATGATGACACCCAAAAGCCAAATCCGAAGGAGGGTATTATTTCTTGCCATCCCTCTGAATGAGCATTTTCAGTCCTTTTCAGATACCCCCGGAATTATTGCCAGAATGGGAGGGAGTGTTGCAGGAAGTGAATTTTCATGAAACACTCTCACCATGGGTGGAGGGTTAGGGCTTAGTCCTAACTCAGTCTGCAGCTGGCGAGGGAAATTCCACTTGGACAATGGACTTTCATTCGTTTACGGCCACACAGAGTTTCTTTGCCAGGCTAACTTGTGAAATCTATTTCTCTAAATCAAAACAACCTTTGACTTCCATTTTGTGATCGTTTTCCATCATTGTTCAGATGAAAACTATGCAGTTCTTGCTTCATCCCTTGTGCAAAAGGAGCTGTTCGGTGGGCTATAATTAGGAATCTGTGTTGACGAGTAGCTGTTGAATTAGTCGGAGATCGTCCAGGGAGATTCCACTCAGTTTTCTCCAGCACAACTATTCACTGCGAGGTAACTGTGTGTGTGTGTGTGTGTGTGTGTGTGTGTGTGTGTAGTGGCATAACAAGCACAATCAAAAGAACTACAGAATCCTGATGCCCCCCTTCTAGGATACAGCCATAAACAGTGACAGCTGCTTTATTTTGGGGGCCAGTAATTGGAACCCCCCCCCAACATATTTGAATGTAGTGATATGGGCAGAACAGGGGAAAGAGGCAAGAAGCCTAGATTTTGTCAACATTCTTTTACACTTTGGGAGAAATAACATTATTTTTTTAAAAATGTCCCTGAAGCTAATAAGGCACACATGGTGAGCCAAGTGTTCTCTGAGTCAAAATCAGCAGCCTTTTTAAAAAAATAAAAATAAAAATTTGCAGATCCCAGTGTACATTTCAATTGCTC
This sequence comes from Podarcis muralis, assembly GCF_964188315.1. NCBI lineage: Eukaryota > Metazoa > Chordata > Lepidosauria > Squamata > Lacertidae > Podarcis > Podarcis muralis. The sequence continues at coordinate 66,685,202 of NC_135664.1, read as the reverse complement.
TCCCCTGCTACTGAAAGAGAAAACCGGCTCCATTTCAAACCTGTCAGATAGAGAGAGCCCTGCATATGTCTAGAACAGTGCAAGCTTGCAAGCCATCCAAAAGCGGCTGAATACACAGTGGTGCTACCTTTCCCTGAAAAAAGAAAATGATTTCCCTCTGTGGCTTTATCATCATCAGAAAGGCTGTGGTTTTTTTTGCTAGCATCCTGGCTAAGGAAAAGCACAGCCTGGGAGATCTCAGTAGCAACCAAAAACGATCTACAATAGAGCCTCGGGGGTACGTCAGCCACACTTCGTTTCCGCAGCTCTCCAGTGAGTATGCCCAACCTTGCGTTCTGCAGAGTGTTTGTTGCACACAATGGGATTTCACACACTGAGCATTCCCCTTGCTCCCAGGGAAGGTTTTGTGCACATTGGATGCTTGCCACAGCTGCCAGCGATGACTTCGGTGAAAGCCTTCAGTGGAAATCTGGCTCAGATGTTGCCAGAACTTTTGAGAAAGGTCCGTATAGTAAAAGCTATGGTTTTCCCAGTAGTGATGTATGGAAGTGAAAGCTGGACCATAAAGAAGGCTGATCACCGAAGAATGGATGCTTTTGAATTCTGGTGCTGGAGGAGACTCTTGAGAGTCCCATGGACTGCAAGAAGATCAAACCTCTCCATTCTGAAGGAAATCAGCCCTGAGTGCTCACTGGAAGGACAGATCGTGAAGCTGAGGCTCCAATACTTTGGCCACCTCATGAGAAGAGAAGACTCCCTGGAAAAGACCCTGATGTTGAGAAAGATTGAGGGCACAAGGAGAAGGGGACGACAGAGGACGAGATGGTTGGATAGTGTTTTCGAAGCTACCAGCATGAGTTTGACCAAACTACGGGAGGCAGTGGAAGACGGGAGTGCCTAGCGTGCTCTGGTCCATGGGGTCACGAAGAGTCGGACACGACTAAACGACTAAACAACAACCACAACAATATTTATTGGATCTGCCACTGAGAGGGGATCTATATAAGAACACCAGAATCTGCCTTATACCATTGGTCCATCTTGCTCAGTATTTCCCCCACTGACTGGCAGTGGGTCTCTAGAATTCCTGCCTGGGTTGTCTCCCAGACCTACATGGAGATGAAAAGTATTGGACATGGGGCCTTCTGCATGGAAAGCAGATGCTCTACTTCTGAGCTACAGCCCTTCCCCATCATCAATGGTATCATACTCAGATGATGAGGTCTAAATCAGTTTTCTTCTACCTGATGCCCTCCAAAGGTTTAGGACTAAGCCTACCATCATCCCTGACCATTGACTGTGGTGGCTGGGATTGATGTGGGGGACAATATTGGAGATGGGTCTCTCAAGGCTCCTCATACAATCATGTGGTTCTAGTTGCGTGGCAAGACCCTCAAGCCGACCCCCTATTAAGATAAATAATTTCACACGGACACGGATATTTTGTTTAAGGTGTTTGGGCCTCAACATTATTGATTACAAGAATGAGAGCGGTATTGGCTTAGGCATTGGCAAAACTATATCTGACTCCTGTCCCCTTTGCAGGAAGTCTGTAAGGGTAAACCACCCAAAGGGAAATTGCTTCAGGGGAACCTACCTGCATCTCCCCTGGTGTTCCCGGAGGCCTGGCATGGCCCTCACCCTTCAAGCGGACTTTGGACAGGAACCAGGCCCTGGCTTTCTTTAACTCTTGAAACTGGAGGGGCAGGCAATGGCTGACCTTCCCTCCCCCATTCACCATAAGCCAATGCCTAACCGCCAAACCTTACAACGTTGTGACGATTGCTAAGAGGTAGGCAAAAACCAAGTGGCCTGTGCCAATTTGCCAAATGGAAAAATTCCTACCTGGCCCATGACTCAAGATGGGCAACCAACCAAAGTCCAAAGCAAGGCCAAAGGATCTAAATTAAAGGGAGGGTGGGCGGGTGTTCAGCAGTGCGAAGCAGGAGCCTGGCACATGTCGCGCTGTTGCTTTTATACTTTCCCCACTATCACCCTTTGACATGATTGGGCAATGTTGTTTTTATTTAGTCGTTTAGTCGTGTCCGACTCTTTGTGACCCCCTGGACCAGAGCACGTCAGGCACTCCTGTCTTTCAATGCTTCCCGCAGTTTGGTCAAACTCATGCTGGTAGCTTCGAGAACACTGTCCAACCATCTCGTCCTCTGTCGTCCCCTTCTCCTTGTTCCCTCCATCTTTCCCAACATCAGGGTCTTTTCCAGGGAGTCTTCTCTTCTCCTGAGGTGGCCAAAGTATTGGAGCCTCAGCTTCAGGATTTGTCCTTCCAGTGAGCACTCAGGGCTGATTTCCTTCAGAATGGAGAGGTTTGATCTTCTTGCAGTCCACGGGACTCTCAAGAGTCTCCTCCAACACCATAATTCATAATTGGGCAATAACCCTGGGTAATTGTGGTGCCACCCCGGCGTGAGTGCAATAGCTCCACCCACGCCAGGGTGGGGGGAACCAGGTTGAGAGCCTGCCCACAACCAGGACCATCTATTAAGATGATGCCATTTGTATGATAAGGGTTGGCATAAGAACATTAGAGCAGCCTTGCTGGATCAGTTCAAACCTTTATCCAGTTCAGCTTCCTGTCCTCACATTGGCCAACCAAGATGCCAACAGGAAGCCTGCAAGCAGGACCTGAGTGCAACATCACTCTACCCAGGGCCAGCCCAACACATTTTGGCACCTGAGGCGAATCACAAAATGCTCCCCACCTCCGGCCAGGGTAGAAGGGGTGAAAGAAGATCTGTATTGGGAACAAGGGGAGATGGAGACCATCAGAGCCTCCTGTTCACCAAGAGGCCACTGTAGGGATAGAGTGCCAAGGAGATGGCAGATCCAGCCTCCAAGGAGCACACCACAGCTATCGCTACAACTGCAGCAGTGGTGGTGGGTGAAACACTCCTTGTAGGCAAGATCTGCTGCCCCTGTGGATCCTGCTGCTTGAGGTGGCCACCCCACCTTGCCTCATGCATGGGCCGGCCCTGTCTGTACTCATGTGTGAGTCCCAGCAACTAGTATTCAGAGGTATACTGCCTACAACAGTGAAAGGAGATCATGGTCATCATGCCCAGTAGACGTTGATAGCCTTATCTCAATGAATTTGTCCAATTATCTTTTAATCCCACCCATTTTGATTCCCCCCCCTCCATTCTGGATTTGTACTCTAATCTTTCTCCACCACTCCCAGAATCCATACCCTCTGAAAAATTGCATCTATGCATTTTTAAACCTTTCCCCAAACAAGCTGGTTAGGAGAAGAGGGCTGGGTGAAGATTTCAAATTTGCTGTTTTTCTTTGTCTTTTTCTCCAAGCTTAAGTTCAGTTCTCAACATTTCTATATCAGTTTGTGATTTTCCAAAAAGTTCTCATGTAAATTCATCATGAATTTCTCCTGATAAAGATATATTGGTATGGAATTTGGCTTAATATGCATATTTTTGAAAAGCAATCTCCCTGAATATAATGCATTTTGTATGCTATTTTCACTTACAGAGGGATTGATATACACTTTGCCCTAGTATATGCATTTTTGCACATATCATTTGGCTGGAGAAATCCATTGCAAAATTCAGAGAAGTGCGAATTTTGAAGGACGGCTGTGTTTTTGTTCACATATTGCTTTGAGAAATGTGAATTAGCTAGATTTGCCCTTAGGAACAAACTGAATCTCTCTCACACACCCCATTCCTTGTAGAGAAGTACTACAGTCACTTTCCAAACATTCTCTACCTCCTAAGATTAAAGTCTCCCCCCAGCACCGTGGCAGTTTTGTATTTCAAGCAAACAGTAAGTCAATAAATCAAAATGTTTTCTTTTTGAACACAATACATGGTCATTTATAGCAGCTGCTCAAAGGTCAAATTGTTCAGTTCATGAGCTTGTCTGGGCTCTCTCCTATTCCATAGCTTGGAACTGGAACTCCTCATGGGACAAGCCATTAACTCAAACAAACTACCCAAAGTAAACCACAATATATTCCTCTGCTGTGTGATTCTTCTCTCGAGCACCATGCAATGAAATCAATAAGGGATGGAATCTGCAGAGCTGTTCAGAATGAAGCGGTAAACTGAGGTGGAAGTCAAACGTATCTGGATTTTGTCCGTCACATAGATGGAGATGTGCAAATCTGTCAATGTTTTTCATTTTTCCTATCTTAAATTCAGTACTCCACAAAATCATCATCATCAAAAAGTCCCAATAAGCCAGACTCCAGAAATTCCCTTCCCCTTCAAAAGTGCAGAAAGGTGTTCATCTGTTCCCTTATTTTCTAGAAAAAAACGACTCCCTCCCCAATTCAGAGCTTTGGCATAAATCTGAGTCCAGTCCTTATTGAGCTATTTTAGCTCTGTACATGGAAACATCAGGATGAATGATGGTTGCAGGATAGCTATTAAAAGCTGTGCTACAGGAAATGACAGCCAGCCCATCAGACATTGTGCAGTGGCCACAAGACATGAATCAAGCTAAGCATATTATTGGAATATGGACTACATTCATTTCCTCCCCATTTTTGCTCAATGGACCATGCACATAGCTGTGCGGTTGGCATAATTCAGCTCTAAATGCATGTAATAATATAGACCAGTGGACGGAGACCTGCCAAAAGGCAGGCTGGCTTTGCTAGCATTTTGGAAAGGATTCTATAGCACAAGAATCAGAAACATGGCCAAAAGATGAGTTCTAGGTGACATAAGAATCTCTGAGCCAGATTAAACAATAAATAAATCTTGCCCACCAGGTCTCAGGATTATGGAGCGAGCTTCTGTTTTAATGGGATTGTGGAGTGGCATCAGGAATGTGTCATTTCCTTGTCTCAACCATTCCAGTTACACTTGCAATTTGGCCAGGAGAAAGGACAGCGAATCGCTTGCCAATCTGAATAATTCAAGTGAATACAGCCTTGCGTGTAGATTGCTGATGCTAGCGATCAGTCAGAGAATTCTATTATCCATTTCTGTGCATCCTGAAGGCTTGGGTACTGATTTGGTGTTCTCCATACTCTTCATTTGTTTGGGACCCACTTCTTCATAGGTCCTAGTGTGTCACTAGTGTGGAGCCCCTACTTGGGGGTGACAGTACACTGCCACATTTGAGCAGGGAGCCTACCAGAATTCATAATTCTCAATGCTGAATGTGTGGATGTCAAATGCAGGGCCAATGGGGCATGAGTTATTTTGAGCAGGAGCAGGAGGCAGAGACACACTCTTCCACCTACATCATGGGTGAGGAACCTCAAGCACAGAGGCCAAATGTGTCCCTTCAAACCTCTCTATCTGTCTCTCAGAACTCTGCCCTTCCTACACTTACCCATGAACCTGATTCACATTTTTGTCCGGTTGTGTCCAGGCCTTCTATTCAGCTGGAACTCACTGGAACTCACCAGAACCCACTTCTAGCATCTCTCAGGTGGGTGTCATCATAAGAGAACAAGAGAAGCACTGGCCATGTCCTTAATATCTCAGATTGCCTCTTGCTTGTCTGGATGGAGGATAAAGTATGTAGAAGTTACACTACTGTATACAGGTAAAATTTACATCTGTTGTTGCACCCACTTATGCTCGTGGTTCTGCCACTGACAAGTGGCCTCCTGAAGGTTGCTCAGAATAGGATGTGTCCCTCAGAATTAAAAAGGTCTCTTATCCCTGCCCCACATTTTGGATATACATGTGGCAGGGGACATTTGAAGACTTTTCAACTACCTCTCTGAGAGCACTTGAGGACTGCACAGGCAGCAGTTGGTGGAATAACCTATACGGTTCTTGCCATTTAGGTCAACGCATCCAGCATCCATGAAAGTCCAATTACTTTCTTGTCTGAGTCCCATAGAACCTGTGTGAATGTAATTGAGTCAGTTTCTGCTTGGGCGAAACATCCCAGCAGCAACATCTCCCGGAGGAGGGGAGGGGGTGGACGCCACAACACCTCCAAGTTGCCGCAGAGTTTGACCTGAAGTGAAATTCCTTTTTAAAAAAACAAAACAAAACTGTTTTAAGATATTTTGGCACATAGGGCTATAATAAGTAAGCTCCCAAATGCATGACAACAGTTATAACGAAACAGGAGGCAGCACAAACACTTGGAGGTTATTGAGATAATTTTGGAGGTTCTTGCTTAGATGTACCATCTGAATAATTTCAAGAGAAGAAGGAAAAAGTTTAACAGAATGAGCAACTTTTCTCAGAGGGATATCTGTAAGAAAAACACTGCGGCCTAATTCGATCAGTGGAATGTTTGGTATCTGGTGGGCTGGGCTTGCGTGTCATGCTCTGGAATCAACTCCTTCCTTCAGTGTGTTCCGTTAAGAATGTCAGTTGATGTTGTTTAGTCGTGTCTGACTCTTCGTGACCCCGTGGACCACAGCACACCAGGCACTCCTGTCTTCCACTGCCTCCCGCAGTTTGGTCAAACTCATGCTGGTAGCTTCGAGAACACTGTCCAACCATCTCATCCTCTGTCGTCCCCTTTTCCTTGTGCCCTCAGTCTTTCCCAACATCAGGGTCTTTTCCAGGGAGTCTTCTCTTCTCATGAGGTGGCCAGAGTATTGGAGCCTCAGCTTCAGGATCTGTCCTTCCAGTGAGCACTCAGGGCTGATTTCCTTCAGAATGGATAGGTTTGATCTTCTTGCAGTCCATGGGATGTCAGCTAAGAGGGACCAACTGCCTCTTCTTTCCTCTTGCCTCAGACTTACCTCATATTGTTGTGTTTAATTTCTCTCATTATGTTATTGCTAGGGACTGGTCTGGGCCTGAAGATAGGTCTTGGGAATATGCAGAGAACGTTCATGCTCCAGAATTGCAAAGGGAGTTTCATAATAGTCACCCCAACAGACCTAAACTGGAAGGGTGGAGGGAGGAAGAAGAGGAGGAGGAGGAGGAGATTTCTGGAGAGGGGGATGATGTCAGGGGCTGGTCTGGATTGGAAGATTCAGGAATGCAATCGCAGGGAGATCAGCTCCTAACAGAAGAGCAGGGGGAATATCCCCCCCCCCCGCTTCCAGCGTTTCCAGAAGCAGAGAGAGACAGGCAGACACGGAAGCTGCTCAGTTGAGAGAGGAGCTGCCCAGTTATGAGATAGTAGCTAAGCAACCAGAAGGGAGGGAGCAGCTGGGCGATACATCCGTTGAGAGTGGGGGAGAACCTCCTCCTTCCCTCCCTCCCCCAAACTTGGAGGTCCAAGTGTGTCAGAGAACAAAGGGGATGCGGGGGGGGGGGGACTTCCCATTGCTGCGAAAGTGGGGAGGAGTCAGAGTAGGCAACTGATATCCTTGTGGAGGGTTGCCAGTTTCTGCTTGCAACATAATGTAATAAAAGGACTATAAATCTACCAAATGCTTGTTAATTCTTATTGTTGAGCTACCAGAAGGGAGAGGGGAGTTCCCGTACTTGATAATTATTTGGTTACAGTTTTCTTTATTATTAAAACTTAGTTTACATTCACGTGAGCCACTTATTTTTTCTCAAAGACAAAGAAACTCTGCTGAAGAATGGTGGGAAATCCCAAACTTGGGTGAGTGAGGGGATATTCCCAGTTTGCCAAGAGGAATGATTTTGTTAATCACCCCCCCCCCCGCCTCCACAACAATCTGGACGTCCTCATGCACATTTCGGCAACCTTTCAAAAGTCAGTTAAACAATGAAATCTTAACAAAAAAAAATTCATTCCAGTAGCACCTTAAAGACCAACTAAGTTAGTTCTTGGTATGAGCTTTCGTGTGCATGCACACTTCTTCATCTTACTTCTTCCAAATAGCGATGGGTGAACTCTCCAGACGTCAGTGTGGAACCAGAACATAAGAAGACGAGAGAAGACCTGCTGGATGACATCAAAGGCCCATCTAGTCCAGCATCCTGTTTTCACAGTGGCCAACCAGATGTCTCTCAGAAGCCCACAAGCAGGACTTGAGTGCAACATCTCTCTCTCTCCACTGTGATTCCCAGCATCTGGTATTCAGTAGCACACTGCCTCCGACACTGGAGGTTGAACATAACTAACATGGCTGGCAGAATAAAGTCTTATCGTCCCTGGATTTGTCTAATCCTCTTTTAGAGCCATCCAAGTGTTGGCCATCATTGCATATTGTGGTGCGATGACCTTTCCCATCTGTTCTCAAGAGACCTTTCCCAGCCTGGAATTGCAGAACCATAAAAATGTAGAGTTGGAAATGACCCCAAATGTCATATAGTCCAACCCCCTGCAATGCAGGAATCACAATTAAAGGATTTCAATGTTGCCACCAACTGTGATCTGGGCATGCTCCCTGTCCCATTTCCCCTGGTAATTCTAGGTCCAAGAATCAGGTATGGAAGTTTGGAACGCTAAGGCCACTGTATCCCACCTATGTCAAAACAAACAGATCTAGAAACAAGGTGAGGGAAGCCTTGGACAGATTAATCCAAATAAAGAGTTCTGCAATTATGGTTCTGCAATTCCAGGCTGGGAAAGGTCTCTTGAGAACAGATGGGAAAGGTCATACCCACCAAACAGAAGGCAGCTAAATGGGGTGATCTGAACTCATAGCTTACAGCAATCCATGTGAGTTTCATCTCATTACATTAACATTAAAGATTTATTCTCATCTACTTGAAAAGCAGCTGACTCTGTACTTCCCATAGATTCACAGCTAACCATAAGGGAGTTTTTTTAAGGGAAAGGGGCAGCTAGATTAGTCTGAGCACTGAACACACATTTGCAAAATTTCACTTTATATTTCACTTCTGGCTCGGCAAAGCCAAGCATTATGAGCTGGGCAACTTAATAAACTGAACCAGATAACATTCTGTAAGGCACCTTTCTGTAAGGCACCTTTTAACATATTGCCTGGGATTTTAGTTCATTTAGCATTAGGATTTTATAATGCATTTAGGATTAGAAGTAATTATTTTCAGTGTCTCTGACATTGTTCCCAGCCTTTGGAGAAAGATGTCACCCTGCTCATCTTCTTTTATTTACTAATCCTGGTCTGCTCCATCTCAAAAGCTTGGGAACTATCTGGTTCTGCAGTATCCCTTCATATCAGAAGAACATGCAAATGTAAGAAGACCTCAGATGGAACATGGGGAAGGTCCACCTAGTCCAGCATCCACTTTTCCACTAGGACTAGCTAGATGCTTCCAGGAAGCCCACATCAGGGCAATAGTATTCTCCAACTGTTGTTTCCCAGCAACTAGCATTCAATTGCATTCTTCCTTTCAACCTGAAGGGTTGAATATGGTCTTTCATGACCAGTATCTATCAACAGATTCATCCTCAATGACTTTCACAAATTTCCTTTTGAAGTTAGAACCACATCCCTAGCTCGTCTGGACTTTGGTGAGTCTCCAGAGGAAAAGAGCTCCAGCACTGAGGAGCACCTACCAAGAATGCATCTTACGGAGAAGGTACAGAATGAAAGAGACCATTTCTTGTCAATCTCAAAAGTGATACTGGAGCACAAGGGGTTTCATCAAGACTAAGTTAGTGTCATGTTCTGTGCTTATAGTCCTCCATATGGCTTGCAAACAGACTGAGAGGGAGAGGCAGTATCAGCTGGTGAGCCATCACCCCCAGCTCCCAGATCAGTCAGGCCAGAAGGTGTGACATCTCCAGTTCTGGGGACTCCTTCCAATTCATCCCTCACTGCCTCCATATCATAGGCGACAATGGTCACAGAATGACTCTTTAAGTCACTCCACAGAGAAGGCAGGTCAGATGAGAGGTTCAAGCCAGCCAGCCAACTTCCATAAGACCTCAGAAGGTTTCCATATGCTGCTGAGGCAACAACTCTTCCAGATAGAATCAAATCACAGTGGTAGCTGCTGTGAGCTCTCCAAGGTCCTGATAAACTGGCTTTTGCCATGCCATCCTTTTTAGATTCTGACAGTGCCTACTGGATTTGACGGAAGTGCCAGACTTGCCTTGCTGTCACCATGCTCCTCAAAGGTGGCCTCTGTCCCATCAGACATCACCATACCTTCCCTGAGATCCTAAAATGGAAGACTACAGGGCCATTGCTGGTACTTGGCTCCCAATATGTTTCTGAGCACAGTTCAAAGTGTGGTGCTGATCTTTAGAGACCTAAACGTCCTTGGCCATGTACACCTGAAGGAGCATCTAAACCCCCATTGTTTAGCCAGGACACTGAGGTCCAGCTCCGAGGGCCTTCTGGCAGCAAGAAGTGAAGTTACAGGGTACCAGGCACAGGGTCTTCTTGGTAATGGCGCCTCCCTTGTGGAACACACTCCCATCAGATGTCAAGGAGATAAATAACTATATAACTTTTAGAAGACATATGTCATATGTTTGATGTATTATTATGTTTTTATATCTGTTGGAAGCTGCCCAGAGTGGCTGGGGCAACCCAGTCAGATGGGTTGGGTACAAATAAAACTACTATTGCTGCTACTACTAGTAGTAGTACTTAGGTTCCACTGAAATGAGTGCAAAAAGTGAGTCCCAGTTAACCCAAGTACTATTGATTTCAATGGGCTTTACATGCAATTAAATTAGTCAGCATCCTTCCCAAGAGTCATGGGTCTAGACTTTATAGCTTTATATATCCTCCTCACCAGCACCTCAGATTGAGCCATAAAATCCACAGCAAGCTGCCAGAGGTTCCTTTATATAGCAAGAAATTGTGCTGTCTCTTCTCCATCTTGTCAAGGGGAAAATATTCAGCTCTTTATTGTCACCGCATCCACCCAGGCACCTGTTTTCTTTTAAAAATCCCAGAATGTCACAAAAGAGGCAGCTATAACAATGAAAGCCATCTTATTTATGGCTCTGACAAAACCAAAGCGGTACCTCTGGGATCCAGCAGTGGAGTGTCAACTTGCAGGGACTTCTAGAAAGCATCTCCAGGGAGTCATTGCTCAAAGCTGCCTTATATAACCACATTGGTAATGAGCAGGGTGAATGGAGGTAAGCAGCATGTTAATGAGATGCACAGCTAGTAGAAAGTTGAAAGGTGATGCCAACAGTAATGGAGACAGAGGTGTAGTACAAAATGGTCCTGAAGGACTTTGCTGAAGAGCTGCACTTAGACCAGAAGTACAAATTAACATGGAGAAGGAGGAGCAAGAAATAAGCCAAAACGGTACGCATGAAACTATCCTATTTTAGAGGCTTAAGATTCGGGGAAGGAGGGAAGAATCAGGATGAGTAGGTTCTCTTAACTAGGTGTTTTTCAAACTGTGTTCTTGGAAGCAGTTGTGCTCCCTGAGAGCATGGGATTGTCTCCAACTAAGTTCACCTCAGAATAGACTCATTCAGATTAATAATGTAGGAATGGGTTTAGGCACCAGGAGAGGATATATTGTTTAGTACCATCCTCTGAAACTTTAAACTTGGAAGCTAAGACAAGGTTGATTTAACCTTCTGGAAACAACAATCCAGGACGCGATAAGGCTGACTGGATTTTCCCTTGTCTCCCCCTTAAAAATAACAATCACAGATTGTTTTGTGAAGAAGCAAAAGTAGTATTTACTTACATAATCTAGGTCTTGAAGCAGCATTTACAGTAGCAAAATGAGGGCAGGTTTATAACTACGATCTAAGTTACAAAAGTACAAATCTAAGTTCAAATAGGGTCTGAGCTGTGGTATGGTCAGCTTGGAGACATGATGAAGAAAGACAGAGGTGCCCAGGCAGGAAGGAAGTATGTCGTGTTACAGCTTCCTGCCAAGGTAGATAAAGGAAGTGACCTCACAGAGTTCTCTCTAGCAAGTTTTACAGGAAAGCTCTGTGATCCTCAGCCCCTTCATGTGCCTATCTGATAAAACATGAATTGTTGGCTTGACTGCAATAATGCCCCAGTCATGTACAACAACCTCAATGGTCTACTCTGAGTAGGACTAGCATTGGATGCAAGCCATGATCAGGACTGAGAACACCTGCTATCAGGACTTGGGGCACTCTTGGCCCAAAGAAGGAAGCATCTTGGACCAAGCTCTCATTACCAAAGGGCCAGCACCATATCTTAATGGTCAGTCACAAGCCTGGCAGACTGAAAAATATGCTACAAGGATATTCCTCCTATGCTTTGGTACCAACACTGGGTGAATACTCTGCCAAGGATCAACCAACCAGTCTCCACTAGTCCAGTGGTGGCTAACCTGTAGCCTGTCAGCCATATCTGGCCCCCACAAGGTTTTTGTGGCCCTCAGGAATCCCCAAATTTGTATTTTTTCTTGGTCTTTGTTCAAAGTAATTGTCAGCTGCTCCTATGGGACCCTGTTGTGATGCCACAATGCCAAAGTATCATTTGTGCCCCCTCTCAAGTTGCTACGATTTTACGGGAGTTTTCTTAGGCCCCAACCACTGAAACAGAAATGCTTGTCATAGTTCTCATTTAGTTATCTATACACCTATTTAAAAGGCATCACTGTTCCCATGAAGATGAAACGACATAATTGTTGATATGCAAAAATATGCTCCCACCTCTGTTTGAGGCAATTCTCATCCCCCGGTGTTCTATGCATCCATCAAAAATGAGAAGCGTTTCTTTTCCCCTTTCATCTTGTTCATTGCAACCTACACATGAAGTCCTCGAGGACAACAGAAACATATGTGATATCATGCAATCGATGCTGTATGACAGCTGATCATTATGCAAGGAACAAGTTTTTACAATGCTTATTAATGAAGTTATTCAACTCTTTCTTAAAGGGAACGGTAGTGCTCAGCAACTAAGCTATTGGTTGAAGCTCTATTGCCATTTGGTTTATTGCAGTTTTATCTTCCCATTCCTCTGAGGAATTCAGGACAGTGCAAATGGTTCACCTACAATTTTTATCAATAGAAGAACCCTGTAAGAGATAGATGATAGATGATAGATAGATGATAGATAGATGATAGATAGATAGATGATAGATAGATGATAGATAGATAGATAGATAGATAGATGATAGATAGATAGATAGATAGATAGATAGATAGATAGATAGATAGATAGAGATAGATAGATGATAGATAGATAGATGATAGATAGATGATAGATAGATAGATAGATAGATGATAGATAGATAGATGATAGATAGATAGATAGATAGATAGATAGATAGATAGATAGAGATAGATAGATAGATAGATAGATGATAGATAGATGATAGATAGATAGATAGGTAGAGATAGATAGATGATTGATAGATAGAATCCAAGCCCACCCATTGCTCCTTGCTCCCAAGTACTGAAATTTTGCACAACCTGAGTTTTCACTAGCACAAAGGCAGAATCTCTTGATTGTGAACATCTGTGGAGATTGCCAAACTGCTATTACGCTCTCGGAATTTTTAAAAAATATATATTTGTGGAACCTATTCCTGTGACAGCTGCAGCAAGAACACATCAGTCTGCATTTTAGTGAATGCGGCGGCTCAAATTGCACAACCAATTCCTTTGCCAGATCTGCTTTTCTCCTGCGCCAACTCAAATTGTGCTGCCGATTTCTGTCCCCCTGTTTCCCCCCTTTGAAGTGTATTTACATTTGCTCAATTTATGGCAGCCGTCGACACTCTTTGTCATCTTCCCTTCCTCTTTGCTATCTTTCAAATCCTTCTGTTGATCTCTTAGTTATTAAAAATGAAATGCGGTCATCCAGGTCTCTCTATCCAGTCTTCAGAACTCTCCCCAGGCTACACCCCTCATTGGCTGTGATTCACACCCCAAGTGTTTTGCCTGGTTTGAATGTATCTTTAAGCTCCAAGGATGCCTTAACACATGTGTGTGTGTGTAGAAGCCAGCCCACCATACAAAGGTAACATTTACATTCCTTGCTCCGCCCACTTGTGCCTTTGGCCCTGCCCACAACAGGCATGTGGGCCTTACAAGGGAGCGCAGAAGAAAATGTAGCCCAGAGGGGAGATGCCAGAGATTGAATCTGCAGCATTCCCTATGCAAAGCATGTCTTGTCCATTTGAACTATGCTCCGTCTCCCTGAAAAGAGTGGTTAAAATAGATAGCTATCCACCAGGGCATAGATATCTATTTGTATAGTTTATTCGTTGTACTCCTGATGGAATCCCATCTAGTTAGATGTCTGATAAGATTGATGGGAAACTAAGCCCTGTGGAAAACACCGCTTCTGAGTTCCTGGGCATATAATTGAAGCTTACCTGAGACCTTTGATGAGCAATCAGCAGCGTCACCTTTTGAACTGCTCAGGATGACAAGAGATCTAATATTTTCATCTAAACTTTTCTGTCACAAAGTCTCCGGAGCAGCTGATGGATCAATACTAAACAAACTGGGCACTGGGCTGTGACCAAATGTCATTCTCTGTGCGAGCTGTCAATAGAAGAAGAAGAAAAACGCACAATGTATTGAGCAGTTGGCATGTTGTAGTCAGAACCAGGTTGTCCCCAGAACAGTGGATCGTGAACTCCCTCCATCCCTGCTCCCCACTCAGTTCACATCAGTACAAAATCACACTTAGACCAATAGTTAATGAATTCCACCAGCAGATCAGGATAATGGGTCAGTATCTGAGCTTACAGGACCAGCCCTACCATTGCACAAATGAGGCAACCACCTCAGGAGACAGGTCATATAATTGTAGAGTTGATAGGGATTCAAAGGGTCACCTAGTCCAATCTCCTGAAATTCAGGAACCACGGTTAAAGAATTCTTGGCAGATGGTCATCCATTCTCTGTCTAAAAACCTGCAATGAAGGAGAGTCCACAACCATCCAAGGGAGTCCATTCCACTGTCAGCTGTATCACAGCTCTTACCGTCAGAAAGTTCTTCCTGGTGTTTCATCAGAATCTCCTTTCTTTGGCTCCTTCCATTGGCTCAGGTATTGCCCTCTGGAGCAGCAGGAAACAAGTTTGCTTCATCATCCATGGTGACAGATACCGCAGGGTGGTGGCAGTAGCCTCCCAATGGTTACATGTGGTTAGCATAGGAAAGGAGAGGTTTATAAGGTTTACTCTTTCTGTCTGACCCTGATGGGTCAGACCAAATGTGTATCTATAATCCAAAATGTCCATATAGTCCAAAATCCATGGTGCATATGGGGAACCCATGAGCAGGGCATGTGAAATAGCAACATTCTGAGGGGAAAAACACTCTCCTGTTCATCACCTCCACCTGCGTGGAGGAGGTGTGTGCAGCTTCCCATTGGCTGCAGGAGCTTCCTGCAGCCAATGAGAAGCCAGCCAGCATCGCAGAAGGCGGGCCCTGCTCTGCTCCGTGCTGATTTATCGCGGTGCACGGGAACTGACCGAGCGGGCGACGGCGGTCCCCAAGCGGGTGGCAGGGGTCCATGGGCTGGTTAAACAACCTGGCAAGGTTGCCGACCCTTGCCTTAGAGAAAGCGAAGGTCTTTAGTTCCAAGCATTTAGCCTTGGACTATATCTAAACCACCCAAGTGAGGCTGGCATGCTAACAGCTGGCATGTCTTGAGCAGCCCATTCACCACATCTAGATACTGTTTAATCTAGATGTGGTGGGTGGGCTGCTCAAGACATGGACCCAGCACTTTGTGCAATTTCACCCATTTCCCCCAAACCACACCCATACCCCTCACTCTGAGAGTTTTCCCCATCTCTTTTCTGACTTCTATCAACTTTCAACTGAAGAGTCGTCTGAGGAACGGGCCCTCAAAACGCACTCCCAATTTTGCTTCCAGTGAACTTCCAGCAGCAAATCTATTAAACTCCGTTTCAGGAGAAGCAGAGCAAGTGTGCTGAGCTCTTCACTATCTTCCCTCCCCGATTTGTTTGGCTTTGTTTACTTCTGCAAATGAATGAATCAAGCAAGGGGTAGCTGGGGAAGGGAAGAGAGAGAGAGAGAGAAAGAGAGAGAGAGAGAGAGAGAGAGAGAGAGAGAGAGAGAGAGAGAGATTCCCCAGCAAAACTGCAAGCTGCAGACTGATTGACATGAAAATGTCATTCCGATGCAGCCTCCACTCCTCTATTGATCTTCTGATTATTTTCTCATAACTTAAAGGACAGGGCTTGTCAAACTGCCAGTGGAGGCTCGCCATTGTTTCCAGGCATGTCGGAAAGCTCTCCGGAAACATGAGGCTGGTTTTGACAGTTATTATTGCCCTGCCTTGCAGACATGACTGATAATGTTGCCCAACACTTACTGCTGCTAGAGCGATAAGGTTGGGTTTCCTCCACAAACACTGCTTTTTATCTTTTATTTTTTTTTAAAAAAAAAAAAGTTTTAAAAAGAGAGAGAGAGAAAGCAAACCTCCAGCAAGGCAATTGGTACTGGCAAGAAGAAGAAGAATGAGACTTTAAGGAAGTCTCCATGCGTCTTGATAATTTAAGCAGGGATTGCATGGAAGTGACAGATTATCTCCCAAGTGCCGGCACTGAGTGCAGAAGAGAATGAAAGATTCTTACTCTTTCGGAAGACAAGAAGAAAAGTGGGATGTTTCCTAATGAGCCCAATCCATTCTGCAATCGGGCACAGCCATCTTATCTAGCGATCAGACACTAAACGAAGAGCATCTTTTATTACCTTGCTCTGACCGATCGCCGAGAGTCGCCAAGTCCATCCACTAGACTGATTGCGAACCTCACCCCGGTAGTCACAGATCAAAGTAAATGGGCCTGGCTGGTCGACAGCACGGTCTCTGCAAATCCTTATTTCTGTCTCTGAAGCGAATTTCCTCACATGTCTTCACTCTGATTCTGCTTCCACCGCAGTCTGAAGTGGACAGGGCAAGAGAGGGCCAACACAGAAGTGGGTAGGAGCCCATGTTCCTTACTTCAGGTCAATAGCAACTGCAAGGCTCTGGCGGGGGGTGGATTCAGAGGTGCCAGGTTGCCCCCAAGTTTGAGGGGGCCCGGCGCATGTGTGTGATGTCACATGCGTCTCCCGACACCACACAAGCTGGTGCTGGCTTCTGCTAGGCTGTGCCAGTCCCCACAGTATCTTCTGACGCTGTGCAGGCTTGTGCGACCCCTCAGCATTGAAGGGGTTAAACCCCCTTCAAACAAATATAGAGGGGGCTGAAGACACCTTGCCCCCCTAAAGTTGGTGGACCTCAGACCCAGAGGTCAAATATGGTCTAAAGGCCTCACTATCCATCTTTCTGGAATCTCCCCAATGTCCCCTCTGAGGCCACACACATTCTTCTCAGGCCACACCCCTCAATTGACCCTACTCTCTGCTCTCCTTAAGTGCTTTGCCTGGTTGAAATGATTCCTTGAACTGTGAAAATGCCTCACCCTCCTATAGGATGATAAGAGTTGCTCCTCCTACCTCTGCTTCTGGCCACATCTGCCTCTGGCTTGTGGTCCTCATGAGGCCAGGCGCTGACTTTTGCTTTCCCCTATGCTGTTAACCCAATTAAATTTTCTCTCCCCAAAATTCTATTTGCCCCATGGGCCAAAGCATACATATATTATTCAGTTATCCCATAGATAGATATGTACATAGATAGAGATAGATAGATGATAGATGATAGAGAGATAGAGATAGAGATAGAGATAGAGATAGAGATAGAGATAGAGATAGAGATAGAAATAAAGATAGAGATATAGAGATAGAGATAGAGATAGAGATAGAGATAGAGATAGAGATAGAGATAGAGATAGAGATAGAGATAGATAGATAGATAGATAGATAGATAGATGATAGATGATAGATGATAGATGATAGATAGATAGATAGATAGATAGATAGATAGATAGATGATAGATAGATAGATAGATAGATAGATAGATAGATAGATAGATAGATAGATAGATAGAGGATAGATACAGATTATGGAACTACAGCTCCCATTATGCCTGGCAATTTGCCATGCTTACTGGGGCTGCTGGGAGTTGTAGTTCAGCAATATCTATTGGGAATTCATCATGTGAAAGACTGGACTGGATGAATCCCAAAACAGAATTAAGATTGCCGGAAGAAATATCAATAACCTCAGATATGCAGATGACACAACTTTGATGGCAGAAAGTGAGGAGGAATTAAAGAACCTCTTAATGAGGGTGAAAGAGGAGAGCGCGAAATATGGTCTGAAGCTCAACATCAAAAAAACAAAGATTGTGGCCATTGGTCCCATCACCTCCTGGCAAATAGAAGGGGAAGAAATGGAGGCAGTGAGAGATTTTACTTTCTTGGGCTCCATGATCACTGCAGATGGTGACAGCAGCCACGAAATTAAAAAACGACTGCTCCTTGGGAGAAAAGCAATGACAAACCTAGACAGCATCTTAAAAAGCAGAGACATCACCTTGCCAACAAAGGCCCATAAAGTTCAAGCTGTGGTTTTCCCAGTAGTGATGTATGGAAGTGAGAGCTGGACCATAAAGAAGGCTGATCACCAAAGAATTGATGCTTTTGAATTCTGGTGCTGGAGGAGACTCTTGAGAGCCCCATGGACTGCAAGAAGATCAAACCTATCTATTCTGAAGGAAATCAGCCCTGTGTGCTCGCTGGAAGGACAGATCCTGAAGCTGAGGCTCCAATACTTTGGCCACCTCATGAGAAGAGAAGACTCCCTGGAAAAGACCCTGATGCTGGGAAAGATTGAGGGCACAAGTAGAAGGGACGACAGAGGACGAGATGGTTGGACAGTGTTCTTGAAGCTACTAACATGAGTTTGACCAAACTGCGGGAGGCAGTGGAAGACAGGAGTGCCTGGCGTGCTCTGGTCCATGGGGTCACGAAGAGTCAGACACGACTAAAGAACTAAACAACAACAACATCTATTGGGGCAAGGACTCCCTACACCAATGTCAAGAAAAGGGAGGAATTTGAGGAATGGAGTTGCACAGGGACAGGGCAAATCCAATGTATGAAATTTACTGGCCCTATTTATTCCTTTTTACATTTCGTCATTCTTGTCTATTGTTTGAACCAAGGGCCCCTCCCTTTCACTAGCATTAATCACACTGTTTCAGTCAGCATCTCTTACTCACTTATACTTTAAGAGGTATTGCTAGGTAATATTCAACATTCTCCCTGTTTCCCAGTTTGGGATTGCAGATGGTGGCATAGGAACACCTAGAACAAGAGCCAAAACGCATCTGCATTTTCCAAAACTGCAAGCAGGAGTTTGGACGGTCTGTCGGCAAGTTCACGCTGTTCAACAGTCGCAGTTTCTAAATTAAAAATCCCCATCTTTCCACCAGCTGATGATGCCATATGCTGCTGTTCTCTCTCAAGCACCCAACTTTTTGGGCTGCTTGCTTTATTTTTTATTTGAGTGTGTGTGTGTGTGTGTAGTTAACATTTCATTAGCCTTTTGTTTCTTTTCTTTTTTGACATTGAGAATTCAAGCCTTTACATTGGGGGTGAAGAATCTCTTGCACCCTACAATCAGAAGGGGAGGTGATATCCATGCACTGCCCCTGGGTGCTGCCCAGTTGGCCCTGACCCATGGCATGGTCTTCTCAGTGGTGGCTCCCTATTTGTGAAATGCCTTTCCTGGTGAGGCGACGCTCCCTCATTTTTAACTTTCAGGAGAAACTTTAAAAACATGCCTGTTTAGCCAGCTCTTTGATGGCTGAAAGAAACCGTTCCTGGTAACCTTGAAATGGTTAGCTGTGAGAGCATGTGATAGTTTTACATGTTTTAGAAGTTTTTAATTGTTTTAAATGTCTTTTAAATTCATTTTTAATTGTATCACTTTATCATTTCTAGGTTTGCTGTCCTACGCACCTTTGGGAGAAAGGGCAGGATATCAATTTAAATAATATCATATCTACTAGCTACCCTCTGCCTCCATGGCTGGAAAACAAAGGAGCCAGCAGGACTGCCTTGTTCTTCTCTAAACTAGAACTAGTTTATATGGGATATATTGATTGAAAATGTCTAGCCCATGGGTAGGCAAACTAAGGCCTTGGTGCCGGATCCGGCCCAATCGCCTTCTCAATCTGGCCCACTGACGGTCCGGGAATCAGTGTGTAGAATGTGTGCTTTCATTTAAAATGCACCTCTGGGTTATTTGTGGGGCATAGGAATTTGTTCATTCCCCCCCAAATATAGTCCGGCTGCCCACAAGGTTTGAGGGACAGTGGACCGGCCCCCTGCTGAAAAAGTTTGGTCTAGCCAATCAGATTGGTAGTTGGGCTCCTATTGGAGATATTTGGCGAGCCAAAAGGACACTGGTGTAGGACTGAGGATTGGAGTGACCCTTCTGTGATATTATGGCAATGGACAAATCTGTATTGTAACTTTTGAATAAATGTTTTAATAAACATTTGGGAAAAAAGAACCAGAAACTTTTCTGCCCAAGTTACATATTCCCTACAATAAACAACTTTATTAGTTTCTTACCTGCAAATATTTTTGTGTGTGTGGCAAGGAAGTCTACCCAAGAGTCACTTGCTTAAATGCTGCATGCTCTGCATACAGAAAAGGATTTCAGCAGGGACAGTAAGTGACCCTGCTATCTGTTTAATCTTAGCAGCCATCTTATCTTGCATTGTGATGCCATCGTTTTTATTTCACCATAAATCCCTCAGAGAACTCAAGTTCTAGAGCAGCATCTAAATACAGTAAATAAATAAATATTTTGCCCCCGCCCTTAACAGAAGGACTTAATTTCTAGAGCAATTAGTGCCATAAGCTTTTTTTTTTTTTTAAAGGCACTTAAAGAAAACTTGCACAGAGTTCTGTCGAAATCTTCCGTCCTTATTTGTACATGTTAATGAACATGTGTTCCCACCACCTCCGCCTAATTGATGGTTTGGAGCAGACATGTGGACTCTTTGTTCCCTGGTTGCCTGTGCTATTGTTGTGGAAGTCTTTTAAATTGGTATCCTAGCACTTCATTTCCAGTTCCTCCCCTCCCCGCGTTGCAATTTCAGAGTCAGTTAAGTCATCTGATGATGTCTCTTAATTCGCTTAGAAATAACAGGTTTTGTTCAATGAGTGAACTCTGCTGCTAAGAAATTATAGCCCGTCAAAGCAATTGGCCCCGTTTCAGGGCGGAGGTGACACATGAACTTTTAAAATTATTATTTTTAAATTATTGTTGTCCTCGCTGGATTCCTTATTTATTTATCTTTCAGATATTATGCTAAGGAGTTGCTTTTCAACACCAGCTGGAAGCCCAGATTTGCCTGGCTTTGGCTGCAGTTCTGCTAATGGGTAAGCAGTTGAAATCCCCTTTCACTTCAACAGGATTTAAGTCATTTAAACTGTGCGCAGGATTGCCGGTTTTGAGAGCAGAATTATCCACTGATCTCAGTTGGAGGGTTGTTCCAGTCTGCGTTGGTCGAAAGTGATTGTGCTAAATGGAGAATAGTGAGCAAATAAGCTACCCTGAGGGACATCAAACTGGGATTTACCTCCCACTGGAGATGCCCTATGGTTAAAGTGAACTTTAGAGTTGGACCAAGGTTATCTGGGTTCAAATCCCTGTTTAGCCTTAAGACTCATTGCCTGACCTCGGGTCAGACTTTCCCTCTCTAACTTATCCTACAGGCTTGCTATGTGGATTGGGTGTGGAGGGGGGGAGAAAATCCTCATGGGTGCAACATTGGTCTCTTGGGTGTTACAAGAAAAAACTGCTCCCTTTCCCTTATGGAAAAGTTGTGCTGTGGTCTAAACCACAGAGCCTAGGGCTTGCCGATCAGAAGGTTGGCAGTTCGAATCCCCGCTACAGGGAGAGCTCCCATTGCTCAGTCCCTGCTCCTGCCAACCAACAGTTCAAAAGCACATCAAAGTGCAAGTAGATAAATAGGTACCGCTCTGGCGGGAAGGTAAACAGTGTTTCCATGCACTGCTCTGGTTTGCTAGAAGTGGCTTAGTCATGCTGGCCACATGACCTGGAAGCTGTACGCCAGCTCCCTTGGCCAATAAAGTGAGATGAGCGCCGCAACACCAGAGTCAGTCACGACTGGACCTAACAGTCAGGGGTACCTTTCCCTTTCCCTTATGTGGTATTCCAAAGCCCATATAGAGTCCTTATGTGGGTTCCCTATCAGTAGGAGAAAATAACAGAGACCAACCAGAGTATATTGAGAAGCAGAGTGGCTAGTAAGCCTGATCTTTATTCAAGGAACTGTTGCAACAGGGTCCCCACTCACCACACGCAGGAAGGAGGAGGACCCTGAACAATGGTGCGCAAGCCCTTATATAGACTTTTGAAATTGCCCACCCTATAGCCCAAGACCACCTCCCAAAAGATCATACATGCACCACAGAAGGAGGAGATCTACAGCAGAAATCACAGGAGGCAGACTACCGCAGGAATCCTGTCTGCCAGGATTCTGGTCACTGATTGCATTACCTGGGCAGCCTGGCCATTATTTTGTGATGGTTAATACTTTAGTTCCTGAGTCCAGGTCTCAGGCTCACCCTAATCATACACCTTTAAGACAGGATTTGCAAGCAAAAAGACAATGGGAAGGCTTTCCTGTTTGCCTCCCTTACTGCAGAGGAATATTTGAGGTTATTGGAGAGTCAAAATGGCTTCAGGATTGATCTCCCATACTATTTCAGACACATGGTTCATATATTTAGATATGTGTGCATTTATGAATATTTATTCTGTATTTGAGAACTTATAACATGGGGAACATTGGCATATAATTGCAGCAATAGTGAATAAATCTGTTTCCCTGTGGAATTTTTTTTTGCACCCCATCTAAGTTTTCCTTGGGCAATTCTGTGGCTACAAAGGGGGTAACCACTGTTGTGCCCTCTAGATGCTTCTGAAATACAACTCCCATCATTCCTGGCCATAGGCCATGCTAGGTGGGACTAGATGGGAGCTGGAGTCTATCGCCACCTGGAAGGCTGCAGGTTCTCTATCCCTGATCTAACTAAATAGCTCATGGACAGTTAAGGGTCCAAATCCCGGAACTATGTCATCTCCAGGGAAGCAGATCAATATGAGATGATTCCAGTTGCCACTGGAATTTCACTGGTAAGTGAAAGATAAAGCTCATTAAGAGCTGCCCCTCAGATGAAACAATAAAGGCATAATGGGAGATCAATTCCCAGAGTGGTTAAAGAATCCATGCCTTATCAAGATAATATGGCATTAGTGACAAAGCTGAAAATAATATGAAAAAGTATTTTATAAGAAATATGGGTGAAAAAGGTTAGAATAACATTATGTCAGAACTAAACGAAATGATACAAAGGGAAAAACTGGTGACATAATAGTTGAAATGTATAATATACAATAAGATTCAAAAGAGGGTAAGATATTGCTGAATATGATTTTGTAGAAGAGAACACAGAAAAGGGAGATGTGAGGAAGTCAGGAAAGAGGGTTGTGAAGGTAACAAGCTAGAAACAGGATTTTTATGTTTTTCTATTCTTTTCTTATGTATTTTTATGTATTTTCTTTTGCATTTTCTATGTATGTGAAATTTGTTTAACTGTTTAAAAATTTCAATAAATATCTAAAAAAAAAAAAAAAAGGAATCCATGCCTTATCATGGGGAACTTGTTAGTTTTTAGTCTTTTGGTAGAAGAGAAGAAGAGGAGTTTGGATTTGATATCCCGCCTTTCACTCCCTTTAAGGAGTCTCAAAGCAGCTAACATTCTCCTTTCCCTTCCTCCCCCACAACAAACACTCTGTGAGGTGAGTGGGGCTGAGAGACTTCAGAGAAGTATGACTAGCCCAAGGTCACCCAGCAGCTGCATGTGGAGGAGCGGAGACGCGAACCCGGTTCCCCAGATTACGAGACTACCGCTCTTAACCACTACACCACACTGGCTCTCTAGAAATACTTTAGGTATGGGAAAACAAAAGGAAAATTCCCCAGATGTCTAGATCATGGGTAGGCAAACTAAGGCTTGGGGGCTGGATCTGGCCCAATCGCCTTCTAAATCTGGCCCACAGATGGTGTGTTGTGTTTATGTGTGTGTGTGTGTGTTACTCCAGATTCTTTTCACCTGCCCCTTTGTCTCCATGTTTCAGCTTCACGAAGGAGAAGGAACTCTTTTTGCAACTCAAGATATCCACAAGCCCTGTAGTGACAAGGCAGGCACACAGACATCCACAACAACCAAAATGGCTTGTGTACATATCTATATATGCCCCTTTCCCTAGCTGTCTTTCCCAGGCCTCTGAGAGCCCCGTAACCATGGCAACGTAACTACAAGCTGCTCAATTTTAGCCAATTTTGGTACATTGTTTATTTTTTCCCAGAGTATGAAGAGCAAATGGGACTCAGACGCTCCGTGTTTTGTTTGTCTTGTTAAGCAAAGTTTGAATAATCTATACAACAATTTTTCCCTCTATTGTGTTCATCTAGTATTCCCTTCCTCCTCCCCCTGCTCCCCACCCACTCCAGCACCGATACTGTAGGTGATCACATTTTTCTTCGAAAAGATAAGGGTTGTCCTTACATTAATAGTAATGTATTCAAATGACGCGGGTGGCACTGTGGGTAAAAGCCTCAGTGCCTAGGGCTTGCCGATCAAAAGGTCGGCGGTTCGAATCCCCGCGGCGGGGTGCGCTCCCGCTGCTCGGTCCCAGCGCCTGCCAACCTAGCAGTTCGAAAGCAGCCCAGGGTGCAAGTAGATAAATAGGGACCGCTTACCGGCGGGAAGGTAAACGGCGTTCCGTGTGCTGCGCTGGCTCGCCAGATGCAGCTTGTCACGCTGGCCACGTGACCCGGAAGTGTCTGCGGACAGCGCTGGCTCCCGGCCTATAGAGTGAGATGAGCGTACAACCCCAGAGTCTGGCAAGACTGGCCCATACGGGCAGGAGTACCTTTACCTTTACCTTTTTATTCAAATGAACCACATCCTTAATACACCTGGACTGAAACAAGCAAGCAATGAATAAAGAGAACATTGATGCTCTCACCATTGAAAGTAATGCATCAATTTAAATCGGAAACTTGAGAACCTAAGAAGGGCCTGCTGGATCAGTCCAAAGGCCCATCCAGTGGTGTAGGAGAGCTGAAAAGAATGCCAACGTATTTCACCTCTGACAACCAATGTGCCCCTTTGTTTTCAGCTAGTACATGGGTAAAGGTAAGGGGACCCCTGACCATTAGGTCCAGTCGTACTCTCCCCCACGACGGCGGTGAAATGGAGGGCGGGCTGTATGGGCCTATGGCCGTAATAAATATTATTGTTATTGTTATTGAGGGCGGGCTGTCTGCTTGAACATATGTTCTCCAGAGCTAGCCCAATCCCCACACATCCTGAATAACCCTGATGTCTCCCAGATCCCCGGCTGGGGACTGGTAAGGATAAACGCCCAGTGCCTGAGCAAAGGTCTCCCTACATCTGAAACTTAATAAAGTTGTGGCCAATTTTAATCCCATAGCACGTTGTCTTGAGTCATTATTCCACTCGGGGGTAGCCTGGGGTTGGGGGACTCCACCTGTCCATGCAAATGAACAACTATCTGATGTTTAGAAGACATCTGAAGGCAACGCTGTTTAGTGAAGTTTTTTAATGTTTGATGTTTTATCATGTTTTTAATGTTCTGTTGGGAGCTGCCCAGAGTGGCTGGGGAAACCCAGCCAGATGGACGAGGTATAAATATATTATTATTATTATTATTATTATTATTATTATTATTATTATTATTATTATTATTATTACCACCACACTCTCATCAAGTGTTTTTCCTAGCTGGAACATGTCCCTAAACTCTGATCATTACTGACGTTTGCCTGGAAATGTGTGTGTAGAAGCTAGCCTAAAGGCAAAGGGACCCCTGACCAATAGGTCCAGTCTTGGCCGACTCTGGGGTTGAGGTGCTCATCTCGCTTTATTGGCCAAGGGAGCCAGCATACAGCTTCTGAGTCATGTGGCCAGCATGACTAAGCTGCTTCTGGTGAACCAGAGCAGCGCACAGAAACATTGTTTACCTTCCCGCCAAAGCGGTACCTATTTATCTACTTGCACTTTCACCTGCTTTCGAACTGCTAGGTTGGTAGGAGCAGGGACCGAGCAACGAGAGCTCACCCTGTGGTGGTGATTCGAACCGCCGACCTTCTGATCAGCAAGCCCTAGGCTCTGTGGTTTAACCCACAGCACCACCCGCGTCCCAGAAGCTAGCCTACTCTACTACAAATAAAAATGTACAGTTGCTACTCTACTTACTTTTGTCTCTAGCCCTGCCTTCTAAGGGCCTTAGGCTCCCAGAAAGTTGTCCAGAATGGAATTCGGCCCTTGGTTTTCCCGTGTCTGCTGTACCTCGACTTGTGTTCATTAGAGAACTAAAATATATTTTCTTACTCCCCTTCCCTCTCCCTCCACCCCTCTCTCTTATTGGCATACTCAAGCTGGGTTTTTGGTCTCGCTCATCATGACGCTATCTCTCTTTGTTCAGCGTCTTGAAATGTATTCTCTCAGATGTCAGAATTCAATCAAAAGGGGTTTGAAGTATAAGGTAGTTGAAGGGGGGGGAGAGAAAGCAGATGAAAATGGCATTCAGGCTAATTTAAATAATAATCAGCTGCTTAATGTGAATGATAATGAAAATGCTATTTAGCTTCTGATTTAATTCTTAAAATTTTTTGAATACATATTACCCTTTTAATTGTCTTGCTAGGGAGGAATACATTGTATTAAGGGGTTTCTTTTCTTTCTTTCTTTTTGGCGGCGGTTTTTCGTGCCCACATCTTGCAAGGTGGGGAGTGAGCGAGCGAGCGAGATCATGGAATAAACCATTGCCTTTTGCCTTCCAGTTTTATTCTAATCTTAATTGGTTTAATACCGCTAGCTTTTCTGCTTTACTGAAGGAAACACTAGAATCTTGTAAGGCATGCATCCCCCTTTCCCCAATTTCATCTCTTGTAGTTGTAATAAAAGAACTTTCCCAGTTTCTCTATAATCGGCTTCATGTCAATTTCCCTCCGGTTCCTTGCCTCATTTTAATTTGATTTTTTAAACAAATGTATTTTGAGGCTTTTCGTTCGCAGCAACCCTTCCTTTAACCCCCCAGTTTGACTCTACCTCCCTTTCTTGTTTGTCAATAATAAGAACTGCATGAGCAAGGGGATAAGGAAAAAATAAATCTGCCTTTACTTCTTATTTTTTAATTGAGAAGGGCTACGTTTTGTAGGGGGACGCGGGTGGTGCTGTGGGTTAAACCACAGAGCCTAGGACTTGCCAATCAGAAGGTCAGCGGTTTGAATCCCTGTGATGGGGTGAGCTCCCATTGCTCAGTCCCTGCTCCTGCCAACCTAGCAGTTCAAAAGCACGTCCAAGTGCAAGTAGATAAATAGGTACCACTCCGGCGGGAAGGCAAACGGCATTTCCGTGTGCTGCTATGGTTCACCAGAAGCGGCTTAGTCATGCTGGCCACATGACCCGGAAACTGTATGCCAGTTCCCTCGGCCAATAAGGCCAGATGAGCACCGCAACCCCAGAGTCGGCCACGACTGGACCTAATGGTCAGGGGTCCCTTTACCTTTACCTTAACATTTTGTAGGATTTCAGATGATGCCACATTAAGCCTTCTGCCACTCTGATGTCCCTCCCCAAAAGGACAACTGCTTATGAAGGGACAGTGTGGTGCAGTGGTTAGAGTGTTGGACTAAGACGTGGGAGACCAGGGTTCAAATCTCCACTAAGCTGTGAAACTCACTGGGTGACCTCAGGCCAGTCACACACTCTCAGACTAAACTCATAGGGTTGTTGCGATGATGAATTGGGGAGCTACCTTGGCTTCCTTTGTAGATAGATGGACCATAAATGAAATAAATGAATAAATTCTGGACATCCAGTCCATTGATGTTAATATGGGTATGTCCCCTGCCAGAATCCAACATATGCACATCTGGTTGTTGTTGTTGTTTAAATAGTTTTTATTAAGTTTTACAGTTTTATAATCATCACAGTAACATTATCTCAAAGAAAAAAAGAAATACAGTTCCCCAATTCTCCCACCCCCACGACTTCCCTCAAGTTCCTTTTCTGGTTTGCTGCACAATAACTTCTCTTACTTGTTTTTACACCTTAATATTGCATTCTTTAAGTTGAATATTTGACATTCTTATCATTTTTTGTTATTTTCAATTGTTACAACTATCTGTTTTTGTTTTGTTAATTGTAAGTGTTTACTCAAACCCTGCTAGCGAGTCCACTTCTTTTCAATGTATCTGCAGATACAACATAAATGGTTCCCAATCTTTTAAAAAGTCTCTATTGTCTTTATCTCTTAATTTTCCGGTTAGTTTCTCCATTTCAGCATACTCCATCAGTTTTCCTTGCCACACGTCTGGTTGTTGTTGTTTTTTAAAAAAAGCAAAAACAGTGCTTGATAAAGCTCAAGAGAGTTTTATTTCCACCAAGCTTCTAAAACGGGGCTGAACAAATTATGGCTTGCTTGTTTTGTGAGCAGTGACAAAAAATAAAATTAAATTAAAAATCCCCATTTTGGGCAGTTTGGCGGAAAAAGGATGAGAATGTCCACTGTTCATATAAAAAACCAAAGGCATTTTTCCTAGGAATGGTTGGAGAGGACATTAAAGAGGAAGATCAGAAATTCTTCCTGTATGCCACAACAGCAGGAAGACTACTCCTTGCACAGAGATGGAAACAACAGGATATCCCAACAACTGAATAATGGCGGCAGAAAGTATTGGAGTATGCGGAAATAGCAAGGCTAACTGGAAGAATCCGACAGCAGGATGATGAGAAATTCCAAAAAGAATGGTCCAAATTTATGGTATACTTAGAGAAAACTATACATAAATAAAGACACTCACAGGACTGAAATAAAACTCATAACATTTATTGTAAACATTTGGTTAGACCACAAGATGTAATGCTGTATAAGGAATGTATGTCTAAAGTATAATACAAAAATTTATTAAGGAATTATAGAATGTATATATAGTAATCACGCTTAAGCAAGAGCAATGCAGAGAAGCCAGAAGAGGGCTGGAGGGAAGTTAATTCAGATAAGATATAGATTTAAAAGAGAATAATATTGTTAAGCTATATTGTGTTTAAGATATTTGGAAAAAATTAATAAAAATTATTGGGGGGGGGAGAGAATGTTCACTGTTCAAAATTGCAATGCGATGTACAGAGTAGGCTGCGCTACATCACAAAGGGGCAACTGAAGAGGGAGGGTAACGCATCTTGCGATAATTGCCCTCACTCCGAACGGACTTCCTTTACTCTCAGTGACATCATCACACATCAGTGAAACTGATCAGCTCCATGGCACTGTGTCCTCATCATGCTCACTATGGCTCCATCTGCGCTGTATATTTCAAGCACCATCATGCTACTTTAAATAGTCACAGCTTCCCTAAAGATTCATGGGAGTTCTAATTTGTTAATGGTTTTTTCCAGTAGTGATGTATGGAAGTGAGAGCTGGACCATAAAGAAGGCTGATCACCGAAGAACGGATGCTTTTAAATTCTGGTGCTGGAGGAGACTTGAGAGTCCCATGGACTGCAAGAAGATCAAACCTCTCCATTCTGAAGGAAATCAGCCCTGAGTACTCACTGGAAGGACGGATCCTGAAGCTGAGACTCCAATATTTGGCCACCTCATGAGAAGAGAAGACTCCCTGAAAAATCCCCTGATGTTGGGAAAGATGGAGGGCACAAGGAGAAGGGATGACAGAGGACAAGATGGTTGGACAGTGTTCTCAAAACTACCAGCATGAGTTTGACCAAACTGCGGGAGGCAGTGAAAGACAGGAGTGCCTGGTGTGCTCTGGTCCATGGGGTCATGAAGTGTCAGACACGACTAAACAACAACAACAATTTGTTGTTCCTATTCCCCTCACAGAGTGACAATTCCAGGAGGGGTTTAACAGTCAGCCTCTCTCCCTAGGGAACTCCACGAATTGTAGCTCCATAAGGAGAATAGGCGTCTTCTAACATCTCTCAGTATCCTTAACAAACTAAAGTTCCCAGGATTCTTTGGAGGAATCCTGAGTCTCCTACCACCATGCAACTCCCTCTCCCAGTCACTCCTAAATCACAATGATGCTAATCTCAAAGCCAATTCCCATAGACACAATTCCTAGAGTTCCCTGGAAGGGGAGGGATTATTAAGCCACTCCGAACATTGTCACTGTGAGGGAAATGGAGGTCTCCTACAATTAACAAACTGGAGCTCCCAGAATTCTCTGGGGGAAACCATGACTGTTCAAGTAGCATCAAAGAGCTTTAAATGTATGATGTACATGTGTCCATGGTATTTGAAAGCAACACCATCTCTTCCTGGCTATCATCCCTTCAGGGAGAAGAAGAGGCCTCCATCCTAAAGCTGTTAAAGCAGCAGTAGAGAAGAACAACTCTGTAACCAAAATATATAAGAGGAAGGGACTGTTTCAGCATCCCTTCCACCTCTTATTGCACTCACCAGATGCTTGTGGGTGAAGACTGATACAGTTTTAATTCTCTGCTTATTTTTTGCTGTGTTTTCTCACTACATATATTTGTAATGTAGCTAATTCCTCATGCAGTGGTTCTCCAGAAATGAGACATCATGTTGTCTGGAGTTCTAAAATAATGAGGAGAATTTTAGATCCTGAGAACTGCAGAATGCTCACATTAATATCTGATTTGACGCACCTTTCCTCCTGGGGCAACACACATCCTTTTCAGATTACGTCTGCCCAATGCCATATAAACTGTTGCTCCCTCCTGCGACATTAAACACATGTGTAGCTGAACGGAGCAATCAAATTTGGGCAAAGGGGAAACATCTGTCACCCACGGACAGACGGATAACTCACTCCCAACCAAATCAAAGGCAGGCTTTATTTAATAAAAGCAGAAGCAATCGCTCCAGTGCCCTAACATGGTAGCCACCCAAAGAGTGATAGTCCACCGGCGAGCGATAGCAAGTGGACTCCAGTTTCTTTCTGAAGCCAACCATCAATTATGCCGCGAGGGGGTTGAGGGTATTGCAGAGAGTGATTTGGCTCAGCCACTACACAGCATTGCACTGTGGCTCTGAGAAATGTATTTTTGTATTGCAGACTGCTCCATTTAGCGCTATTTAATATCACAGATAAATGACCCAGTTTAGCAGTTAAGGGCAAAACTCAGTTTGATGCTTTAGTACCTCATCCACTATTGCTACCTCTCTCTCTTTCCCCCCGCTCTCTCATCATGGGGCATGAGAAGTAGAAGGTGTTTTTTCTTGCAGGAAGATGAGACTTAGAAAGGTTGCATCTGCTCTAAACAGAATATAGGAGTTCCAAATATTTTAGAGCTGAATGATGGTATTCCACTCTGACTAGAGCAGCTATGTGTCCTACCTAACAGGGAACATTCCTCTTTTTAAAGGAGTCCATTTTACAAGGAGTTGTCTAGTCCAAGTCTGGTTTAAAAATAAACAACCATCAGAGGGGAGACTAAGTAGTCCATCAACAGATAACACCCAGACAGCAGATAAAGCAAACATACAGGTCACCTGGACAAAAGCTTTGCTGTCATGGTAAAAAGAATTGCCTTTCTATTTGAATTACAGTAATGATTTCTAAATGTAGATCTATACATATGGAATCTTCTTGGGTGATCACTCATAGCTGAGTAAGATTGTCTTCCATGGATGTGGTCTTAACGGTATGTCCATAAGTGACTGTGGAGGCTAATTCTGGATCCGCACAACTTTCCACAGTGGGGACATAGGTTTCCGGGTGGGAGTTGATCACAGTGAGGATTTGCCAAGCATGCCTTCCTCTTAGTTTGTTCCTCCCTTTCGTCCTGAGTTCGTGCTTCTTCAAAGTCCATGGCGCCCTTGGTAGAAGCTATTCTTGGAGCACTCACAGGCCAATATTTTCCAATTATCTGTGCATATACTGCATTTTTTAAAGATTTGCTTCGAGAGTAATGATTTCTAAATGTACATCAATCCATATGGAGTAGCATACCATAGAATAGTGTGTTGCACTTTCTGTGGGGTTCCTTTTTAAGATAGTCTGGGAAACTCAGTACAGTGGTAATAATAATAATAATAATAATTTATTATTTGTACCCTGCCCATCTGGCTGGGCTTCTCCAGCCACTCTGGGCGGCTTCCAACAAAGATTAAAAATACATCAAAATGTCACACATTAAAAACTTCCCTGAACAGATGTCTTCTAAATGTCAGGTAGTTGTTTATCACTTTGACATCTGATGGGAGGGCGTTCCACAGGGCAGGCGCCACTACCGAGAAGGCCCTCTGCCTGGTTCCCTGTAACTTGGCTTCTCACAGCGAGGGAACCGCCAGAAGGCCCTCGGCACTGGACCTCAGTGCCCAGGCTGGACGATGGGAGTGGAGACGCTCCTTTAGATATACTGGGCTGAGGCCGTTTAGGGCTTTAAAGGTCAGCACCAACACTTTGAATTGTGCTCGGAAACGTACTGGGAGCCTGGTACCTTGGGTTACAAACACTTCGGGTTACAGACTCCGCTAACCCAGAAGTAGCACCTCGGGTTAAGAACTTTGCTTCAGGATGAGAACAGAAATCGCATACTGACGGCACGGCAGCAGTGGGAGGTCCCATTAGCTAACATGGAAGAATGGTTTCAGGTTAAGAATGGACCTCCGGAACGAATTAAGTTCGTAACTAGAGGTACCACTGTATTTGATTGCTAGTGGGCACAGGACAATCAGTAAGCTACTGAACTCCTGGACATCCAACAAAGATGAACATTGGAAGATTCAGGACTGATAAAAGAAAGGACTTATTCAAACTGCACACAGCTAAACGATGGACCTTGCCCCCAAAGGATGCAGTGATGGCTACCAACCTGGATGGCTTTAAAAGAGGATTAGACAAATTCTTGGAGGAGAGGGCCATTGAAGGCTACTAGCCATGATGGTGATGTACTGCCTCCATAGTTGGAGGCAGTAATGCTTCTAAATACTGTTGCTGTTGTTTAGTCATTTAGTCGTGTCCGACTCTTCGTGACCCCATGGACCAGAGCACGCCAGGCACTCCTGTCTTCCACTGCCTCCCGCAGTTTGGTCAGACTCATGCTGGTAGCTTCAACCATATTGTCCAACCATCTCATCCTCTGTCGTCCCCTTCTGCTTGTGCCCTCCATCTTTCCCAACATCAGGGTCTTTTCCAGGGAGTCTTCTCTTCTCATGCGGTGGCCAAACTTTTGGAGCCTCAGCTTCAGGATCTGCCCTTCCAGTGAGCGCCTCAGGGCTGATTTCCTTCAGAATGGATAGGTTTGATCTTCTTGCAGCCCATGGGACTCTCAAGAGTCTCCTCCAGCACCATAATTCAAAAACATCCATTCTTAGGCGATCAGCCTTCTTTATGGTCCAGCTCTCACTTCCATACATCACTACTGGGCAAACCATAGCTTTAACTATTGATACGGACCTTTGTCAGCAAGGTGATGTCTCTGCTTTTTAAGATGCTGTGTATTCTGATTCTGAATACTACCTGCTGGAAATAGCAGGAAGGGATAGTGCTCTTGAACGCAAATCCTGCTTGTGGGTTTCTCACAGACACCTGGTTGGCCACTTGGAGAACAGGATGCTGGACTAGATGGGCCACTGCCTGATCCTTCAGCTTCTTCTTATGTTCTTATCACTACTAACCATTAGAAAGCAACCATGTACAGTGGTACCTTGGTTCTAAAATGCCTTGGTTCTCAAACGCTTTGGTTCTCAAACTCCGAAAACCCGGAAGTAAGTGCTCTGGTTTTCAAACGTTTTTCAGAAGCCAAACATCCGATGCAGTTGTCAGTTATTGTTTCCAGGGCACCTGCACCAATTAGAAGCTGAGCTTTGGTTTTTGAACATTTTGGAAGTCAAATGGACTTTCAGAATGGATTAAGTTTGGCGCTTTTGTTTTTTGCTATTTATTTTGTGCTTTTGTTTTTGAGGCTTTTTCATTCATTTGGCTTTGTGACTGTGTGGCACCATAATTCAGCAACTGATTGATTGATTGATTGATTGTGTGACTGCGGAAATGGATAAAAGCCCCCCATCCAAACAATGACTATCATCAGGGCAGCTAAGAAAAAAAATAATAATTTTAATTTTTATCATCTACTATACTGTTTTATTTATTTTATAGTACAGCACATTGATTATTGCTTTCATTTTATGGATCAATGGTCTCGTTAGAAAGAAAAATTCATGTAAAATTGCTGTTTTAAGGGTTGTTTTTAAAAGTCTGGAACGGATTAATTCGTTTTGCATTACTTTCTATGGGAAAGAATGCCTTGGTTTTGGAACGGACTTCTGGAACGTATTAAGTTTGAGAACCCAGGTTTCAGGCTCGATAAACACCACATGGTAGCATTCTCATAGGTTTCCAGAACATCCTTTCCCAACCCATCCTTTCCCTACAGATGTTGCTGTACTACAACTCCCATGATCACCTCTCACCATTGGCCATGTTGGCTGTGACTGACAGGGGTTAGCATCCAAGAACATCTGCCGGGAACCAGGTAGGAAAACACTGTTTTAGCATCTTCCAAGTCCTTGAGGGAACCTTTGTAGTAAGGAGCAGAATATGCTTGCCGCTTCTGAAAGTGACTGGCCTGACTCCCAGAAACAGAGATCATGCACTGGATTTGAGGAGGGGGTGAAGTATGACTCTTTGTATGGGTAAAAGGAAAAGGACTCTTGGATAGTTAAGTCCAGTCAAAGGCGACTATGGGGTTGTGGCTCTCATCTCACTTTCAGGCTGAGGGAGCCGGTGTTTGTCCACAGACAGCTTTCTGGATCATGTGGCCAGCATGACTAAACCATTCCTTGGCTAGTTTAGATGTATTGCACTTGGGCAAAAAAAATGAGAGGCACAAATACAAGATGGGTGGCACCTGGCTTGAGAGCAGTACATGTGAAAAGGATCTAGGAGTCTTGGTTGACCACAAACTTGACATGAGCCAACAGTGTGACGCGGCAGCTAAAAAAGCCAATGCAATTCTGGGCTGCATCAATAGGAGTATAGCATCTAGATCAAGGGAAGTAATAGTGCCACTGTATTCTGCTCTGGTCAGACCTCACCTGGAGTACTGTGTCCAGTTCTGGGCACCACAGCTCAAGAAGGACACTGACAAACTGGAACGTGTCCAGAGGAGGGCAACCAAAATGGTCAAAGGCCTGGAAACGATGCCTTATGAGGAACGGCTAAGGGAGCTGGGCATGTTTAGCCTGGAGAAGAGGAGGTTACGGGGTGATATGATAGCCATGTTCAAATATATAAAAGGATGTCATATAGAGGAGGGAGAAAGGTTGTTTTCTGCTGCTCCAGAGAAGTGGACACAGAGCAATGGATCCAAACTACAAGAAAGAAGATTCCACCTAAACATTAGGAAGAACTTCCTGACAGTAAGAGCTGTTCGACAGTGGAATTTGCTGCCAAGGAGTGTGGTGGAGTCTCCTTCTTTGGAGGTCTTTAAGCAGAGGCTTGACAACCATATGTCAGGAGTGCTCTGATGGTGTTTCCTGCTTGGCAGGGGGTTGGACTTGATGGCCCTTGTGGTCTATTCCAACTCTATGCTTCTATGATACTATGATTCTATGATTTCTGGTGCAACGCGAGACCATGACGGAAGCCAGAGTGCATTGAAGTGCTGTTTACCTTCCCACTGTAGTGGTACCTATTGATTGATTGAACTTATATACTGCCCTATACCCAAAGGTCTCAGGGCGGTTCACAGAAGTGCAATATTTATCTATTTGCACTGGTGTGCTTTTGAACTGCTTGTTAGGATATAGTTCCGTTCCACCTTAAATGGGAGCAGGCTGTTGTGTGCCACATGCCTGTTTACTTCCAGCACTCGCTGGGAACTTCCGTTGTATTTTGCTTTTGCTATACTGCTGGACACGAAGGCAAGCAGACATGTTTTCCTTTGTTCCTGAGCTATGCTGAATAAAATGCTGTAAATATGCTTGCACATCTGCCTCTGTCCACCTCTTTTGCTGTGAGGTGATTTATACACTCTGCTGACAGAGCGTTCACAGGTCTCTAAACGTATCTGAGGCTCGTGTTGCTGACTGACTGATGCTGTTCCACAGGAGACCGGTGATCGTCCAGAGCCACCTGGGGGCCTGCCTGATGCCCCGGTCTCCCCGGCAGAATCCCAACACTGCTAGGTTGGCAGGAGCTGGGACAGAGCAATGGGAGCTCACCCTGTGGTGTGGATTCGAATTGCTGACCTTCTGATCAGCAAGCCCAAGAGGCTTAGTGGTTTAGACCACAGTGCCACCTGCGTCCCTACTCTTTGCATAGATCCATTGTACGGCCCCCCTGCCCTGGTTAAGCTTCAACATATCCAAATATTCCCTCCATACATCCCAGCCACCAATGAGCATTTCAGCAGCATTAGAGGCTCCCACTGTTCTTTTTTTTTTTTTTTACATACTCTGAGTTATATAAAAGCCGCACACTAATATAACCCCATCCTCTCTTCCTACACCTTCTTCTAATATATATATATATATATATATATATATATTTCAGAACAAGAATAGGAATGAGAGACAGTGCACAACCAAGTATGGAGATAATGTTCCCTGCACTATTAATTACTGGATATACCTTCTGCTATCATGTCTCTTGTTAGTCTTCTTTTCAAGTTAAATAATCAATCATAGCGCATTTAATCTCTCCTTGATGGAAGCCACCTCATGCCGGCAATCATTTTTTTAGTGCCCTTCACAGGACCTTTCCTATTCCTGATGCTTGCATTTCTGAAGATGAAGTGATCAAATCTGAATGTAGCATTCAAGGTGGGTGAATAAAATTGATTGTCATAATGAGCTGGTATTTTCTACCCAGATCTTACTTCACCCTAACATCATTATGGCTTTTTAAATACATATATCTATAATTGCTCAATAACATCACGTAGATATCACAAACATCTTCTTGGAGAGGCGTGGGCAGCTAAGCCCCAGGGATCACCTTTCGCTACCATGGAGAGATTGCTCTGTGATAGCTAACGAGATACCCATTACTTGTCAAGTAGAGTGAAGGTATTTTGTTCTCCTCAGCAACGATAAAGCTACACTGCTGAAAGTTACACTGTTGGGATGAGCTCCTGTGAACACGAAGATTGAGAACACATGAAGAGCCATGCCGAATGAGGTCATCTGTGCTGGTCCTGGGGGTCAACCGAGAGGGGAGGTCCGAGTCCAGTCTGAGGTCAAAGGTGCAATATGGAGGCAGTCCGTAAATGCTGGAGCTGGGTGCAGGGCAGGGAGTCAGGTGAGGTCAGGAATGCAGGGCAGGGTTCAGGTAGGAACTGGCAACCTACAAAGTTGCTCCCACAACCTGGGATTGGGGCTGACTGGTTTCGAGTCCGAATCACAAGCCATCACATCATCTGTTCCAGCCCTCTGCTCTCATGGTGGTCAACCAGATGTCTATGGGTAGGTCAGAGGTGCAGGAGTGGTCTCCCCACCTGTGATTTTGAGCAACCAGCATTCAGAGGCATGCTATTTCTGATGGTGGAGGTAGAACACAGTCATTGTGGCTAGTAGCTACAGATAGACTTGTCCTCCATGAATTGTCTAATGCCCCTTTAAAGCCATCCAAGCTGGTGGCCATCACTACATTCTGGAGGAGTGAATGCCATAGATTGTGACGATAGACTGCTCTGCCTCCTTTCTTTTAGTAAATGTTTTGTGCCACTGGGGAAGTGGTAATTTTGTATTGATCTGTTTTTGATGTTTGTATGTGATGTCAATAAATGGTTTGATGATGATGATGAATGCTATCATCAAATCTATCAAATCAAGGCCCAGGTAGAAACAAACTGGGGTTGGCTACTTGGCCATCACTTTCATAGCCTCCTTACAAGCTTCCAGGGGCATTTGGCTTGATTGATCAGATTCAGCTGAATGATGGGCTGGATGTCCCCTGTTTTCAGGTGTTCAATTACAAAGGAAGGAGACTGGTTGTTTGCTTGTGCCACTTTCCTCTTAGCAATTTGGACGTTCCACCAACAATGCCAGAGGGGAGTCCACAAGCTGCAGCTGCACATTGGCTACAATTATTACAATTTAAGTGGGTGCCCATGGAAGCTCTTCATGCTTTCAATTCAAACCTTATTTGATGTACAGATTCAACCCCAAAGCCCTCTTTCCTGTTTTATCCATGAGAATTAAGAACCATTTGATTTGCAACATCTTCTATGTGTGCCCTTGCCAAGAAGCCCCCAACTAGTCTTCCTTTGGAAGGACAGTGGCCAACACACCCGCTCTTCCCTTTCCGTAACAGGACTCTTCAGTCCAAATTCCACCAAGCTGATTCCCATTCATACACTGGTTGCTGCAAATTCTGCCGTCAGTCCATTCCCTTGAAATTCATTCACATTCAGGATAACTGGGAAGAATCAATCCAAGGGGCAGCAACACTGTAATGAGAAGATGTTAGAAAGCAGGAATAGGGAAACTGACAGCCACAAGGTTATCTGTGTGTCATGAACTGGTTGGAAGCAGAGGAATGGTAGAAGCAACCAGCTGGGGAACCCCCAAAGTAAGAAGACTCAGAGCCCAGAGACTGGTGGTGGGACGGTGCTGAATGGTCAGAGGGAGAAGAGGGAGACTGGAAAGAGGAGGTGTTGGAAGCTAAAGAGGTAACAGGGCTTAGTGAGCTGGGAGAATATGTTGCAGACACAAGTCCAGAATCAGAGATAGAAGCTGAAGCAGGAGAAGAGGGAGACCAAGAGGCAGAGATTGGTCAGGCTTGTAAAGAATCATGGGTGTCTCCTGCTGCTGCTGCAACAAGACCCCCTCTCCCTTGTTCTCCCAGTAGCAGTAGAGGCATGAAGGGGGAAGAGCAAACAAGTGGTATGAAGGCACGGTCTCTGATTGCTTGGAAAACACCCTGGAGCAGAAGAGACAACCATTTGTGGAGAGGCAGGGACCTTTAGTCTTGGCAACTGCTTCATGAGGGCAAGACCTGAGTTGCCGTTCTCATTAGGCCTCACACTGCTGTGCAAATCGAGCTCTTTCTAATAAAGCGTTAACTCCAATGTGTTTGGTGTGATTACTGCTGGCTCGCTCCTGTCACTGGGCAACTGTCCATTGGCCACATGCCAGTGACGGCCAGGGCCAGAAACAAAACTGGGTGGAGTATTGATCTTTGTGCAGTTGGCTAGTCTACACATACACACACACCCTACTCAACCCTTCATCCATCCAACCAGGAGGCATTATGAGAGCTTAAGGACACATTCCCACCAGGAAAAAACAGGGAGGGTTTTGAGGGGTGTGGCTTGGAGAGAGGGGTGTGGTCTGGGAGGGGATGTGGGCAGGATAACCCTCTCTCACTGCTGATTCCTAGCAGCTAATATTCAGAGGCATGCTTCCTTTGTTACTGGAAGTAGACTATACCCATCACGACTTGTAGCCATTGGTATTCTCCATACATTTGTCTAATCTCCTTTTAAGGCTGGTGACCATCACTATATCTTGTGGCGGTGAATTCCACAGATTAACAATGCACCATGTGACATAGTGCTTCCATCTGCCTGCCCAAAATGTTCCAACATTCGGTTTTTGCATTCCCTGTGAATTCTCCCTCCTCTGTTACACTAAAGCAGCAGTTTGCAAATGTACCCCCCAAGTTTTCATCAGCTGAGGATCTCTATATATTGTTTTCCTTTAAAAAAAGGAAAGAAACACATTGAACTGATTAAAAATAAATAGGTTGGCCAACAGCTTGTGAGCCTCTTATTGGCACTTGACAGGCCTCTGTGGAAAACTGGATGCTGGACTAGACAAGTGTTTGGCCTGAGCTAGCAGGACTTTTCTTGTGTTTCATACCTCAAGCCCTGACATTTTAATGCAGGAATAGAATTACCCACGTGTAATTAATATTGGTACATCATTAATATTCAAGGAAGGTGCCTCGATGCCTTTACAGGTCTGGAATATTAAGGATTCCACATGAATTTCTGTTGGTTATTACTCTGGAGCTTCTGCAGACCTTCAGGGGGATAACTTATTCTGCTTTATGTATACATAAATGTCCTTTAGGGCTCCTTTTTATTTCTTTTTGAAGCCATATATAAAATAATGAGGTCCCCAAAGAAAGTTGTGAGGGCCTCCTAAATAACTAGGGAGGACCACCACACACTGCCTTATGAGCCCTTGTGAAAATAGCAATTTGTTCATTAATCATGGAAGTAAAGCTTCATCATTAGATAATTCAGCCAGCCTCAGACCGTAGACAACAGAAATACCTTTGGCATTAAAAAGCAACAATGGCAGGGGGTGGAGGGGGGAGAATCCA
The DNA here is from genome assembly GCF_964188315.1 of Podarcis muralis. NCBI lineage: Eukaryota > Metazoa > Chordata > Lepidosauria > Squamata > Lacertidae > Podarcis > Podarcis muralis. The sequence goes on along the minus strand of NC_135664.1, from coordinate 66,645,146 downwards.
CAAGCCTAATTCTCATGCTCCCTCCCCCTTGCTTTTAAACCTTCATGTGCTCGTTACAGCTGATTTGCATGCTACACTGAAAACAGAGTACCCTGTCAAATTAAGGACTGGAAAACAGAACACAAATGGGCACTGCGCTCATATGAAAGCCAAAACCCTTCTCCAGCAAACAGTCTGCATGTACCAGTAGCTCTCTTCGGCATGGAGAGGCCTTGGTGGGAAGTACTTCATAGGCTGGATTTGCTTTTGGGTACAGAACCTTTTGGGTACAGGGACGTGGGTGGCGCTGTGGGTTAAACCACAGAGCCTAGGACTTGCCGATCAGAAGGTCAGCGGTTCGAATCCCCACAACGGGGTGAGCTCCCGTTGCTCGGTCCCTGCTCCTGCCAACCTAGCAGTTCGAAAGCACATCAAAGTGCAAGTAGATAAATAGGTACCGCTCCGGCGGGAAGGTAAATGGCATTTCCGTGCGCTGCTCTGGTTCGCCAGAAGTGGCTTAGTCATGCTGACCACATGACCCGGAAGCTGTACGCCAGTTCCCTCGGCCAATAAAGCGAGATGAGCACTGCAACCCCAGAGTCGGTCACGACTGGACCAAATGGTCAGGGGTCCCTTTACTTTACCTTTACAGAACTATCAAAGGAAGGTTGGAGAACTGGTGGCCCTTCACATGTTCCTGAACTACATGACAAAAATCCACCAACAGCATACAAAGCAATATGGCTAACCTGATCCAAAACACCGACCCACCCCACTCACACATGAAAACAAAGATCACCGCAGCCAATCACAAACAAACAACCACACCCTAGGCCAACCCCAACCTCTCTTGCCACCAAAGGAACACAAGTGAATAGCAGAGAACCTGCACAAGCGACGCTGACACAAAACCCCACATATATTAAGTATAATAGAAACATCGCCACCCGACCCCACCCCCACTCACCTTTCCCCCCTCCACCTCTCTCCCCCTTTTCTTCCTAATGTCTCAAGAAATGAAACTGATCTGTAAAAAATGTTATTTGGAGAAAACAAAACAAGACTCCCATCGTCCTCAAAAATTGGCCATTGTGGCTGGTGGAGTGCAACAACATCTGGAGGTAGCTTTGCCAGGTCAGGAGCATCCCAGATGCTGAGATTTCAGGTCCCAAACCTGAGACCAAGGTGCGGCTCCTGGTGATGTCATTAAACATGGCACATGGACCACAGTTGCTGAGTGCATGTCATTCAAATAAAATAATAATAATAATAATAGTACCTGTATTAAAGGAACAGAAGCATGACCCTATCTCAGACAGTCCTGAAGGCTGCTTTGACTTTACAGAGATGGTGTAGCTTTCCATGCAGGGCATTTTGATACCACTTTAACAATCATGGCTTCCCCTCAAAGAATCCTGGGAACTACAGTTTGTTAAGGGTGCTGAGAGTTGTTTGGAGACTCCTGTTCCCTTTGTTGTTGTTGCTTAGTCATTTAGTCGTGTCCGACTCTTCATGACCCCGTGGACCAGAGCACACCAGGCACTCCTGTCTTCCACTGCCTCCCGCAGTTTGGTCAAACTCATGCTGGTAGCTTCAAGAACACTGTCCAACCATCTCTTCCTCTGTCGTCCCCTTCTCCTTGTGCCCTCCATCTTTCCCAACATCAGGGTCTTTTCCAGGGAGTCTTCTCTTCTCATGAGGTGGCCAAAGTATTGGAGCCTCGGCTTCAGGATCTGTCCTTCCAGTGAGCACTCAGGGCTGATTTCCTTCAGAATGGAGAGATTTGATCTTCTTGCAGTCCATGGGACTCTCAAGAGTCTCCTCCAGCACCATAATTCAAAAGCATCAATTCTTTGGCGATCAGCCTTCTTTATGGTCCAGCTCTCACTTCCATACATCACTACTGGGAAAACCATAGCTTTAACTATGTGGACCTTTGTTGGCAAGATGATGTCTCTGCTTTTTAAGATGCTGTCTAGAGGTCCCCTGGGAAGGAGGAGTGATTGCTAGCCCATTCTGGAAATTGTGATAGAATTTAGGGCTGTACGACTTTAGACTCCAGGTGTGGGTACCATTTGAGATCTCTGCTCCCCAACAGAAAATATCAAGGGCAGTTGGGGATGCAGTAGAGGCCATGGGGACCTCCCTTGTCTCCAAGGGACCAGCTTTCATTGCTTTCTCCCATCTGAGCCCCCAGGGGTTGGCCTCTGTGAGAGCAGGATGCCGGACTAGTTTGGTCTTTGACCTGACCCTACAGGACTCATGTTCAGTTCTTGTGAGGACTTCGAAGGTTATTTTTTAGAGTCAAATGGAAAGCTTGAGGGACTCGATTCATTTTCTGAGTGAGCAAAAAATAATGACAAAGTTGCTTGCTTATTTCAACTCCTAAACATGTTCCTCTGTTCATCTGCGAAACGCTGCAGCAGCCTTGAGCCTTTTGTCTTCAGAAAGTAACCTTTGTGCTTACAGTACTTTTATGAATGAATCCCATGGATCTGATTGCTCTTTTGATAACATTTCAAAGTTCTAGTTTAAGCCTACATGTAAGCATCAATATTATGGAACTTTTCTAACAGTGTATTGTGTGTGAAATGCTGTGTGTGTGCCTTGTGTCTTTCTGTATACCTGTGTGTGAGAGAGAGAGCAATTGATTTCCCCCCCCCTCCTTTGTGTTGCGATAGCTGCCAATCCAGAAATTGTTTTCTCTTTGATCATTCAAAGTGTACTTTAGAAAATAGATTTTTAAGGTATCGATCTCTTTCCTTCTTTTTTAACAGGCTGGATTGTTTTTAATAAGATATGTTTGCCATGAGAGGGCCTGTCAGTCACCATGGGGAAAAGAGCATAAATCAAAATGCAATACCAAAAATATGTGTGTATTTGTATATATGCATGTACATATATGTGCGTGTGTGTGTTGTGCACAACACTATTGCATATATACCAGTATATGTGTGGGTCTGTTAATCAGCACTAAAGCTTCTTAGTCTTTAAGCTGATAGTTGTGCTATCCACTTAAAGCGTGAACAGCATTCTTGGTGGTGCAAAGGTTATTCACGACTCAGGGTGTGATTTGCAATCTCTGTCATGCCAATAAAACCCACAGCAATTAGGGATGGGCTAAGTATTTGATGCCAGTCTAGCTGACTGTATGAGCATCCCTGAATGAATTAGATGAAGCAGAACTGAGGTGGGTACAACCCATTTTGTGCAAGGCTCCACCTCCATTTTGCTTGCACCCTATGTTTCCTAAGCCCTCTGTCCTCTATCTGCTATTACTTCTTTCTTTTTCTTTTTTTAATTGATTTTTGATACAGGTTTTTCTTTTTAACAAACACTCATACAAACAAAGACAAACAAATTGAAAACACTATCAGTTAACAAAGACATCACAGAAGAAAACAAATTAGGAACACTTGGAAAACCATAACAATATCGCTACACTACAATTAACAAAAGTCTTTACATATTTCTTTGACTTCCAACTCACCTCCCTGTGTATCTTACACGTCATTTACCATTTCACACTTTCTACTATTTCCATTCCCGACTATGTTTCTCAACATTTACTCAATTTCAGTCAAATCCTATCAAAAGTTCCAAGTTTCCACATTCCTCTTTTATATATTCTTTAAATACTATCCATTCTTTATTTACTCTTTGATTTGTTTATTCTTCCCGTCTTTTTAGCTAATCCTAAAAACTCTGTCATCTTTACTTGCCAATCCAGTTTTATAGGAATTAATTTAATTTTGTAGGAATTAATTCTCCCTTCCAATTATTTGCTATAAGGATTCTAGCCGCCCCTGTTGCGTACATACATATTCTTCTACAATTTTTAGAAATTTCATTAGACATAATACCTAACAGGAAGAGTTCTAGCTTCTTCTTCTTTTTTTTTTTTTTTGAATGAGAGTTTAAAGATTTTCTTTAAATCTTTATATATCATCTCCCAAAAATCTCGTTTCTTCTCATAGTCCCACCACATGTGCCTTGTTGTACTTTTTAAAGCCATCTCACCTGGCAATAGATGGCCCCAGCAAAGCAAGCAGAGGCTCAGAAGACCTCCCCCAAGAAGGGGAAGTGAGATGTGCACTTGTAGGGAAATCATAATTTTATATTTTGTTTTGTTTCTGGCAGCCCCAGTCATTTTATTTTCCATTTGTGACCATGGAGGTGGCACGCTAAATAATTATGCATGGCATGGAGGAAGCGGGAGGAGTAAAGAATTTCTCCCTCTCTCTTAATGCTAGAATTCATGGAACAGATAGAATTCTGCGGTCCCTTAAATTTATTTTTTAATATCTTCTGCATATCCAAATTAATTTAACTTGCTCATTTAATGATCTACTGTAAATATACACTCCTATGAAACTGCAGGTTATTACAATAATCCTGCTAAATTTTTTCATCTGTTTACAATTGATATGCAAATATCCAATAAACCATTTCCATTTTTTAATAAAAAGTTTGTTATCTTGGTTTCTTATTCTTCCAGTAAGTTTCACCATTTCTGCATATTCCATAAGTTTGTGTATCCATTCTTCCTGTACTGGGACTTCTGCTTTGTTCCACATTGGGGAAAGTAGCATTCTTGCCGCTGTAGTAGCATACATGAATAAGTTTCTATATAATTTAGGTAGTTCTGTCCCTATAATTCCCAAAAGAAAAGCTTCTGGTTGTTGTTGTTTTTATTAATGAAAGTTGTTTTAAACATCCTTTTCAATTCGTTGTTTATCACACCACTTCTCCTCATCCAGCCAGTCTCTGGATGTGGGTGGCGCTGTGGTCTAAACCACTGAGCCTCTTGGGCTTGCCAATCAGAAGGTCGGTGGTCTGAATCCCCGCGACGGAGTGAGCTCCCATTGCTCTGTCCCAGCTCCTGCCAATCTAACAATTTGAAAGCACACCACTGCAAGTAGATAAATAGGTACCACTGTGGCGGGAAGGTAAACAGTGTTTCTGTGCACTCTGGTTTCTGTCACGGTGTCCTGTTGCGCCAGAAGCAGTTTAGTCATGCTGGCCACATGACCTGGAAAGCTGTCTGTGGACAAACACCGGCTCCCTCATCCTGAAAGCAACATGAGCGCCGCAACACCATAGTCGCCTTTGACTGGATTTAACCATCCGGGGTCCTTTACCTTTACCTTTTTTTCATCTCTGCATAGGATAAGGGGAACCTATGGACTGAAACCATAGAATGTCACTGCCAAAGTAGACAATAGTTATAGACTGGCATCCTATGCTCCTAATCTGTTCCCTCTTCTAAGGACGTCCTGCTTCCTTATTTGGCAACAGACTTTCCAAGTATCTCAGAACTAACGATACAGAACTCATTGGAACTGCTCTCACCAGATAGAGGTTTTGTCTTCTTTCTTCCTCTTCAAAAGCCTGCTTCTTAGCAAGAGACCAAAAGACGGGTTAGGTAGTTGTGCTCCGACTTCTTTCATAGCGGCCCTTTCCCCACCATTACCTGGAAACCATTAAAATATTGAAATGTCTATAAAAGCAATAAAATGATCACAGAGGTATGTGGTGATATTTAATTTTCCCACAAGTTAAATATCACTGATAATTAACAGTTAGAAGTTTATTTTGAAATGACATTTCACTGGAATATCAGACCTTTACAACATAATTAAAAGGTTTTTCATTGTAATGGTGTAAAATTCCTGGTACTGAAGCATTTTTATTTCAAATAAAAATAATAAAAAAGCCTACTTATACAGAGGTGGGGTTTTTTTTTGAAGGGGGTGGGAGTTTTCTCATCATTTCGTCTTGTCAATTCCCTGCTTTCACTTCCCTTGGTTTTGAACTATAACAAACACAATTTGGTACCCTGGCGCTAAACCGACTTTAATAGGCAGAAACGTTTAAGAGATGCAGCGACAAAATTAATAGTGCTGCAAACTTTGCTTGCTTTAATTTGGTATATTAATCAGCTAAGCTGATTCATCAGGGAGGGCAAGTTTCAATTGGAGGGATGGGGAGCCGAATGCATTCATTTACTTTCTGGGGCTATTTGGCTTCTGTACTCTATACGTTTCTGGGAAATGGAAAGCACAAACTAACTTAGGGCTGGGGCATTTGAAAAGCAATGTTGCTTTCTCTTAATTATCAGCTCCAGGCACTGGATCAAGTGACATGCTGTGAGGTGCAGGGTCAGAGATCTTTGGAATCAAATGCCCAAGGCTGCGGGACATCTTTTGGTTCTCACGCTTACTGACCACTAGAGGGGGACAGAAAACTACTATTCTGAGTCCAGGAAGCATATTATTTCAGGGGTGTTGTGGAACACACACACACACACACACACACACACACACACACACATCGGAAAGCATAAAAGTACAGGAGAAAAACAAATCTTGAAACTGCTGCATTAAAAACCACACAAAATTCCTCATCTGTTTTATTAGAGTCTGTTTGTGTGGCTGCGGTGTGCGTTGCCTAGGCAACTGCTTACAGGTCAGCCCTTGATTGGCTGTGTTGTCAGTTTGATTGCAGTGCTTCACGCGCCGCGTCTGCAGAGTTGAACGCCAAAGAGAGTTGACGCGAGCTTGGCTGAAAGCTTTTTAATTTATCAAATAAAAAAGGACGACCTTGATGCCAGGTTTGGAGAGGAGCATCAAGACAGGGAAGGGGGTGGAGTGTGAGGGGGGGCTGTTTCCTGGGCGAGAAACTGAGTGGGAGGAGGCAGGCACTGAGGGAAGATGTTCAGGCCGTGCTAAAGAACTTGGAGCCTCCGCCTTGCCCTGTAGAAACCCAAGCGTCGCTTGCAGCTTGAATGACGCAAACGGATGATCTCCATAAATGTATGTCAGGGTTCTTCGCTTCCGTCTCTTTCGTTTCATATGGGAATCGCTTCCTATGAAACCTCCAGAAGCGAAAAGAAATATATACACACAATTCCAAACCCAGAGTAGATATAGAATCTCCTGTTAAATTGGGTCCTCCCTTAAAGAGGGCACATATTGCAGTGAGACCTGGACAACCGACACCCTGTGTTGTGGGTGGGTACGATTGGTCAGCCACAACACCCGATTGGTAGGTCCCTCATAGATGGTTGCAATCTGGCCAATGGGACACAGTCCAAACGGTTTGAGGGACCTATTTATACCCATGCACATGACCCAGAGCTTCCTGTTTCAGTGCATGCGTTTGGAACTCCCACCCACCTCTCTCTACTTTTAGGGCTTTGTGCTTGACCTACAGATGCCGTCATGTGTCATCTGTCATTGGGACAGGGGCACGGTAGGAATTTTCCCCACTTGGCTGATTGGCTGTTGCCATTTGGGTTTCGCCTGCCGAGTAACAAATCGTCACAACTTCTAAGGTTGCGAATAGGCTCTGGTTCAGGTGATAGGGATGGGAGAATGGTCTCGCCATCCCTATGTGAAGGGTATTCCATTAAATGAATCAAGGGACTCGATGGTTTGGTCAGCCCCTGAGAGGGGGTTGTGCCCATGCCTGAGTCCAGGGGGACATTTGGGTGGCAGAGTTAGCCCGTTCCCGGCTTTCCGCTCATCCAGGTGTTCACCCTTGGCTGACCTATGCTAGAACCCTGGGTCAGTGCTACCTGCAAGGGTGCAGGGAGCTAGTCGAACCAGAGCCTATGCAACCAATCACTTTCTGTAATCAATAAAGTTGTGGTCTAAATTCTGCCAAAAAACAAAAACCAAAATTTGAGTCATGTGTGAATTTATTTAGGGGGGAGGTTTCTGGGTCTGAACACGCAAAAGTCTTGTTTTGAAAAAGGAAGGGGCAGCAAATTGATAATAGAGAGACCATGCTCTCAACATTGTGTAATGGAACTTCCAAAGACCCAAAGACCTACACTAATGACCCAATTCCAATATTGTTCAGAACATACCTCCAGATGAAATGGTACCTCCATCTTATCTATATGGGGTTTTATTCCAAACCAGGCCTATAACTCATCACATCAAAACAGTGTGATGCAGCAACAACAAAAAGCTAATTCTATTCTTGTTGTTGTTGTTGTTTAGTCGTTTAGTCATGTCCGACTCTTCGTGACCCCATGGACCAGAGCACGCCAGGCACCTCTGTCCTCCACTACCTCCCGCAGTTTGGTCAAACTCCTGCTGGTAACCTCGAAAACACTATCCAACCATCTCGTCCTCTGTCGCCCCCTTCTCCTTGTGCCCTCCATCTTTCCCAGCATCAGTGTCTTCTCCAGGGAGTCTTCTCTTCTCATGAGGTGGCCAAAGTACTGGAGCCTCAGCTTCATGATCTGTCCTTCCAGTGAGCACTCAGGGCTGATTTCCTTAAGAATGGATGTGTTTGAACTTCTTGCAGTCCATGGGACTCTCAAGAGTCTTCTCCAGCACCATAATTCAAAAGCATCAATTCTTCGGCGATCAGCCTTCTTTATGGTCCAGCTCTCACTTCCATACATCACTACTGGGAAAACCATGGCTTTAACTATACGGACCTTTGTTGGCAAAGTGACGTCCCTACTTCTCAAGATGCTGTCTAGGCCAATTCTATTCTAGGCTGCATCAAAAGAGGTGTAGTGTTCAGATCAAGGGAAGTATTATTATTATTGAATTTATATATTGCCCTATACCCAGAGGTCTCAGGGCGGATCACAAAAGTAATAGTACCACTCTGTTCTGCCTTGGTCAGACCACACCTGGAATACTGTGTCCAGTTGTTCTGGATGCCACTATTTAAGAAGGATATCGACAAGTTGAACATGTGCAGAGGAGGGTGACCGAGATAATCAAGAGTCTGGAAACCAAGCCTTATGAGGAATGGTTGAAGGAGCTGGGTATGTTTAGCATGGAAAACAGGAGACTGAGAGGAGATATGATAGCCATCTTCAAATATCTCAAGCTTGTTTTCTCCTGCTCTGGAGGGTAGGACTCAAACCAATGCCTTCAAGTTACAAGAAAGAAGATTCCGCCTAAACATCAGGAAGAACTTTCTGACAGTAAGAGCTGTTCAGCAGTGGAATGGTCTCCCTTGGGAGCTCTCCTTCCTTAGAGAGGTTGGTTGGCCATCTGCCATGGATGCTTTAGCTGAGATTCCTGCATTGTAGGGGGTTGGACTAGATGACCTTTGAGCTCCCTTCCAACTCTACAATTCTATGATTTCTCTCTCCTTTCTTTAAATGTTTTCCTGCAGGAGTATCATAACCCATGTGATTTATTTAGAAAAGTGGAAGCAGCAGCAACCAGGGGAAATTGGATTTTCAAAAGGCAACTAATGATACAATTGAAACTTTTTTGGGGGGAAATTCTATGCTGTGGAATTTGCCACTTTGGGCTCACAATCAGAAAGTGGTGAATACTTGGTATCCCCTTAATTTAGTTTTTCTTGATTTCCTCTTCCACCAACAATATTTTTTTGTGTGTTTCAGGGATAAGTATTAGGAATCCATTGCATGGTACATGGTACATAGAGGGAGCTGTTGCAAAAGGTTTAAGGAAGCCATGTGCAATAATATAGCCCCCCCCCCTTCCCCGGTGTCACAGAGCACTTCAGAAGATTCAGTTATTACTTTAAATGTGAAGAATCATATCCTCCTCGATGCATTGGGTAGGCCCCATATGAAAATTTGATGAACTTGACTGCAATCCTGCAGGAGATGATATTGTTTGCAATATGAGGTCCTCCTCTGTCTGAATACCATCTCGTGACATTAATATAAGAAGTCCAAACAAACACATTCTTTGGTTATCATCAACAAACATGACGTTATAAAGCTAAGACTCTGGTCTCCATGAGAAACTATGCCTGCACACTTACTTAAGAGTAAACCTTCTTGAACGGAACAAACTACACTTAACAAACTATGGGTGCCAAGATTCTTCAAGGTTTAAAGTTGTATGATACTGCTTTAAAATTTGTAGTGCAGGTGGAGTCTAAGTCAAAACTTCAGGATAAACCAGGAATTGAGAAAAGGTGGAGGTCGTGTCCAATGGAAACAGCAGGACCAAGGAGAATGAAGCAGGTGGATCAAGACTAAGAATAAGGAAAATGCCAGCTCCCTGGGGTACTGTGTTTCTTGAATAAGTTTCAGCTGGAACAGGAAGCTCTATTAGGTTCCTTCCTAGATCCAGTGGCCATTATGGATGGATGGAGTCAGCCCAGGGATTAAGAACTTGAAGGTCAGAGGTACACTCCACAGGAAGCTGCATAGAGATCCAGCAATGCCTGGCCCCAAGCTAGAAAGGGGACAGGACTATATCTAATAGGCTTACGTTACAGGATGGTAGATTTTGGCCAAACATTAGGAGAATTGTATTGACTGAAAAAAGGAGCAGTAGACTATTCCCTCCATGGAAGTCTTCAAGTGGGGAATCAATAGCCATTTGTTAGGGAGGCTGTAGCTCTGGGTTTCTGGAATGGAGTTAGATAGCCTACAAGATCTCCCTCCAACTATATGCTTTATTATTCAGTCCTGCACTGGAATTGCCATCTCTCATTAACCTCAGGGCCATCAGCCATGACAGCTAAATAAAAGAGATGGTGAGGAAATTTATATGGTCCATTTGTTAGCAGTGGACCGACCTGATCTAGCACTCCTGAACTTCCTTGTGTAATGGAACCCAACACCTAAACAAATTCTGAACTTCTTCAATTGTTGCAAATGTGTTTTCAAGGCACACAAAATGCGCATTTTACTGGTGAATGCATGCCAAAGTGTGCACTTTATGTAAAAAGAGAACATGAGAGCATAAGAAGAGTCCTGCTGGATCAGGCCAAAGGCCCATCTAGACCAGCATTCTGTTTTCACAGGGGTCAACCGGATGTCAGCGGGAAGCCTAGAAGCAGGACCTGGGTGCAACAGTGTCATCTCGATTTGCAGCTCCCAACAAGTGGTATTCAGAGGTTTGCAGCCTTCAACAGTAGAAGTAGAACATAGCCTTCATGGGCAGTAGACACTGAAATCCTCAACGAAAGAGCACACAAATGATTACAATTGGACGGAATGGGGCTTAGTGGCAGAATGGGGCAGAAGCTAAGACTGGTCGCCCATGAGACTGAAGGGGAACAGGATTAGTTGCTCAGCCCATGCCTACCAAACGAAACCTGCATGTTTGGGGAAAGTATATCTCTGAACACCAGGTGCGGAGAACAAATAGTTGGAGGGGTCTGTAGCCTTTGGGCCCTGGCTATGAGATTCTAGATGCATCTGTTGGAATCAGACTTGTGGACTAGATGCCTCCTTTGGACCCCAAATCCTGCAAGGCAATTCTTTTCATTTATTTGTTAGAACAATGTTTATTCTATAAATTTCCTTGGAGACCCCCCCCCAAAAAAAAAAAAATGCACAAAGAAAAATTGTTCAACACAACTTATAACAGCATGCATCTATAAAAACAGATGGACCGCAAAAGTGATCCACAAGTTCTGGTATTTGGCTTTCTGGAGAATTTGTGAATGGAATAAAACTCTACTGCTCTCCAGCAAAAGTGTCTTTGTCCTTTGTTCATCTTGGCAGTCTTAATTTGTGGGTCTAGTAGCAAAGGTTTCACATTAGATGGGGGGATGTGTGTTGAGATTCCTGCATTGCAGGGAGTTGGACGAGATGAGCCCGGGTCCCTTCCAACTCTTCGATTCTTCTACAATGATTCTGATACCACACATTCAAGCTCATACAATACATACTGCCGCTAAGAGAAACCCATTTAATGGTTTGTCCATCAGGTCCTGATTCCCATGTAAAAATACAGATTCAGTAACACAAGTCCTGGAGATGATGTGATATGCTGTTTATGTTGTTTAGTTGTTTAGTTGTGTCCGACTCTTCGTGACCCCATGGACCAGAGCACACCAGGCACTCCTGTCTTCCACTGCCTCCCGCAGTTTGGTCAGACTCATGCTGGTAGCTTCGAGAACACTATCCAACCATCTTGTCCTCTGTCGTCCCCTTCTCCTTGTGTCCTCCATCTTTCCCAACATCAGGGTCTTTCCCAGGGAATCTTCTCTTCTCATGAGGTGGCCAAAGTATTGGAGCCTCAGCTTCACGATCTGTCCTTCCAGTGAGCACTCAGGGCTGATTTCCTTCAGAATGGAGAGGTTTGATCTTCTTGCAGTCCATGGGACTCTCAAGAGTCTCCTCCAGCACCATAATTCAAAAGCATCAATTCTTTGGCGATCAGCCTTCTTTATGGTTCAGCTCTCACTTCCATACATCACTACTGGGAAAACCATAGCTTTAACTATACGGACCTTTGTTGGCAAGGTGATGTCTCTGCTTTTTAAGATGCTGTCTTAAAAGTGATATGCTACATTTCATTAAACCAGTGGTTTCCAAAAATATCAGGCATCTCCACCACAGGTACCCCACACACTTTGCCAGCACATAGGTGGAGTATATTTATGCACATATGAAAGCAGAACTGGGGTTAAGTACCGTTTCTGCATTATCTTCAACGTTCTATCCTTGATGCTGGCTGAGATCGTTTCAGGGGGGAAAACTTGCCGCAGAGTTTACTCCGAGATTCATCTTCTATTTCTGTTTCCAATTGTGGACTAGACGGTTCCTTTGGACCAAAATCCCCATGAGGAAATTCTTAATGCCTTATATTCTCTGTGTTTTTGCAGGCGCTGCATTTTAAGCAGACCGAGCAGAAATCAATTCATAGGTATTGAAGGAACGCTTTGTGTGGGACTCCTGAATGGGAAGCGTTTCTTTGCTTCATGTTTTGAGAGAAAACTAAAAACCTCATCTCAGTACTTTCTGCTCAGTTCACGACACTAATAGCGGCAGTAATTGTGATGTTGAGGGGAAAGGAGCTTTCTATTGTCAAAAATATGGGCCAAATTGTTCCTAAGTAGCTGCAGAGATCTTATTGTTCGATGATTATTTCCCCCCTCTTCCTCTGCCACACTTACACCGCAGAACTTGTGTACTTGCGGTGAATTTACTTCTTACTGAACAATCCTCGCCATGGCAACACACTCCACAATTTCATAAACATTCTGCAGTCTGAAGAATGTGGTGCATGAGGAGCACATACAGAAGTACAAAGGTCCCTAAATAGCCAAGGATGGCTCCCTAAACCCGCTCCGCATAGAGGGAGCCGTTTTACGAAAACCTCCGTTCAAGGGGAGAGGATTTACAAGCTGGGGCGTCGAAAACAATGGAGGAAGCCAAGTGTTATGGGATGGAATAAATCAATTTGTTAAACCATTGAGATAAATGTTAATGAGGCAGTGGAATTTTCAAGCAATGGTAGTTTGAGCTGTGTTATATATACACAGGCCTAAATCCAATACAGAATTAAGCCTGCTTAAGCCCTTCAGCTTAAGGAAAGTATGCCTAACGCTGTGTTTCTATCTATCTATCTATCTATCTATCTATCTATCTATCTAAGACCCTCCAAGTGTCCCTATTTTCCAGGGACAGTCCCGGATTTACAGAAGCCATCCCAGATTCTGATTTGATCCCGGAATGTCCCGCATTTCCTTCAGACGTCCCTATTTTCATCAGAGAAATGTTGGAGGGTATGGAGTTATGCACCCCCAAGTGAAGACGATAAGTAACTTTACACCCTTTAGAAGACATCTGAAGGCAGCCCTGTATAATGAAGTTTTTCAATGTTTAATGTTTAATTATGTTTTTGCATATGTCAGAAGCCACCCAGAGTAGCTGGGACAACCTAGTCAGACGGGTAGGATGTTGTTGTTGTTGCTGCTGCTGCCCCCTCACCTTGTTTCCTCTTCATTTCAACAGTAGAAATTTTGGGAAATTATTTTGCTACTAAACAATTTAGGGGTCTGAAATCCTCATTGATCTACTGCTTGATCCTGATCTACTGCTTGATCCTGATCTCCCCACTGCGCACCCCTGATATAATCCATATATACTTAAAGGCCCACAAAAATGGTGTGTTGATTTGCTACAGTCAAACCTCAGTTTCCGAACGGCTTCGTTTTCGAATGTTTTGGCTCCCGAATGCCGAAAACCCAGAAGTAAATGCTCCAGTTTTTTAATCTTTTTCAGAACCCGAACATCTGACGCAGCTTGAGTGCAAGAAGCTCTTGCAACCAATCAGAAGCTGTGCCTCAGTTGTCGAACGTTTTGGGAGCTGAACAGGCTTGCGGAACGGATTATGTTTGACAACCGAGGTTTGACTGTACATTTATATATCACTCTTTTGCCAAAGCAGGCTTGGCAGGTGGGTTTTGTAGAACAATGACTTACACTATGATAGACGGAACATAATCAGAAACATAATCCCTGCTTATTTAACTTATATGCAGAATTCATCAAGCGAAAGGCTGGGCTGGATGAATCCCATGCCGGAATTAAGATTGCCAGAAGAAATATCAACAACCTCAGATATGCAGATGACACAACCTTGATAGCAGAAAGTGAAGAGGAAATAAAGAACCTTTTATTGAGGGTGAAAGAGGAGAGCGCAAAATATGGTCTGAAGCTCAACATCAAAAAAACGAAGATCATGGCCACTGGTCCCATCACCTCCCAGCAAATAGAAGGGGAAGAAATGGAGGCAGTGAGAGATTTTACTTTCTTGGGCTCCATGATCACTGCAGATGGTGACAGCAGCCACGGAATTAAAAGACGCCTGCTTCTTGGGAGAAAAGCAATGACAAACCTAGACAGCATCTTAAAAAGTAGAGACATCACCTTGCCAACAAAGGTCTGTATAGTAAAAGCTATGGTTTTCCCAGTAGTGCTGTATGGAAGTGAAAGCTGGACCATAAAGAAGGCTGATCACCGAAGAATTGATGCTTTTGAATTATGGTGCTGGAGGAGACTCTTGAGAGTCCCATGGACTGCAAGAAGATCAAACCTATCTATTCTGAAGGAAATCAGCCCTGAGTGCTCACTGGAAGGACAGATCCTGAAGCTGAGGTTCCAATACTTTGGCCACCTCATGAGAAGACAAGACTCCCTGGAAAAGACCCTGATGTTGGGAAAGATGGAGGGCACAAGGAGAAGGGGATGACAGAGGACTAGATGGCTGGACAGTGTTCTCGAAGCTACCAGCATGAGTTTGACCAAACTGCGGGAGGCAGTGGAAGACAGGAGTGCCTGGCGTGCTCTGGTCCATGGGGTCACGAAGAGTCGGACACGACTAAACGACTAAACAACAACAAAAATCCGAAACCTAGAAGGGACAATCAGTTCTTGGTAGGCTAGTCAATGTGGCCCTTGTCTGACTCACCTCTCCTTCTCACCCTGCCACATGGGAGAATAATTCTATTTATGTAAATGAGAAGCTCCCCCGTTAGCTCAGGATTGTCTGCACTGACCAGCGGCAACTCTCCCAAGAGCAAACGCCGGTAGAGCAGCAAATGTTAATTTCCTTTATTTACCTTTTATTTATTTAATGCATTTATATCCTGCCTTTAGCCCAAGCTGAGATTCAAGGCAACTTGCAAGGTTTTTAAAAAATCACTATAAAAGGCAAGTGAACGAAAGGGAATTAGTTAAAAGCAACAGTTAAAATACAGATTGCCCTGCATTTTACCTTTGTACAGTAGGCTAATTTCTACCTGCCCTTCTCTGTATCCCCAGAAAAGCAAGCAAGATACATGATCAGGGTTCAAGGATGTATTTCAGCCTGGCAAGAATAGCCGGGGTTCCAAACTGACCCAGCAGAATGTGTGGCCTGCAGAGAGCTCCCAGGGCTGAGGTTTCTCATCAGATATCCACCTATAATGCACATCTTTCAGAAGACTCAATGTATTGATCTGTCTTATTCACTCCTTACAGTCTTAGCTGTACACCGAACCAAAATCCAAGCTATGTTTGAAACCTTCCCATCAGTCCAAAAATCCCACCTGAACGTTTTGTCATTTAAAATGTCGGTGACAACCCTAGGATAAATTGTTCTTTCTCTTAGGCTTTTACATCTCGGTTTTTCAAGGCATACTGAACCAGACAAACTGGTTCAGTTTGCATTGTGTCCACACACACACACACACACAGAGAGAGAGAGGGAGAGGGAGGGAGAGGGAGAGAGGGAAGGGAGAGAGAGAAAGCTTTCAATTAAAGTCCATTTCATGTATTTTTCTTCATGAGCTCTTTTCTCGAACTATGGAAGTTCGCCACCAACGCTTCCCAGAAACAGGAAGCTAATGATTTTCTTCGGAGTATAATATGTAGATAATTAAGTTAATGTTTTTTAGCAATTGGAGTGTTTTAACTGCCCTCAGACAATATATATCTCCCCCCACCCCCCACCCCTCGCTCAATTCATGTAGTTAATTTAACCGTGCGTCTTCGCAACGGCAGAAAGAAAGAAATACAGTGGCTGGCATAATTGCAGCGCCATGTTCATCATTAGATTTCAGAAACCATTCCTCTAAATCTTCGGCTTGGTAATTTCCTTCATAGCTTGGCAATTTAGGCACTTTTCTCAAGCTCCCCATGGTATTAAATGTCTGGTTTAAGTATGAAGGATTTGCTGTTGGCTTCTCCTGCTTGTTAAAATCTAAGTTGCACTGTGTAAACCTCTGCGTGAAAGCAGTGGCATTTAGGGAGGGCAGGAAAGGGGCTTGACTCCCTGCTCCAAATTGCAAATGACTTGTCGCATTATTCCATATATATATATATATATATATATATATATATATGTGTGTGTATATATATGAATGACTCATAGAGTTGGAAGGGACCTAAGGGTCATCTAGTCCAACCCCCCGCAACACAGAAACCTCAGCTAAAGCATCCAAACCTCAGCTAAAGGTGGCCACCCAACCTCAGCTTAAAAACCTTCAAGGAAGTCTACCACCTCCCGAGGGAGACCATTCCACTGTTGAACAGCTTTTACTGCCAGAAGCTCTTCCTAATGTTTAGTCGGAAATGTCCTTTCTGGTAACTTGAAGCCACTGATTCATGTCCTACCCTCCAGAGCAGGAGAAAACAACCTTGCTCCATCTTCCATATGACAGCCCTTTAGCTATTTAAAGATGGCTATCATAGCTCCTCTTTTCCAGGCTAAACATACCCAGCTACTTCAACCATTCCTCATAAGGCTTGCTTTCCACACTCTTGATCATCTTAGTTGCCCTCCTTGATGGTCTTAGTTGCCTAGCTCCTTCAAGATCTGCAGAACCACCCTCTAGAGCAGCCTTCCTGAACCTCGCACCCTCAGGTGTTGTTGGACTCCAACTCCCATAATTCCTAGCCAGCATGGCTAGTGGTTAGGGAAGATGGGAGTTGTAGTTCAAAGAATGTCGGGGGACCCAAGGCTGAGAAGGGCTGCTCTAAAGGGTGGCATCACAGCTGCTGAACTTGATGGACTAGGACAAGTTTCATAGCAAGTTTGAGGCCATATGGGCACAACAGCTAGGCTGTCTTCACCAATCCAGCTTCTCTTGCATCTCTGTAGCTCCAACCTCGCTGCTGTTTTGTCCCCTGCCCAGGTAAACGACAGCAGCTGTGTCCCACGGATAGGGGTGGAAGAGAAATTTGAAATCGTTTGCCTCTAAAGCAGCGGTTCTCAACCTGTGGGTCCCCAGATGTTGTTGGACTACAACTCCCATCATCCCTGAGCTCTGGCCTTGCTAGCTAGGGGTGATGGGAGTTGTAGTTCAACAACATCTGGTGACCCACAGGTTGGGAAAGGTTGCTCTAAAGGCAAACCCACCTAATTCACACTTTTTGAAACAATGCACCACTCAAAACACAGCTGCCTTTCAGAATCTGTCCATCTCTGAATTTTGCAGTGCAATTTTCTAGTCAAGTAATGTACTCAAAGAACTGGACACGCTGTGGTCAAGTGTTCTAAAAATGAGCATCTTAGTGAAGTTAACATGTCAATATTTGCTCTACATGGGGAAATTACTTGCAAAATAAAAAAATAAAAAATGTGCCTGTTAAGTCAAAACTGCTCTGAAATATATGACTATTTGCGTATGAAGACAACCCCCCCCCCCAAACCTCCTCCAAAATAAATCACACAGGACACAGAATATTTGTTTAAGATTTTTCGGCATTAATTTGGCCACAACTTTATTGATTACAGCATGTGAGTGGTTGCTTAGGCATTGGTTCAGACTACCTGAACCTGTAGCGGCAGGAACAGGCCTGACAACTGGAACCTCTAGAGGTCAGTAAGGGAAAACATACTGGGGGAGCACAGAGGCGGATTTCCACCTCTTACTTCACCCCAGATGCTCCCAGGAACTCTGGCATGACCCTACCCCTGAGAGGGGATCGGACAGACCAAATTGAGCCCCTGGATTCCTTTAACAGAATTCCCTAGCAGCAGCAGCAGCAAAAATGAGGGGCAGGCACAGCCAATCGATAATTCCCTCCACCAAAGAATGAACCAATGCCTAACTGCCAACCTTACAAAGTTGTGACGATTTGCTACACGGTAGGCAAAAACCAAATGGCAACAGCCAATCAGCCAAATGGACAAAATTCCTACCGGGCCCCTGCTCCAAAAACAGATGACCCCTAGACAGGCATAGCAAGGTCAAAAACAGAACCTTGAATTATAGGGAGGGAGGGCAGGAGATCTGCTGCATGATGGGAAAGAGAAAGTACTTCGCCTCGTGCCTTAAAAAGCCCCTTTGTGTGGCAAGTTCCCGCCTCCCCCCATCGGAAATAAAGACACATGACACCAGTATTTAGGTTAATGGGCGAAAAATGGCCACAACTTTATTGGTTACAGGTAATGAGCGGTATTGGCTTAGGCATTGGTCCTACCGACTATCCAGCTTCAGCCTGCTTGCTTGAAGACTGGGAAGGGTTAACCACCAGTAGGGGGAGTCCTGCTGATGCACATCAACTAGGAACTCTCCCGGGGTCACCGCTCGGGGGCGTGCCTTAGGCCCTCACCTCCCCAGGCTTCGGACAGGGCCACGCCCCCCGGAATCCTTTACTGGAGTACCCTTCAATATGCGGGGCAGGTGATGGTGCTTCCTCCCCCCTCTCATCTACATAACAATACCCTTACTGATGCCTAACTGCCAATGCCGAGGAAGTTGTGACGATTTGCTACGAGGTAGGCAAAAAACCAAGTGGCTGGAACCAATTTGCCAAGTGAAAAAAATTCCTACCAGGCCCCTCAACGGCGACCAACTGAGGTCCATGGCAAGGTCAGAAAGCCAGACGTAAAGGGCGGGGTGTGTGTGTGTAGCAAACCGGAGCAGCTGGAGCGGCTGAAAGAGGGAGATCCCCGGCCGCACCAGCCCTAAATAGAACGGGCTACGCCCCCAGGCCAGCCGATTGGCTGGCCAGGGGATGACGCGGCCAGGGATTCCCTCAATCACGCAGGGGCTTGGAGTCGGCCCCTGCGCACGTGGGGGGGGGGGCGTGAAGCCCGCAACCCCACCTCCTCTCCAGCTCCGAAGTGGCTTTGCCAATCAAACCCCAACCGACAGAAAATTATCCCCAGCAACAAAGGGGCAACCAATGAGGTGCGGAGGGCATCCAAATGGGCCCGCCCCATCAACCAGAAGGCAGTTTGGTGATCTCACTGCAACACGTGGCTCTCCATGATTTGGAGAAATTCTCACCCAAAAATGCTGATGAATTTTCAAGGATTTTGCTTAAAGAATTTGCACCTTGCTGGAGACGTGTGAGGAACTGAAATTAAGATCAGGGGGGAAAAACAGAAGCTGAGAGAAATAGTATGGGTAGCTCAGTGGCAGGACATGCCAAGGTCCCAGGTTCAGTCCCTGGCAATTCCAGGTAGGGCTGGAATAGACCCATGTCTGAAACTTTTCCAGCCAGTGTAGACAATTCTGAGCTAGATAGACCATCAACTTGGCCTGATGTAAGAGATCTTCTGATGTCCCTATGTTCTGAACCAAAAATAGTCTGATTCACCTATTCCTATGCACCACACACACTGCAAGACTGATCAGCAGTCCCTGAATTCAGAAACCAGAGTATTAGGGGGTAGACATTTTAGATAGCTGCACATCTCCGGCTTGTCTCGGTTCTAAACTAACAATCCCCATCAGGACTCTTTATGGCACTTTAAACAGGGCCTGGCGCCTCTCTGGCATCAATACTGTTTTGCGAATGCTTGGTTCTATTTGTTGCTTTATGGGATAATGCAGCTAGTTTGACATTCCCCCATGCTCGTGGGACTTGAGAACTGACAGGAAATAAAACACTCAGTTGTCTTTTGGTCTGGGATGGAATTTTCCCCTTTGGTGAATAAAACATTTTTATCGTTTTTATCTATTTATTTCGGTTTTACTCTTCCGGCGCCTTCTCAAAGGCAGGTGAGGAGGAGTGCCAGGGACCGTGCCAGCTATAAAATGTATCCCCTTGGTGCGCGAGGAAGCGCTCTAACTTTCTGTTATGTGCGTCTGAGATGTAGGGTGCCTGCACGTCAAACATCCTCCGAAAGACGTGGAGCCTTTTCGCGTCAGGAAAAAGGGCTCCAGCAAATCTAATGTAACATAATATTTTGCCTCAGATATTTTTGTTTTGTTTTGAGCCACATCCCTAAGAGGAAATGGACGAGAGGCTGCTGGTTATCAGACCGTGTTTGCGCCACAGGAGATGGGTGCCAGGGGGAGTTAGGACCTTGGCTCAAATTCTGAGCATGAGGTGGCAGTTGTAGAGTCTACTACAGTGGTACCTCTGGTTGTGAACGGGATCCGTTCCGGAGCCCCGTTCGCAACCTGAGCAGAATGCAACATGCGTCTGCACGTCTGCATGTGCACGGATCATGATTCACCGCTTCTGTGCATGCGTGTGACGTCAATTTGAGTGTCTGCGCATGAGCGAGTGGCAAAACCCGGAAGTAACCCGTTTCGTTACTTCTGGATTGCCGCAGTACGTATCCTGAAAGAAAGTAAATCTGAATGAACATAACAAGAAGTATGACTGTATATAATTCGGAAAGAGACTACTATATATACCTCTTGAGTCGTCATTGCCAAACTTGACACGAGACTAGGGGCCATGCTCTTTGTTGATGTTTGGGTGCCAGCGGCCATTTTGAATCAAGATGGAGAACCGGGAAAGTGACTTTGGCATGACTTTGGCCATTTTAGGAATAGGGTTAGTCACCTCTTGAGATATTTTCTACCAAACCTAGAGCAAGGGTTCCTGAGGTGAGGGTGTTGTGCCTGCTTTGATGTTTGGGTGCCAGGCGCCATTTTGAATCAAGATGACAGACTGAGTGAAGAGAGACTTTGGAATGACTGCATCCATTTTTGACATATATTTGGCCGCCTCTCAAGTTATGGTCACCAAACTTGGCCCATGGGTCACCAAGGTGGGGGCAGTGGACATCGTCCCCTTTTGGATGCCGGACACCATTTTGAATCAAGATGGTGGACCAAACAAAATCTTTTCAGGGTGACTTCACCTGTTTTTATGGCATAGATTCGGTCTCCTCTTGAGATTTCATCACCAAACTCAGCACAAGAGTTCCTGACATATTTTCATATGTTATGTTCTCTAATATATTTGCCTATATCTGCACTTCTATGCACACTTTATCTCAGTATGTGCATTTCTGTACGCATTGCAAAATTTGTGGAAGAGAGGATTTTGAAACATCACAGCATTTGAGTTCACATATTATTTCATGAAAGGCAAACTAAAAATGAAATGAATTGAAATTCTCTCTTATCTTCACCTATGATCACACCAAGATTATGACTGCATACGATCACACCAATATTGTTGCAATATGTTTTCTTTTTGCTCTTTATTGCATGAACTTGAGAAGAACTGAAGGTACTTGGAACTGCAGCAAGTGATGTATATTTTCCAATTCTTGAATTGATGTTTGAAAACCAGGATTCAAGACGAGTCGAGTTACACAGGGGAACAAAAAAAGAAAGAAATGGGACAAAACGAATAGCCTTTCCTCTTTCGTAAGGGGGCAAATGGACATTTCACACACAAAAAACCCCAGTTCCTCATTTCAGCAGATAGAACAAAAGGAAACAAAAAAACAGCTGTAGATCAGGCCACACACACACCAGACGCACAAGGATTTATTATGCCAACACATTTGGAGAACCCAATCTCTTTATCAAGGGAGTTCCTTCAGTGTGTTTTTTGGACATCTTCACTCACTGGCCACCTGGTAGACTCATGTCAGCAGCAATCCATCTTAATTTTAGCTGAGGTCCCTTGGATTCATTAACTGGCTAGCAAGCCTGATCTCTATGTCCTCATGTGGCCTAAGTTGCTCCAATGCTGGACACAGCAGTCTAGAGGAACATTCTGAAGCGCAGGAGCGCCTCACGAATGCCTGTATACCCACACTTCCAAGGAAATGTCCAAAACTGCAAACAGCTGTTTGGCCAGCTTTGCCCCCCACCACAAGTGTTTTTGTCAGGCTCAAATATGTCATTGAAGCCAGATTGTTGACCAAGACCACGTGCTCCAGACATATAACGCCAATTCTAGCATGACTGCACTGGCTAACAATGACTTTCTGGGCTCAGTTCAAAATTATTTAAATTTACCAATACAGGGCAGTCTCTAGGTAAGTTGCAGCCAACCTTTAGTTCCCACTGGAAACACATCTACATAGCATAGTTGGTTAAAGTGTGTTGCTGATAAATGCCAAGGTTGCAGGTTCGATCCCCGTAAGAGACAGCTGCATATTCCTGCATTACAGGGGTGATTCTATGAAGTCAGAGTCCTGCAAAGAAAGTGTTGTAATTTAAACTGCTAGCCTGAAACAGGAACCCCAGAAAAGAAAAGGAGGGAAGTATCTAGCCTCTGCTTGAGTATTTCTCCCTCATTCAACTTCCTCTATGCTCAGCCATGAAACAAACCTAAGGTGAACTCATCTGTTAACCCAGCAAGGTGAACTCATCTGTTTACCCAGCATTCTGGCAGATATTGTCACTGTTCCTGCTTGGGGTGGGAAGAGCCTGAAACTGCACTCACTCATGTTCCTGCTCCACTCTGACATGGGCTTGTTGTACTCACTAGTACCCAGAGTGCGCCCCTCCATTGTCAGCAGACAGGGATCTAGAGTCTCAAATTTTGTGCAAAAAGCCTCTTTCTTCACCTCTCCCCCAAATCTACAGCAAACCTGCCATGTTACCTCGTTACTTTCCTTGCAGGCACTCCAACCTCCTGGTCCGCAGCTCTCCTTTCTCTCATGGGGAGTTTAGATTAGAAATTCCCCCATTTAGTCCCGCCGCCTCTCAGCTCAGTTGTGCCGTTTCATCCGTGGGATCAATCTGCTTTTCTGTTGCGCCCGCTTCTCTCTCCCTGACCCTGTGACCTTTGAGCAAATGAATCTATTTTTTGCTTCTGAAGATCGGATGGCAGATAACACAGTTATTAAGGATTGCTTTCTCTTGCTCTAATAATGACAATTCAGCCTTCGATATATTGTCCAGGGGCCCCCCCGAGTTATTCTCTGCACTACGAATTCTAACATGTTGATGCAGAGTGGGGAGGCTCAGAAATATCAGGAGAAGGTTGGGCCGACTTCAAAGTATTGCAAGTGCATCGCCGTAAGAAAATAAGAACTCCGCTGACAAGCTCCAGAGTGAGAGTCTTTTGCTCTGGTGCTCTGGTGCAAGGTGTCACACCAGACCCAAAAATGGGGTATTTCAGGATCCAAACAGAAGCCAGAACCTAAACATTAGGAAGAACTTCCTGACAGTAAGAGCTGTTCGACAGTGGAATTTGCTGCCAAGGAGTGTGGTGGAGTCTCCTTCTTTGGAGGTCTTTAAGCAGAGGCTTGACAACCATATGTCAGGAGTGCTCTGATGGTGTTTCCTGCTTGGCAGGGGGTTGGACTTGATGGCCCTTGTGGTCTATTCCAACTCTATGATTCTATGATTCTGTGAGTCTGGGATGTCCTGCTGAACACAGAGCAATTGAGGGGTATGCTTTAACCAGTCGTGGCTCCCTCAAAGAATCCTGGGAGATAGAGTTTGTCAAGGGTGCTGAGAGTTGTTAGGACACACGCACCCTTAGTCTCCCCACAGAGCTCCAATTCCTGGAGTGATTTCACAATCAACTCTGATTCACAGGGAACTCTGGGAATTGCAGCCCTGGGAGGGGAAGAAGGGTGTTCTAACAGCTCCTAACTAGAGGGCAAGTGGCCCAATCTGGCAGGGCTCATCTTATCTCCCTTCCTTCCTTCCTTTTTACAAGTAAGCAGAACAACAACAACAACGTAAATAAAGAGACCAGCATGGAATCAGTAAGCACACAGAAAAAGGCAAATGCAGTGCAATTCCTCCAATAATTGAAATACTTTATTGTCACTTGTACAACTTGTATGCAGTGAGATTACACAAGCAGTCCCCACTCAGCTCTCTTAGTCTTAATTCCCCTCGTTTACTGACGCACACCCACCAAACCCAAAAGTCAGTTGCCCTGTTCTTAACAGCGCGTGGGTTGTTAACAGCCCATGGATAGAAGCTGTTCTTTACCCTGTTGGTGCAACTAATCATGCTTCTATATCTTCTGCCCGAGGGCAGGAGATCAAGAAAGTGCCGGCCAGGGTGTGAATTATCCCTGAGAATTTTCCTCACTCTCCCGAGGCAACGTTCTTCCGCTACTTCATCCAGCGGATTCACGGGACAGCCCATAATATCTTGTCCTGTATTCACCACCCTCTGTAGGCACTTCCTATCAGTTGATGTCAAACCAGCGTACCACACCGTGATGCAGTATGAAAGGACACTTTTTCTGTTGAGTAGAAGGAGATCATCAAATGTTGATTGACATCATTCTTTCGCAATACTCTGCAATAATGCACAGAAATGGGGAGGAAATTAATACCAATGGAATAGCCACACACTTAAAACTACAAAAATGCCCATCTATTTGCTAGTACAGTGGTACCTCGGGTTAAGTACTTAATTCGTTCCAGAGGTCCGTATTTAACCTGAAACTGTTCTTAACCTGAAGAACCACTTTAGCTAATGGGGCCTCCCGCTGCTGCCGCGCCGCCAGAGCACAAGTTCTGTTCTCATCCTGAAGCAAAGTTCTTAACCTGAAGCACAATTTCTGGGTTAGCGGAGGTGGTAACCTGAAGCATATGTAACCTGAAGCATATGTAACCCGAGGTACCACTGCATTTGAGTTTAGCTGCCATACCGTTCAGCACTTTACTTAACCAAGCCCATTCCTTTTCTGCCTTGCTAATTTGGTGTCCTGTCTGCTGCTTAGTTTACTTGCTGTCAAAACGTCTCCGGTTTTTTGTTTTTGTTTTTTTGTTTTTGTTTTTTAATAAAAAAGAATGTGTGCCCTCCCCCCAAGAAAAAGACGAACAAACTTCGAGGCTGCTTCAGGAACCCAAAATCCTCAGAAATGGCACCTCATTACATGGAAGCCCAGAGGCAGCCTTTATAGCCCAAAGAAGACTGGTGGATTTCCCGCTGGCAGATGCCATTTAACAAGCAATCTGCTAGGTTGGAGCTTGCCTTCTGCTTTTAAGTGGGCCCCAGATAAGATCAGAAGCCCCTTGCAATACATAGCCGGGGCTCAAATTGACACGAGGTTATAGCAGAAACTAATGTAGAGGTGGAGAGAGAGAGAGAGACTCTGTTTTGGCATCTCCCCTGAATTAATGAAGGTAGCTGGTAATGTGATGTGCTGCTCTTATGAAGATGCTGAGGCACGTGGAAGATTCAAAGAGAGCAAACTGCTCGATATGCGGTCAGACCACCAGGCCTACTTCTTCTTCTTCTTCTTCTTCTTCTTCTTCTTCATTTTCTTCTTCTTCATTTTCTTCTTCTTCCTCCTCCTCCTCCTCCTCTTCTTTGGCGATCACTCGTAGCTGAGTAAGATTGTCTTCCATAAACACTGTTTTAACAATGAGTCCATAGGACTCCATAGGAGTCCAAGGAACACAATGAGACATTACACATTAAAAGTTTCCCGGTACTGGGCTGCCTTCAGATGTCTATGGAGAGTTTTATAGATTTGCTATAAAATAGGAATGTTCACACATTATATCTGATAACTGTACAGTCTAATGTCCAATGAAAAAAAAAAAGCTGAACTGTACACAGTTATTCAGGTGTTCGATGAGTGTAAAGTCTGTGCATCTGGGTACACCAATAGTTAAGGCTAGACCTGAATAGATCGGCTGGATAGAGTGGGGTGCTGATAACGCCAAGGTTTCAGGTTCGATCCCCATATTGGACAGCTCCATATTCCTGCGTTGCATGGGGTTGGACTAAATGATCTTCAGGGTCCCTTCCAATTCTACAATCCTATGAATTTATGTACAAATTGACAAGTGTACTCTTTCACAGATCGTGAAGCTGAGGCTCCAATACTTTGGCCACCTCATGAGAAGAGAAGACTCCCTGGAAAAGACCCTGATGTTGGGAAAGATGGAGGGCACAAGGAGAAGGGGACGACAGAGGATGAGATAGTTGGACAGTGTTCTCGAAGCTACCAGCATGAGTTTGACCAAACTGCGGGAGGCAGTGGAAGACAGGAGTGCCTGGCGTGTTCTGGTCCACGGGGTCACGAAGAGTCGGACATGACTAAATGACTAAACAACAACAACAACAACAACAACACTCTTTCACAAGCACACCTACATGGATAGAGAGAGCTTCTTCCCGTCTTCAGCATGAAATGTAGACAAGCCAATGTAAATAAATGACTGTGCCTCCTCGTAAATAAATGACTGTGGCTCCTCATTTGGACCCTGAGTAATTTCCCCGCTTCTTTTCCAAGACATGTGAAAGGAACTGCTCTCCTCTTTCACTTTGCTTTCGTTTCCTGGGGCTGGAGACCGGTGCCAAAAGCAGGATCTGGGGCTCAGCGCCTTATCGCAAATGAAACCCTGTTTCAGTTTATCAAAAGAACAGTAGAAGAGACATTAGCACAGTGAATAAATAAATATTCACACTTCACCGCTTCTCTGGGATTGCTCCCTGTTAAGCAGATTTCGATCTTGTAGAATGCAGGAAAAGAGACTGTTGATATTCTTTAAACATATATTGGGACATCCCTGCTTCCTTGTAAAGTATCCCATGCGTGCGTTTATAGCAGTGCAGTAATTAAGACAGAAATCGCTTCAGGATGTTTGATGTTTAAAGCTGTAAATTATACTTCTCCCAAATAAAAGAAGGAAGAACGTGCCTCACGCTAGCCAAGATTCCTGTTATTTTTGATCACGCAGAAGACATTTACATTAACGATGGTGGATCAGAATACTAAGTTTTCGGGTATGCAGTATTCAGCTGTGTTGCGATTTGTAGCATTTCCCTGAGAAGGTCTTACCTGGTTTCAGGGCCGGCCAGTCCGTGAGGTAAACTGAGGCAGATGACTCATGTGACAGAATCCAAGGGGAACCTCTACTGGTGTGCTCCATGCCTCCACTTCCAGAGAAGCTTTGTGGCGGATTCTGGGTTCGAGGAAATCTCGCGAAGGCCCCACAGCATCTCAAGAGAGCTCTGTGAAATCACGTGGAGGCCTCGTGTGACCTTCCCAAGGCCCCGGCAAGCGAGTCAGAGCTTGCAGACCTTGCAGTGTTGCCAGGTCTCATGATGTACTTTGCAAGATATGACAGTCAGCTGACTATCAGGCCTTGCAGAGCCCTTTGCATGGCACTTTGAACAGGGCTTTACAAATGCCACCGACTGGGTGATTCCCAGCAAAACCAGACAATTGCCCGCAAGCGGCCTTTCAGCTGTGTTGTTGTTAAGATTTGTGTACTGCCCTGTGTCCATAGATCTCAGGGTGGTTCACAACAATATAATTTACCTGCTCCATACCTGACACCGTACACAGCAATAGTTGTAGATGGCTGAAATTGTCTCAAAGGCCAACTGCAAGGTGGAATTAGACCCATGTGTTCTCCTTCCCTGCCTTATAAAAAGGTTCCCCAGTTTCTGTTCCTACCACCATCATCAGGTGGTGTGAAGGGAATAGAAAGCGAGGCAAGGCTCAAGGGCTTGTGACTGCCACATCCTACATTTCTTCAACATTGGACTGGTCATGTTGTGCGGATGCCTGATTATCGTCTTCCAAAGCAACTCCTCTATTCCGAACTTAAAAATGGAAAGCGTAATGCTGGTGGTCAACAAAAGAGGTTTAAAGACTCTCTCAAGGCAAATCTTTAAAAAAATGTAGTATAACCATTGACAACTGGGAAACAGTGGCCTGCAAGCACTCCAATTAGAGAACAGTCTTTACCATAGGTGCTCAAACTCAGGATGAAAGGGAGAAACAGGCTAAGAGGAAGGCACGCTTGGCAAACCCTCACTGTGATCAACTCCCAACCGGAAACCTATGTCCCCACTGTGGAAGGACCTGTGGATCCAGAATTGGCCTCCACAGTCACTTACGGGCTCACTGTTAAGACCGTGTTTATGGAAGACAATCTTACTCGGCTACGAGGGATCGCCAAAGAAAGAGAAGACATTTTAGATTAGCTGTTGCAGATGAGCTGTAGGCAGTGGTATAGCATGGGGGACTACAGAGGTGGGTGACCCAGATGCAAAATTGTTAGGGGCACAGTATTTAAACACCTAGTGCTGCCTCAAGACAGCTGTGTACTTCAGTCACAGGGCTCCATTGAAAACGGCTTCTCCATGCAAACCAGAAAGCGACGTCTCCAGATAATGGAACAACTCTTCTTATCTTTGTGGCTACGATCTCTTGGGTGATGCAGACGCTGTTAGCCAGTTGAATGTGCATGCATACTCTGTCCATTTCCCAACCAGCGACCCACCCCCTATGTGCAGCCCCAGGTGCTCACAACCCATGCTGTACACCACTGGCTGCAAGTTTCTCCTTTTGGTAGCAGCTGTAGGACTCTTGGTGTTGACATTTCTATTCCACCTTAAGGAACAGACATGTGGAATTGTTGCATGTCACATGTCTGTTTACATTCCAGCACAGTATGCTGGGAACTTCCATTTGTGTATAGCTTTTGCTTTTGCTGTTCTCTCTGAGATGACATGAGAGAGAGACAACATGTTTCTTTGTTCTGATTTATGTTTAATAAATCTGTAGCTGTAGCATGACTTAATCCTCACGCCTACTTTTGTGTGTGCAGTACACTCTGCTAATTGTGTGCCCTGGCTTTTGAAGTTCGGGTCGCTGATTTATGTCGGAGCATGGGCCAGTGGAAGGAGACGTCCGAGCGGGGCTTGCCAGCTGGCCTCCTGGCCACTCTGCATGTTGACACTTTGAACATCTAGCTTCAGCCTAGGAATCAAATGCAGACTAGAAATTGCATTCTCATTGTGTTCTGCTGTGCATCCATTGGCCAACTCAACGCTTTTAGTATAATGGTTCTGTGTCATTATCAGGGAGAATACTAACGTATCCTATATGCGTGTGGAGAAGGCTAGAACATGTTATGCTCTTCCAGTGCACAAAACACTTTAAAACTGAAGGCAGAAACCACTCTTGGGTATCATCTGCAGAAGTCCGCAGCAATTATTCCAAACCACAGTCTTATCATGATATTTCTCTCTCCTCTCCTTCCCATCCCAAGGCAAACTATAAGCCCCCTCCCCTTTGCAGATCTCTCTGCTTTCAAAGGCAGGAAACATTTTCTCACTCCCCCCCCCCCTTTTCAACTTTTTCTCTCATTTGATTGTCACTTGGCTGAAATATAAAGAGCATTACAGCTTGTGGGAATACCAATTAGAGCTAATTATAACCTGACTGATCTGCCTTAGCATGAGAATGCCTCATCAAATGATTCTCTCTCTCTCTCTCTCTCTCTTCAGCACACATGTACATTTACAGACTAGCTTCATTTTCTGCTCCACAGACTCAACCACAGTCACTGCCACCGTCTGAAGCAGGTGCACATTTGGGAATATTCACATACAACTGTCACATAAAAACTGCCTCCAGCAAAATTCGAAGGTGGCAGTTGGATAATGACTAGGGGAGGTCCAAACACATCCCCTTCTGAGCCAAAAACAACAACAATAATAATAATTTCTTATTTATACCCCGCCCATCTGGCTGGGCTTCCCCAGCCAATCTGGACGGCTTCCAAAAATATATATATATTAAAATACTGTAATACACCAAACATTAAAAGCTTCCCTAAACAGGGCTGCCTTCAGATGTCTTCTAAAAGTCTGGTAGTTGTTGTTCTCTTTGACATCTGGTGGGAGGGCATTCCGCAGGGCGGGTGCCACTACCGAGAAGGCCCTCTGTCTGGTTCCCTGTAACTTGGCTTCTTGCAGTGCGGGAACCATCAGAAGGCCCTCAGTGCTGGACCTCAGTGTCCGGGCTGAACGATGAGGGTAGAGACGCTCCTTCAGATATACTGGACCGAGGCCGTTTAGGGCTTTAAAGGTCAGCACCAACACTTTGAATTGTGCTCAGAAACGTACTGGGAGCCAATGTAGGTCTTTCAAGACCGGTGTTATATGGTCTCGGTGGCCACTCCCAGTCACCAGTCTAGCTGCCACATTCTGGATTAGTTGTAGTTTCCGGGTCACCTTCAAAGGTAGCCCCACATAGAGAGCATTGCAGTAGTCCAAATGGAAGATAACCTGAGCATGCACCACTCTGGCGAGGCAGTCCGCAGGCAGATAGGGTCTCAGTCTGCGTACCAGGTGGAGCTGGTAAACAGCTGCCCTGGACACGGATTTGACCTGTGCCTCCATGGACAGCTGTGAGTCCAAAATGACTCCCAGGCTGCGCACCTGCCACACTTACCCACAGCATCTTAGAATCATGAGATTTTAGATTTGGGCGGGACCATGAGGGTCATCTAGGCCAATCGCCTGTAATGCAGGAATCCTTTGCCCAATGTGGGACTCGAACCTGTGACTTTGAGATTAAGAGTGTCTCTGCCTTGCTGCATTTGAACACCGGGTTGTTTGTTGGGCTTCATCCAGGGCACCTCAGCTGTTCAACTGCATCACTTGTTTCTGAAAACACTATTGTTCCGACAGGCTTTCTCAGATGGATAAATGGGTCTGGATCTATACAGATAAAAGAAACACGACAGGAAGAAATGTCGTAAGAGCTCTTTACTGAAAATCCCATTGGCGGCAGATTACTGCTCTACAGCGCCATCCAGTGTCACATGTTTATAATGCAATTATAATGATGTATTTGGCTAGTGTAGCTAAGCCCATGTGTGTCCATTTGTTAGGGTTTTAGTCTTGTTTTAAATGTAGCTGTTGTTCTTTGTGTTTTTAACTATTTTATGTGTAAATTGCCTTGAGATGGTAGTTTAGAAGGCAATTGATAAATCAACTGTAGCAATAATAGTATTATTTTTCTCCAAAGTCTAAACTCAACTTAACTGGTTTATATCTATATAAATGCTTGCGTTGTTTTAATTAGGAAAATTTTACCCCTCTGCTTACCCATACACATTAATTTATTTAAATCATATAT
This sequence comes from Podarcis muralis, assembly GCF_964188315.1. Lineage (NCBI taxonomy): Eukaryota > Metazoa > Chordata > Lepidosauria > Squamata > Lacertidae > Podarcis > Podarcis muralis. The sequence goes on along the minus strand of NC_135664.1, from coordinate 66,613,906 downwards.
TTTTTACCCTACTCATTAGCAAACAAACAAACAAAAAAAAAGACTGTATGAGCAACTTACAAATATTGGTGGCAAACTCAATCCTTGCCCTTCAGCTTGTGGGTGGTGGTGGGGAGGAGGAGGAGGAAGAAGAAGAAGAAGAAGAAGAAGAAGAAGAAGAAGAAGAAGAAGAAGAAGAAGAAGAAGAAGAAGAAGAAGAAGAATAGTAGTAGTAGTAGTAGTAGTAGTTTGGATTTGATATCCCGCTTTATCACTACGCTAAGGAGTCTCAAAGCGGCTAACATTCTCCTTTCCCTTCCTCCCCCACAACAAACACTCTGTGAGGTGAGTGAGGCTGAGAGACTTCAGAGAAGTGTGACTGGCCCAAGGTCACCCAGCAGCTGCATGTGGAGGAGCGGAGACACGAACTCAGTTCACCAGATTACAAGTCTACCACTCTTAACCACTACACCACAGTGGAGTCATGACACGCAAGGAAAAAGGGATGCGGAGGGAAGAGAGAGGAAAGCAAACTCATTACAGGAGTGCTTAAAGTTACAGTTCTTCTAACAGGCAGATGAGATGGAAATAGTTCAGGTAGCTTGGTGACAGCTGAAGGAGAATCTGTCAGCAGAAGCGGTGGAAGATTCCTACTTCGCTACTCTCTCTGTTTCTGTGCTTTGCAGCACGATGATTTTGTGTAAGATGCACTGGTGTGGTGGTGATTTTTAAAAAAGGGATATAAATTATATAAAGTTCTAGTTTCTTGTCTAAAGAGCTAAACAATTGCCTGTAGCAAGTGGATCTATAGTGTTACTGAAGAGTTGTAATCCTCTCTTAATAAGTGGGGAAAGAGCTAATTATTTGTTTCCAAAGCAAACGTGCACCTTATCCTTAATTTAGCGAAAATACCAAGCAAGGGGAAACAGACTGAAACCAGGAAGCTCATGAAAGGAAACCTTCAGCCAAAAAGAGCTTGAGTTAATATCGGCATTCTGCAAAATGAAGAGGGTAGATGGAGACAATAGCATTCTGGATTGTACCATTTCAGACTGTGGGGGTGGCACAGGTTTGTCTCAATGCTAGAGCTCCATCAAAATGTCTCAAAAGACATTTTCTCCTGAGATTTTTTTTTCTTGCGTTTTTTTTTATTTTTCTCAACCCCTTCCTGCCCCCGGCCACAGAAAAAAAAATATTTAGGGGCTCCTCCCCAAAAAAGATTATCCACAGCTTTCTTAAAAAATGGTGGCCTCCACTCCACTTCCACAGTGCCCAAGGGGAACACTAGGACTGGAGAATGCTTGTTTGTATTTGTGTGTTTAACTGAAATATTCCACTGAAGCTAAGTGTGATGGCCTGGGAATCTGATTCAGAGGCTGAATTGGAGGCACTCCAGCCTGCACAGGAGTCCCCGCCTCCAGGGCCGGCTGAGCTGGGGCAGGGTCTTGAGTCTGAGGCACCTGCACCTGTGCCGGATCCTCAGGAACAAGCACCAGGTGAATCTACTCTGGCTCTGGAGGGGATTGAGGACACATTGCCTACAGGTGCGCCTCTCCCAGCCCTGTCAGGGGAAGGCGAGTCTCCCCCTGGGTCCAGTAACCCTCCAGCCTCTCCTGAGCTGCAGAGGCTCAGGGCAGAGAGGCGGAGGGAACTGGTTTCTCCCAGGAGGAGTGCTCGCCTTAAGGCCAGAAGAGGCGGGTCACCTGGGGGCCAGGACTGCCCCTGGCCTCAGAGAAGATAAAGGCCAGTCAGCCCGGTCCCAGGTTGCGGGAGCAACGTCGTTGAAGAGCTGTTTCGGCCAGCACCCAGTCCTGTTCCTCCAGAGTTCCTGTCCTTGCCTGGCTCCTCGCTTTGGACCCTGCTTCGCCCATGGAGGACTGTCTGCCGACCCTCGACTCAGGTCCTGGACCTCGCCCCACGGTAACCTCCCCCCGGGACCAGCACACTAAGGGAGTGTTTAACTTTAAATCACATGGGAGGTTATTGAGTTGCAAATCATCATCTTTTGAAGCTGGTCTTTGGTCTTTTGTTCCCAGTCAGAGTAGGAGTAAGATGTGATAATGAAACTATCCAGAAGCTGCATAGCCTTAGCCAGGATGCATGATATTGTAGGCTAGAATGGGGGATAGACAGAATTTTGATATCAGTCCTGTTTAAAGTTATTTTTAAGATGCTGAGCCTGTGCTAGACATGCACAATATACTGTACAACTGTTTGGATGTATCATTTACTGTTGTTGTTTTTTGTTCTGTTTTGAAGAAAGTTCTGCAGGTACAGCTTTGAATCAAATACTTATGGGTCTGGACAGTGTTTTATTCCAAAAGGAGCCAGCTTTTATGTAACCAGTTGCTTCACGCTGCACAATATTAATATCTGCAATCAGAGAGGTGTGATGGCCTGGGAATCTGATTCAGAATCTGAACCTGAGGAGTCCCAGCCTGCACAGGAGTCCCCGCCTCCAGGGCCGGCTGAGCAGGGGCAGAGTCTTGAGTCTGAAGGGCCTGCACCGGTGCCGGGTCCTCAGGAGCAGACACCAGATGTATCCACTCTGGCTCCGGAGGTGATGGAGGACCCATTGCATGCAGGTGTGCCTCTCCCAGCCCTGTCAGGGGAAGGTGAAGCTGCCCCTGGGTCCAATAACCCTCCAGCCTCTCCTGAGCTGCAGAGGCTCAGGGCAGAGAGGCGGAGGGAACTAAGTTCTCTGAGGAGGAGTGCTCGCCTTAAGGCCAGGAGAGGCGGGTCACCTGTGGGCCAGGACCGCCCCTGGCCTCAGAGGAAATAAAGGCCATTCAGCCCAGTCCCAGGTTGCAGGAGCAACGTCATTAGAAACCTGTTTCTGCCAGCACCCAGACCTGTTCTTCCAGAGTTCCCGACCGCACCTGGCTTCTTGCTTTGGACCCCACTTCACCCTTGGTGGACAGTCTCCAGACCCTCGACCCAGAACCGGACTCTGACCATGCCTCACGGCAACCTCCCCCCGGGACCAGCACACACCATCTCAAGGTAATTTACACACAATTAAAAACACACATTAAAAATGTATTTAAAACAAGACTAAAACCCCAACAAGCTTAAGACACTTGTGGTAAAGATCCACTTATTCAGCTGGGAAAGGCTCCTGAAACAAAAATGCCTTCAGCTGTTTCTGGAAAGTGAAGATGGTGGTCACCTGTTGCATCTCAACAGGAATGCTGTTCCACAGAACAGCGTCAGCCCCACTAAAAGCCCCACTGCGAGTTACTGCAGAGGGTCTTCTGAGATCTTTGGAACTTGCAGGAGAGACTCTCCCACACACTACAGTGATCTTCAGGGGGCGGGGGCAGCAGGGGGGGTAGGATAGCTGCTCTGTGCTTCTTCTATCTAAACCAAATCTCCATTTCCCAATTGTGTGCATATGTTCTACAGATCATAAACATGCTTGTATTGCCTCTTCGGCTATTATCACCAAACTTATACCTGCTGTTTGCATGCGTGACTGAGCCTCAAGACTTCAAAAAAAGAAAATGTGACAATCTCCATTAATAGCGCTGATAATGGGATTCTAGGCAGAGCAGTCTAGGGTGGTAAATGCCGGCATCTCGCAGTTCATGGCAGTGCAAATGTATTTCATTATTCCCCAACTCCTTTCTTCCCTCTCCCTCCTCTGAAGTATTCCATGCTGTGGGACCTGCCCCAGCTTGTCTACTGAGACTGGATTCTCCTGCTTGCACTTTCCATCGATTTAATGCTTGTCATGAGGACTTAGAAAGGATGTAGACAAATGGGATGAAGCAGACAAAGGGTCTTCTCTGTCTATTTCAGCTGACACTATTTTAATTGCAATTAGGCAGAATGCGAATAAGGGCAGTCATATACGCAGTCATATACAGTAGTACCTTGGCTGTCAAACTTAATCCATTACGGAAGTCCATTCTAGAACCAAAGCGTTCCAAAACCAAGGTCCTTTCCCATCCTTTCCCATAGACAGTATGGGACCTACATCCTTTCCCATAGAAAGTAATGCAAAATGAATTAATCCGGTCCAGACTTTTAAAAACAGCAATTTAACATGAATTCTACTATCTAACGAGACCATTGATCCATAAAATAAAAGCAATAAACAATGTACTGCAGTCACACAATCAATCAATCAATAGGTAGCTGAACTGGGTTCCACACAGTCACAAAAACAAAACAAAAAGAGCCGCAAAAACAAAAACCCAAAATAAATAGCAAAAACAGGCAGACCTCAGCATAACACTCAAAACAGAAGTGCAACACTCAAAACGGAGCACGTTCGGCTTCTGAAAAAAGGTTGCAAACTGGAACAATTACTTCCGGGTTTGCAGTGTTTGGGTTCCAAGTTGTATGAGTACCAAGGTACCACTGTACTAGAGATTCTTCTTCTTTTAAACACTCTCCGCATGGAGCTGTTTCAGACCAGGCTGCTAATGTGAACTGGATATTGTGGATACTATGTACTATGTATGGAAGTGAGAGCTGGACCATAAAGAAGGCTGATCGCCGAAGAATTGATGCTTTTGAATTATGGTGCTGGAGGAGACTCTTGAGGAAATCAGCCCTGAGTGCTCAATTGGAAGGACAGATCCTGAAGCTGAGACTCCAATACTTTGGCCACCTCATGAGAAGAGAAGACTCCCTGGAGAAGACACTGATGCTGGGAAAGATGGAGGGCACAAGGAGAAGGGGGAGACAGAGGACGAGATGGTTGGATAGTGTTTTCGAGGTTACCAGCATGAGTTTGACCAAACTGCGGGAGGTAGTGGAGGACAGAGGTGCCTGGCGTGCTCTGGTCCATGGGGTCACGAAGAGTCGGACACGACTAAACGACTAAACAACAACAACATGTACAGTCCTGGTCACCTCACCTAAAAAGGACATTGTAGAGCTGGAGAAGGTTCTGGAAAAGCTGAGCCAAAAGGATCAAGGCGCTGGAGGAACTTCCCTATGAAGAAAAGTTACTATGTCTGGGGCTTCTTAATTGAGAGATAGGATGGGTAAGAGGACAGATGATAAACATTTATAAAATTATGCATGACATGTAGAAAGTGGATGGGGGGGGATCCCTCACCATATTAGAATGAAATCCAATGAAACTGTCACACCAGCTTCTTCAGAGGAGGAAAAAACTTAAACACGATGCAGAGTTCCCAAAAATAGACCAGAGGCAATTGTACTTCATCCAGCAGAGCTTTGCTGCTACTGAGGGCAAGTGAGCATAAATGGTCACAAATCCAATATATTCAGGATTTGCACTGTCCATAAGAAATCCAGTTGCAGCAGACTTAACCTTAACAATGACTTATAATAAGACTATAAAACCATAACACTATAGCATACAGGACAGAACACCAGAATAAAGAGACAGAAAGAGAAAGTGGGTGAGACCCAGGCTCCTCCTGGTCTTATTATTATAGTCAGCATGACCTTGATAGAAAGGTCAAGTTACAGGGAACCAGACAGAGGGCCTTCTTGGTAGTGGCACCTGCCCTGTGGAACACCGTCCCACCAGATGTCAAAAGAGAACAACAACTACCAGACTTTTAGAAGACATGTGAAGTCAGCCCTCTTTAGGGAAGCTTTTAATGTTTAACAGACCACTGTATTTTAATACTCTGTTGGAAGCCTCCCAGAGTGGCTGTGGAAACCCAGCCAGATGGGTGGGGTATAAATAATAAATTCTACTCTAATTCTGTAACAGAACCAGTTTAAACCAGCTGTACACAGCTTCCCAGAAAGAATAACCCAAACATCAGAAACCTTCTGCCTGTTTCTTTCACATAGAAAGAAAACTTTCCAGAACCCTCTTGAACCAAGTAGAATAGGAAAGCTCTCTATGCATCAGATCAATACTTTCTGTACTAAGAAATGCAAACTGACAGAAACAGCATGTTGGGAGATTCAGGACAGACAAAACGAAGGACTTCTACACACAGCACATGGCTGAGCTTTGGAATGCGTGACCACAAGATGTAGTGATGATGATGAAGAAGAAGAGTTTGGATTTGATATCCCGCTGAGTCTCAAAGCAGCTAACATTCTCCTTTCCCTTCCTCCCCCACAACAAACACTCTGTGAGGTGAGTGAGGCTGAGAGACTTCAGAGAAGTGTGACTAGCCCAAGGTCACCCAGCAGCTGCATGTGGAGGAGCGGAAACACGAACCCAGTTCACCAGATTACAAGACTACCGCTCTTAACCACTACACCACACTGGCTCTCCATGATGACCATCATCATGGATGGCTTTAAAAGAAGATCAGACAAAGGCATGGAGGACCCAGCCACCGATGACTGCTAGACATGATGGCTATGCTCTCACACCACTTTTGGAGGCAGGGTGCTTCTGAATACAAGTTGCTGGAAACTGTAGGTGTGAAGAGTGCTGTTCCACTCAGGTCCTGCTCGTGGGCTTGCGCAAGCTCCTGTGTTCATAGCAGACCATTGCTCTTTCTACTGACCAAACTGACTTCTGCCATCTTCAGAGGAGAGCCCACCAGCCATGCTAAAGCCAGCTAGTTGTCACTTAGGAACCTCCTATGATCGAGTCTTCTCGGTTGTAGCACTGCCCTCCGGAAGGCAATTTGGGATGCTCTATCAGTCGGATGTTTCAAACATCTGTTAAAAAGCCCCCTGTTCAGTTCTTGATGCTCATCCTGATGCTTAAAATAGTTAGCCAGCTGTTGATTCTGCTACTTTAACTGTTGGATTTTCTTAGTTTTACAAAAACTGGGTTTCTTTGGTACTTTGACTTTTATCTGCAATGCTCTACAATATTTTGTAAGTGTCAGGGAACTGCCATCGGAGCTAGAGGCGGAGGGAAGGCTCCAGAGGGATGCCAGAGAGGGTCCTAGTAGGGAGAGAGGCAGCCATCTACGGGGGAAGAAAATCAGTGTAACACCAGTGGAGAAGGGGGGCAGATGGGGGAATTGGAAGGGAGGCTCCAGGACTCCTCACCAGAGACCAGCGGAGAGAGTACGGGTACTCCGCTGCCCACACCCTCCCTGCGCAGGAGACTTCCGCGCAGGGAGAGTAGGAGGAGACTTGGCGTCAAACAGCTTTTATGCTGGAAAAGGTTCAAGAAATGCCCACTGACGGATTCTGCCAGCGACTGAGACAGCCATGAAACTTGAGGCTGTCCAGACAGAGAGGGTTCAACCAGGTAACCTAGCCATGAGTGGCAGCAACTTATGCACGAGCAACCCCCTAGAACCATTACAGCAAGCCACTTGGCACTTTCATTAGGAATGTGGGTGGTGGTTTTTTTTGAGATTTTAAAGTAAGCAAAATTTACATAATAACAAACAAGATGCATAAGAAGTAACTGAACTATGAATCCCCACAGTTTACAGTTGTGTTCTGTTCCTGGTGCACCCACTAATGGTTGCTCCAAATTTCTCATTCCTGTGACATTTTGTCATAGGCCCATTGCATGCTGTTGCATCCTGTTGTACACATTTGTTTTACAGAACAAATGCACTTTTAATGTAAAACACATACCTTTCCATGCTTTTCAGAGCCTTCACTTGCAAATTATTTACTTCATAAAATTTGTTCACTGCTTGATTGTAAAAAACAAACAAACCTCAGAGCGGTGTGCAAAGGTGCATTCCATAAGCATCTTCTATACAAAATATGTCTTCCTGTGCAAAAAAAATTTGCACACTGAAAATGTATTGCAAAATCCAACCTGTGCAGATCATGGGACCAGACATGCAGTTCCCAGGGTCTCTAGAAGACGACAGTTCATCCCCTCATGACAGTGTTCTTCTTTTCCCATTTGTTGCAAGTGTCTTTCTTGGTGTGGTTGCGTACCACATTGTTTTGGTCCTGCGTGCTTCAGTCGCAGCCGCACTGCCTCGTGGAACCTTGCAAAGGAATTCAGCCTCAAAGACTATCAACCCCATGAGGCAGCGTGAGTGCGAGGAAAATCAGCTTGCATGAGAACTACAAAGGCTGCATACACGCTTACCCCACCACAACTCATCTCAAATGCCTGTGGGGCAGATTCTGCCAGCCATTTGAAAGCACCATTTCCACCTTAGAGAAACCTCAAACTTTTGCCCTGGAGGTAATTCAGTGGCAACACTTATTTAGGTTCAAGGTGCTGGTTTTAACCTTTAAAGCCCTATACGGCCTAGGACCCTCTTACCTATGGGACCACCTCTCCTGGTATGTCCCACGGAAGAAGAAGAGGAAGAGTTTGGATTTGATATCCCACTTTATGACTACCCGAAGGAGTCTCAAAGCGGCTAACATTCTCCTTTCCCTTCCCCACTCACCTCACAGAGTGTTTGTTGTGGGGGAGGAAGGGAACGGAGAATGTTAGCCGCTTTGAGACTCCTTAGGGTAGTAATAAAGCGGGATATCAAATCCAAACTCTTCTTCTTCTTCTCCCCCACAACAAACACTCTGTGAGGTGAGTGGGGCTGAGAGACTTCAAAGAAGTGTGACTGGCCCAAGGTCACCCAGCAGCTGCATGTGGAGGAGCAGGGAAGCGAACCCGGTTCACCAGATTAAGAGTCTACCGCTCTTAACCACTACACCACACTGGCTCTCAAATAAAAATATCTTGGAGGTCCCGGGCCACAGGAAGGTTAGGCTGGCCTCAACCAGAGCCAGGGCTTTTTCAGCTGTGGCCCCGATCTTGTGGAACACACTGTCACAGGAGACTAGGGCCCTGCAGGACTTGACATCTTTCCGCAGGGCCTGCAAGACAGAGCTGTTCCACCAGGCCTTTGGCCAAGGCACAGTCTGACCCCCTCCTTCGGTAATCCTCACAGAACTCTAGCCCAATGGTTGCCATTAATTTGATTTTGAATTGGTTTTAGAATGGATTGATTTTAGAATGCATTTCAATTGATTGATTGTGATTTTATGTGAACTGGGTTGTTTTTATTGTTGTTGGCTGCTCTGAGCCCGGCTTCGGCTGGGGAGGGCGGGATATAAATAAATTATTATTATTATTATTATTATTATTATTATTATTATTATTATACTGTAGCAAAATCTACGATTTGCAATAAAGCGGTTCAAGCCAATACATACAACGTGTGACGGGAACTGCTCCGATCCTATTGCCTTTTTTTTCTATGAGCAATGGCACTGTTTTATCACATTGAAGAGAATAATGATTTTTAAAAACACCTTGAAACGAGGTCTCCACTTGAGGCTCTAATCTGCCCTTTGCAAAGGGCAGGCGGGTAGGTTTCTACAATTATTTATTTCTTTACCGTCCTACTCACTTCCTTTCCATGTATGAGTTCGCATTAGGTGATGGCATGAATGGAACTGATTTGGGGGAGGTTGCAAACAAACAGGGTAATTTAATACAAGTGCATTATGCATGCCGAAGGCGATTGGGGTCCCCCCCCCCAGTGTTCCATCCATCAAAGGGAGGTGTTCCAGAACCCTTCATCCCCATCCTTTTACTTTTCCCTAACTGCCTGCCACATACCTGTTGTATTGCACAGGGGGGTGCGTTGCAGCAGGGGGCAGAAAGGGCAACGCGAGTGCAGATTGCTGCTTTTATGTTAAAGCGCATGTTCTCGCAAAGGAGCTAAACGCTACGGAACACAGGAAGTGTGGGAGAATGCGGTGTCCTGTAATTTACTCCCCAGTAGGTTACGTTTCCTTACAGCTTTGAGATCCAGTTCACACTGTTATTAAATAAAATTTTATAAAGTGTTGAGTGGGAGGGGGAGGGAGAAGAGGAGGAGGAGGGGGGAGTTGCCATGACAACTGCCAGACCACAGGATGGCAGGTTGCTGTGGTTGTGGTTGTTTGTCTGAGATATTAGCAAAGCTCACCTTTGAAATAATAAAGCGACAGGGGGGGGAATAACTCGTGCGAAGCAGAGCAATTTTCTCAATTTCTCTGGACGTTGCTGTGTAATAATGTAAAAGAACACAACGTGGTTCTTTCTGTTTGTTTATTTATCACAATTATACACCATCTTTTCTTCCAAGGAGTTCATGGTGGGATACTTGCTTCTCCTCCCTCCCATTTCATCCTTCACAACCACCCTGTGAGGTAGGTTAGGCTGAGAGGCAGTGACTGGCCCAAGGTTGCCTAGTGGGCTCAGTGGCTGAGTGGGGATTCCATGGGTTAAATCTGATGAAGCATTCTGCTCTTGGCATACAAGTACAGTGGTACCTCTGGTTGCAAACGGGATCCGTTCCGGAGTCCTGTTCGCAACCTGAAAAGAACGCAACCTGCGTCTGCAGGTTGTGATTTGCCACTTCTGCGCATGCGTGTGACATCATTTTGCGCATCTGTGCATGCACGAGCGGCGAAACCTGGAAGTAACCCAGAAGTAGCGCAATCTGAAGACGTGCAACCTGAAGCAAACATAACATGAGGTATGACCGTATTTCAAACTTCTTCCTACCCTTGTTAATAATTGAATCAGAAGTAATTGGAAAGTGAGGGCCGTATATTATTATTATTATTATTATTATTATTATTATTATTATTCCCACCCTCCTTTCAAAGAGATCCAAATGATAAAAGACTGGGAACATCTAATAGCCATTTCAGTACAGATGCAGCCTGGGAAAGATCTCTAGTCAAAAGGCTTGTTGAAAGAAGCAGCTCTTCCCCAGGTACCCACAGAGCAACAGAGATAGTGCCTGTCCAATAATAATAATAATAATATAATAATAATTTATTATTTATACCCCATCCATCTGGCTGGGCTTCCCCAGCCACTCTGGGCGGCTTCCAACAAAATATTAAAATACAGTAATGCATCAATCGTTAAAAGCTTCCCTAAACAGGGCTGCCTTCAGATGTCTTCTAAAAGTCTGGTAGTTGTTCTCTTTGACATCTGGTGGGAGGGCGTTCCACAGGGCAGGTGCCACTACTGAGAAGGCCCTCTGCCTGGTTCCCTGTAACTTGGCTTCTCGCAGTGAGGGAACCGGCAGAAGGCCCTTGGCACTGGACCTCAGTGTCTGGGCTGAATGATGGGGGTGGAGACACTCCTTCAGATATACTGGACTGAGGCCGTTTAGGGCTTTAAGGTCAGTACCAACACTTTGAATTTGCCTGGAAACATACTGAGAGCCAATGTAGGTCTTTCAAGACCGGTGTTATGTGGTCTTGGCGGCCGCTCCCAGTCACCAGTCTAGCTGCCGCATTCTGGATTAGTTGTAGTTTCCAGGTCACCTTCAAAGGTAGCCCCACATAGAGCGCATTGCAGTAGTCCAAGCAAGAGATAACCAGAGCATGCACCATATTTAATGGGAGGGAATTCTAAAAGGTAGATGCCAGAACACTAAAAGCCCTGATTCCTATAAGGAACGGACCGTTGGATGGGTGGGTGTTTATCTTCTTCGCCTATAACTATTGCTCTCTGTGTGCACACTTTGGAAGCTTCAGTAAAGTGGTTAGACTCACCAACACCAAACTGTTGTTGTTTCAGGCAGAGTTGTTTTATTGGGCACACAAAAAATACACTCTATATGTTTGCACACTATTTACAGGTTACACAAAGCCTTTTCTCCCTCTGGACCCAGAGGGGTGTCTGTACTTCAGAGTCCTTGCTGGACAAAGTCCACACACAAGTTCTAAGTCAACTTGCACAGAGTCCTCTAAAAGCTTAGAGTTCTCAGAGTCCTGAGGTCCTGGCAGTTCTTCAACTCTTATTGTGTGGTGAGACTCTTAAGCCGACCCCCGTTAGGGTAAATAAATTCACACAGATACAGATATTTTGTTTAAGGTTTTTGGGCCAAATTTGGCCACAACTTTATTGATTTCAGGATTGAGAGCGGTATTGGCTTAGGCATTGGCAAGACTATATCTGACTCCTGCCCCCTTTGCAGGAAGTCTGTAAGGGTAAACCACCAAAGGGAAACTGCTTTGCGGTAACCCGCCTGCATCCCCCCTGGTGTTCCCAGGGGCCTGGCATGGCCCTCACCCTTCAAGTGGACTTCAGACAGGAACCAGGCCCCGGATTCCTTTAACGGAATACCCTTGAAACTGGAGGGGCAAGCAATGGCTGACCTTCCCTCCCCCATTCACCATAAGCCAATGCCAACCGCCTAACCTTACAAAGTTGTGACGATTGCTAAGAGGTAGGCAAAAACCAAGTGGCCCGTGCCAATTTGCCAAATGGAAAAAATTCCTACCTGGTCCCCAACTCAAGACGGGCAACCAACCAAAGTCCAAAGCAAGGCCAAAGGACACCTAAATTAAAGGGAGGGTCGGCGGGTGTTCGGCAGCGCGAAGCAGGAGCCTGGCACATACGTCGCACTGCCACTTTTATACTTTTTCCCACTATACCCTTTGACATGATTGGGCAATAGCCCTGGGTGATTGTGGTGCTACCCCGGTGTGAAAGTGATAGCTCCACCCACATCACAACCAGGTTGAGAGCCTGCCCGCAACCAGGGCCATCTATTAAGATGATCCCATTTCTCGCACGAGCTCTTCTCAAAATGTTCAGGTAACTCCACAGTCCTGCAGTGATCCTGATCCTTCCTGATAAAGTCCCATGGCCCACTTCCAAAGACCAAAACACTGTAACCTGAGTCCTTTTATACATGCCTAATATGCCCTGTAACCCTGATAAACAAGTCACCAGATTCTTTTTATATATAATCTTTTTTATTCAATTTTCCACTACACATTTAAATTCAAACAGTAGACATAATCATCAACATTTAGGATTCCCTGAATCCTTAGACTCCCCTCCAGCCTTCCATGGTTTCCATTTTCAGTCTTTTTCAACTGCATCATATATTTTCTTATTTTTCTTAAAATAGGTAAGCCATTTTTACCTTAGTCTTTAGTACAAGCGTTACTCAAATCCTGCCAAAGCTTTTAGTTGTTTACATTGTTTTCTTAGGTAATTTGCAAAATTTCCCCATTCCTTATTAAAGTTTCTCTCTTCCTGGTTTCTGATTTTTTCGGTCATTTTCGCCATTTCAACGTAGTCCATCATCTTCATCAGCCATTCGTCTCTGGTCGGGACTTTATCTTCTTTCCATCTCTGGGCCAGTAGCATCCGCGCTGCTACCAGATTCAACTAGGTGCTTTTCGGAAATCAGTCAATTAATGGAATTAACCCATTAACTGTACTCCTAAACATGGACCTCCAGATAAGATGGTATATACAGGAGGTCCTCACCTGCAGAGCAGTGATTGATTGGGTATATAAAGGGTGAGACCATATTTTCTGGTATCATGTTGGGCATTTGTGTGTATATGTGGCGGATGAGTACAAGTTCAAAGCTAGGAATGCTTGAAGAATTCAGTTCTTTGCAACTTCCACTGACTTTCCTATACCTTATGGAGCAACGTATGGAACTCAGTCATCTACCAGCTTTCGCACTTCCAAAATGTTCTGTTGCAGAACTCGGCTCAAAGCAACACATCGCAATGCATTTAGAAAAGCATAATCTGAAAGACAATCTGTTTCGGAATGCATATTTAAATACTTAAGCAGATTATCCAGCAGTTTCTTCACAGAATCACAGAACTGTAGAGCTGGGAAGTACCACAGGGATCATCTAGTCCAACCCTCTGTAATGCAAGAATCTTTTTGCCCAATGTGGGAATCAAACCCACAACCCTGAGATTAAGCGTCTCCTGTAGTTGAGCTACCCCTGGCGAGCTTTCTCATCTGCTCCTCTCTGTCCTTCATCTGCACAAGCAAGACACCGTAGCAGAGTCTAAGGACATATTCCAGCCAGGCACACTCAAGAAAGGTGTGGATCAGGGCCAGGGAGGTACATGCTCTGGGGAGAGTGGGTGTTGTGGGGAAAGTCCTAACGGCCAGATCAGGGATGGGAAACCTTTGGTCCCACACACCCATCAAATCTGGCCTGTAAGGCTGAGCCTGATAAGGTTCTGGCCTGTTGTACCGAAAAGGTCTCCTCAACCCTGGGCCAGGCAGAGAAGCTTGAAGGACCACAATGGACCCACAGGTCTGAGGCGCCCCATGCCAATACAGCAAAAAAGTTGCAGTGATCTCCGTTGTATTTGTGAGGAATCAGAGATCATCTCATCCACCACACAACACATAAGTTAATGGAAATTATTCGCTGGTGACAGAACAATTTAGAAAGAGGGATTCAGAAAGAGGGCTAAGTAACTTCATGGAGGAGAAAGACTATTGTTGGCCATTATTCATGATGATCTATAGGCATCATCATGAGAGGCAGCCTGTCCCTCTACCAGTTGCTGGGGAGCAAGAGCAGGCTTCTCGGACTTTGAGAGGCACCTGGTTGGCCACTCTTTGCAGGGTGCAGAGTTAAACTATGGAATGCACTACCAGGAAGCTCCAGCTAGTGCTAGGCTGTGATGGTTGGATGCAGGGGGCGCTGTGGTCTAAACCACTGAGCCTCTTGGGCTTGCCGATCAGAAGGTCGGCAGTTCAAATCCACACAACAGAGTTAACTCCCATTGCTCTGTCCTAGCTCCTGCCAAGCTAGCAGTTCGAAAGCACACCAGTGCAAGTAGATGAATAGGTACCACTGCAGCTCTGTGGTTTAACCCACAGCGCCATCCGCATCCCACCTCGACCCCCAGGTAGGCCTCCCTAAAGAGAGCAGTCCATATAGGTTCCTTTCTCTGTGGAGACTGTATTGTACAATATATATATATGGACTGCCAATGTTTGAAGAAGAAGAAGAAGAAGAAGAGGAGGAGGAGGAGGAGGGGGAGTTTGGATTTGATATCCTGCTTTATCACTACCCAAAGGAGTCTCAAAGCGGCTAACATTCTCCTTTCCCTTCCTCCCCCACAACAAACACTCTGTGAGGTGAGTGGGGCTGAGAAATTTCAGAGAGGTGTGACTAGCCAAAAGGTCACCCAGCAGCTGCATGTGGAGGAGCGGGGAAGCGAACCCGGTTCACCAGATTACAAGACTACTGCTCTTAACACACGGGCTCTCTTTGACATTAAGACCATGTCAAATGATGACATAAACTTAATGCTATGTTCTCTTGCCTGGTTTGGCATTGTGAGAACAGGTTGGTTGCTAGGCTAGATGGTTTCTCAGCCTAGAGCCCAAAGGGCTCACCCTTGCATCTTTCCGATGTTCTTAGATGCTTGCAAAAAGTGGAGCCGAAGTCCTGGAAATGGCTGCGAGCTCTTCAAGTGGACATTCCAATATGCGCTGCTCTTTCTCTGCGCTATTTCGTCTTCACGTCAATGGAATTTTCGTGTGAGAAACCTGACAGTGTGAGCAGGCACATTTGTTGAAAAGGTACGGCGTGCTTTAATCAAGCCGGAAATGTCGGCCGATACACCCCTGTGCGCAATCAGGTTTTGTGAAGTCCTAATGAAAATGTGAGCTGCCTTTCTTTTTCCCTTTAATATTAATAACTGCCCTGCATGGGGAAGGTGTTAATTGGGAATGGCGGCTCTGAAACCGCCACCGAGTCAGGCAGAGTTGTTGACAATGAGTATTCATTTCTCGTAACGTGCAAATGTCAAAAGAATAATTCGCCGAGAATATTAGGAAGGGTAAATGAGTTTCAGGGCGGTGCAATGTGAAAATAAGATCAGAATGCGCTCATCCAAAAATTACATCTGAAGCTTTGGGAGGGTGGGGTGGAAGGGGATGTAAATAAGAAAGGCAATTCTGTATTCCTGTCCAAGATTGTATGTAGGAAGGCAGGCTGGGTGAGGAAGCAGCATGTAATTTAATTGTTAATACAGCTGTACTCACTTGGCATGAAATATTATTGGAAAAGAAAATGGGCTTCAGAGGAACACACTTGGCAGATGACCACTGCAAAGCCTGGGTAACCTCTAATGTACTAGCAGTTTGGAGCCTCAGATCCCGTACCTCAGTTGTGGCCCTTGGGGTCTCTCTAGCCCAGAGGCCAGAAATCTAAGGCCCATGGGCCAGAAGCGACCCATGAGGGTCGCTTAACCGGCCTATGAGCTGCCCCCGAACCGAGTCGCCCACTCGGCGAGTCCCTGTTAGTTTCTGTTCTTATCAGTGTGCAGCTGCGTGGAGTCACAGGACTCTGTTTACATTCCTGGGATTCCAGGCTGTTGGAGTTTCACAGGAAGGGAGACGGGATGTGACGTTAGTAGTTTCCTGTTTCCTTTGTTCCTTTGTTCACTTGCTCTCTGCTTTCATAGAGAGAGGATGTCTTTTCTGTTCTGCGTAGTTTAGAAATAAAACTCTTTACAATGTAGCCAAACCTCTCGTCTCTTCCCTGTGCTGGGTACCCTGCTGCCCTGCTGGATAGAATGTGCTTGAGGCCTTATCAAAGGCTCAGGTCATTAAACACGTCGGAGGCGATCTCAAAGTCTCAGCTCGGAGGAAAATGGGGCCTTATCAGCTTGCCCGAGCGGAGTTCCGACAGTCCCCACGTGATGTGCTAAACCGGCGCAGCGCGGTGCAGGGACTCTCTTCCGTGGCTCTGGAAATCACTTCTGTGCATGCCCAGATGCTGGAAATCGCTTCTGTGCATGTCCGTGGCTCTGGAAATTTCTTCTGTGCATGCCCAGACTCCGGAAATCACTTCTGCACATGCCCAGACGCCAGAAATCAATTCTGCTCAGCTGCGATTTCTGGCATCTGGCCGTGCGCAGAAGCGATTTTCAGCGCCGTGGACATGCACAGACACGATTTCCGGTGTCACACTGCGCCAGCCCGGCCCACAGAAGATCTCTGCAGGAGTGATCCGGCCCATGGCCAGTAAGCCTTGCCAACCCCTGCTAGCTAGTCCCTAGAACTTTGCCTAGGCTGCACTTGACACTGGCCCTGTTTTGTATCCTGTGTGTTTTTGCCTGACTGGAATGTGTCCTCCAAATCTCCAAATCTTACAGGTCTGGCCCATCTAATCCAGCACGCTGCTCCCACAGTGGCCAAGCAGATAGATGCCTGTGTGGAACCTGCATGCAGGAATCGAACACAACAGCAACTCTTCCTTCTTGTGGTTTCCGGTAAGTGATTTTCAGATGCCAAAAAACCTACCTGGACCCTAAGATCAATTTCTGAAGCCCTTCTTCGTGTGCCTCCTCCTCGAAAGGTTTGGAGGATGGCAACACGAGAATGGGGCCTTCTCTGCAGTGGCTCCCCGTCTGTGGAATGCTCTCCTCAGGGAAGTTTGCCTGGCGCCTTCATTATACACCTTTAGGCACTAGGCAAAAACGTTCCTTTTAAACCAGGCCTTTGGTCGACCTTATTTACATCCTATGCCTTTTTAATTTTTATTTTTTTTTTGTGAGGAGGGGTGCTATTGGTTGGGTTTTTTTTAATGTTCTTTAGGTATTTTGTGGTTTTATAACTTAATTTTATTCTGTGAATCACCCTGAGACCCCCAGGTATAGGGCGGCATATAAATTCTATTATTATTATTATTATTATTATTATTATTATTATTATTATTATTGATGATGATAAATCTGAATTCTGAAAAATTCTGAGAAATCTAAGAGGAAGGCACATTTGGCAAATCCTCACTGTGATCAACTGCTGCCCGGAAACCTACGTCCCCACTGTGGCCTCCACAGTCACTTACGGACACACCGTTAAGACCATACTCATGGAAGAAGAAGAAGAGGAGGAGGAGGAGTTTGGATTTGATATCCCGCTTTATCACTACCCTAAGGTGTCTCAATCTCCTTTCCCTTCCTCCCCCACAACAAACACTCTGTGAGGTGAGTGAGGCTGAGCGACTTCAGAGAAGTGTGACTAGCCCAAGGTCACCCAGCAGCTGCATGTGGAGGAGCAGGGAAGCGAACCCAGTTCACCAGATTACGAGTCTACCGCTCTTAACCACTACACCACACTGGTGTATAATCTTACTCAGCTACCAGGATCACCAAAGAAGACTCAGAAGCATTACTGCTTCCAACCATGGAGGCAGATCATAGCTTCCACCATTGTTAGTAGCCATCAACAGTCCTCTTCTCTATGATTTAGTTTCATGAACTGGCATGAGCAGCGCATCTGAACCTCCACGGACATTGTTTTGTCAAATCTGAGTGCTAGAGCAGTAACCCCTCTCCCGCAAAAATACATATATTCTGCTTCTTATTGTTTGTATCAATGACCCCATCTGCACTATGCATTTATAGCGGTGTTGTACCACTTCCAACAGTCATGGCTTCCCGCAAAGAATCCTGGGAACGTTAGCTAAGGATGCTGATAATTTTTAGGATATCTCTGCTCCAGAGCTACATTTCTAAATTGGTCTAACAATCAACCCCTTTTCTAAGGGAACATAAATGTTGAGTCATGATGGTGTGGCTATCTTTTCTTTGGCGACATATGGAAATGTTTAAAGTTAGGGAGGGAGGAACCTGACAATTTTTGTTTCCTACATTTCTCTCTCCCCCCCCCCCGCCCCAGTCATAAATCTCATTCTTCACATTTCCATTGCAATTTGTGATGTAGTTATTTTATTTTATTTTTAAAAAGCCTCATGAAAATTTCTCAACACTTTTGTGTGAATTTCTCCCAATATAGACATTTTTTTTTCTATTCAGTTTTGACAAATATAAACATTTTTGTGAGTGACTTCCCCATATATAATGCCATTTTTTGGTGTTAAGTTCACAAAGGTATGCATGAATGTGCATGCTTTATACTAGTAAAGCCACTTCTGACCCTAGGGAGGAGGTGGGGTTGCAGGCTTCCCACCCCCAACTCCCGTGCGGAGGCTGGCTCTCAGCCCCGCGCGTACAGGAGGAATCCTCTGCTGCGTCATCCCCTGGCCAGCCTATTGGCTCACTCAGGGGGTGTGGCTTGCCACTCTTAAGGCAAGCGCGGCAGAGGAGCTCCCTCTTTGCCACCACTGATCAGCTGGGGAATTTCCCACCCACTCTCCCTTTAAGGTTTCTCTTTGACCTTGCTATGGACTTTGGTTGGTCGCCGTTAAGGGGCCTGGTAGGAATTTTTCCACTTGGCAAATTGGCACCGGCCATTTGTTTTTTTTGCCTACCTCATAGCAAATCGTCACAACTTCCACGGTTTGGTGGTGAGGCATTGGTTGGGGTATTGTTATGTAGATGGATGGGGGGGAAGAGCGCCATCACCTCCCCCGGTTGCGAAGGGTAGTCCAGTAAAGGACTCTGGGGGCGTGGCCCCGTCCGAAGCCTAGGGAGGCTAGGGCCCAAGGCACGCCCCCGAGCGGTGACCCCAGGGGAGTGCCTAGTTGATGTGCATCAGCAGGGCTTCCCCTGCTGGTGTTAACCCTTCCTGGCCTCTCAGGCATACAACCTGAAGCCGGATAGTTGATTAGGACCAATGCCTAGGCCAATACCACTCATTTCCTGCAATCAATAAAGTTGTGGCCAATTTTTGCCCATTAACCTTAGCTTATGGTGTCTTGTGTCTTTATTTCTTCTGGTGGGAGGTGGGAACTTGCCACGCAAATGCATTTTGAACACGTTACTTGGCTGGAGAACAAAATTCGGATAAATGCACATTTCAAAGGGTGTCTGTGCTTGAGTTTGTGCACTGCTTCAGAAAGTGGGAAATGGGTAGGTTTGTCTTTAAATGTGAATTGAATATTCCCCCATCCTTAGCTGAAAACTATATATATGTGCTGAATTGTATTACAGAGCAATAATTATGTGACCAGCAAGCATATGGGGGCTGGTTGTAGGCTAATCTCTGTAATTCTTGTTCTGCAAGCTTATATACTTGGAAACGTTGCCAGGAGGGGTTGTTTTAAAGCTGTTACAAAAGACAGTGCCGTGTTAAACCTGAAGCTCTTAATGCAAGCTTCAATGATCACACTCATTCATTTTCTGCCAGTGCAAAAATCCCTGGTATGGTATGAGACAGGGTAGGGACAAGGAAATAAGTGCATTACTATGTAGGTCAATGATTAATTGGTTTCAAAGGGCTTTATTCCTATGGGGTGAGGCGGGGGAGGGGTGTCGGGAGAGAAATCATCCTTTTCAGATTTTATTATATTTTTTTTAAAAAAAGACATTTACAGTATAAACTGGGGCATCTACGGTTTGTTTTGATGCTCAGCAAGCTGGGAGGAGTGAACAAGCTCATTAACACCAAAGGAGATGCACGTTCAGCTCTGCCCTGGACTGCTTTTGCTCTTGGAAAGAGAATTTGATTTATTTATTTAATGTAATGTTCTATCTACTGCCCTTTGCCCAAGCCGTGCCTGCATTTAAACTTCTGTGCCTTCTCTGCTTGGTCTGTGTGTTTTATCACTGTGGCATTTTAAAGTTTCATTTGTTGACACTGTTTCTATTTTATCATGTACAGTCACAACTCAGAAGTCGAACGGAATCCGTACGGGAAGTCTGTTTGACTTCCAAAGAGCGGCTTCCGATTGGCTGCAGGAAGCTCCTGCAGCCAATTGGAAGCCGCGGAAGCCCTGCCCGACGTTCGGCTTCCAAAAGAACATTCAAAAACCGGAACAGTCACTTCCGGGTTTCGATCGTTCGGGAGCCAAAACGTTCAAGAACTGGGCTGTTCAGCTTCCAAGGTATGACTGTATTTATGTTTACTGCTAGAGCCAGTGTGGTGTAGTGGTTAAGAGCGGTGGATTCGTAATCTGGGGAACCGGGTTCGCGTCTCCGCTCCTCCACTTGCAGCTGCTGGGTGACCTTGGGCCAGTCACACTTCTCTGAAGTCTCTCAGCCCCACTCACCTCACAGAGTGTTTGTTGTGGGGGACGAAGGGAAAGGAGAATGTTAGCCGCTTTGAGACTCCTTAAAGGGAGTGAAAGGCGGGATATCAAATCCAAACTCTTCTTCTTCTTCTTCTACTGCTAGGCGCTGCGGTCCCTACTTGCGCAACCAGCCAACCACTCCTTTCCAACCCCCCCTCCTTCCTTTACAACTCACCCCAACCCACCCACCCAGCTCCATCAAGACTCCCCATATCCTCATAGCTGCTCTGTGTCCCTCAATCCCCGCTTTAGTCAAACCTCTAGGTAAAGGTAAAGGGGCCCCTGACCATTAGGTCCAGTCGTGGCTGACTCTGGGGTTACGGCGCTCATCTCGCTTTATTGGCCAAGGGAGCCGGCATACAGCTTCCGGGTCATGTGGCCAGCATGGCTAAGCCGCTTCTGGTGAACCAGAGCAGCGCACGGAAATGCCGTTTACCTTCCCACCAGAGCGGTACCTATTTGTCTACTTGCACTTTGACATGCTTTCAAAATGCTAGGTTGGCAGGAGCAGGAACCGAGCAACGGGAGCTCATCCTGTCACGGGGATTCGAACCACCGACCTTCTGATCGGCAAGTCCTAGTCTCTGTGGTTTAACCCACAGCGCCACCTGCGTCCCGTTACTCAAACCTCTACCATTGTTGAAAAATGCAATGTTGGAAACTGCCTTCTCGTATAGTATGCTCCTCTCCCCTCTTCCGCCTTCGTGTAAATCCAGAAATAATTTCTAGATGGTGGGTTCAGCCCCCCGTCTAAACTAGCCACCGTGGTCTTCCCAAACGCAGTCCTGTCCGCTCAAGACATTCAATGCAATTCAAGCATGACTGACAAATCACTCCTGGCATTGCGCGGCACAAGGGGACAAATCATTTTACCGAAGTAGGCTACAAGGTAATTATAATTTCCAGGAACCCTATTTATGCTAATCTCCCCCCCCCCCTTTTTTTTATTTCCCCAACCCGCAGGAAACAGTCTGAAGCCATACAGTTTGGAGACATATATATCACCAGTTAACTTCATTGCAGTCGGCAGCTCATAGCCCATTTTCTTTGCAGCGACCGGCCATTATCCGATCCCCGGTGCTATTTTTCAAGCAGGTAATGTACAAATGCATTTTCCTTCCTGATTTGCCGAGGCTTTGATTTGTTAGGCAGATAATTAATTATTGCTTCCTAAACTGGCTTTAATCGGGGTCATTAAGCATTGCCCGAAGCATTTAAAACAGCCAGATATGATGCCTGCATGTAGAGTAGAAACAAGGTGAAATGGGAACATGGAACACTTGGAAACAATAGTTGGTTTCATGTTTTCTGAAATTCTGGATTCTGGTGATTTTTTAAGGTCAGGTGGTACCCCGTGCAGAATTTTTTTCTCACCCCCTCGTATTGAAAGCCCCCCTTCCTCCCTCTACCCCCGTCAAAGAAAGCCGCGCACGCAGCTATCTGATGTAGATCCCGCCTTCTCCCCCTCCCTTCCTCTACCCCGTCAAAGAAGGTCACACCCTGCCCTCCTCCAGCAGCCCAGGAGTGTGGGG
Organism: Podarcis muralis; assembly: GCF_964188315.1. Taxonomy (NCBI): domain Eukaryota; kingdom Metazoa; phylum Chordata; class Lepidosauria; order Squamata; family Lacertidae; genus Podarcis; species Podarcis muralis. Next base: position 66,591,786 of record NC_135664.1, on the reverse strand, counting down.
GGCAAAGGCGTGCTGCCCGCCCACAACTCCCAAACCTCCTCCAAGCTGTCAAAACAAAAGGGGAAGGCCACCGGCACAGCTCCCCACCTTCCCCCTATGGCTCAGGGGAGGCTTGGGAGACGCGGGTGCGCGGCACGCTGAACATCACCCCCCTCAGTGTGTGTGTGTGTGTGTGCAGCCGTGCTCAAAGCTGTGCTGCTGCTCACGAGGCACAACATGGACGGGACGGGCAGGGAGAGCCTGGCCAATTGCTGGGAAGGGTTGCAACTCAACCCTGCTCGGTTCCACAGACAGCGTCAAGTTGAATTTTGTCACCTTCCTCATTGATGGCGCCTGGGGCGGTCCACCCCCACCGCTCCCCCTTCCTCCGCCAGCGCCTGGACCAACCGTTCTGTACCAAGGACCACCAGCCTGCACAATAAAGGCACTGGCATAGACATCAACGTAACAGCAGAGACATTTATTTTCACTATATTCTATATTGTATTTCAGTGAGCTGCTCTGTATTGCTTTCTCAGATTATTCCTTCCTTAACGTGGCCCTAGTCGCTGAAGGCATTTTTCGAATATGTCCTAAATATGTCCATCATTTCTCTCTCTCTCTCTCTCTCTCTCTCTCTCTCTCTCTCTCTCTCTCTCAGCTTTTGGGTCTTACTGACTTTATGCAGAATCTAATAACATGGCAAGGAGCCCTGGCAGACACTGAGATATTTTCTCAGCCGCATCATGTTTTGGAACGAGTTGATGTGATCCTATACCTTGGGTGGAGTAAGGACAGAAATACTTGAGGCTACTTTTGCAATTCAGGTTTTGTGCCAGTTAAGATCTCCAAAGGCTCTTTGCTGGCAGATCACACTGCAGAACACGCAGCAGAACACTGAAACGAACTGTGTTGTCATATGTAAAGGGCAAGGAGGTTGTGAAGAATGAAGTTGCTCAGCTTCCATTGCTGTGCTTTTATAATTTTACCATTGTGGCTAGGTCAGGGATGGTGAATCTCTACCCTCCAGATGCTGCTGGACTCCAGCTTCTACCACCCCTGGCTATTGGCTGTGCCTCTTAGTATCTGATCCAGGGTGATTACCTCACTCTGACTAATGGTAGGGCTGGCCCTATGTCTAGGACCCAAGAACTGTCTGTCTTGCCTTGTCTGCTGTGCATGTAGGAGCTCAGCTGAGAGCTAATGTATAGGGAGATAATGTATGTATATGTGAGAGAATCAAGGTTGAAATCGAAGAGGCCTAGGACTCAGCTACATTAGTAAAAAAACAGCTATTCGAATGTGCTATCAATATGCAAGACCAGATAGCACCAGAGAGCAAGGAATTTTATAACACAATTTTCCATAGAGATTTTTTTTTCTTTTGTTATAACAATCTAATTTCTGGGTTATTTATATTGTTTTCATCTTCACCCTGTGTCTAGATCCACCCCTAGTTCATTTGGCATTCTATTTTATTCTGATCTGTGTTTTTTCAGTACGGCTGGAATCTTTTCACAAACAAATTTAATACTGGACTTAAATTTACTATTGGACCTCATTGAGTCCTGCCTCCCAACATTTCCAGGATCCCAGCTTCAAATCAGCCTCAAACTCACTTTCTGTTCGTTGGCCAACTACTGTCCTCTCAGCTTTAGTTCCCTCATTTGCAATTTGAGGATAATGAGATTGGCTGTTGTTAGATGGTTGTTGTTAAAATTAGTGAGATAAGGCATGTGAAATGCAATATGCGCATGAAATGTGCTGCATAAATATGACTATTAGTGCTATTATGAATGCTTTTCCGTTTCACAGATATGTTGGACTTTTCGCAAAGCTTCACTTTGCCTCGCTCACTCTTAAGACTATATTTTATTCTGCTGTCGCAAATGTAATTTTATTTTTGCATGTAATTTTAATTCCCTCCCCCGCTCCCCCAAACATTCATTTTTACAGCTTTGCCTTTTTCCATACAACATTTACCTCCATTGGCAGCATTCTCTAAACAGTATATATTCATTGGAGTTAATAAATCACCATTCATTTCCTACTGATATTTTCCAGAACAGAGTTATTACTCAATCTATCTCTACCGACAGCTGTTCCAGACTTACCACGAGATTTCTGTGTATTCATAACACTATTTATCACCGTACCTGTCTTAAATATTAGTGCAATAGCACAAGCTTTCGCTAAAAGCTTAAAGTTTAATCTGTCAGTAAAGTATGTAGAATCCTACTTCTGTTATAAGAAGGTATTATAGGAGTTTTCCCACTTATTGGTTGCATGACATTCTCCCTTCCTTCAGCAAATTCAAGGTTAACATGCTGATCAGAAAAAAAAGAAGCTTTTTCCAGTGAGGAACCATATTCTTCTGTTTCTGTCTAATGTGAATATGAAATGAATTTTAACCCCAAAGACACTTATTACTAGCAAACTTCGCATTTTGCAAACAGACACCTGTTTCTTGTTGTAACTGAAGATCTCACCCAAATCTGTTTATTATGGTTTCTCTCAATTTCTCAAATATTATGCTCAGTTCTCCACATTTCCACAGCAGTTTGCATTTAAATAGAAATAAAAATGTCCTCGTGAAAACTTCATCAGCATTGAAGAGTCATTGTGTCCAAATAGATACATGTTTGTATGCAATTTTTCCCAATGTACAATCAATTTTTCCTGCTGTAATACACCTTTGCAAATTGTTTTCACCAATATACACATTATTTTTCCAGTGCATCAATACCAGTCTTTTTGCTGTAGCAAGGGCGCAGAAAGATATAGGTCAAAAGAATATATTCCTCAGCATATTTAAGATTTTTCATCGAACAATTGTGTTGATCGTTTCTATGACCCTCTGCCAAACATTTACCAATACAGGACATTGTAGGAACATAGGTTTTAAGGAAGCGTTGTCCCTATTATATCTCCAGCAGCTAGATGTCTTGAATGGCATGTAGCCCAGTATTGTTGATGCTCTTTGGCTACTGTCAAAGAGAACAACAACTACCAGACTTTTAGAAGACATCTGAAGGCAGCCCTGTATAGGGAAGCTTTTAATGTTTGATATATTATAGTATTTTAATATTTTTTTGGAAGCCGCTCAGAGTGGCTGGGGAAGCCCAGCCAGATGGGCGGGGTATAAATAATAAATTATTATTATTATTATTATTATTATTATTATTATTATTATTATTATTATTATTCCTGCTGACCAGGGCTGGGACTGAACCTGGGACCTTCTGAATACAAAGCGGATGCTCGACTACTGAGTTTGTGTAAGGGGTTACCTGTTTAATTTCCAGGGATTGAACTTTGGAGCTTCTGCATGGAAAGACATTGAGCCATAATCCTCTCCCAGATCCTCCTTCAATACAGGCCACAGAACCTTCATGATTCCCATTTCTTCCCATGTGTGACTTTGCTTCCTATGGACAGGAACAGGTAGCAACTGCCTTAGATTGGGCCACACTGTTGCTTCATCTAGCCCACTCTCCAAAGAGTGCCATGGCTTTAGGTGCACCAGGCTCTGGAAAGAACCAACCTGGACATACACCCCAACATTACTAAGAGATGCCTCAAAACAGGAAACCAGCAGATTTCTGCAAGGAAGGAATAGCAGGCCACCATTTTGACAATGTCTCTTGAACTCATCTCTTTGAGATCATGTGATGGTGGGGCAGAGGTCAGGGCCTCTGATAAGTCAATGAGTTCATTGCTCAAACCATTCATTCTACAGCAAGAAAACTCTGGGTTTCCTTTTTAAAGGTATTTGGAGGGATAATGGCAGCCAACTGCTCATTAAGACCTAAAGGGTCTATGGGTTCTTTCTCCAGCTCCTTGTCCGTAACAGAACTAAGGAAGAAGGTTTGTCCTCTTAGCATTCAGTTCATCTGACATGTCTCATCCAAAAACTAGAATATGAAATACATATGAGAAAAAGGCTGTCACTTGTTAAGTTTGAAAGCCATCTGTAAAATAGAATTGAAGAAAACGTGGATATTTGTTTCTCCTTTGCTGTGTGAAGAAAACGTGAAGAAAACGTGGATATTTGTTTCTCCTTTGCTGTGTGATCCACTAGCCTATCTATATTCAGCAGCAACCTTTTTTATTTTTAAGCAGAGAACCCAAACTTATCATAAGGTTAATGAACCACAACACTTGTCCAATCAAACCCATTTGTCATTGAATGAAATCACTCATCTGCCTCCCCTCCTGAAACTGCAGGTATAAAACTGTCAAGACATAGACCTTATTTATGGTTCTCCAAGGCAGTAATTGCTTTTGAATATTTACAGGGGAAGCCTTTGGAATCATAGGAATGGGGAAGTGGAGGAAAGGAAACTTTTCAGAAGGCAAAGTGGGCTGATGGAGACCCAGGACCCAGTTCCTAGCACAGTGAGTTCGGGAGAGGAAGGAACAGCCCAGCATGCAGAGATGTCCGACTATGCCCTCTTCATTCCTTCCTTCATTCATGCCAGCAATGATCTCTTCATTGATTAATAATAATAATAATAATAATAATAATAATAATAATAATTTTTATTTATACCCCGCCCTCCCCAGCCAAGGCCGGGCTCAGGGCAGCTAACAAGCAATAATAAAAACAAGTTGAATGATTACAACTTAAAAACAAAATTAGAATACAACATTAGAATATTGAAACATTAAAATATTAAAATGTAGCCTCATTGCAGGAGGAGAAAGGAAAAGAAAAAAGAGAGGGAGGGAATCAAATTGACTCCAAGCCAAAGGCCAGGCGGAACAACTCTGTCTTACAGGCCCTGGGGAAAGAAATCAGATCCTGCAGGGCCCTGGTCTCATGAGGCAGAGCGTTCCATCAGACCGGAGTCAGAGTTGAAAAGGCCCTGGCTCTGGTTGAAGCTAATCTAACTTCCTTAGGGCCCGGGACCCCTAGGGTGTTGCTATTTATGGACCTTGAGGCTCTCCGTGGGGCATACCGGGAGAGGCGGTCCCATAGGTACGAGGGTCCTAGGCCGTGAAGGGCTTTAAAGGTCAAAAGCAACTTAAATCTGACCCTGATACCTGACTAAGTATCCCTAGAAGATAAAACCCAACCAACCGCACCCCAAGCGGGGAAGGCAGTCCCATGGTGTTTCGTTAACTGTCAACCCCCCTCTCCCTCCTGGATTGATTGGAGGACTGTTGGTTCTATCTGTGGCTGTGGGAGTATTAATGAGGTATGTGCTATAAAATGTGGATCACTGGCCAACAAAGAGCCAGATTCAAATTTGGAAGATCTGTCCATCCTGTCTCGCCAGGAGTACAGTAGAGAAGGTTGATCATTCTGATAAGTTTTTGGAACATTAGGCAAAGGTCTAGATGTAGAGTTGGTGCTGGATATCTCCAGATTGTCAGCAACATAGAGTTCTTTAGGTGTTGTTGCCATAGAAATGTCGGAGGCGCCAAATTCCTCATCTAATTTGGTGTCGTTTGAAAAGGGAACAGGGAGTTGCATTGATGTCTTTCTATGGGATAAAGAGCTGTTGGACGTCTTTAAATATTGTGCTCTAGGCTCTACTGTCCTTATATTTTGGGTAGAAATCTCCGTCTTTATACTCATTAGCCTCTTCTTCAGGTCTTGTAACTCTAGGCTTACAGAGTTCTTTTCTTCCTTCGGGCAATTAGTATTTCTAGTGTTGAGCTTGGTTTCCTTTATCCACATTAGCTTTGACTCTATGCAAGGGACCAATTGCCTCCTAGTTTTGTCCTTAAATACCCTCACTGGGCGGAGAGAATGGAACCACCATAGAGTATCCTTTATCTCCATGAGTCGAGATGGGAGGGCTGATGACCTAAAGGTCATAAATAGGCGCGTGATGTTTCTCAAGGTAGGAAGTGGAAATTTTCTAGATCTACATTTCGGTAATGGTAATTCAGGAGCTGAGACAAGGACATAGTCATTTGTCTGCGGTTCATCCACCTATGAGCATATCGGTGAATCTCTAGCATTATCTGGTTCGTTTGCAAGACTTGACAGACTTGACAGGACCTCACTTCATCCATAGTTTGAGTTGGTGAGTTGTTAACAAAGTCATTTCTTATCATCCTTTTAAGCCCTTGGGCATTTAAAGGGGAGGAACTAGTATCCAATTGTTTCTCAATGTTAACTATTTTGGTGAGGATTTCATTCAGTCTTTGGAGAACCAGAACCATAGTTTCTGCAGACAACATGCAAATCTCTTGGTAGGGGTGCGTATCCGGAATTGGTTGAAAGCAGGCTCCTCTAATATCTTGTTCTAGAGGCATGGGTGGGTCAGCATTAGGAGTGGGAGGAATCCCGCCTGCTCTTGCTCTTGCCCTCTTGGACGGATTAGCTTTTTCTGGGAGGAGGGGGGTCGGGTCATTGTCATCCTCCTTAAAGGGGGGGTGAGGTTCCCCCAACGTTGTTACCCACTGTTTGTTCTATTTGCTCCGTTTTCTCGGCTTCCTCAACCCGCTCTGTTTCTGAGCCAGGGAAGATGGCGTTGGCTCGCTGCCGATTCTTTGTTTTAGAGGAATTGTGAGTCCCAATTATGCTCTTCTGGCTCTTTGCACCTCGTTTTCTCCTTCCGGCAGGCATTCTCAATAAGGAAGTGACAGTTGGAGGAGTGTCACTCCAATGAGGAGTGGCAGTTGGAGAACTAGGCCTCAAATCCAAGTTTCAGCCACTTCAGCCTTCCTTCCCTGGTCTGAGGAGTGACAGTTGGAGAAGTGGTCTGAGGAGTGACAGTTGGAGAACTAGGCCTCAAACCTTCCTGGCCTAAAAGAGCAGGTTTTAGCAGGGAAAGCACCCCCACCCCCAAACACACTCAGAGATGGAGATTTAAAGCACAGACCTGGAAAGAACAGGGCAAAATTTAAGTGTGGATAAGCCCTTAGATTTAAAAAGAAGGAGATGTTCCTGCCTCTCTCATGACGCGCAACCCTTCCGAACTGCCCTCCAGTACATATTTCTTCACCAGGTTTATGGACTGCTGGGTGCTGATCATTTCCTCTCCCCTTCTTTCTCTTTCCAGTGCCTTGAGACCACACATGGATCCCCTGCTTCGGTCTCAACTGATACAGAAAAGCATCAGGAAGGTCTTTCAATTGCCCTCATTGCAGTTTACAAAGGTCAAAGCTGGGAGTTCCGTGCCAGCAACACAGAGCCAGGTGACTGGACCTTCTTAAGGACATACCATAAGTAGAGCCCAGTTGGATCAGGCCAATGTGGAAACCTGGAGAACTGATGTCTGAGGAGATTTCACCCCTCCCATATCCAAGAATCTGATGATGTTCTCTGCTGATTCTTCAGAGAGGAGGGGCGGCCTCCGGTTGCTCTCTACTTATTCCGCTCCAGCCTCACATCAAAGTGTCAGAGAGAGAGAGAGACTGAGTGTTAGAGAGAGATCTTGTGTATAGATAAGGTTGCTGCTAAGAGCAGCTGCAGACACTCAGTGCAGTTCAGCATTGTTCGTTTAGACCTCATTTAGCTCTGTACATAGTTGTGTATTATAGTTGTAGATAGAATAAAGAAGATATTCTACAGAGCTGCTCTCCAAGTCTTTTATGCTCTGCTATACTCTGCTATACTCTGCTGTGCGATGACTGTCTTCTTGTGGAAGTGAATCCGGTGCTCACAACTCTAAGCTGTGAGTCCACGGCACTTTGACCTGTTCCTGTGCAGAAGGTGGTCTCTGGAAGTGCTACCCAGCTCGCCTAGCCCTGTCAGGGCTGAAGTGTTTGAGTCCAGTTGGTGGCACTGGCTCAAGGGTGATGCTGACAATTTCAAGATTGGAAAAATGAGAAACTGAGAAAAATGGAAATTTACCAATTCACCCTTCCATAAGGGCACAAGAGTCAAAGGAATATAATCAACGTTACAATACTCTACTCATGAGCAAGAATGCTCTTGAATGGAACTTCTGCCTCCCTCTCGCCCGGTGTCACCTTGGTGGGGATTGGTCTGTTGACAAGGGGTAGCCAAAGTGCAATGTTCCCCCTGTCAAGATAGGGTCATTTATCATGTCGGTCATTATGACTTTTGAATACACTAGCCCTCATGGATGGCTGTGTTCGAGACTAATGAGCAATTTGTTCTCCATTGCTAAATGGTTTGGAAATGTTCATCTCATCTCTAATGAGTTGTGGAGATGAATAAGGGGTTGACCTTTTGTTTTTGTTTTGTTCTTTGCTTGTTTTCTTCTCTTTCGCAAAGAGTAGCATGGCGTTGGCAACGAGGGGTCGGGGAGCTTGTAACATCATCTTGTAGGCATTGTACAGAAGTGTGTTCTTTCAACCATGTCTTAAATAACTTTGAGTTTAAAAAAAGTGCCAAATCTAGTGACCTCTCGTTTGCCTGCTTCTTCAATCCAATAAATGACTTCTTCTTTTCTTTCTTTATAAAAATGCAGATTATTTTCCTTTAGGCTACACAAAAAAAATCCTGCTGGCATGCTGCCACAGATGCAGTTTCCGAGAAACTTATCTTTTTTAAGCCCCTTTCTATGCACCAAGGATGAGAAAGAAAGTGAGCTTTGCTAATGGTAAGCCAAGGGAACATTTTTCAGGGGCCACATGCACATCTGAGCAGTGTTCTGGGGGCCACAAACAAGCAGTGGGCTGTGGCTTGAACCTGGGACCACTAAGCTGTGGTCCTTCATCCCCAAAACAGGAAGGGTCCTTCCATTCTGGGCTGCTGACAAATAGCCACGTGCCCAAGATACTATCAAATAAAGGGTAAAAGTAAAGGACTACTATGGGGTTGTGCTGCTTATCTGGCTTTCAAGCCAAGGGAGCCAGCGTTTGTCCACAGACAGCTTTCCAGGTCATGTGGCCAGCATGACTAAACTGCTTCAGGCACAATGGGACACCGTGACGGAAACCAGAGCGCACGGAAACGCCATTTACCTTCCCTCCATAGCAGTACCTATTTTTCTACTTGCACTGGTGTGCTTTTGAACTGCTAGGTTGGCAGGAGCTGGGACAGAGCAACGGGAGCTCACCCCATCACACGGATTTGAACCGTTGACCTTCTGATCAGCAAGCCCAAGAGGCTCAGTGGTTTAGACCACAGCGCTACCCACTCCTCGGCCTGAAAGCGAGATGAGCATCGCAGCCGCATAGATCCCTTTGACTGGACTTAACCGTCCAGGGGTCCTTTACCTTTACCAAATAAAGGGGAAACACCTTTATTTAATTTACTTACTTATTTCATGAAATTTATACGCTGCTTGATTGCAGGATTTCTCCCCTCCTCTGGAATTGCTCATCTTTGCCATATCAAGCCAATTGGCACACACCTGCTGGCCTCTAAACCTGTTTCCCAAGCTGCCTCTTCTTCCCCACCTCTCCTTCCCTGCTTTTGCTCGTTCCCACACCTCCATCGATGTCTGCCAGCCAAGAGTGGCTGGCCACAATGCGGCTGCGAGAGCATAAGCGAACGAAGGCAGTTTGGATTATTTTTCTCCCTTGGGGGTTACCCTCTGGCCCACAGGCATGTCTTTTAAAAATAGCTTCCCCCTGACTGATCCCATTATTATCACAGATACAATTCCCAACTCAACTGTCCAGATCAGAAATCAAGCTGCCTCATTCAAGAGCAGCAGACAACATAGGCCGGCTTCCTGTTGCGTTCCAACAAGCTTTTCGCTCTTATGCCATGGAGCACAGGGGTGTCTGAGGATTGTTTCCCCCGCTTTCAGGCTGTTTGATCATGCCTGTCACACAGCAGAAGAAGCTGGAGGCAGACCACTGGTGAATCCGAAATGGATGCTGATAGAGTCAAATCTTACTTTCCCGGTTCCATTCAGGTAGCTGCAATTTGCTGTTTGTGCGGACGCTGCAGAACTTCCTGTATAGAATTCGTGTAGAGCATGGTTTCCCAAACTTGGGTTCCTCCAGCTGTTTTTGGACTATGTTAACGGAGAAACCCGAGGGCTCCCTTGGACAAAAACCAAAGACACCAACCAGAACAACTGGAGCAAAACAGCAGCCAGTAGGCTTGGTCTTTATTGAGACTGTCGCGACAGGACTCCAACTCACTACAGGATGAAGCAAGATGGAAGCCCTGAACAAAAGAAGACCCCAACTTTTATTAGCTACTAATCCCCCGTGCTACACCCCTAAGACTACATCATAACTACATCATGACTACATCATTGACACATCACAAAGAGGAGGGGTTCAGGGAGGAGTTGTGGTAGTAACCTGAGTGTCTTGTCACCTGTCCGGTTCTTCCTTTCCTCCTCCCCATGATTACATTCCTGAGGACAAAGAGGAGTTCACTGTTTCCTGCCCCCAGAGGGAAAGGCTGGTCACTGTCCTTTGTTTCAATCCGTACTGAATCCACTTCCATATGCAGGTCCTTTGTGAGTGTAACGATCTTCTGTCTAGGACCATCAAGGTCGGCACGCCAACTGGGTAGGGCTCGCTGCAGACGTGTTGGTATGCTTGGGGGATTATGGCTGCCTCCTGTTAAATCTCACCCCATTTGATAGTCCTTTCTTCATGGTGTAAAATAAAAATGGAACGGTACAGATAAACTGAATGATGGGGGGGGGGAGGTCCTGCAACAACTACAATTCCCACCATCCCTGACCACTGGTGCTGTTAGCTAGGGACGATGGGAGTTGTAGTACAAAAACAGCTGGAGACTCAAGTTTGGGAAACCCGGATGTAGAGAGCTAGCTTAGTGTAATGGTTAGAATGTCAGGCTTGGGAGACCTGAGTTTGAATCCCCACTCGGGCATGAAGCTCATTGGGTGACCTTGGGGCAGCCTAACCTGCCTCACAGGGTTGTTGTGGGGATTAAATGAGGACGGGGAGAACCATGTACACCACCTCGTGCTTGTGGGAGAAAATAGTGGGATATAAATGCAATAATCAAAGAAATAAAGTAGGGAGTCCAACGTCCATCAGGCATAGCCAGCATTCCTATGTTAGGAAAGAATTAGGAATGCATTGCAATTGGAGTTGTAATCCAATAACATCTGGTGGGCTAGAGTTTGCCCACTGCGTGTGTGTGTGTATAATGTTCTTATCCACCTATATTTTGGATAGAGTGATTGGGATATGTGTCAGACATGTACAGTGACCTTGTATGAAATTGGGGGTGCAAGGAGAATCAGTCTGCCTCATCATTCGTGGGGTTTTTACAAGCCCAAGTCGGTCTGTAACAATTTACCCTGAGTTGGAGGTACATCTTTTTTGTCAGCAACTTTCAGTTTTTTCTGTTGCAAATTGCATCAGGAAACCCAAAGGGAATTAGATAGTGCAGAAGAGAGTTTGTTCAACCCCTATATATAGCCAGTCCAAAGCAGATGTACAGATGAAATTATTGGAATGTATCCAGCTTTCTCCTGCTCAGAGTCATGGCTTCCCAGAGAAGAAGAAGAGTTTGGATTTGATATCCCGCTTTATCACTACCCTAAGGAGTCTCAAAGCGGCTCACAACCTCCTTTCCCTCCCTCCCTCACAACAAACACTCTGTGAGGTGAGTGGGGCTGAGAGACTTCAGAGAAGTGTGACTAGCCCAAGGTCACCCAGCAGCTGCATGTGGAGGAGCAGGGAATTGAACCCAGTTCACCAGATTACGAGTCCACCGCTCTTAACCACTACACCACACTGGCTTTCAACAAACTGTTGAGTTTGACTGTTCCCACAAACAGTCATGGCTTTCTGCATAGAGTTCTGGGAGCTATAGTACATTAAGGCTCTTGAGAGTTATTAGGTGACTCTCAGTGCCCTTCCCAGAGCTGCAATTCTGAGTTCGCTCGGAAGATTTATTAATGGTTAGACCAGTTCTATAGGGACGCGGGTGGCGCTGTGGTCTAAACCACAGAGCCTAGGGCTTGCCGATCAGAAGGTCAGTGGTTCAAATCCCCACGACGGGGTGAGCTCCCGTTGTTCGGTCCCAGCTCCTGCCCACCTAGGAGTTCAAAAGCATGTCAAAGTGCAAGTAGATAAATAGGTACCACTCTGGTGGGAAGGTAAACGGAGTTTCCATGTGCTGCTCTGGTTTGCCAGAAGCAGCTCAGTCATGCTTGCCACATGACCCGGAAGCTGTACGCTGGCTCCCTTGTCCAATAAAGCGAGATGAGTGTGCAAGCCCAGAGTCATCCGCAACTGGACCTAATGGTCAGGGGTAACTTTACCTTTAAACCAGCTCTGGGAGGGGAATAAGGGTCACCTGATCACTCTTAGCACCCTTAACAAACTACAGCTCCCAGAACTCTTTGGAGGAAGCCATGCTTTAATCATATGGTGTGAATGTCACCTATAGCATTGTCTCTCCCTCTGCCTTGCAATATTTTGCATTTTGTTCCATTTTGTTTGCATTTTTAAGAGGGGTGTAATTTCTAACTCAGCTTCTTTGTTTTTCTCCTCAGCCGCTGTTGTTTATTTCCATCTTGACGATCTCGGTGCCATCTGAACTTTTCCTTTGCTTTGACTTTACAAGCATGGCGTGACTCCCTGTTTTTGTGATGGGAAAATAACAAACATTTCCATTTTTGGTCCTGTCGGTTGAGTGTGCCTGGGACTTTACTGAAGCCTCAGCTATGGATGTATGCGTGCATCAGAGAGGCACTGCCAAGTTGTGAATGCTGTTTGACTTCCTTGAATGAATGGAAGGTACTTCTCCCCCATCCACAAGACTGAACATGGTGCCTCCGGCTGGAGGCATGAAAGAGCCTCTAAAGATGCAATCAGATTGTGTGCTGCAATGGCCTTTGTCTTTTCTACCTGAGCAATTAAAGCTTGGAGACCTCTGTTTGGAACATTTAACTTCTGCTGCACATGCTTATTGGATAAGTTAAGGGGCTTACCAGGGTAACTGTTCTCTTGCTGTTTCAGAGAACTCTCAACTCCTCCAAAACACTAAAGCCACTTCCGCCCTTTGGAGGAGGTGGAGTTGCAGGCTTCACAGCCCCACCATGTGCGTGGCTGCTGGAACCCAGCCCCTGCACAATTGGGGGGATTCCCGGCCACATCACCTCCTGGCCAGCCAATCGGCTGGTTCTGGGGGTGTGGCCTGCCTTATTTAAAGCAGGACGTGGCCGGGGATCTCCCTCTTTGCTGCTTACCAGCTGTTCCTGCTTTTCGCACCCTCCTGGCCTATAAGGTTTTCATTCCTTGACCTTACTATGGACCTTAGTTGGTCACCGTTGAGGGGCCTGGTAGGAATTTTTCCACTTGGCAAATTGGCACCAGCCACTTGGTTTTTGCCTACCTCATAGCAAATCATCACAACTTTCTTGGTATTGGCGGTTAGGCATCGGAAAGTTCTATAGATGGGAAAAGGGGAGGTAGCGCCATCACCTGCCCCGCATATTGAAGGGTAGTCCAATAAAGGATTCCGGGGGGCATGGCCCTGTCTGATGCCTATAGAGGTGAGGGCCTAAGCCGCACCCCCTAGCGGTGACCCCAGGGGAGTTCCTAGTTGATGTGCATCAGCAGGACTCCCCCTACTGGTGGTTAAGCCTTCTCGGACTTCAAGTGGACAGGCTGAAACCGGATATAGTCAGTTAGGACCAATGCCTAAGCCAATACCGCTCATCACCTGTAACAAATAAAAGTCGTGGCCTTATTTAGCCCATTAACCTTAATAATGGTGTCATGTGTCATTATTTCCACGGGGGGAGGGGGAAACTCGCCACGCAATAAATCTAGGCTTGTTGACAGCAGTCATAGCTCAGGGGTAGAGCATCAATTTTGCAAGGGAAAGCTCCCAGTTTCCATCCCCAGCATCTTCAGGTAGAGCTGGAAATGTCCCTTGCCTGAAACTCTGCAGACCTGCTGCCAGTCAGTGTGGACAGTACTCAGCTAGATGGACCAATTGTCCAACTTGGAATAAGACAGCTTCCTATGTTCCTTTTCAGGAGTTATACCTACACAATGTGATCAGGACCACACTGAAGAATGTCAATCCAAATTTCCATGTTCCCTTGGATTGTGACCCAGTCATGGGTGGTGCTGTGGTCCAAACCACTGAGCCTCTTGGGCTTGCTGATTGGAAGGTCGGAGGTTCGAATCCCCAGGACAGGTGAGCTCCCGTTGCTCTGTCCCAGCTCCCGCCAACCTAGCAGTTCCAAAGCACACTAGTGCAAGTAGATAAATAGGTACGACTGCAGCGGCAAGGTAAGCGAAGGGAAGGGAAGGGAAGCGGCATTTCCATGCGCTCTGGCTTCCATTACAGTGTCCTGTTGCGCCAGAAGTGGTTTAGTCATGCTGGCCACATGACCTGGAAAGCTGTCTGTGGATAAACGCCAGCTCCCTCGGCCTGAAAGCAAGATGAGTGCCGCACCCCATAGTCGCCTTTGACTGGACTTAACCGTCCAGGGGTCCTTTACCTTTTACCTGTCCCAGGCATCTATCCAAACAAGCCAGTTCCTTCCTTGAAAAACGCTGTGGACTCCAGCACACCTGGAACATCAAATTTTGTCGAACCAATCTCAGATCTAAGAAACCTCACCTATAGATGCTAAAGCAACTTCCCATTATTTGGGCTGCAGGATTCCCCTTCTCAACATCACCCCTTTTAGAACCTCTCTTAACTTCGCTACTCATTCCCTGCCTTCTTGTATTGTCAATTTCTATTGACAGCAACAGGCCACGGGAGATTGGAGACAAAGGTTAAAAGTTGCTCATCTAGGAGAGGAAATTTTGTCCTTAAAAAGGGGGGCAATCCCTCCAGGAGGGAGGAAGGGCAGCTGTCGGAACAGAACTGTTTAAGGACATTTTCAGCATTGCCTGTTTTGTTCTGAAGAAATCTAATATCCTCTGGGTTACTGCAGGCCAACTGTTCAATATAAAGAATTCATAGTGCCAGCAATCCCTGGGAGAACCAATTTCATCTCTCTATGTTTCTGAGAAGCCACCAGTGTCCACCTCTTGGCAGCTATGGTAAGCAGTAAGAGGTCATTTCCCTTCTTAGTGCCAGAATGTAAATATTGCAAGGCAGCGAGTGGGTAAATCTGGGTGAATTAGCAGAATAATGAGCACGAGGTTCTTGCCAGGATTGGGTTATCATGCAGCTAGGAGGATGGCAAAGATCAAAAATGAACTTTCCAAATGGCAGAATGTAGCACATGCCTAAAAAAGGAAAGGTCATGGATAGCAAACAATGCCAGGGCTCAGAGATTAAGGAGCTTCAGGAACCTTGGATGTAACAACCCAACTACCCCGAAGACGCCCACTGACATCAAGATGAGATGTCATCTTGGAGCTATCGTTTGAGAGAACATAGGAGCAAGCATGACTGCTTTGTTTCCCTGCAGACTAGTTAGATGAGAAGCTTTTCTAGCCAAGTTATGCATTTCCTACAATAAACAACCTTATTGCTTTCTTAAAAAGGTAAAGGATCCCTGACAAGTCCAGTTACAGACAACTCTGGGGTTGCGGCACTCACCTCACTTTACTGGCCGAGGGAGCCGATGTTTGTCCGCAGACAGTTTTTCCGGGTAATGTGGCCAGCATGACTAAGCCGTTTCTGGTGCAACGGAAACTGAAACCAGAGCAGTGCATGGAAACGCCGTTTACCTTCCTGCCGGAGTGGTACCTATTTATCTACTTGCACTTTTTGACGTGCTTTTGTTGGAAGGAGCTGAGACCAAGCAACGGGAGTTCACCCCGTCGCGGGGATTCGAACCGCCGACCTTCTGATTGGCAAGCCCAAGAGATTCAGTGGTTTAGACCACAGTGCCACCTGCAAGCCTATCTCTGTGTACATTATTACAACCAGGGAAGTCTACTCTCAAACCAAGATTCACTTGCCAAACACTGCTCACTCTGCATAGGGAATTGACCCAGTTAATCCCAGCAGGTTCCAATTCCTTCTTACATTCTTACTCACAAAGCAGCTTAAAATGCTGGATCGGTGAACAGCCTTCTTTGCATTCAGTGTAACTTTCTGTTTTGTTCTCATGGTCTGTTCTGTTTGTTTCATTTCATGTAAAGCCAGAGCTCCTTCCTCAGCAGGTGGTAAGAGCTGTGTGTCAGCGCAGCTGTCCCTTGTAAGGCTCGTGGTAGAAGTATATTTGATAGGAGACTCCGGGGAGATGGAGTCAATAGCAAAGAGGAGAGGCAGCCAAAGGTCACTCGAGCCAAACCAAATGCAATGGCAGGTTTTGTTTTGTTTTAAAAGGCAAAAGCACAGAACAGAGAATATTTGGGAGTTCCCTTCTTTCATTTAATCGGAGATACATCGCAAAGAATGATTAGCAATAAAAATAACCCACCAATCGTAATTGAAACATATGTAAGCAATCCGTATGTCCTGGAAGATAGCCAAACAAGACTACAGGATAGATGTTCAAATGTAGAAGATGTGCCACCTGTTCTGTAATAAAAGAAATTTCTTCAGATACTATTGTACAGCCTGCATTCCCACCACAATTGGAAATATGAATCTAGCTGTTGACATCCTCTCCAACACAGAGTACTTGAATGAGAGCTTAAAAGTAAAGGGACCCCTGACCATTAGGTCCAGTCGTGACCGACTCTGGGGTTGCAGCGCTCATCTCACTTTATTGGCTGAGGGAGCCGGCGTACAGCTTCCGGGTCATGTGGCCAGCATGGCTAAGCCGCTTCTGTCGAACCAGAGCAGCGCACGGAAACACCGTTTACCTTCCCGCCGGAGCGATACCTATTTATCTACTTGCACTTTGATGTGCTTTCAAACTGCCAGGTTGGCAGGAGCAGGGACCAAGCAACGGGAGCTCACCCCATCGCGGGGATTCAAACCGTCGACCTTCTGATCAGCAAGTCCTGGGCTCTGTGGTTTAACCCACAGTGCCACCCGCGTCCCTCGAATGAGAGCTCAACTGGTATCATTTCATGGGTGTGTAGTGCCATTTGTTAGAGCCGCAGTTTCTTGACCAAAGTTTTATTCCATTCCATTCCATAGGATCTAGGGTCATCACCTTCACCTTGTATACAGACTTTCCTCAAAAACTGAGCTCAGTGACAGCAGTATGAACCACACAGATGCACATCAAAGGTGCTTGGGAACAAATCTCTCATGTGTGTTTGCGTGTATGAAGAGGGACTTTTTTTTTTTTCTAAGAAACCTACCCACAAGGAACAGCCATTATTCAACAACCAGGTCACTGAAGGGTGGTTTCTAGGTCTATGCCAATTAAAAGGACAGTTGCCATATGTTTCTGGGCCTTAATAGATATTAAAGAAGCTCAGGAAGATTATCCATTTCTCCTCAATGAAATCAACTGCAGTTGTGTAATGTCAGATGAGTGGGTCTCATCCGAGATAAATGGGTATTGATCTTTTTCCTGAAACAAGCTATTGGAGGAACCACATCAACAGTCTAATTCTGTTCTCCCATTGAGAAATTTGAACATGGAGAATGGATCCAGACACACCTGCCTATTTCTAAATTCTTCTGTGGTGATTTCTTTGTCCCTAATTTATGGATGCATGGAGTCCTTTGGAGAATTTCACTGTGGGAACATTTGCTTCCCCTTGAAATATTGCAGGTATTTTTCTCAAGCAGGAGTTTCCAAATTTGCCATGGAACTGAACTTCATGGAAAATTCAAGTGGTAACTTTAGTCCCCGGTGTTATTGAGTCCACTCTTGCCTTAGGAAGTTTCTTTAGTAGATCTGGACTCTGTACAGAATATATTCCATGCTGGTGAAAGGCAAGTGGAATCAGCAACAGATCTTCAGAAACCACCTTAATTAATGTGTGTGTCCTGGGTCATCTTCTTCTTCTTTGGCAATCATTTGTAGCCGAGTAAGATTGTCTTCCATAAACACGGTTTTAAAAGTGAGTCCGTAAGTGACTGTAGAGGCCAATTCTGGATCCACACATCCTTCTACAGTGGGGACATTGGTTTACGGGCAGGAGTTGATCATGGTGAGGGTTTGCCAAGCGTGCCTTCCTCCTAGCGCATTTCTCCCTTTCATCCTGAGTTCGAGTGTCTTCAAAGCCCCTAACACCTTTGGTAAAGACTGTTCTCCAATTGGAGCACTAGCAGGCCAGTGCTTCCCAGTTGTTATTGTTTACACTACATTTTTAAAGATTTGCCTTGAGACAGTCTTTGAACCTCTTTTGTTGACCACCAGCATTATGCTTTCCATTTTTAAGTTCGGAGTAGAGTAGTTGCTTTGGAAGACGATAATCAGGCATCTACACAACGTGACCAGTCCAACGAAGTTGATGTTGAAGAATCATTGCTTCAACACTGGTATTCTTTGCTTCTTCCAGTACACTGATATTAGTTCACCTGTCTTCCCAGGTGATGTGTAAAATTTTTCAGAGACACCGTTGATGGAATCTTTTGAGGAGTTGTGTTTATAAGCGGTCTTTCAAGGTTTGAGTCCTACCCTTCAGAGCAAAAGAAAACATTTCCATCACGTCACTACTTGCTTGTCTTTTCTTTATATTAAATATATTTGTCTGCCTGTCTACTTTGCAATATGTGCTGGGAGGGAGAGATCAAGAGGAGGAATCGGCGAAATGAGGGCAATAGGGTTAAATGTTTTTTTTTATATTTCAGGGATTGCCAACATGGTGTAATCCAGATGTTGTGGACTACAACACCCATAATCCATCACCATTGGCCATGTGGTTGGGGTTGATGGGAGTTGTAGTCCACACACAATCTGGTAGGCACTACATCAGATTCTGAATTTGTTCTCCCACTGGTCTGATTTATTATTCTTCGTAAAAGCACTGAAATACCTTTACAGCATAGAAAACCAGCTATGAAAGCTCTGTTATTATTTAGCTTTCCCCACTGTCCTTGGTGAAAGGGAAACACAATGATGAATAACTTTGAGGTTGTGTGTTTTTAAGAGAAGTCATTTTCAAAAGATGACAGAATTAAAGCCTTCTGAGGAGTCCAATTATTTTAATGATGCCCCCCTCTGTTTTTTGTTATCCTTTTAATCAGTGAATCTGGAGATTCCTAGAGTGTTATTCTTTGTGTGGAAATGGGGTTCTTTTAAGCACATAACCCATTCAGTCTGATTTCCCCCCTATAATGATCATTTCAAAGAGAGAGAAAATAAATTAAAACAGATTAGTCTGTACAAACCCATTGCATCTGAAAGCTGTCACTCAAGTAAATTTTTGAGCCTTGAAGCCTGGCTGTTTTTATTATTTTATATTAAACCAAATGGTTAAGGGCAGATATTTGAGTGCATTTGGAGTAATTGCATGATGCATATGTAATTCTGCTAACGTTCAGGAATTGCCTGTTACTCCAAGTCTCTTAGGCTGCAATACTATACACTCCTGGGAGAAAATCTACATGAATCCAGTTGGACTTAGCTCTGAGTAAACATGTATAGGATCACGTTAGTAGCTTTTTTAAGTTCAGTGTCATCTTCCTTGATGTAAACATGTAAACAGAGAAACCCAGAAGGCAGCACACAACCTCACTTACATGGGGGTTTCGACTTTGTGGTTCCAACATTCCTTAGCATTGCCGGATGAAGGATCTCAGATGACAGTTTTGCAAAGGCTGCTAATGGAAGTAGACAAGGCTGGGCTAGACTGACAAACGGATGGAGCAAGGTGTAAATGCAAAGAGTATGGGAAAGGATGTGCAGCGATCACGAGATCTGGCTTGGAACTGACTCAGGAGGTTGTGGTCTCTCCTCCTGAGGCTAGGCTGACGCTTACCAGTGATACTGTAGCAGTGTACTTTCTGCACTGGAAGATCGATTTTAAGGTATCTTCCAAATGTGATGATTCTATGAACAAAGCAGTTTCATACCTATGCAGTAAGGGAAGAAAGGGAAGAAATGGACGCAGTGAGAGATTTTGCTTTCTTGGGCTCCATGATCACTGCAGATGGTGACAGTGGTCATGAAATTAAAGACGCCTGCTTCTTGGGAGAAAAGCAATGACAAACCTAGACAGCATCTTAAAAAGCAGAGACATCACCTTGCCGACAAAGGTCCGTATAGTTAAAGCCATGGTTTTCCCAGTAGTGATGTATGGAAGTGAGAGCTGGGCCATAAAGAAGGCTGATCGCCAAAGAATGGATGCTTTTGAATTATGGTGCTGGAGGAGACTCTTGAGAGTCCCATGGACTGCAAGAAGATCAAACCTATCCATTCTGAAGGAAATCAGCCCTGAGTGCTCACTGGAAGGACAGATCCTGAAGCTGCGGCTCCAATACTTTGGCCACCTCATGAGAAGAGAAGACTCCCTGGAAAAGACCCTGATGTTGGGGAAGATGGAGGCACAAGGAGAAGGGGACGACAGAGGATGAGGTGGTTGGACGGTGTTCTCAAGGCTACCAGCATGAGTTTGACCAAGCTGTGAGAGGCGGTGGAGGACAAGGGTGCCTGGCGTGCTCTGGTCCATGGGGTCACGAAGAGTCGGACACGACTAAACAACAACAACAAAGTAGGACTCTTGGAACATCTAGCTTCAGCCTAGGTGTTGTATTCTCTCTGCTTGGCTGAGACTTTATATAAATTCATAAATTTATATGCAGGGCATGTCAGCAGCTGCCTGAGGGTGCTGGGTCCAGATTCCTGCCCCTGAGCCAGTCTAGGGGACCACCTAAGTTGAATAGGAAGGGCCTTAGCTCTGTGGTAGGTTTAGGGAAGTCTCCCTGCCAGAAACCAGCGGTCCAGAGAATATCAGAGAATATCAGAGAGAGAGCGGAAGCTGGTGCAAATGAAAGTGGCTGGGGAGATAGGGAAGGCGAGTGGTGAAGTGGTGAAGCATTTCAGGCAGCTCAAACGCATGAATTAAATGCTCAAGTCAGTAGTTCACCCCAATAAATACTCCTGGGTTGTCCTGCAGGGGGCATTGCAGACTGACCTTTGTGCACGACTAAATGACTAAACAACAAGGAGTCCTTGGATGCGGGGCTGTGCTATATACACCAGGTTGGGAAGCTCCTGGAAATTGAATTCAGTCTCTGGTCACTTCCTAAGAGCACTCTCTCTCTTCTCTATAGATAGCTCTTCCCTTCCTCATGTGTCACTGCTAGTGCTCAACCACAGTGGAAGCTTCCAAGGACAACATCACATCCATTTATCAAGTACTCATATCTGTTGTGTCATTCACGTAGCTCCCATGTGGAGGTCAATGCAAATAAGAGATACCCCGTGGTCTTCAGTGTTGGGGGCGGGGTCCTCTGTGTGTGGAACAGAGAGTCATATAGAGCTTTGGATGCAAGTTTATTTATTACGCTTTATCCTGCACCTTTCTCCAAAGGAGAGCAAAAATGCTAGTACTAAACCAAGACAATGTAAACGTCTAAAAACAGTTAAAAACCACCTTCTAAGAACAGTTAAGAACTTCCAAAAGCAGTAACTTAATCTCAAAACTCGTGATTTCAGAGTTGCCAGGGATAGGTCTTTCAGCCATCAAATACCTGGATAAACAGGGATTAGAAAAGAAAAATTATCCTAAAAGTTAATAATGAGGGAGACTAACACAGCCCATAGGGAGGGCATTCCACAAATTGTGGGAATGTTCAGAGATGCAGGAGAGGATATATTGTTTGATTATAGCCTTTCCAACTTGTGTAAACAAGTTCAAAATTTAGCAGAGTAACATTCCCCTTTTTAAACTTGCAGTGAATGTGTTTGCTCAGGCTCACTAAAGCCTCTATAATAACTGTTCTGGTATTTCCCCCTTATTCCCTCATAAAAGATAAGACACGACACAGTCTTCTGTAAAAGTATAAAAAGAGTTTACTCACATTCTGTTCACAATCGGATCCCAGAAGGCAGACCTAGCTTAGAAAAGTAACATGCCTTCAGATGTCTTCTAAAAGTCAGATAGTTGTTTATTTCCTTGACATCTGATGGAAGGGCGTTCCACAGGGTGGGCATCACTACCGAGAAGGCCCTCTTCTTGGTTCCCTGTAGCTTTGCTTCTCACAGTGAGGGAACCACCAGAAGACCCTCGGAGCTGGACCTCAGCATCCGGGCAGAACGATGTGGGTGGAAACATACTGGGAGCCAATGTAGGTCTTTCAAGACCGGTGTTATGTGGTCTCGGCGGTTGCCCCCAGTCACCAGTCTAGCTGCCGCATTGCCTTTTTTGCCATATAATTCTTTATTACATTTTTCAAACATTTTCACAACAATCTTCATATCAAACCATTACATTGTTTCATAAATTGACTTCCGACCCCCTCCTCCACAGTGTTTTTACTCAAACCTCTTCTACTGCATTATATCTTTACCTATTGCAAAAAGTTTCTCTGTTTACCATTATCTTAACGTCTTTCTTCCTGCCCGTGACTTCATTCGACTATAGTATTAGTTTTAAAAAAATAGTCCACAAAAGGCCTCTTTTAAATGCAATGCTTTCTCTATCAACTGCAAGCAATACTCCCACCTAATTTTTCTTCTCCCTTGAACTGAAGCTCATCAAACCTCCACCTTGGAAGGCCAGGAATCCCTGCTGCTTCCATAGAAGCCAACTCCTAGGGGCCGAGGGGGGTCTTCATCCGCCCCAATAAAATATTTGAGGGGGCTGGCACCCACAAAGTTGTTTGGCATTGCCATTCAAATGGTGTGCATGCACCGCATCATGTGATTGATTATGTGGGGCGGGGCTTACCTGGAAACCCTTGCAGAGGACCTTAAGGTCCATGAATAACCATAGTTTAGAGGTCCCGGGCCCTAAGGAAGTCAGACTATCCTCCACCAGGGCCAGGGCCTTTTCAGTGATGGCTCCGACCTGGTGGAATGCTCTGTCCCATGAGACTAGGGCCCTTCAGGATTTAACCTCCTTCCTTCGGGCCTGTAAGACAGAGCTATTCCGCCTGGCCTTTAATTTGAATTCAGCCTGATCTTTTATTTCCCTTCTGTTCCCTCCCCCTCCCCTTTTATGAAGATTACCTGCTCTGAGACCCCACAACTAATTTTCCCCTAGCCTCCTCGCTGGCCCAAGTAGGACAAATTCAGCCAGCTAGCCCTGGTGATTATCTAATGCTTATTAGATGGATTTCCCTCGAATTTATTTTTGAACTTTGAATTTTATTGTTATTCATGTTTTTATACTGTATTTTATGCTGCTTTTACAATGAAGTGTTTTAAATTTGTTGTTAGCCGCCCTGAGCCCGGTTTTTGAACCGGGAAGGGTGGGGTATAAATAAAAAAATTATTATTTCATTATTATTTGATTCAAGTTGGCGTCCCTGGCTGCTTCCTGTCGCTTTTGGTGGGAATTGGGAACAGCTCAGGGCCAAGGTTAAAATGCGTGCATTTAGCCCCTTGCCGTGTTCTTCCCCATCCCTTTGGTATAGCCATTTCTCTCCTCCAACAAGTGTGTTTCTCTGTGTCTTTACATTAAATACACCCATAACCTGCCATGGCATCCAGTGCATCTTACAAGGTTCTGGACACAATGTTGTCTTTTATCGGCAAAATGCAATTACAAAGGTAATTGGTTCCTATACATCAGCGTGATGCTTTCTTGGCTCTGCCTCTCCTCTATGCTGGAGCGCAACTCGGTTTCCTCCACTCCCTCTCAATATGTTTTCTCATTGGAGCCAATAGCCGGGTCATCATTCAGAGGTTCGGCTTGGCAAGCTCGAGACGCAGATGCTGGCTTCCAAAAGCGAGAAGTTTGCAGCACAGCGTTGCTAGGTTCACGGCAAGCACAGATTCCTAGCATGAGCTGTCCTGTCAATTTGCCTTTGGAGCTGTCAAAGGGTCAAATGTTTCTGCCCTAACTTGATTTTTTTTTTTTAAGGAGAGAGAGACACACACACAGAGAGAGAGAGAATATCCAGATTCCTTTTGGCTTACGCTTCTTTAAAATAAATTAAATTCCATTTCTTTTGCCGTCATGTCCTGAGAACATCCTAACCGCCTCCTCATGTGCATTGTTAATGTTAGCCAAGAGTAAGAGGCAACCTTCTTCCCCCACAAGCTATCTGCAAAGTTGAAACGTAAGGTTAGGGCAACCTTGAATGCCCCCAAAAACCAAAAGCGAAAACAGCCCACAATCTTTGGCTTCGATGGCTAGCATTATATCCTCAACTTATTCACTAGGAGAAAAGGAAATGAGGGAGGGGGCACCCTCTGTGAAGTGTCAAGTGAAGGCCTCAGATTAGAATAATTCAGATGCCCAAAGGCAAAATGAACCAGTTCTTCTACTCTGTGGCCAACATGATAGCTCGGGGCCTTTCAGTACAAAATTAAAGTCTACAATTAAAGTATTCTTTCCCCCTGTTATGTACTGAGTTGAATAGGATCCAAAATGCAGCAGTCTGATTGGTCCTAGAACAATAGGATTCAGAATGCAGCAGTCTGATTGGTCCTAGAACAATAGGATCCAGAATGCAGCAGTGTGATTGGTCCACAGGAGCCACCCAATCCAGCTCCAGGTGGAAGTGAATCCGCAACCTGATTGGCCTACAGGAGAATTCCGGAATTAGCGAATCACGTGGGGCCCATTGTGTAAATAATGTATATAAAGCAGGCATTCTGGGGGAACTTCCATTCCTCCTCACCACTATGAGCTGAATAAAGAGCATGAAATCCACTCTTGACTCCGAGTATATTTCACCCCTCCTACTATGGACATAGTAGACTTAACTCCATTAATTAAGAATCCAAAGCAGAAATTCTGGGCATGATCAAGCCAAAATTAAACATTTTAAAAATCCCATTGCATTTCAATAGGAGAGACAAGTGTGTCCTTAATATTGCAATCCTGTGCATGCTCTGAACAAGATGACCTTTGAGATCTCTTCCAGTTCTGTGATTCCACATCTGTCTAGCAGTTAGGCCCAAAGGAGCTCTTCAATCTCAGGAAAGTATTATAGGATTGCAACCTTAATCTCTCCTATGGAAATGAATGGGACTTCAGAGTTCAAGTTTGATTGGCCATGTAGTCTGTTAAGCGGATCATCAAGCAATGAAATATTTGCAGGGTGTTTGATGTTCAATCAGATTAAATCCCTCACAGTGGGGGGGGGACCCCAACAGGAGGAAGAAGCTGACATCCAGGACCACCCCATGGGCTACCATGGGAAGCAGTTGGGGGCTGGCTGAGGACAGACTGGTGGCACAATCCCCCATCCACTCTGTTTGCTTCTGAATGGAAAAAGTTTCAAGCATCTCCAAGGGATGCTGCTTAACTGAATACATCAATGTAGGCTTGTGGATAAATCAGTATAGTTACCATGCCACTTTCGTATATGCTCCCTCATAATTCGATTTTGTCCCACTACTGCATTAACCTGCAGATTTCTTTCCCTTATACTTGTAAAAAACCCACATTTAACATGTTTTCCAAATGCACGTTCTATCAAAATGTGCATTTTAAAATGAGTTTTTATTAATCTATTTATTTTGAACTGATGGCCTCAGAACATTCAAGAAGTGAAAAATAACTACTGGACCAGTGAGAGCTGGACCATAAAGAAGGATGATCGCCAAAAAAATTATGCTTTTGAATTATGGTGCTGGAGGAGACTCTTGAGGGTCCCATGGACTGCAAGAAGATCAAACCTATCCATTCTGAAGGAAATCAGCTCTGAGTGCTCACTGGAAGGACGGATCCTGAAGCTGAGGCTCCAATACTTTGGCTACCTCATGAGAAAAGAAGACTCCCTGGAAAAGACCCTGATGTTGGGAAAGATTGAGGGCAAATGGAGAAGGGAACGACAGAGGATGAGATGGTTGGACAGTGTTCTCGAAGCTACCAACATGAGTTTGACCAAACTGCGGGAGGCAGTGGAAGACAGGAGTGCCTGGCGTGCTCTGGTCCATGGGGTCACGAAGAGTTAGACACGACTAAACAACAATAATTGTAATTGTTATTATTACTATTATTGTTTTAATTTATTACCCACCCTTCAGCCATTGGCTCCCAGGACGGGTTAAATTGCAGGTCTGTAACATTACAGATTAGCGATCATCTGGGATATGAAGATGAGGACACTCCTAAGGCGCATGTAGGAGGTCCAAGTTTCCATTGCTGGTATCTCCAGATTGGCGTGGGAAAAGATTTCCATCTGATAGCCTGGAAAGTTTCTGCCAGTCTCTGCAAACAATACTGAGCTAGCTAGACCATGGGAGGTACCCAGCTAAGCAGTTCAGCTTGCACAAGGACTTTTAGCTGTGCAATGGATCTTCCTTGCCCTCTTGTGTCCCCGCGTGACCCCTGCATGATCTCTAAATCTGTCCCACAGTCTCCTCCCCAGTGGATTTACAAGGTGCACAGATATGCAGGGAAATGAGAGAGTAAGGAAAAGTCATTGTACTAATGGAACTGTTTATTTGGATACCATCCCAATGGTTGACTCATCCTGAGGCAGTTACCTATGTTCCTTCACGCCTATCAACTAAAAAGATCACCTATTAAAACTCTGTGTCTGTTCTGGAGATGAATACTGCTTGTGCAGTCCAAAGGATGGCTAACTTTAGCAGGTCTGGCAGGGAGGGGAAACTGCAATCTGTCAAGACATATTTGAGTTATTTTCCTGTAATTGGTTTGGCAGGAGCTTCAGTCACAAATTTCTGTTTCACAGATTGTCTCCAAATGAATAAAAAGGTTTGCTTTGAAATGTAATTAATGTTGCGTTCAGCTGCGAGACTTTATCACATTGTCAGAAGGAACTGGAAGGAGATGGTTACCAAAAAGAGAGAGAGAAAAGAAAGGATAGATAATGGAATATTGCTCCTGAAATCTTTCGTGACTCACAGAACAGAAATACTCTGTCTTGGGAAACGCAAATCGACGACTGGTCCAGACCACTTCCAACAAGATTTGTGGCATATGGGTGGTTCAAGTCCTTCACAAGAAGCTCAGTCCACCATTTTGAATGCTGCTGAGGACAAGCAAACTTCCCAATACTCCATGTGTATTAGCTTGAAACCACCCTGGTCCTTCAGGGGGCAGGAAATTGGTACATTTTCTGATCCATTCTTCCATCCTCTAGAAACTAATGGCCATCAAGGGTGTAGGAATACAGGAAGCTTCCTTACATCACGTCAGATCACTGGATCTTCTCTACACCGACTGGCAGCAGGTCTCCAGGATTTCAGACAGAGAACATTCCAAGCCTGGAGATGTCAGGGTTTGAGCCTGGAACCTTCTCCATGCAAAGAAGAAGAGTCAAAGCCAATGAGCTATGGCCTGGAGGATGGGGAAGGGAACAACTCACTCCTTCCTTGACAGAGACCCAGGCCTATGCAGAGCTTGTCTGAGGCTCCAGGGCAGGAGCCTTGATCTTGGCATGACTGTGTAAGTTTGGCAGGCCCCTGGTACCCTCCCCCAGGCACCTTAGCCCTCCAGGGCCCAGGGCAAATGTACCCGGCTGTTCCTCCCCTATACAGAACTGGGGGTGGCCTTTTCCTGCTGCTTACAGCTTGGCCCTTGCAAAAGTTCTTCTCCATGTAAGCTGCAAGCATCTGCTTCACTCCATTTGCTTACATAGGGTGGGGATAACCAGTGCTTTTTCCTAGGGAGTACTCAATGATATGCAGTACCGGCACCTTTCCCCCCCCTTGTTGTTAAAGAGTGCCGCACATACCATAACAACTTAGTGGCACCTCTTTTTCTAGTGGGGGGGGGGGGGGACACTGGGGATAGCTGTTTTGTAAACGTTAAATCTGTAGACAATGTTTCTCCATTTTTAGGGAGCACATGGGTGTGAAGCCGGTAATTCTTCTTCAGCTCAGATTGAAATGTGGAGGATTTTTTAAAATTTGCATTTCCTTTGAGTTGGGCTTCAGCTGCCTATAACAGTCTCCTAGCTCCTGGTGTGCTCTGGTCCATGAGGTCACAAAGAGTCCGACACGACTAATCGACTAAACAACAACAAAGCTCAGGGTAACTTTGCTAGCAAGTCCACATACTGTTGGTCAGTAGTAACATCCATGGAGTTACTTCCATCCACCATACTCCTTTTCTTGTGCTGTGATTAAATCAGGAAACATTTTTTGGGGGTAATAAGGATAAGTGTTCTATATCTACTCCCTCCCCCCATTTGCAGTAGGAAGACTCCCGCACTTTTGGAGGCTCCCCACACATTTTGGAACTCTGGTTTTCCAAAGTCCTAACATGCATGGCTGTTGTCTTTGTCCATGGAGTTTTCTTGGCAGGGATACTGGAGTGGCTTGCCGGTTCCTGCTCCAGGTGGATCACGTTTGGTCAAAACTCTCCACTATGACCTGTTCATCTTGGGTGGCCCTGCACGGCATAGCTCATAGCTTCTCTGAGTTGTTCAAGCCCCTTCGCCACGGCAAGGCAGTGATTCATAAAGGAGGACAAAGGTCCATATAGTTAAAGCTCTGGTTTTCCCAGTAGTGATGTATGGAAGTGAGAGCTGGACCATAAAGAAGGCTGATCACCGAAGAATTGATGCTTTTGAATTATGGTGCTGGATGAGACTCTTGAGAGTCCCATGGACTGCAAGAAGATCAAACCTATGCATTCTTAAGGAAATCAGCCCTGGGTGCTCACTGGAAGGACAGATCCTGAAGCTGAGGCTCCAATACTTTGGCCACCTCATAAGAAGAGAAGACTCCCTGGAAAAGACCCTGATGTTGGGAAAGATGGAGGGCACAAGGAGAAGGGGACGACAGAGGACGAGATGGTTGGACAGTGTTCTCAAAGATACCAGCATGAGTTTGACCCAACTGTGGGAGGCAGTGGAAGACAGGAGTGCCTGGCGTGCTCTGGTCCATGGGGTCACGAAGAGTCGGACACGACTAAACGACCAAACAATAACAACATGCATGGGGACCATCCATGAATACGGAAGACTTCCTGCTTCAGACTTTTGTGTTCCACAAGTTTGAAGGCAATAAAAGAGGTAATAAGGGAGAGGGAGAGTGGGCTAATACACTTATCCCTGCTTTTCACACTTAGCACACTCATCCCTACACGAAGAGCATCTTCTCTGCATGCAGAAGTTCCAATGTTCAATTCCCAGAATCTCCAGATGGAGTTGGGAATGTCCCCAGTGTGAATCTCTAGCAAGACTCTTCTTCTAGTCAATGCAGATAGTGTTGAGCTAGCTGGACCAATGGTCAGACATGGCTAAAGGCAGCTTCCCCTTGTGTGTTTTATGAACTCTTCATTATAACACACAGGGGTATAATTGTGCTTCTAACCCATGTCAGGTTATTTAATAAAAGAATTGGCTGGATTTCTAGATCCAAAGCATGGGGCTAAGCATATTATTCAGTAAGAGAGCCCCAGGAGAAGTTATGCAGCAACAGTGAAGTGTTAGGAATATAGGCACTTAAACCTTTTTAATATCCCATTTAGCCTGCTGACAGCAATTCCTCTGTTCCTAGCCCTCATTCAATGAACAGACTACACAGTTAGGAAGCTTAAATGCTTTACTTACAAACTTCAAAGGTCAGATTCATGTGTTATTCCATGCAGCAACAAGAAGAACACAGTTAGATAATTATGAGGTTACAAAATACAGAAAAATACTACTGAGAATGCAATCTGGTTGAGCCCAGACATGTTGCCTGGTCTGCTTCATATGTTGAACTGAGAATGAGCAAAAGAAGCTTCACTTCCTTCTTCACCAGAGTTAATGGGACTTGACTTAGCAGAGTCCAGGAATACAATTCTGTGGTCTTAACCCTTTCATTAACAAACTAGCCCTAAGCTTGTTAGTTATATTTCACTGCAACTTCCCACAACAGTAACATACAGATATTTAGGAAAGAAGGAGTGCATTGCAAGGATTTTCTGGGTGGCATTCCCGCTAGGCCCATCCCTTCCACAAATGCTTGTCAAACGTCATGTTGCCACATCAGACAAAGCGAAGTCGGCCATTTTGCCATTGTCTCCTGTTGCCTCTGCCTTTAATGAACATTATAGAACACAAAGATCTTCTTGACGTTGTCAAAAAATGACAGATGATATTAGCATAGCAATTGGCAAGGCATTTCAAATGTTGGAGGGTTTTTTCCCCCTTTTCCCTTTCTCCCCCTTGTTCGAGTAATTATCTGTAAATTACTTCCTTGTGTGTTTCAAGCTGCCAAGAGATTTGGGGGAGCTCGCTTTGAACTGGCTTTGTGCAATTGGTAAGGATTAAGGCGACAGGACCTGGTGCCGCCAAGGAAGCTTGACATATGAAATGGAGCAGTTTGAGAGGGATACTGTACATGGAAGTGGAGTGGGGGCAGGGGGGCGGGTTAAGGCTGGAGACTGGAGACTGAAGCTTCAGCTTTACTGTATATCCTAAATCTGGCTACAAGTTGGGCTGTGAACAAGCTGTTATTTTCCACATGGGAGTAACGCGGCTACAAGAAAATGCCAACATTCATCCGTCATAATGTCATGGCTCGTATTAAAATGTCTTGAGGGGCCCAAGGGAGGGGTGGGCAAGAGACATCAAATCAATTTTCAAGCAATCACGGCGGTTTCTGGAATCCGAGCCCGGCGCGAAAGCTTTTGGGTGGCAGAATAGAGAAGCTCTAAATAAGGTCCCTCCTCCAGGGAGGGAGGAATTTAGAAAAGGCCTCGGATTTGACTCTCGCATCAGGCGGAACATATGGCGGAGGATAACTGAGTTATCCACCTATCTGTTCTTCCCGGAGACAAGGAGCCATGTCTGAACTTCTGAGAAATTGCTCCCTGGATCGACTCTTTGAAATGGACAGCTTTGGGTTGCTGCACTCCTTTCGGTTTGATTCAGAACCGGGGGATTGGTGGAATCGGCTGTCCTCCTCCAAAATAGCTCAGGGGCGGTGGAAAACCTGTGACCCATAAGCAGGCCTGGATTTAGGTTTGATGAGACCCTAAGCTACTGAAAGTAATGGGGCCCTTTAGATGTCCAGCTGTCCTTTGTCAACAACAAATTGCCACTGTTTTTTGTGTTGACTATATGCTATATCAGGGGTCAGCAAACTTTTTCAGCAGGGGGCCAGTCCACTGTCCCTCAGACCTTATGGGGAGCAAGACTATATTCTGGAGGGGAAATAATGAATGAATTCCTGTGCCCCACAAATAACCCAGAGATGCATTTTAAATAAAAGGACACATTCTACTCATGTAAAAACATGCTGATTCCCAGACCATCTGCTGGCCGGATTTAGAAGGCGAGTGGGCCGGATCCAGCCACCGGGCCTTAGTTTGCCTACCCATGTGCTATATGGTAATTTATGGACCTAATAGGTGTCTCAAGCCATTTGCACATGTTGCAACGCAACCAGTCTATGCAGAATGTAGGCACCCTATATATAGAAATGAGCAAACAAGTGATTTTTTTAGGGAGCAAGCTAGCAGGCGGGACCCATTACTTACATCATAGGAGCCTACACAACACAAAACACTGTTGCTGTATGTAGGTTTTATTTTATTTGTTTTTTAGCTTATCTTTTGGAAATGTACACCCAGGTGTGTGTTTTTCTTTAATTTTTTTGCCCCCCACCCCCGAGAGTGGAGCCCTAAGCTATAGCTTGTTTAGCTTACATGTAAATCTGGCACTGCAAATAAGCTCGAATAGGTCCAGCAAAGACCCCTGTTTGCAAAGACATTTCCCTGAAACCACCCCCATCTTCCCAACACCTGATGTCATTGTGAAGGCAGGTAGGGCCACAGATGCCAAAGGAAGAATCGGGAGCTAAAAAAAGAGAAGCCCTGATTGTTCTTTTGCAAGCTGGGCTTGCTGTCAGCACCAATAAACTGATTGGTGCGAAGAGCAAGCCCCACTGGAACTTGCTGCACTGTGAAGTTCCCCACCGGAGCTGTTTTGGAAGGCTGGTTTTATGCACGAATGTGTGTTTTCGTGTACTCATTTTCTAAGGGTATTTTTGCTTCATGTTATTCCCAACAGATATGTTGCATGCATCGGTAAAAATATTCCCCAGAGCGGTGGTATTTAATTTGTCCATTTCAGGGTAGCACATTTCACGGGTTCAGTAGCTGCATTTTAGTTTCTTAACTTCTTCTGTGTTGCACAGTATGATCCCCTATGGATAGTATTAGTATTACAACACTTTCCATTTCTGGTGTAGAGAGTTCTATGGCAACCAAGGCTGGCTGTTACACTGCAACCTCGTATTATTATTCTATACGGCTTTTAGCGCATGTAGCAACTTATATTCCTTTCCCATACGTTTCAGCATTTGTTTATGTTAGCACAATTACAAAAAAATAAAAAATCTGAGCCTGGCATCATTACCGAAGAAGCTTCTAGCGAGCCAGCCTGTTAACCTTTACGTAGAGGTGGAACTTTTTACAAGATGCTTTTGGGCACGAATAGCAAATTAGCCCCTCGGAAAAGTTCTCTGTTAAGATCAAGGTAGACTTGCAAAGCATAATGATCTAAATAATTCAGGAAGCACATATTGATTTATCAGGAAGTTTTATAGTCTGTAAACTACAAAGCAAGGATGCGATTGCTCGCTCAGTGGTACAAGTTGGTTTTCTACTAAAGACTGGGTGTAGAGGTGGATGCCCACACTAAAGTGGCTGAAAAGTCTTGCTTTCAGCGAAACATCCTGTGAGCTCCGAGGAAAGCAAAAAATGATTTGACCAATCTGGTGCCATTTCTCAGGAAGGCGTTTCACAAATATCCGGAGCATCAGTGAAAAACACAAATTCATTAGAACACGGGCAGGCACATGGGAAGATACACAGAATGAAAGGGTTTAAGGTCAGTGAGAAAGAGGAGGATTGGTTTGAGAAGATATTGAATTATTTGAATAGGTTTGAACAATTTGGGGCAATTAAAATGTTAAAAGTTAAATAAACCTCGTGGAGGGAGGAGTGTTAAGGTATATAAAAGTGTGCATATGGTTGATTTGAATATGTTATTATTGAATATGTATATTATTGAATATGTATATTATTGAATATGTAACCCAATGTATCAGCCGCCTGGGAGGGTTTCACTGTTTGTGTTTTGATGTTTGGTAATTTTTTTTTTTTAAAGAACAGGGGTAGGCAAACAAAGGAACAGGGGCAGAATCCGGCCCAATCACCTTCTGAATCTGGCCCGCGGATGGCCCAGGAATCAGCATGTTTTTACCTGAGTAGAATGTGTGCTTTTATTTAAAATGAATCTCTGGGTTATTTGTGGGGCATAGGAATTTGTTCATTTCCCCCCAAAAATATAGTCTGGCCAACTCAATAGCCCCCCCCCCCAAAAAAAAACCCCACATACATTTTAAAAGGGCAGTTCACAGAATAAAATCAAGATATAAAACCACAAAATACCCAATAAAAACAAAAACAACCCAATAGCCACCTCCTAAAAACCCCCACACATTTTTAAAGGGCATAGGATGTAAATCTGAAGGCAACCCTGTTTAGGGAAGCTTTTAGTATTTAATAGATTATTGTATTTTAATATTCTGTTGGAAGCTGCCCAGAGCGGCTGGGGAAACTCAGACAGATGGGCAGGGTATAAATAGTAAATTATTATTATTATAATAAATCGATCAACCAAAGGCCTGGCTAAAAAGGAATGTTTTTGCCTGGCACCTAAAGGAGTATCATGAAGGTGTCAGGCGAACTTCCCTGGGGAGAGCATCCCACAGATGGGGAGCCACTGCAGAGAAGGCCCCATTCTTGTGTTGGCACCCTCCAGACCTCTCAAGGAGGAGGCACACGAAGAAGGGCCTCAGAAGATGAATTCAGGGTCCAGGTAGGTTCATATGGAAAGAAGCGGTCCTTGAGATATTGCTGTCCTGAGCCGTTTAAGACTTTATAGGTCAAAACCAACACTTTGAATTGGGCCTGGGGTGAACCGAGTGCTCTGAGTACAAATAGACCACCTGAGGTTCTGATACATTGGGCAAGCCCATGGACGTCTAGTTGGCCACTGTGAGAACAGGATGCTGGACTAAATGGTCCATTGGCCTGATCCAGCAGCCTCTTCTTATGTTCTAATGCAGGGGTCAGCAAACTTTTTCAGCAGGACTCATCAACCACTCCCCTCTACTACACGAAGCCCAATCCCAGGGAAACTGATCCTCTTCAGAGTCAAGATCTATATTACATCATGGTCCACTCTCTGGGGTTTGCTTGCCAAAGTGGGTTTGAATGAAATATGAACTTAAGCATAGCCACAGCGCAAAAGCAGGCATGGTAAGAACTACGTTTCTTGAGGTTACTTCCGAAACTCTTTCTCCACTAGCTATTCTATACTACCTTAAATCTTTTCCAGTATCGTTCATTATTAAATGCAGTTTAAAACATGATGGGCAATTGAAGATGGTCTTGGAGAGGTTCATGGAAATAGAAAGTCTGTTTGCAACCACTTTTTGCTGGAACCGCTTTTCTAGTCCATCTGCTGGTCTCCATGTCACAGGAGTAGCATTTAAAGTGTGTGAACATCAAGGATTGTCCCCAAGACATGTTAATATGAGCAACTGTTTCTGACCAAAGAGAAGAAGCCTAGGACACACCCACCTCACACCCCGCAAAGAGGCCTTTTCAGTGTTACATCACCAGCATCTATCCGAACTAGCCAATTCCTTCCTATAAAGGCACTCTGGAGTCCAATATATCCAGAACATCATATCTGTTGAATCAAACTCAATATAAAATCTAAAGAAATGTTACATATAGCTGCTAAAGCAACTTCAAGGCTTGAAGGATAAATACCCACGATCCACTGTGCCATTTCAGACTGCAGGAGTTCAACAAATGTGCAAATGTAACACCACAGAAAAATACTTTCTACATCTGCAAAGCTCATTTATTTGCGGAAAAGCTTACAGCATCCTCATTTGTTTGAGTAGGGACCTTTTAAATTTAGCCAGTCTTGGATCCCGCCTCTGCGGTCTGAAATGGTGTATTCTAGCAATGGGTGCATCGCTCAGGCACATCTGCTCATCTTCATTTGAATTTCATGGGGCTTTGCGCAATTTGTTTAGGATCCAAAAATGCTGTCCCCACCCTGAGAAGAACAGACTATGCTGCAGTCAAACATCTAATGATGTATGCTCTATGTAGTTCATTGTGACCCACCACTAAGTAAATATGTTTGCAATCTTTGCTTATGACAGTTGTAAGCCAGATGTCCTATCATGTTGTTTTGGAGAGTTTGATGCATCCAGATTCTACCTAGTTCCATGTGTGTGATTCATAGACCAAAAATAATGTTTCTCCTTTGAGCATGCTGTTTGGCTGTAGAAGGTATTTAAAAATAGCTGCTTCTTATCAACCATCCAATGGGAAACAATAAATATTGTGCTTCAGCCCAGGAATGCCTAGAACTATGTGTTTTTAGCAGATAATGGCTTCCCTCATTCAGGGTGGGGTCTAATTTATAGACTAGGGCTGGTGGGAAGAAGAAGCCAAACTGTTCACATCTTCACTTTGTTCGATCTCACAGTTAATGTTGAGAGATGTATCTCCCCCAACAGTGTCAATGATGTAGTGCTTTTAAACGTAAGATTGTTAGGCTGAACAATCTCAAGGAGACTGATTGATGTAAAGTAACAAAAACGCCTCAGTATAGATAAGGGCTAAATTGTGGGATTCAATGACTGAAAGGTTCTCATAGGTCCAGATTTCCTTATTCAGAATACATCAGAGCTGGAATAGATCTGAACTCATGTTACTAAGTTCCACAATGGAGACCAATACAGTGGTACCTCGGGTTAAGTACTTAATTCATTCTGGAGGTCCGTACTTAACCTGAAACTGTTCTTAACCTGAAGCACCACTTTAGCTAATGGGGCCTCCCGCTGCTGCCGCGCCGCCGGAGCACAATTTCTATTCTCATCCTGAAGCAAAGTTCTTAACCTTAAGCACTATTTCTGGGTTAGCGAAGTCTGTAACCTGAAGCGTATGTAACCTGAAGCGTATGCAACCCAAGGTACCACTGTATCAATGTGGTGGACAGTCATGCCAACATCTAGACCTCCTAGTCCCTGGAGTCAGTGCATTCCCTTTGAAACTGGAGACTGGGGTGCTGTACGTGAATTATACTGTCTGTTAATTAAGCAAAGATGGAAGGGCAATGTAATGGTTCTAGGGGTTGCTTGTGTGTAAATCAACGCCACCCTTGGCTGGTTGCCTGAATGAACCCTTTCTGTCTGGACAGCCACGCGCCCGTGGCTGTCTCAATCGCTGGCAGACTCCGTTAGTGGGCGTTTCTTGAACTTCTTCCAGCAAAGAAGCTCTTTGACGCCTAGTCTCCGCCTACTTTCCCTGCCCGGAAGCCTTCTGCGCAGGGAGGGTGTGGGCATCGGAGGACCCATGCTCTCCCCACTGGTTCCCGGCGAGGAGTCTTGGAGCCACCTCGCCGATTCCCCCATCTGCCCCCCTTCTCCACTGGTGTTACGCTGATTTCCTTCCCCAGAAGATGTGCTGCTTCTCTCCCTCCCGGGACGCTCTCTGGAATTCCTCTGGAGCCCCCCCTCTCCCTCTGGCTCCGATGACAGTTCCCTGACAGGCAGGCTTCTAGAACAGGGATAGGCAACCTATGGGCCTGCAGATGGTGATGGACTCCAACTGGACTTCAGCTAGAGTGGCCAATGTTCAGGGCTGGTGAGAGTTGTAATCCAGCAACATCTTCAGGCCCACACGGTCCCCATTCACATTCTAGACAGTAGTTCCAAAACTCACCACCACAGACCCCTTGAAAATTTCCTGAGGGTCTCTGTGAGCATGTTAATGATTTCTCTGCTTGTTTTAGCAATTGTGATGAGCTGTGCTGGGTGTCGTGTGGTTTTTACATGAAGCAAGATAAAACTTTGTAATTCCACCCTCCACTAACTCTGCTGCTCATCCTCTCCACTCCTTTCAGCTGCCTCCTCTCCTCATCATATCTGGGCCATTCCACTCAGCTTCTGGGTGGACCAGCAGTTCCTCAGAAAAATGGAGCAGCTGTTTCCCCCGCCATTTACAACTACTGTGCCCACCATTCCTCACAGACACGCCACTGACCACCTAAATGATGCTGCACTTACGGAACCCATGCTTAGCCAATCCAGAAGCTTCATGCTACCTGCAGAGACCCGCACAACTGATATGACTTCTCTGTCACAAAAGGACTCTGAGGCCTGTTGTTGTTGTTTAGTCGTGTCCAACTCTTTGTGACCCCATGGACCAGAGCAGCCAGGCTCTCCTGTCTTCCACTGCCTCCCACAGTTTGGTCAAACTCATGTTGGTAGCTTCGTGAACACTGTCCAACCATCTCGTCCTCTGTCGTCCCCTTCTCCTTGTGCCCTCAATCTTCCCCAGCACCAGGGTCTTTTCCAGGGACTCATCTCTTCTCATGAGGTGGCCAAAGTATTGGAGCCTCAGCTTCAAAATCTGTCCTTCCAGTGAGCACTCAGGGCTGATTTCCTTCAGAATGGATAGGTTTGATCTTCTTGCAGCCCATGGGACTCTCAAGAGTCTCCTCCAGCACCATACACACCCTCAGTCAATGGTAGTTCACTAAACTAAGTCCAGCCTCAAGCCGTAAGATTTCTGGATTGAGTCCTTGAAATCAGGCTTAGTTGCCAGACCTCACCATGCTAAGTGGAGGTTTCTGGTCTGACTTTGAGCAGTGCTGAC
Source organism: Podarcis muralis (assembly GCF_964188315.1). NCBI lineage: Eukaryota > Metazoa > Chordata > Lepidosauria > Squamata > Lacertidae > Podarcis > Podarcis muralis. The sequence goes on along the minus strand of NC_135664.1, from coordinate 66,554,379 downwards.
ATCATGCTAGCCACTGATATGTTGTGAATGGGTGTGGGCATGTTCCTTATTCACAGGTGTGTGAATTGTGAGGCACAGCTCAGCCCCACCACATGTCAACAGATTCCAGAACGTCCCAGTATCATTTACTGTGGGGTCCTAAATTTTGCATCATCCTTGACATTTTAATCTCTGTCATCTGTTGACTTTATCAAATGTCCTGCTTTGGTAATCCACGTAGGAAGCATTAATCTCAACATGGTCCCAGCGCACAGTAGACCTTGCAGCCAATGAGCATTGGACATGCCACAAAAATCTGGTCTGTGCAGTGAAGATTGCCCATAAAATCCATTATATGTTATAGCTCCTTTTTGATAGTCAACACTAGCGAACTGAACAGAAATTGTGATGATCTGAGGTGGAATGGAGTGAGCTTCTTCCATACTATGTAAAATCCATACTATCTAAAAATCCATGCTATCTAAAAACTGAGGTTTAACCAGAGTTTAAGCCAACAATGATTAAGATTGCAAATCTATTGAGAGAACACATGCGGACATAATATGTGGAAGAGGCACAGTCCTCCATCCACCAACCCTTCCCAGTGACCTTATTAGCCATAAGTGTCTCACCAGGTTCAGTGGCAGGTGGACCACTGCTGGGTTACCAGGAGGGAGAGAAGGCGGTCCAAGGCAATGGGGAGATCTGAGCAGTGTGTTTACAGTGTACTGACCTCTCCACCACCCCACTTCTCCAACTTAGAGACTCACCTGGATAAACTGTTGGCCTTCGATTGGGGTGAATCACTTGGCATCTCGGTATCTGAATGAAAACATGGGATGCCATTGTTAAAACCTCTGCACTGGCTGCCAATTTCCTACTGAGCTATTATTATCGTTGTTGTTGTTACTGTTATTTTTATTCTCCTCCTCCTGGTGAAAATGCAGCATCAAGACGAGTACAGTGGTGCCTTGCAAGACGAAATTACCCATTCGTTCCGCGAGTTTTGTCGTCTTGCGATTTTTTTTGTCTTGCGAAGCACGGTGTCGGGAAAGTTTTGGAAAAGCTTCAAAAATCACCAAAGTCTTTAAAAACCTCAAAAAAGGCTACCACACCGCGTTCTATGAGTTGCTCCTCGAAGTCAAGTCGCAACTGTATGAACGGTGTTAAGAAAAAGGAAACAAACTTGCAAGACATTTCCGTCTTGCGAAGCAAGCCCATAGGAAAAATCGTCTTGCGAAGCAGCTCAAAAAACAAAAAACCCTTTCGTCTAGTGAGTTTTTTGTCTTGCAAGGCATTCGTCTTGCGAGGTACCACTGTATTTCTCTTACTATTAAAAGGATCGCTTTTTCTTCTTCTTCCCTTGGATTAAACACCATGGAAAACCAGAACATGTCTAATGCATTTTAATGACATGCCAGCACTTTAGATGAAACCAGTAGGATCGCTGCTATCAGAAAAGGCGCTTTCCTCCGAATAACACTTTTATGTGCTTTTAATAATTCTCTAGGGCAATATAAGTCTGTCTCTAACTGCACATTAGGCACTTGCGGTGCAGAATATTTCCAGCTGTATTTTCAGGACAAATTCTACATTTTGCATTACTTGAAGGGAATGGAATATTTTAAGCTTTCATTGTGTGCGCGCGTCGTTTCCCCCAATCTTCGGTGCAGTTCGAACAACACTTCCGAGTAAGAAAAGTGTACATCTCGGCGGGTGTTGATTAATGGTGCTAAAAATGCTTTGTGGAAGTTCTCGTACTAATTACCCTTTACTCTGTAACCTGTGTCAATTTCAACCGTTCAAATTAGCATTTTTCTCTGAGGACTTAGGACTGCAAGAACCGCAGAACTGATCTAAAAGCCATGAGAGTGGTGATAATGCAGAGCTATTCTGTCCTTTCATATTAACATCTGCTACTTTTCTAGGACGTGATAGCTCCTAAATGAGGAGGAACCTAGCAAATAACAATATTTTCCTTTCTTTTGGGGAAGTGAAGGAGGGTTAAGGTGGGGGGGGGGGACAGAACCAGCATTGGTGGAGACGTACTATATTGTAAAAGAAGCAATTTTTGACAAATGCTATCAACAACTCCAGGTAATCATGTCTGCAATAACAGGGAGTTTGGGTTTTTATTTTATTTTTTTACATGCAAGGTTTTCAAATTGGTTTCATTATTGTGAATGCAAACAATTTAGTTTCTTTGTCATTATTGCAGGGGAATAATGGAATAAAGTCCTCCCAGTGCCGGCTGATAAAGGGAATCACAGCTAAGATAAGATTGTGATTACAAATGAGGTTCCATTTGGTTTATTTTATACGTTGGCAGATAAATATCACCCCTTCCGGGCTTATGATATTGTCTAACTATGACCTAGGCTTGCTGAAGAAAAGGAGAAATGTTATTTGACTAAAAGTGGAGATTAGACGTATACAAATTTCAGTCTCTCGATAGACAGATTTCTTCACTGGGCCACAATTAGAATTAATTGTGCTTCAAATATGTCGCGTGTAAGAGTGACTATTCAAGGAACTCTATCTGAAAATGACAGGCTCCAACCAAAGCTTGGCTTACACGCCTGCTGGCAGCCTTTCTCCCCTCCCTCTCAAAAAACAACAACGCGGTGGCCAGCTTCATTGAACTAGAATGCTCAGTAATGACTGAGAGTCCCTGGGAGCAAATGCAAAAATGATTGACAGATGCATTTGGCACCAAAGCTCTGATTTGCTTTTTGTTTGTTTTTCTTGTTTGTTTGTTTGAAGTGAAACATATTTAAATTTTAAATTTAAAAATTGAATTTTTTTTAAGAGGACCCATGGCACATCAGGAGTGCCCTTCCCAGGTTACTTGGGGTCCTGCAATCTGCTTCAACATACATGTGGCTCGTGGTGTCACTGTGATCTCAACCTCCCAACTCATTTTGGGTTATTGGAGGAATGGCTCCAAGGGTGCCTTGTTTCTGTCAGCTGCTCTCATGGTTGAAGACAGCATATTCCATTTGGGGAGCAGTGAGCTGTTCTTTGGGTTCCTAAATGGAAAAAAAAAGAGGACATTCAACTCCTTTCTCTTTGGATGTCATGCAAGAGTCACCCTAGATGATTGATTTCAGTTTCTGTCAGTTTCTTTTTTATATATATATATAAAATTTTTATTAGGGTTTTTTACATTGCAAAATAGAAAAAAGAAAAAATACAAAATACAAAATAAAAATAGTTAAAAACAATCGATCTTTTCATCACATTATTTTTCATTTACTTGTTTCCCGGACCTCCTCATACCTCCCTTTTTTGTATTCCAATTCAATTTGTTAGCTCAGCAGTTTCTTTCCCTCTTTATTCTACCCTGATCTTTAATAATTATTATAACATTAAATTTTTACTTATAAAAAACCATTTTTTCATATTCTTTTATACCATTACAGCTAGAAACCACTTAATTTCAATCCAACATCATTCTAACATTCATTAATTTTGCAATATTTCTGTAAATAGTCTTTAAATTTCTTCCAATCTTCTTCCACCGACTCTTCTCCCTGGTCTCGGATTCTGCCAGTCATTTCCGCCAATTCCATGTAGTCCATCACCTTCATCTGCCATTCTTCCAGAGTGGGTATGTCTTGTGTCTTCCAATACTTTGCAATGAGTATTCTTGCTGCTGTTGTAGCGTTTCTGTCAGTTTCTTTCTTTCTTTCTTTCTTTCTTTCTTTCTTTCTTTCTTTCTTTCTTTCTGCATTTTATCTTTAATTTTTTTTGTATTTTATCTTTAATATTTTATTTTTTCATATTTCATCTTCAATATTTTAGTTTCTGTCAGTTTCTCATACTAAATAAATTTCTTCACATTTCCACATCTGTTTGTAGGGGTTTTTTTTTGGTGTTTTTTTAAATGTCTTCATGAGAATTGATCGGCAAATTAATGGGCACATTGTTTTCTGCCACTCTGCCTAATAGACATATTTCTACAAAGCAATTTTCTCAGTATAATACAATTTCGAAAGGTCCGCAAGGACTCTTCTGGATGCTCTTATGAGAGAGAGAGATTTCTGATAAGCTGCACAGCATTTCTCCACAAAATTTATCAGATGGCTTGAGACACTTCCAATTTCGGGAGACGGAGAATCCAGAATATCTTGAAGCCATGCCGCCAAACACCTTATTGACTCCAACTACAATATGGGCCAAACATGCTCCCAACTAGCCTGAGATGTTCTGCTGTGTTCTGAAAGCACTGTGTGTTCTCTTGGCTACACAAGTCATGGGAATACAGTTCAAGAAGGATGCCAGCATGCTGAATAATCTTCCAGCTCACCGCTCAGATTTCATAATGATGCTTCTGGCTGTGTTCCAGGGACAGACAGAAAAAGTTAAGGAATGAGAAGTGTGGGGAGAGAAAGCTAGAGGGAGGGAGCGATTGCTTTCCCCAGGTGTGTGCTCATTTTCCTGAAAGCAAAAAGAGTGGAACGAGATTCCTTTCTCCTATTTTATTTTTTTAAAGCTTCTCTGCTTCTTCTGTTCAAGCAGCTGAGAGATCCAGAAATAATGAGTTTGGCTCACAGTCATCACTTCATTAAAAGCAAATAACAACAAGAAAGTAAACCTTCCTGCCCACCCCCTGCTCTAATCACTTAGCTTGTCAGAATGAAACTTTTGTCGTTCTTCAAGCTGGGAAAACAGAACTCATCTCTAGAACACCCACCGCTTTCCCCTCTGCTTCCATTCCAGGAGGGCTAGAGACACCCTCCTAAAAATCAGAGAGTTCACAGGTTTGCATACATCACTTAATTCCTCTCCGCTTGATTACTTGTAGAGCAGGGATCCCCAACAAACCAACCAGGGGCACCGATGTGCCTGGCAATACCTCTGAAGATGCCTGTGAAAGGTCTCCGTAAATAGCGCCTCGGAAATCCACAGTGCACAAGAGACCGTTCCTGCTCAGCTCATGTTTACACTCCTGCATTGAACATGGCCCTTTAACATGGCCACATTTATATATATATATATATAGATCACTGCAGATGGCGACAGCAGTCACGAAATTAAAAGGCACCTGCTTCTTGGGAGAAAAGCAATGACAAACCTAGACAGCATCACCTTGCCAACAAAGGTCCGTATAGTTAAAGCTATGGTTTTCCCAGTAGTGAGGTATGGAAGTGAGAGCTGGACCATAAACAAGGCTGATCACCGAAGAATTGATGCTTTTGAATTATGGTGCTGGAGGAGACTCTTGAGAGTCCCATGGACTGCAAGAAGACCAAACCTATCCATTCTGAAGGAAATCAGCCCTGAGTACTCACAGGAAGGACAGATCCTGAAGCTGAGACTCCAGTAATTTGGCCACCTCATGAGAAGAGAAGACTCCCTAGAAAAGACCCTGATGTTGGGAAAGATTGAGGGCACAAGGAGAAGGGGACAGCAGAGGACGAGATGGCTGGACAGTGTTCTCGAAGCTACCAGCATGAGTTTGACCAAACTGTGGGAGGCAGTGGAAGACAGGAGTGCCTGGCGTGCTCTGCTCTGGTCCATGGGGTCACGAAGAGTTGGACACGACTAAACGACTAAACAACAACAACAACAACATATGTGTGTGTGTGTGTGTGTGTGTGTGTGTGTGTCTGTGTGTGTGTTTTAACATATCATTTTCAACAATTATTAAGCATACTTTTATATCTTATACATTTTTTTTGACTTCTATCAATCACATCTGAAAATTTTCCAATCTTTTCCACTTAATTTACATTTCTTACTTTCACTCTTACATTTAAGTATCATAACTAATGTCTCTCTTCTTTCTCTTCTTTGCAATATTTCATATATTCCTCTTTACAAAACATCTTGTAGTCCTACTGTGTAATTTGTTGATTACCGTTGCTCTTCAATTAGTTTGTATATTTCTTCCAATCTTCTGTGAATCTCTGGTCCCGCAGGTTTTGAATCCTTCCTGTCATCTTATCCAATTCTGCGTAGTCCATTAGTTTTGTCTGCCATTCTTCTTTCATCGGTAATTCTTCTTGCTTCCATTTCTGGGCCAACAATACTCTTGCCGCCGTTGTTGTATATAAAAACAATTTAATGTCCTGTCTATTAATGTCCTCACTTATAATACCAAGTAAAAATGCTTCTGATGGTTGGAGATGGTTGGATAGCGTTTTTGAGGTTACCAGCATGAGTTTGACCAAACTGCGGGAGGTAGTGGAGGACAGAGGTGCCTGGCGTGCTCTGGTCCATGGGGTCACGAAGAGTCGGACACGACTAAACGACTAAACAACAACAACAAAAATGCTTCTGGTTTTTAAAAAAATGTATATTTCAACATCTTTTTCTTAACATGGCCACATTTCATTGGATGCCAAGACTGGATGACCACCCTCCTTTCTGTCCTGAACAGGGGAAATGTGCAGATAAATCCCACACTGTATCTTTTATTCTGCCTTTCCAGATGGCCGTATCTTTTATTCTGCCTTTCCAGATGTGGCCACCATTTTGTATAATGCCATGCCCCTGGGGCAGCCATTCTGCGACTGGCACCCAAGGCCCTCTTTCAAGAGTTCAAATGTGGCTGCAGAAAGCTTCGTAACCTCTGCTGTATAGAGAGGTCCAGATGTAATATAAAACCCTTCACATGAAGAATTAAGAACTCTGCTTGTGGCTCTGTCAGAGCTGGGCTAGGAACAGGAGCCAGAGATGATCCAGAAGCTGGACATTGTGGAGTAAATCAGAACCTCGGGACAAACAGGAACCAAGGTCCACAAGTATAAATCAGAACCGAGACAGACCCTAATGAATGGGGCAACTGCCTCACATGGCAAATACTGGGGGGCAATGGTGACAGCGCCTTTCGTGCTCTTCCTGAGCCATTTCCTCTCTTTGATGGCTGAACTGTGGGTGTCTTTGCCTCTTTTTATTTTTTTTTTACATATAATTTTTATTAAATTTTCTGTTTTGCCATTTTAAATACTCATTTTACACCCTCAAGATATCAGTGACTTCCCTTCTTCTCCTTCCAGAGTTCATTTTTCATATCACAAACCCCTGCATATTTTATAAAAACTATACCATTCGGTATTCCATTTTTGCATCCACCAAAACTTGTTTGCAAGTTTTCTTAATCTTAATGCTGCCAGAGTTTTCAGCTGTACACAATTATCTCCCATATATTCATTAAGCGTTCTCCAATCTTCTTTAAACGTATGTTCTTCTTGTTCTATTATTCTATATGTTAAGTCTGCGAGTTGTGCATATTCTGTCAACTTAAGTCGCCATTCTTCTTTGGTTGTGACCTCACTCATTTTGCATTTTTGGGGCTAACGAAACATAGGCCACAGTAGTAGCGTACATAAATAACCTTTTTCAACACCTGGGAATTTCAGTCTGAATTATCCCCAACAGAGAGGATTCTGGGGGTTTTTTTTGTGGGGGGAGTACTTTTAAACATTTTTTTCCAGTTCATTATGGATCATTTCCCTATGTCTTTCCCTTTTGAACCAGCCTGCTGAACAGGAAAGGGTGGCGAAGCAGAGTGTCAGAATACAGTCTTGTTGCTGAGAACCAGACACTATCTTTTTCTACATTTTTGTTCTTGTGGTGTCTCCAAAATTTTTTACACATCACTTGGGAAGACAGGTGAACTAATGCCAGTGTACTGGAAGAAGCAAAGATCACCAGTGTTGAAGCAATGATTCTTCAGCATCAACTTCGTTGGACAGGTCATGTTGTGTGGATGGCTTATTATCGTCTTCCAAAGCAGCTACTCTATTCCGAATTTAAAAATGGAAAGCGTAATGCTGGTGGTCAACAAAAGAGCTTTAAAGACTGTCTCAAGGCAAATCTTAAAAAAATGTAGTATAAACACTGATAACTAAGAAACACTGGCCTGCGAGCGCTCCAGTTGGAGAACAGCCTTTACCAAAAGTGTCATGGTCTTTGAATTACAGATAGGTAGCCGTGTTGGTCTGCCATAGTCAAAACAAACAAAAAAATTCCTTCCAGTAGCACCTTAAAGACCAACTAAGTTAGTTCTTGGTATGAGCTTTCGTGTGCATGCACACTTCTTCAGATACTTCTTCAGATGGTCTTTGAAGACACTCGGACTCAGGACGCAAGGGAGAAACGTGCTAAGAGGAAGGCACGCTTGGCAAATCCACACTGTGATCAACTCCCGCTCTGAAACCAATGTCCCCACTGTGGAAGGACGTGTGGATCCAGAATTGGCCTCTACAGTCACTTATGGACTCATTGTTAAAACTGTGTTTATGGAAGGCAATCTTACTCGGCTACAGATGATTGCCAAAGAAGAAGACGACGACCCAGGACACACACATTAATTAAGGTGGTTTCTGAAGCTCTGTTGCTTCAGAGCGATCGCCAAAAAAGAAAGAAGACACGAATCAGCAATGTCACCTTCACCCTTATCCTAGGTCACCATCTCTCTTACTGTTGACCAGAGCAAAGTTCATTATCCTCAATCCCATAGCCAAACATTATTGGTTAGTCTAACAGGTGGGATCAGAGTCTCGTGAGCAAGTTCACCCCACCTCAACTTTAAAAGCCTGGCAGGACAGCTTCACAGCTTCGGTCCAGTTATGAACTTCTCGTCTTTCTTGTGTACCTTGCAATCTTGGCTTCTGGATCTTGTGTGGTTCCTGCCGAGCCCGTACCGCCATTAGCCTGACCGAATATCTCTTCCTTACTTCCATGCAAGAGTCGTTGGTTGTGTTTTAGGAGATGAGCCTGTCAGGAACAGATCTATCCAAAGAAGTAATGCCCATATTTCTGTCTACAGCACATTTGGCATGCCTGCATATGAGCCCATTGGGGGGCAAGTGTCATAGTAGGAACTTGATTTGTACACTTCGTTCCCAGAAGGAGGGAGAAGGCAAATTAATTTTAGAAGAGAGTCACTTTTGGCCCACATCTGTTTGCAATCTGGCTGTGCTCTTACATATAAATAAAGCCTTCCCCCCCCCCCTCAGTTAAAACAATGAAATGTGAACTAGTTACAGAGAGGCATATAAAAGATTCCAAAACTTCATTCTCCCGTGTTTTTAATTTCTTTCTTTTTTTCTCTTCCCCTTCCTTTGTTCGTTTAATAAAGCTGCCAACTGACTGCAAAATGTTAAAGGTATTAATCACCTGCAATTTAACTGCTTAATCAGTTTGCTAACTGATATTTGGTTTTAACATTTTTAGTAAATGTGTGCATATTTTAATAAATGTGCACATTACCAACACTTCCATACAGGCTCCTTTTTTAAAACACACACACACACACACACACACACACACACACACACGTACCATACAATCATTTGCAACCGGGCTGATTCCAAGATGTTGAACAGTGCTGGATTTACCTATAAGCTAAACAAGCTGTAGCTTAGGGCCCCAAAAAAATAAAAGAGGGGGGTGAACCTGGATGTACATTTCCAAAATATAAGATAAAAAACAAATAAAATAAAGCCTACATACAGCAACAGTGTTTTGTGTTGTGTAGGCGCCTATGATGTAAGTAATGGGCCCCGCCTGCTAGCCTGCTGCCTAAAATATCACTGGTTTGCTCATTTCTATATAGAGGGTGCCTACATTCTGCATGGATGGGTTGCATGGCAACATGAGCAAATGGCTTTAGATACCTATGAGGTCCATAAATTACCATATATCATATATTCAACACACAAAAACAGTGACAATTGTTGACAAAGGACAGCTGGACATAGAAAGGACCCCATTGCCTTCAGTAGCTTACGGTCTCAAAAACCTAAATCTGAACCTGTGTGAATGTTTCCTCATTCCACATAGACGGAGTCTCTGCCGCTACCCTAAAGATTTAGACTCTGAGCAGAATACAAAAAAGGGAAATAATGCCTAGACTGCTTTGTGCTAAGAATAAGAGACAGAGACAACTCACCGTGATTTAGTTGCTGTATTTCAGAATGTGAAGGGGGGGTGGAATGCAGGTTTCTCCCTCAAAGAAAGCGAGATGCATTATTTTTCTAATAGCACTTTGATACGTTTTTTCCACCCTCCTTGCCGTATATGAACCTATTTGCTTTTAGGAGAAGAAGAAGAATTCAAAATAAAGCCTGATTGGGCCTTCAGCTAAACACAGTTATTTTCGAGCCTCCTTCCATTTGAACAGTGTCCTTGCCTTTGTGCTAACAACAAAATGCCACTTCTACAGAGAATGACAAACATTTGCTGGTGTTACGAGTCTCACGCCACCCCGAAACGATTGCTGAGAATTATTTCTGCATGTTTTGAGGAAGATGGAGACAATGCGAGTTAAAGGTTCGGCTGGCAGCATAAAAGGAGGGGAGAGATAAATAGAAACCTGCAATTTCATTGATTTAGAAGTGCTCCTCGGGTTAAATTTGGTGATTGCAGATTTGACTGTTGTATATGCCTCCCATTCTTTCACACCGAATGTTTATGGAGGTGGTTTTTTTGTTTCGTTTTCTCTGCTCTTCGTTCTGAAGGCAAGGCAAGGCTTTTCATAAGCGCAAGGAGCAGATTTCAGTCCTTTTTACGACAAAACTCTCTCGTCCCGTTCTTCATTCCCTCAGCTCTGCATCAGCTCGGACTGTGGCTGCCACTGCTAAACACCGACACCGCTGGCCTGGTGGTGTGGCGTAATGCCGCGCAGGTTGTCTGACATCGTGGCGTAACACAAAATGGCTGTGTTGTGGGAAATGGCTGTGTATGGAAAACAGATAGTGTGGTGGTGGTGGCCCAAAGGGCCAAAATAAATGTGATAATGTGTGCCCCTGGAAATCCTTGAGTGTGCTTCTAATAGAGAAGTTATGGTAACCTGTTGCTTTATGAAACTGGTGATTTTGCAAGTTGCCGCCCCTCATTGGGACAGGAATACAGCTAATATGTGAATCACAAAGATACAGCTGAAAGCTAGAACATAAGTTGCTACACAGCGCAAATGGCTACACGTAACACAGGTTCCCAACATGCAGACTAACACAATGTAACAGAACACGGTGGGAAAATTGCTAGTGCTTATTGTTCATGTGTATGGAAGTGAGAGCTGGACCATAAAGAAGGCTGATCACCGAAGAATGGATGCTTTTGAATTCTGGTGCTGCAGGAGACTCTTGAGAGTCCCATGGACTGCAAGAAGATCAAACCTCTCCATTCTAAAGGAAATCAGCCCTGAGTGCTCACAGGAAGGACAGATCCTGAAGCTGAGGCTCCAAAACTTTGGCCACCTCATGAGAAGAGAAGACTCCCTGGGAAAGACTCTGACATTGGGAAAGATGGAGGGCACAAGGAGAAGGGGACGACAGAGGATGAGATGGTTGGACAGTGTTCTCGAAGCTACCAGCATGAGTTTGACCAAACTGCGGGAGGCAGTGGAAGACAGGAGTGCCTGGCGTGCTCTGGCCCATCGGGTCACGAAGAGTCGGACACAACTAAATGACTAAACAACAACAACATTGTGCATGTGTAAGACATGAAACATGAAATCATATACATCGATTGGTGAAAATTGAAATGCTTTGTTTAAAATGTTATATATACACCACTGCCTGGACCACCAGAACTCCCTGCCTTGATATTAGGCAGGCAAGCTCACTATATTATTTTTTACACCTGAGTAAAACTTTTGTCTTGTTTTGTTTAGGCAAGCCTAGGAAAAACATCTAATTTTACCATGTGCATTTGTTTTGACTTTATCTACATTTGGGCAATTTTATGGTGCCTGCTTGTTTTTGAAGTCGGTTGATTTTATCGTCGTTTTAAATAACTGTTTCACGTTGTTTTATGTAGCCTGTTCAGATCATTAAAATAAAAAGAAAGACAGGCAGTGTGTAAATCATGTTAAATAAATTTTAAAGGAATGTAAGTTTGAAGCCAATTTCTAATTTTTGAAAACAACATCATTTTGGTTCTTATAATATTCCTTTAAATATCTCACTTATAATATTCCTTTGAATATTCCACTCCTGCTCCAATTTGGGAAGAAGATTGATCGGGGTGGAGGTGAAGTATGATTTCGGTTATGGGAGTAAATCATTTCAGCTGAAGTCATCATCCACAGACCTTTGTTACTTTCACATCAATGCTAAAGTCAGAGGCCTCTCACTTGATCCTCTCTCTCGCGCTAGATAATGTTTTGCAGATGGAAGCTTTCTCTTTTTTCCTTTCAGAGGGGGGGGGGGGGGGGAAACGCCATATAATACAATGAAGGTTATTTCTTCTCTTGATATTTCAATCATTATTTCATGAGCTTCCCTGGGGAATGCGCTTATCCTTAATAGCTCAATGTTTTACTGGAGACAGACGAGAAGGGTAGCCATAAGATGATTCATGAGAGACTTCCTAAATATATGACAGTTGATTTATTTTTCCTTTTTTTTTTTTAAGGGGTTGGGAATGGAGAGGAGGATCTGGAGTTTTATGTCGAAGCATTAATAATCTGGACTTAGCCCCCCAAGTTGCCATGGCAACCCTAAGCTTACATAATTTTGCAATCAGAAATAGGATCAAGGAGTTACTTAGGTTGCCCTTGGTAATAGGCAGGAGTCCTTCTCCTCTACTAATAGTTAAATAAATAAATAAATAAATAAATAAATAAATAAATAAATAAGGCATCTTAGGAACATAGGACCCTGCCTTTTACATTGGCCCATCAAGCTCAGTACAGCGGTACCTCAGGTTACATACTCTTCAGGTTACATACACTTCAGGTTACAGACTCCGCTAACCCAGAAATAGTGCTTCAGGTTAAGAACTTTGCTTCAGGATAAGTACAGAAATCATGCTCTGGCTGCGCGGCGGCAGCAGGAGGCCCCATTAGCTAAAGTGATGCTTCAGGTTAAGAACAGTTTCAGGTTAAGTATGGACCACCGAAACGAATTAAGTACGTAACCCGAGGTACCACTGTATTGTCTACTCCTAGTATAAAAGAACTGGGAGTGATCTACCTGTTGTCATTGCTAAGAGTTGTCGAGCTTTTTTTGGGGAGCATTGCCTAGAGTTTTTGAGCTTTTTGGGGGGAGGATTGCGATGGGACCTAGCACCGGGGGCAGAGGGCGGGGACATTCATTGCCCACTTTATTTAATCCCACGATCGATCTGGAGCACCCCGGCGATATACCTGTCGATCGTGGTCGACCCGTTGAACATGTCTGGTCTATATGCATGCATGCTCTAGTTATCTCCCGCTTGGACTACTGCAATGCGCTCTACGTGGCATTGAAGGTGCCTTTGAAACTGCAATTAATCCAGAATGTAGCAGTTACACTGCGAACTGGGAGTGGCCGCTGAGACCACGTAACACCAGTTCTGAGAGATCTTCATTGGCTCCCAGTACGTTTCCGAGCACAATTCAAAGTGTTGGTGCTGACCTTTAAAGCCCTAAATGGCCTCGGTCCAGTATACTTGAAGGAGCGTCTCCACCCCCATCATCCAGCCCGGACACTGAAGTCCAGCTCCGAGGGCCTTCTGGCGGTTCCCTCCCTGTGAGAAGTGAGGTTACAGGGAACCAGGCAGAGGGCCTTCTTGGTAGTGGCGCCTGCCCTGTGGAACGCCCTCCCAGCAGATGTCAAGGCAATAAACTACAGTGGTGCCTCGCAAGACGAAATTAATTCGTTCCGCGAGTTTTGTCGTCTTGCGATTTTTTTCGTCTTGCGAAGCACGGTGTCGGAAAAGTTTTGGAAAAGCTTCAAAAATCACCAAAGTCTTCAAAAACCTCAAAAAAGGCTACCACACCGCGTGCTATGAGTTGCTCCTCGAAGTCAAGTCGCAACTGTATTAACGGTGTTAAGAAAAAGGAAACAAACTTGCAAGACGTTTCCGTCTTGCAAAGCAAGCCCATAGGGAAAATCGTCTTGCGAAGCAGCTCAAAAAACAAAAAACCCTTTCGTCTAGCGAGTTTTCCGTCTTGCGAGGCATTCGTCTTGCGAGGTACCACTGTACTATTTTACTTTTAAAAGACATCTGAAGTTTAGGGAAGTTTTTAATGTCTGGCGCTGTATTGCTTTTAATATTCAGTTGGAAGCCGCCCAGAGTGGCTGGGGAAACCCAGCCAGATGGGCAGGGTATAAATAATAAATTATTATTATTATTATTACACTGACTGGCAGCAGCTCTCCAGGGTTTCATATCCTCTCAGCCCCAGGACTGGCCCACCCAATAGTTCACCTCAGGCGGCACAATCCCTGGGGTCAGCAGATCCAGATGTCTCTCTTTCTTCTTCTGGATGGAGATCTTCACTCAACCTTTCTTCCCAAGTGAGGGTGAGGGGCACCATTTTAGGGTTCACCTCAAGTGCCAAAATGTATTATACACCTTTAGGTGCCAGGGAAAAATGTTCCTCTTTAACCAGGCCTTTGGCTGATTGACACCCAATGCCATTTTCAAATGTGTTGGGGAGTTGTTTAGGAGACCACTGTAAACAGATGAAAACATTAGCAGGATTATTATACCACTTGTAGCTGAGCCTGGTGAGTGCCTAAGGTTCCCAACCCCTATAGTCATAATTCGACAGTTGCCTTCTGATCTTATTTTATTTTAAGCTGATTTTAAGCTGCATTTGAGCTGATTTTAAGATGTATTTATATTTTGATGTTAGCCTCCCTGAGCCCAGTTATGGCTGGGGAGGGCAGGATATAAATAAAATTTATTATTATTATTCATTATTGTGGTGTAACAAATACAGTGGAGAATATGGATAGATATAAAACATAGATTACAATACAATATGCAGTTGAAAACGTTGACATTAGGACCCACTGAGAGGATGGGGGAATCTCAGAGGGTGGACCCACTGAGAGGATGAGATTCAGAGGAATCTCTGTAAATGGAAATGTATTTGGTTTTGTTATAAATTTATATTTAAAAAATCAAATTAAAAATTTACAAAAAAATTAAATAAAATGTGTTGTGGAGAGGGAGAGATATTGGGTTGCTCTTGTTTTCAGATCTATCATGTATTTTATGTGTTTACATTGTGAACCGCCCTGAGACTAGCTATAGGGCGGTATGCAAATTTAATAAATAATAATGTATAATAGTAATATTGGGGTGACCCTGCTCAGTTTTTTTCTGACGTTTTGCCTGCAGAGCATGTGGTGTGCAAGTACCCCTCATATAAGTCCAAGTGATTTCATTCCTTTCCAGGGGTCAGCGAACTTTTTCAGCAGGGGGCTGGTTCACTGTCCCTCAGACCTTGTGGGGGGCCAGACTATATTTTGAAGGGGGGGGGGGGAATGAAGGAATTCCTATGCCCCACAAATAACCCAGAGGTGCATTTTAAATAAAAGGATACATTCTACTCATGTAAAAACACGCTGATTCCTCGACCGTTCGCAGGCTGGATTTAGAAGGCGATTGGGCCGAATCCGGCCCCCGGGCCTTAGTTTGCCTACCCATGCTTTAAACCCTAAGGTGGTGCATTTTGTGGTTCCTAAATTATAAGATTGCGCTAGAAATTCAGGCAATGACTCCTTCTATTAGTTTGATCAACGCTACGATGTCTTCACACAGCAGCCTCTGTCAAAACTTTCCAAGTCAGGGGCACCATAATCCACTTTCTCCTGCATTTTTAGCACATCGTGTTTTTTGTTTTTTGTTTTAATTTTATTTTTACAAAGTGTCAGCTGCAACTTGCTCTCAAAACTATTTCGTTGGAGGCTGTTGACAGTTTGACTATCCGAATTGCATCCTGCTGTTCCAAGTTGGTGGGTTTCTTTGGCTGGGCCTCGCAAGAGCGGCTTGCCCATTCTGTTAGGCTTCCGAGGTGAGAAGTGTAGAGTTCCCACCATTTGTTCCTCATCTCACCCCAGCTAATTAATGTCTGCACATGAATTGTCTAAATGTTAAGCCACATGCAAGCTGTCAGGAACAAATGGGGCTCAGCTTCCCCCTCCCCTCCGGTAAAGGAAAACATGGCCGTGGGTAGACAAGAGAACATGAAGTATCGATTGTTCTGGGTGAATCGGCCCCCAGGGGAAAGACAACAACACACCCCGAGTTAGTCGCCCATCAAAATGGATTCAGATTCAAGAGGCAAGATTTAATCGGCAGATTAATCAATCTAAGCTTTAATTGCAGATTAAAACGCAAACATTAAACACCGTGAAATGAGGTGGTAATATGCTCTGATGTGTTTGCTTAGGTCATTTTTTTTGTAACCAACACAAGGACATAAGAATGGTCCATCTAGACCTGCGTCCCGTTCTCAAGGTAGGCAACCAGGTGGGAAAACAGCAACCGGGAGTCCAGAACAAGGACCGTCTTCTTCTCTCCTGTGGTTTCAGCAACTGTTATCCAGAAGCATTGTTGCCTCCAACAGTGGTATCGGTGCCTCCTTCAGGTGGTATTGCACCACCGTAGACCCTCCAAGTGCCCCAACTTTCCTGGGACAGAACCGGGTTTACAGAAGTCATCTTGGTTTCTGATTTGATCCCAGAATGTCCTGCTTTTCCTTAGGACGTCCCTGTTTTTATGGGAGAATTGTTGGAGGGTATGGAGTTATGCAACCCCTGAGCCAAAGAGGTAAGCAACTATCCAACCTTTAGAAGATATCTGAAGGCAGCCCTGTATATGGAGGTAATGTGAAGAAGAAGAAGAAGAAGAAGAAGAAGAAGAAGAAGAAGAAGAAGAAGAAGAAGAAGAAGAAGAAGAAGAGGAGGAGTAGTAGTAGTAGTAGTAGTTTGGATTTGATATCCCGCTTTATCACTACCTAAAGGAGTTTCAAAGCGGCTAACATTCTCCTTTCCCTTTCTCCCCCACAACAAACACTCTTAGTGGGGCTGAGAGACTTCAAAGAATTGTGACTGGCCCAAGGTCACCCAGCAGCTGCATGTGGAGGAGCGGAGAAGCGAACCCAGTTCCCCAGATTACGAGACTACCGCTCTTAACCACTACACCACACTGTTTTATTATGTTTTTATATACATTGGAAGCTGCCTAGAGCGGTTGGGGCCACCCAGTCAGATGGGTGGGGTATAAATGTTGTTGTTGACTAGGGTGCCCCTATTTTCCCTGGAGAAATGTTGGAGGGTATGCTACAATCAGCCCCAGTCAGAAAGTATTGGTCAGGGAAGATGGGAGTCAGGTTCATAGAAAGGTGCCTTATACCAAGTCAGGCTCCATTTACCTCAGTGTTGCCAACACTGACTGGCAGTGGTTCTCCAGGGTTTCAGACACAGATTCTTTCCAAGTCATACCTAGCTTGTGCTTGGAATCGAATCTGTAAATGTTGGTCTATATTTCAGGCCTATTAAATAAAGAAAGGCATTGTGGAAATCAAAGTGCCAATGGCTAGCGCTGGGCAAAGGCTTCCAGCCTGTCAGAAACTTTGTCAGGAGCAAAAGAGCTGGGAAAACTGATTTCCTGTGGTCAACAGCTGAAACATTACTCAGGAATGAATCAGACCAAAGTCCCATCTAGTCCAGCACCATGTTTTCACAGACACCAGCAGACCCACCAAGTGTCCCTATTTTCCAGGGACCGTCCTGGATTTACAGAAGCCGTCCAAGTTTCTGATTTGATCTTGGAATGTCCCATTTTTCCTTAGAACATCCCTATTTTCATCTGCAAAATGTTGAAGGGTTTGGACTTATGTGAACCAAAGAGATAAGTAACCATACAACCTTTGGAACCTGCCCAGTCAGATGGGTGGAGTATAAATGATGTTGTTGTTGCTGCTGAATAGAAGAAGAAGAGGAGGAGGAGTTTGTATTTGATATCCCACTTTATCACTACCCTAAGGAGTCTCAAAGCGACTAACAATCTCCTTTCCCTTCCCCACAACAAACACTCTGTGAGGTGAGTGAGGCTGAGAGACTTCAGAGAAGTGTGACTGGCCCAAGGTCACCCAGCAGCTGCATGTGGAGGAGCGGAGACGCGAACCTGGTTCACCAGATTACGAGTCGACCACTCTTAACCATTGGATGTCCCTATTTTCATCAGAGAAACATTGGGGAGTATGGGCCAGCAAGATTCCTTTGAGAAGCTCATAGGCATGGCCTGAGTGCAATGTGATGGTCCCTTCTTGCAGTTTCCAGCAACTGGTATTCAGAGACATGTTGCCTACAACAAGAGAGAACATCCATGGACATTCCCCCTGCACTTCTACAATTCTGATTATCCTTTCAAATTCCTTATAGAGCTATCTTTTATCTTTGCATTGTGCTTTTTTATTGAAGCTTTTTCATTTTCCTTCCATCTCATCTCTCTCTCTCTCTCTCTCTCTCTCTCTCTGTGTGTGTGTGTGTGTGTGTGTTTTATGCAGCTTTCTGTTGCATCCCTTGGTGAAGATTATTCATTTGGGATGACACCTTCAAGACATTTCTGTAGCTTCCCAGCCCCTCTGGGAATTTCAAGAATAAATTTGTGACAGCGAAAGTTCCCACCTAGTTTTGCACAGCGGGAAGTGCGAACGAGAGCTGAACGAAGAGCTTTTCAGCTGTTAGTACTTAAAGCGAAAATAATAATAATTAGCGTAATAATAATAACAACCTTCCGTATTCATGGTACACAAAGTAATAATGGAAATTCTTCGAGGATGCAGTCGCAAAATGTACAAATATAAGGGTGGGAATCATGTTTTTCTTTTCTTTTTAAACTTATACCTGTCGCATAAATGATGGTGGCCGTTTTCCCTCACTTCGAACCTTTCTCAGTCCAAGAGCTGTGATTGGTTCTAGATAACTTTCACAGTCCCCTGGTGGGCGTGGCCAGAGACAAAAGTGGGTGGGGCAAAAATTCAAATTACCGTTATGCTGTAAGCTGCCCAGAGTGGCTGGGGAAACCCAGCCAGAAGGGTGGGGTATAAGAAATAAAATTATTATTATTATTATTATTATTATTATTATTATTATTATTATTATTATTATGGCTAGCTTCTACACAAACTCACACACAATCTGGCATTTGATTCTTGAAATTCCTATCCCTGGCAGCCTTGAAACTGGTTGAATGTAGGCAATTGGTTTTAGGAGTTTTTTAAGGGATTTATTGTAAGGTTGTATTTAACTGTGTGTTGTTGTTGTTTTTTAAAGAATTTTTAACTGCATTGTTTTGACATTGACATGTTTGCCAGCCTGGGCTCCTTTGGGGGAAGGTGTGGGGTATAAATTTAATAAATAAATAACCCATCCTACATCCGGATGAGCAAAAAACAAAACCATTGCCAGGGTTCAAGGACAACATTCCAGCCACCACACAAAAACCCTCAGGGCTTTTCTGCACTTACCATCATTCAACTAGTATCCTGGAACAATGTACAGTCATACCTCGGGTTGAAGTAGCTTCGGGTTGAGCGTTTTCAGGTTGCACTCTGTGGCAACCCAGAAGTAACGGAACACATTACTTCCGGGTTTCTGCGCATGCGTAGATGCTCAAAATGACGTCACATGCATGCGCGGAAGTGGCGAATTGCAACATGTGCAGGTGCACAGTCGCGGGTTGCGTTCGCTTCAGGATGTGAATGGGGCTCCGGAACGGATCCCGTTCGCATCCAGAGGTACCACTGTATATCATTTCCCAATAATTCTTAATTATTTTAGAATTCCACCACATATGAAAAAGACGTGCCACCTTTTTCTTTACACTTCTAGCATTTTTTAGAGCCTGTTCTATACATGCTTACCATTTCTATAGGTGTAATGTACCATCTATACAGTGGTGCCCCGCAAGACGAATGCCTTGCAAGATGAAAAACCCGCTAGACGAAAGGGTTTTCCGTTTTTGAGTTGCTTCGCAAGATGATTTTCCCTATGGGCTTGCTTCGCAAGACGAAAACTTCTTGCGAGTCTTGCGATTTTTTTCCGCTCCCCCCTTTTTTCTAAGCCGCTAAGCCGCTAATAGCCTTTTAGCCGCTAAGCCGCTAAGCCTTTAATAGCCGCTAAACCGCTAATAGCGCTAATAGCGCTAAGCCGCTAATAGGGTTGCTTCGCAAGACGAAAAAACCGCTAGATGAAGAGACTCGCGGAACGGATTATTTTCGTCT
The DNA here is from genome assembly GCF_964188315.1 of Podarcis muralis. Lineage (NCBI taxonomy): Eukaryota > Metazoa > Chordata > Lepidosauria > Squamata > Lacertidae > Podarcis > Podarcis muralis. The sequence goes on along the minus strand of NC_135664.1, from coordinate 66,534,434 downwards.
TGCGAGGCACCACTGTACATCATTTTAATATTTGCATCCATTTTTGACACCTCGCATTCCAACTCTTGAGAGTCCCATGGACTGCAAGAAGATCAAACCTATCCATTCTTAAGGAAATCATCCCTGAGTGCTCACTGGAAGGACAGATCATGAAGCTGAGGCTCTAATACTTTGGCCACCTCATGAGAAGAGAAGACTCCCTGGAAAAGACCCTGATGTTGGGAAAGATGGAGGGCACAAGGAGAAGGGGACGACAGAGGGCGAGATGGTTGGATAGTGTTCTCGAAGCTACCAGCATGAGTCTGACCAAACTGCAGGAGGCAGTGGAAGACAGGAGTGCCTGGTGTGCTCTGGTCCATAGGCTCACGAAGAGTCTGACACGACTAAATGACTAAACAACAACAAAGTCTGTGAAAAAATGGTTCCAAAACTGAGATGGAAAGATCAACAAGGCCTTGTGGTCCTATTGTGCTGAGTCAGACCATTGGTGCCTCTAGTTCAATACTGTCCGCACTGACTGCCAGCATCTCTCAGGTGTTTCAGCCTTTCCCACAGATGTCAAGGATTGAACTTGAGATCTTCCGCATGCTGAGCAGACGCCCTACTGCTGAGCTACAGCTCTTTCCCACCTTGCACACCATCACGAGAATTAAATCACCTCCATCGTACCAGCAGCATAACAGGTCCGATATTGTAGAGATAATTGTTTTATTAAAATATTTGCTCTTTTGCTCCTGACAAGATTTCTGACAGGCTGGAAGCCTTTGCCTAGCGCCACGCCAGCCATTAGCGCTTTGATTTCCACAATGCCTTTCTTTATTTAATAGGCCTGAAATATTGATTAACATTTACAGATTCAATTCCGAGCACTAGCCAGAGGTTACAGAGAGCTGGTTGCGCCATCAAATCCGAAGGTGTAATGAAATCCCCCACTGTGCCTGTCAACTTATCCCCGGTACAGGTCATTTCCCACAAGTTCCCCAGCGTTGAAAAAAAAAAAAAAGCAGCCATTTTCACTTCAAACATTTGGTAAGCGACAGGAAAAATCTGTCTCCCGCATTGTATTCTCTGGGTCTTTCGAGAAAATTGAATAGGCTCATTTCAGCTTACATTTCTCTGGGTTCTGAAACATACCGGATCGCTAGAGGATGAAAATGCTTTTGAGGGAGACCCAGGCTAAGGCACTCAATATAAGCGTTTCCTTCTCAAGAAATGTCAACAGAACTGGGGCTGCATAATGGTAGACCGTAGCCTACTCAAAAGCAACAACTGCATCTGGTTCAAGCCCACCCAGGGATAACTGTGGGCAGGATTCCTGCTGTTATGTACTGAACTTCTCTCTTTTTTTTAAAAAAAAAAAGAAGATATTTATTAAAGTTTCAAAAATTATATAAAATAAAAACAATAATACAAACAGAACACAAACAAAAAAAACAAGTATAATTTCAATCCCTTATTTTCTTATAACTTACTTCTCCGACCTCCTCATACCTCCCCTTTCTGTATTCCAGTTTCTAATTATTGATTCAGCAAATCCTCTCCCTTTATTTTCATTTAATTTTTAACCTTTCTTTTCTTTTTACTTAATCATTACAGCTGAAAACCACTTAATTTCTAGACCAACATCATTCTAACATTCATTAATTTTGCAATGTTTCCTGAGATAGTCCTTAAATTTCTTCCAATCTTCTTCCGCCGTCTCTTTTCCCTGGTCTCGGATTCTGCCAGTCATCTCCGCCAGTCCCATATAGTCTATCACCTTCATCTGCCATTCTTCCAAGGTGGGTAGATCTTGTGTCTTCCAGTACTTTGCGATGAGTATTTTTGCTGCTGTTGTAGCATACATAAAGAATGTTCTATCCTTCTTTGGCACCAATTGGCCGACCATGCCCAGGAGAAAGGCCTCTGGTTTCTTCAGGAAGGTATATTTAAATACCTTTTTCATTTCATTATATATCATTTCCCAGAATGAACTTCTCACCCTGGGCCAGCAGGGGGACTCAGACCACTGCCGTGCCTGACATTCCGCCAACTCCACTTGCGGATGTTCCACCCACAACAGCGGATCCAGAGGACTTGGTTTCAACGCCACAGCCTCAGCCTCAGCAAGAATCGGGCGGCCCCCCGGACCTGGGTCCCAGGCGGTCTGGCAGAGTTTCCAAGCGCCCAACTTATTTAAAGGACTATGTTGTTGGACATGTAACCCTGTTGGTCTAATGGAAGTATGTGAAATGTAACCGATATGCTTTTGTGCCTAACTGAACCATTACGTGTAGTGCTGTATATAAGAAAACCATTACGCTTGTAACTAATGCCTTATCTCGGTGGGGAGGGGTGTTATGTACTGAAGTTCTCACCCTGGGCCAGCAGGGGGATACTGTAGATAGTTCAGGTCCACATATGCAAATAAGGGACCGAAAGTGACGTTCAGGGATTGGATAGTTACAGAAAGTTGTTACAGTTATGTTGTACTGGAGCTCTATATAAGCAGGCTGGCTGAACCCTTCAGTTCAGTTCTGTTCTGACCTTTGAATAAACAAGAGCTGCTTGGAGAATCGCTGTGTAGTCTGATATGTTCACCCACAACTTAACACCTGCATTGCAGGGGGTTGGACTAAATGACTCTCTGGGTTCCTTCAAACTTACAATTCTATGATTCTGTGAACTGCAGGCAGTTGTGGGGGGAAGTGGGTGACCATGAACCATAGGGTAGACAGTCAACTTTCTAATAATGGGTTCTGCAATCTCCAAGGTTGTAGGATGCATCAGTTCACCTGTAGGAAATGGCCATAGCTCGGTGGTAGAACATCTGCTTTGCATGCAGAAGGTCCCAAGTTCAATCTCCTGGTAGGACTAGGGGAATCCCCAGCCGAAAATCCCTGAGAGAGCTCTTGATATTTGAAAGAACAGACTCCCATGAAAGGTGGTCGACTCTCCTTCCCTGGAGGTTTTTAAGCAGAGGTTGGATGGTCACACTGAGAGCCAGTGTGGTGTAGTGGTTAAGAGCAGTGGACTCGTAATCTGGTGAACCGGGTTCGCTTCCCCGCTCCTCCACATGCAGCTGCTGGGTGACCTTGGGCCAGTCACACTTCTCTGAAGTCTCTCAGCCTCACTCATCTCACAGAGTGTTTGTTGTGGGGGAGGAAAGGAAAGGAGATTGTTAGCCGCTTTGAGACTTTTTAGGGTAGTGATAAAGTGGGATATCAAATCCAAACTCTTCTTCATCATCATCTGCCATGGATGCTTTAGCTGGGACTTCTGCATTGCATGGGGTTGGACTAGATGGTCCTTGGGTCCCTTCCAGCTCACAGAATCTATGAAAAACTTTGCTCCAGTGTTAAAAAACACCATGGAAGCATGTTGTCTGTGGGCACCACTCACCCCGGTAATTCCTGCCCTTTATAAAATATTTTTGGGAAATAGCACTCCAGCTCTGAGTGTCTTCTAATCCCCATTTGGTGTCCAGTTGTCTCATCTTTCAGACTGAGGGAGCCAGAGTTTGTCCACAGACAGCTTTCCAGGTCATGTGGTCAGCATGACTAAACCGCTTCTGGAGCAACTGGACGCCGTGATGGAAATCAGAGTGCACGGAAACGCTGTTTACCTTCCTGCCACAGCAGTACCTATTTATCTACTTGCATTGGTGTGCTTTTGAACTGCTAGGTTGGCAGGAGCTGGGACAGAGCAATGGGAGCTCACCTTGTCACATGGACCCCTGGACAGTTAAGTTCAGTCAAAGGCGCTCATCTTGCTTTCAGGTCAAGGGAGCCGGCGTTTGTCCACAGACAGATTTCTGGGTCATGTGGCCAGCATGACTCTATCGCTTCTGGCACAATGGAACACCGTGACAGAAGCCAGAGCACATGGAAACACCATTTACCTTCCCGCCACAGTGGTACCTGTTTATAAGAATAATAATCTTTTATCATTTATACCCCGCCCATCTGGCTGGGTTTCCCCAGCCACTCTGGGCTGCTTCCAATAGAACGCTAAAAACAGAATAATACTTCAAACATTAAAAATTTCCCTAAACAGGGCTGCTTTCAGATGTCTTCTAAAAGTCAGATAGTTGTTTATTTCCTTGACATCTGACCGGAGTGCGTTCCACGGGGGGCGCCACTACTGAGAAGGCCCTCTGCCTAGTTCCCTGTAACTTCACTTCTCTCAGTGAGGGAACCGCCAGAAGGCCCTCGGAGCTGGACCTCAGTGTCCAGGCAGAATGATGGGGGTGGAGATGCTCCTTCAGGTATACTACTTTATCTACTTGCTTTATCTACTTTATCTACTTACTCCTTTATCTGCTTGCAGTGGCATGCTTTCAGACTGCTAGGTTGGCAGGAGCTGGGGCAGAGCAATGGAGCTCACCCCATTGCAGGGATTCGAACTGCCGACTTTCTGATGGGCAAGCCCAAGATGCTCAGTGGTTTAGATCACAGTATCCAGTAGAAAGTCCCCCAAAACAGTGTGTTACAAGGGACGCGGGTGGCGTTGTGGGTTAAACCACAGAGCCTAGGGCTTGCCGATCAGAAGGTTGGCGGTTTGAATCCCCACAACGGGGTGAGCTCCTGTTGCTCGGTCCCTGCTCCTGCCAACCTAGCAGTTCGAAAGCACGTCAAAGTGCAAGTAGAGAAATAGGTACCGCACTGGTGGGAAGGTAAACAGTGTTTCCATGCGCTGCTGTAGTTCGCCAGAAGTGGCTTAGTCATGCTGGCCACATGACCCAGAAGCTGTACGCCGGCTCCCTCGGCCAGTAAAGCAAGATGAGCGCCGCAACCCCAGAGTCAGTCATGACTGGACCTAATGGTCAGGGGTCCCTTTACTTTTACCTTTTTATCCAGTAGAAAGTCCCCCAAAACAGGGTGTTACAAGGGTGTGGAAGGAGCAGGGCTGAGAGGACCCGAGATAGGGTCTGATGTGGCTGCCCCATCGCCTTCCACTGCTACTGATATTTCTGAGAGCAGCTGGGCTGCGGAACCATTGGTGGCATCAGGAATATAGGATTCCTCTGCAAGACACCCAACATAGTGAAAATATTCCAATATGAATATGCACACCTTTATCATTCAAATTAGATCCGAAGCCATTCACGCTGTTTTGATTTCATGTTTCACACCCAATAAATATTACAAAGCCGCCGTATATGTTTTTAATGTTTCAAATATGTTTTTGTTTTGTTTTTAATTGCATTGTTTTACCACCTCGCTGTCTGCCACCCCAGGCTTCTTCGGGAGGAAGGGCGGGATAGGAATGGAATAAATGAAATAAATACGGAATCACAGCCTTGGTCTTATCTGACTGCCAGCAATTCCACACAGTCTTTCCCAGCACTAATATAAATAACAGACATCTGTTTATATATGTATATATATACCACTTAACCTCTAAGCAGTTTATCTAAGCCATAAAGCATAGATTCAATCAAATCAGACTTTAAAAAAGCAAGTTTATAAAAAAGACAAATTATAAGATACAATTACGTATTAAGATGCCTGTCAGATGTACAGTACATGTCTAGGTAGGCTTTCTGAAATAAATTTAAAAATATATTTTAAGCAGGCTCCAGAAATGAAACAGTGAATGTGCCTGCCTCATGTCAATGGGCAGGGAGTTCCGAAATGTAGGAGCTGCCACAATGAAGACTCAGCTCCTTGCAAACGCAGAGCAAAGATTATGCTGCACTTCTAAAAGTGCCAGCGCTGCAGATCCAAATGTTCAGGTGAGGATATATAGAGCATTATTTTTAATTTTCTAGAATCACGGAATCGCAGAGTTGGAAGGGACCCCGAGGGTCATCTAGTCCCGCCCCCTGCAATGCAGGGAGCTCAGCTAAAGCATCCATGGCAGATGACCATCCAACCTCTGCTTAAAAAACCTCCAATGAAGGAGAGAGTCCACAGCCTTCCAAGGGAGTCTGTACCGCTGTTGAACAGCTCCTGCTGCCGGAAAGTTCTTCCTGGGGTTTGGTCAGAATCAACCTTTCTTGTAACTTGAAGCCATCGGTTTGAGTCCTACCCTCCAGAGGAGGAGAAAACAAGCTCGTCCCCTGCTGATGGACCTTAACCATAACTCTTGCTACCAGCTGCCAAATCAGTGAATTCCAAGACGATGAACAGGAACAGAACTTGCTGACTAGTAACTTGATTTTTGTTTAGTTTTGTTATATAAGGTAAAGGTAAAGGGACCCCTGACCATTAGGTCCAGTCGTGGCCGACTCTGGGGTTGCGGCGCTCATCTCGCTTTATTGGCCGAGGGAGCCAGCGTGCAGCTTCCGGGTCATGTGGCCAGCATGACTAAGCCGCTTCTGGCGAACCAGAGCAGCACACAGAAACGCCGTTTACCTTCCTGCCAGAGTGGTACCTATTTATCTACTTGCACTTTGACGTGCTTTCGAACTGCTAGGTTGGCAGGAGCAGGGACTGAGCAACGGGAGCTCACCCCGTTACAGGGATTCGAACTGCCGACCTTCTGATCGGCAAGTCCTAGGCTCTGTGGTTTAACCCACAGCGCCACCCGCGTCCTTAGTTTTATTATATACAGCAGAATAAAGCATAGCTATATATACTATATATACTATACTATATATACTATATATACACAGACAAGGTTCAAACTCCTATTCCAAACTCAACACTCCAACAACAAACCACTGTGTCATACTGCTTATAAGGAAGAACTTAGCCAATCACCACCTGTTGCTAAGCTTTCCAGAATTTCTCACGTACTCTGTTTAACTTGGCTTGTAGCCAACACACTAATTGTACACACCAAAAGCTGCATGTACTCAAAGTCTCAACGTCCCCAAGGCTTCATCTGCCTTCAGAGCACCCACCCCAAAAAATCCCATGTCCTGTGCACAGACCAGCATTAGCCTCAGTGAGTGAGGGAAAGGGCACCCGCTGAACATTCCCATGTGAATACCAGCAGCAGGGCTGTGTAGTTCTTCACAGGTTTGATCATCTGCACCCGGCAATTTTGGGTGGAACACATTTGGTGGAGTTTAGGAAAACAATGCACAATGCAACCGCTCACAAGGTGCAGCTGCTGCAGCTGTCACTCCCTAACTAGACACCGACACACAAATACACCGGCAATTTTCTTTTCAGGCAGAAACAAATGCGGAGATTTGATTTTTTTCCCCCTTTCCTATTTTTTTCTTTCTTTTGAGAGAGAGGGAGGGAGGGAGGGAGGTCTTTGTACTTGTTAGAGGAAAAACAACAGCAGCAAAGCAATGCTACAAAAGCATATGCCATCTACATTTACTCTGTGGCATGACTCACAAAATGCACCTCCGATTACATCATCTGACAGCTGCGGATAGGACAAAATGGCGCAAAGCTGGTTTCATTACCAGACACCATCATCTGTTCAATGGGATTGTGTGAGATGTGATGGCAGAAAGGCATGTGCTCATTGGGCAGGTGAGCCGAAATCCTTGCAAGCCGACCTGAGGTGGGCACCTCGCTGCAAGGGGACTGCCCAAGCCCTCCTTTGCTGCAGGTCCCCAAACACGTAGTCTAGTCTAGGCCCTTAGCTTGGGGATGGGGATCTCAGGCCCAGGGACTGAAGCTGGTCCTCCCAACACCCGTCTCCGATACCAAAAGATTCCAACTGAGAAACGACTCTGCCCCTGTGGAGATGGCAATCTGGAAACAGAGGCTCATGTTCTCCTGTCCTGTCCCCTTTATAAAGATCTGAGGAATGAGATCATTACCCCACTCCTACTTACCATCCCAGGCCGCCCTTCTGAGGCCACATTGTTCTTTCTTTTATCAGATCAAAATGATCAGACAACAGCAAAGGTTGCTAGGTTTATCGAGGGTGCAATGAGATTAAGTGCCACTATCTTGGTCATTATGGAATGATAATCTTGGTCATTTGATTGCCCCTTTGCAGTCTTTTTATTTGTATATATTGCTTGTTTTACGTTGCTACGGCCATTGGCTAATGTGAATAAAGTTTATTTATTTATTGAAATTTAAACACCCATCTCCGACCTTTTTTTTCTTTGCCTGGCTGGAATGAGTCCTTGAACCAGAGTCTTACTTGGATGGAAGATGTGTTGTGCAAATGTGTGTAGAAGTCAGTTCTACTGTGCAAAGGTAAAATTAGCACTCATTCATTGACCCGCCCACGTTTGACTCTGGTTCTGCCTACCATTGGCATGTGGCCCTCAAAAGGTTGTGCAGGAGGGAATGAATGTCACGCTTGGACCACTGCCCTGGTCTGTGCTATCAGAAATGGAGATCTGGGCTTACTTTCATTATTCTGATTTAATACACCCTCTCTGTCTGAAAGAGGCTGTCACTGGTGCTGCGCATATATATTGCATCAGTGTAGGTGCATGGCAGGGCACAGGATTCAACCTTAAATTTCAGCTTTATTTGTTTATTTATTAAAAAACCCAACTTTGCAAAATTTATGGCTGCAAAGACAGGCTTGAAAGGCAACTGCTAAAATATCAAGCGCTAGCATATTGACTAAAAGAAGATTTCCAATAGGGCAGGGCTTCAGCACTCTGGACAGGTCCTGGTCCCCCGTCCCCCAAATGTTTGGTAGATCATGAGAAAATAATGGAAAACAGTAACAATGTAGAATTGCTGTTTAGGTCGTGAGAATACTTAAAGGGAAAGGGAAAGGACCCCTGACAGTTAAGTCTAGTCACAAACGACTCTGGGGTTGCGGCACTCATCTTGCTTTATTGGCTGAGGGAGCCGGCGTACAGCTGTCGGGTCATGTGTCCAGCATGAGTAAGCTGCTTCTGGTGAAACCAGAACAGCGCACGGAAATGCTGTTTACTTTCCCACCTGAGCGGTACCTATTTATCTAATTGCACTTTTTTTTGGGGGGGGGGGATGAAGGAGACCAAGCTGATTAGAAGTGTTGCCATTTCAACAATGTGGGGACAGCTTTTTTATGTCATACGAATACAGTGGTACCTCAAGTTACAAGAGCCTCAGGTTACAAACACTTCAGGTTACAAACTCCGCTAACCTGGAAGAGTTACCTCGAGTTGCGAAATTTGCCCCAGGATGAGAACGGAAATCATATGCCGGCAGCGCAGCAGCAGCAAGAGGCCCCATTAGCGAAAGCACGCCTCTAGTTAAGAACAGTTTCAGGTTAAGGACGGACCTCCGGAATGAATTAAGTTCATAACTAGAGGTACCACTGTATAAGACAACCCTGCTAAGATCAGGTCAATGGCCCTAGTCCAGCATCCTGTTCTCACAGTGACTGAGAGAACCCTGAAGGCTGGACCTAAGCACAACAGCACTCTGCTGTCAAAATCAACGGGACCAAATCTCATGACCTTGGCTAGAATGGCTGCAGGATGAAAGAGAGAATGACTTATTTGGGGTATCCGATTGCTGCTCATATCCTATAGGGTCACAGGTCAAGGGCATGACATGGACCAATTATCAACTTAAACCCACCAGAACCCAAAAGAAATTGCTGCAGGTGGTGAGAAGCCAGAAAACTATCGCTCTGGGGATAAATCCCAGTGATCATTAAGATATAAAAATACTCTTTTATGTCTGAAAAAGGTTGGATATTTTTGTGGGTTTTTTGTTTTTTTTAAAAGCCACTTCTCCCCAATAGTTACATCTGGCTTGGCTTTCTGCACCATCAGGGGACCTTCTTGTTGTCCCAGACATAAAGGCTTCCGCTCCTTATTTTAGTCCCGCATTTCATCTTAATGATCCTTTTTGATAAACATCTTCAAAGCACTGCCTTTTTTTGAAGAAGATGAGAGCCGAGAATGCAGAGGCACAGGGCCCTGTGAGCTCCCTTGCGAAGGGGCTGGCTATCTCCGTTCAACACACATACACAGGAGGATGGCGAGACCCTGTTTCTCTCTGTAATAATGGTCTGATTGCCCTTGCCAGAGGAAAAAAACACACCCCTCCTTGTCGATATAGATAAATGGACAAAAGATCTGGACAGGGGCTGTAAGAAGATGTGGATGAGAGTTCAAAGATTTAAGCAAGGAGTTTGCAAAGAGAGTTTACAAAGAACTCTTACAGTGTATTGGATGGATGCTCTGTTGCCCAGTACCATATGCTACTCTCTTACTGGGAACTGCAGGCCTGGGAGCCATATGCAGCCCTCCAACCATCTCATTCTGGCCCTGAAGACCCTCTTGAGGACACACCTTGCCAGGTACACCCCAGCCGGCTTGAGCCAAGTACCCCAAATCTCTTGCTCCAATTAAAGGCTTCATGTTCAATGATCATGGTGATAATTTATTACTTATACCCCACCCATCTGACTGGGTTGCCCCAGCCACTCTTGGCGGCTTCCAACATATATAAAAACATAATAAAACATTAAACTTCACTATGAAGAAGAAAAAGAGTTTGGATTTGATATCCCGCTTTTCACTCCCCTTCAGGAGTCTCAAAGCGGCTAACATTCTCCTTTCCCTTCCTCCCCCACAACAAACACTCAGTGAGGTGAGTGGGGCTGAGAGACTTCAAAGAAATGTAACTGGCCCAAGGTCACCCAGCAGCTGCATGTGGAGGAGCGGAGATGCAAACCCGGTTCCCCAGATTACGAGACTACCGCTCTTAACCAATACACCACACTGGCTCTCTTTCAGTTGTCTTCTATGCTTTCAGTTGTCTTCTAAAAGTCTTCTAAAAGTTCTTTCAGTTGTCTTCTAAAAGTTATATACTATGCTTTCAGTTGTCTTCTAAAAGTTATATTGTTACTCATTTCCTTGACATCTGATGGGGCATCTTCACTACCAAGAAGTCCCTCTGCCTGGTTCCCTGTAGCTTCACTTCTCGCAGTGAGGGAACCACCAGAAGGCCCTCGGCGCTGGACCTCAGTGTCCAGGCTGAATGATGGGGGTGGAGACGCTCCTTCAGGTATACTGGGTCAAGGCCGTTTAGGGCTTTAAAGGTCAGCACCAACACTTTGAATTGTGCTCGGAAACATACCGGGAGCCAGTGTAGATCCTTTATGGTCCCAGCAGCCGTTCCCAGTCACCAGTCTGGAAGCTGCAGTGTGGATTAGTTGTAGTTTCCTAGTCACCTTCAAAGGTAGCTTGACGTAGAGCTCATTGCAGTAGTCCAAGCGGGAGATTACCACAGCATGTACCACTCTGGCAAGACAGTGGGCAGGCAGGTAGGGTCTCAGCTGATGCTCCAGATGGAGCTGGTAGGCAGCTTCCCTGTGTTTCAAACCAAGCCTTGATTGAACCAGATGGTCTTCCTGAACAATGGTGCATTTTTCCATGGTTACTCATTTGCAGTCCTAGGCTTGGTCTTCAGTTCTCACTTGTTCTTCAGTCCTGATCATGGCTCCTGGAGTGACTTACCTCAGTCTGCATCCCATGGCCTGGCCCTGACATGAAGACACAGGATTAGGTACAGGTCACAGAAAATAGCATCCTGAGAGCTTTTAGTACTTAAAGATACAAAGATGAAGTTTCAGGAAGAACATTTCACCCACATTTCACCCCAATGTTCAGGGTGGTAAAAGCAAAAAAGGGATTGAATTGTATCTCTCTCTCTCTTTTGCTGTAAGTCGTTTGGAGACCTTTGGGCAACAAGCAACTAATAAGTTTAATACATGAAATGAAATGATTGTGAGGAGCTCCAGAAGGGACTTTGCAAACCAGGGAAATGGGCAGTGAACTGGCAAATACAGTCCCAGTGAGGCAAGTGTAAAAGTGTAAAATCTGAATTTCACGTGTATGTTCATGGGATCTGAGCTGGCAGTGACCGACCAGGAGAGAAACTGTTCTGATCAAAGTAGACAGCTCAGTGAAGAAAAGGCAAATTCCATGCTAGGGAACATTAAGAAAAGGATTGAAAATAAAACTGGCAATATCAAAATGCCATTATGCAAATCTATGGTGCGACCAAACTTGGAATACGGTGTACAGTTCTGGTTGCCACACCTCTAAGAGGATATTGTAGAGCTGGGAAAGGTTTAGAAAATGGCTACCAAATTCATCAAGGGGACAGAGCAACTTTACAACAGAGGAAAGCTTTACAGCATTTTGGGGGAGCGATTAGTTTAGGAGGGAAAGACAAAGAAGAGGGGACACAGTTGTATAAGGAAAATGTATTACACATGGGTTTTTTCTCTCCCTCTCTCATAATGAGAGAACACTCAATCAGGCTGAATATTTAGGAGTACAGAAGAAACAAAAGAAAGTAGTTTCTTCACACGGTGCATAGTTTTTTAAAAATATAAATAAATATTTTTTATTAAAGATTTCTTGGTTTAGAAAAATATGTGCATTGTCCCTTTTTTCAAGTTGCATGCTCTAGAAGAAGAAGAAGAAGAGTTTGGATTTGATATCCCGCCTTTCACTCCCTTTAAGGAGTCTCAAAGCGGCTAACAATCTCCTTTCCCTTCCTCCCCCACAACAAACACTCTGTGAGGTGAGTGGGGCTGAGAGACTTCAAAGAAGTGTGACTGGCCCAAGGTCACCCAGCAGCTGCATGTGGAGGAGCGGAGATGTGAACCCGGTTCCCCAGATTACGAGACTACCACTCTTAACCACTACACCACACTGGCTTTAATTTTGTTGTGAGACATTAGTGTTACATACAGTGTTAGGTTAGGGGGGAAAGAGGGGGAAAGAGGAGGAGAGGGAATGGTGAGTGGGGTTGGGTTGGGTGGAAATGCTTCCATTCTTTTACTTCTACTGTGTGGGGTTTTGTGTCAGCGTCACTTGTGTGGGTTCTCTTACTATTCGCTTGTCGCATTTCCTTGATGGTGAGAGAGGTTGGGCGTGGCTTAGGGTGTGTTTGGTTGTCTTTGGTTGGCTGTAGTGAGATTTGTCCTTGTGTGTGAGCAGGGTGTGAGTGTGTATTTCTGAATCAGGTTACCCAGATTGATTCGTATGCTGTCGGAGGATTCTTGTTGTTGTCTACTTGGGCTGTGTATGTGATAAAGTGTTGATTTTGCTTCTGCAAGGGGTAGTGATGGCTAGCAAATGGGATGGCATTCAATGGGGCTAGACAAATTCATGCAGGATACGGTTATCAGTGGCTATTAGTCATCATGGCTACATACTATCTCTAATCTGAAAGGTGGTGTGCTTCTGAACACCAGTTAATGGAGAATACATGTGAGGTGAGCATTGCTGCACTCAGGTCCCGATTGTGGGCTTCCTACAACCATCTATTTGGCCACTGTTGAGAACATAATGCTGGACAAGATGGTTGTCTTCTTGGGTTCTTATAAAATGTGCCAACCGTATGTTGACTCTTTTCATTCTAGGACAAACCAGAGATCACTACTGTATGTGTGATGAAGGACCTTTGGGGATAGGATGAGATCTATCTGAATGTTCAGGGTGGCAGGAGAGGATATATTGTTTGTTAATATCCTTCCTAACGTGCGCTAGCAAGTTCCTTTACTTAGCAGAGTGCATTCCCCTTTACACAGCAGAAAACTAGTTGCAAACTTGTGTGAGTTTCTTAAGACAATAAACAATTCAACCTGGCTTGTCCAGATTGAAATGTGTTCTAATATTTTCCTGGTAAGACCCCTTGAATCCTTCCTAAAAGAATAAAGACACCACAGTCTTATTCATAAGCAATAAGAGATGGTTTACTGACAATCAGGCAGAACACAGTGTGATCCCTGAAGGCAGGCTTAAGGCTTAAAGTTTCAAACATATACAGTGGTACCTGAGGTTAAGAACTTAATTCATTCTGGAGGTCCGTTCTTAACCTGAAACTGTTCTTAACTTGAGGTACCACTTTAGCTAATGGGGCCTCCTGCTGCCGCTGCACTGCCGCTGCACGGTTTCTGTTCTTATTCTGAAGCAAAGTTCTTAACCCAAGGTACTATGTCTGGATTAGTGGAGACTGTAACCTGAAGTGTCTGTAACCTGAGGTACCACTGTATAAACAGGTTTACCCCATAAGGGAGATTTACCTAGTGACTGCAGGCTAGCAGTCCAGCAGATCACAGGATAAAAGGAAGATGGAAAAGCGAGAGAGTGCCAGCATGCCTTGTCCTTTTACCAGGTCTGTAAAGCTCACACTCACCTACTAGTCACATGCAAGGAAGGATGCTCCAGCCCAGGAGGAACAGGAAGTTTTGACTGGCTGGACCAACATCCCCTGCATGACCACTCTAGCAAAGCAAGGAATGTTGTACTTGACTGCTCCCAGTGGATTACATCCCACAAGATCCAACATAACATCAGTAGATGTTCAGAACTTGATGTTGCTGCAAGGCCAATTGCTAGGAATCCCAAGCAGGGAGAGATGCTTGCAGGATTCCCCAGAGGGATCTGGTTGATCACTGTGAGAACAGGACGCTGGATTAGAGAAGCCATTGGGCTGATCTGTCAGAGCTCTTCCGAGGTGCACGTAGGAACTCTCAAGCCTGATTTTTATTTTATTTTTTTAAATACTTGCTCTGTAGTATGCCTGAGCACACCGTCACAGGCTTGATCCAATTACCCCGGATTTCTGAGTTATAAGGAAAACCAAGCTTCAAATTCCCCCAAGCCTTGCTTTGACCTCCCATCTCCACTTGGCGCAATGTGAATTTTTAATTGCCTTGTTAAAGGGAGGATGACAGCTGACAATTGTTTGGTTCAGTTTCACAGAGCTACTAATGGCTCTTCCACCAAACGAAGGGCGCTAATGATTCATGCAGGGACGTCTCTCGGTGCTTGGCTGTGCACCGCACACTTCTTCCGCGCTGTCATTCGTGTTGGGAGAGGGGAGGAGGGGGGTGGGGTGAGGGAGGAGACACGCTCGTCTCTTCATGGTAGATTTCTCTATAAAGCAAGTAATTATATCTTGATGTTCCCCATGATTCCTGTTTTGCTCAGCCATCTGAAAGCTGCCTTCGAATGAGGTATCCTAAAATATTATTTACTTCCATTTTTTTTAAAGGCGTTCTATAGTTATTTACTTATCCACTCACCAGTATTGCACATGGATTTCCTGCAACTTAACAGGAATCCTTTTCTTTCCCCCCAAAGAGGGCAGTGCCAGGTAGAATGGGGACATTATGATGATGCCTAGACAGAGTTTTCAAGCCAGTTTTTGGCAGGGGAGGCTAATGCGATGGCCATTTGCAAGGGATTTGCAGAGGATGATGTCTGTGTGTAAAAGAGGGCCCTCCCCATCCAACACAGCCCATCCCACTGGCTATATTAATCTCGGTCCCCGTCCCTTAGTGTGACGCGGCAGCTAAAAAAGCCAATGCAATTCTGGGCTGCATCAATAGGAGTATAGCATCTAGATCAAGGGAAGTAATAGTGCCACTGTATTCTGCTCTGGTCAGACCTCACCTGGAGTACTGTGTCCAGTTCTGGGCACCACAGTTCAAGAAGGACACTGACAAACTGGAACGTGTCCAGAGGAGGGCAACCAAAATGGTCAAAGGCCTGGAAACGATGCCTTATGAGGAACGGCTAAGGGAGCCGGGCATGTTTAGCCTGGAGAAGAGGAAGTTAAGGGGTGATATGATAGCCATGTTCAAATATATAAAAGGATGTCACATAGAGGAGGGAGAAAGGTTGTTTTCTGCTGCTCCAGAGAAGCGGACACGGAGCAATGGATCCAAACTACAAGAAAGAAGATTCCACCTAAACATTAGGAAGAACTTCCTGACAGTAAGAGCTGTTCGACAGTGGAATTTGCTGCCAAGGAGTGTGGTGGAGTCTCCTTCTTTGGAGGTCTTTAAGCAGAGGCTTGACAACCATATGTCAGGAGTGCTCTGATGGTGTTTCCTGCTTGGCAGGGGGTTGGACTCGATGGCCCTTGTGGTCTATTTCAACTCTATGATTCTATGATTCCCACAGCTGTGCTCTTAGACTGGAAATAAGTAGGGATGGCTGAATGCTCCCCTGCTCGGACTGGATTTGCTCACAAATAAGCCTAAACGCCTCCCGAAAATTAGGAGATAGTTGTGCATGTTTTCCAGCCTATGAGAACTTGGATTGTATCCAACCCTGTTACTTCCTTGAGTCTCTGTTCCTCACCATCACACATAACATGAAGAAAGTTCATTTCCCCAGGGACTACTGCAATGTGGGGTGTGGGGTTGGGGACTAGGTGAGTGGGTAGCAATTGAAGGGGAGTTTCCCCCTCGCTCATATTGAAATATGAGGTTCAGAATACTTCAGGGGTCATCATTCAAGGAGGGGAGAGGAAACTTCAGAGACTTACATTTCCAAGGCCCAGCAATGAAAGTCTTGCTAATATCTCCGGAAATCAGTCCGGCTGCGAGAAAACAGATTTTGGGGAAGAAGTAGCGGGTGATGGAAAGGTTAACTATCACAGCCCACCTGCCTATTATCTCCTGCAAATAGCATCTCCTTGCCCTGCAGAAAAGTTTTGGGAAATGTGTGTTTGTTAAGTGAACATGTAATTCTGGCCTTGTGAGGAGAACTGGGGTCTATTAGGCTCAGCACTCTGAAGGAATGACAATTCCCAGGATTCTTTGGGAGAGAAGCCTTCTTCTTCCTCTTCCTCTTCCTGTTCTTCTTCCTCTTCTTCTTCCTCTTCTTCCTCTTCTTCTTCTTGTTGTTTGTATACCACCCTATAACCCATAGATTTCAAGGCAGTTCACAATATGAAAGCACGATATTAAAAGCACAAAATAGATAATAAAAATAAGAAAAAGCAAACAAACCAATAATCCCCTCTTCCGCAACACATTTAATGTGGTATGCTACTGATTTATATGTATAGTGCAGACAGGCCCAATCTGCTATCACCAGGTTGCACTTAACAATCAGAGTGATTAAAGAATTTGCAATGACTGACCTTTGAGCATGGTATAGGTCTCTAGTTTATGCATCCTTTGAACCCATGTGGGCTGAAGCCAATACTAGCCCTACTCAGAGTAGACCCATTGATGCTAATGGACTACCTTAGGTTTGTTAATTTCAATGGGTCTACAATGGGCAGAACCTCGTTGTCTACAACCCGAAGTGTGTTGGGGGAATAGACGCACATGAAGTGTCACCGTTCAGCTCCCATAGTGGCCCCTCTGTCCCTCCCTCCCCCCAAATGCCAGCACAGGGGTCTTTGAAGGACCATCTTGCCCTGAGGGGAGAAGAAAGAACCTTGAGGAACTGTCACCATCCTGTTCCAAGAAGAAGAAGAAGAAGAAGACGAAGAAGAAGAAGAAGAAGAAGAGGAGCTGGTGCTCGGGTTGTGAATGTGATCCATGCGGGATGCACGTTCGCAACCTGCGCCTGCACATCTGCGCACACACAGGTTGTGATTTAGCGCTTCTGCGCATGCGCAACCACCCAAACCCGGAAGTAGCCCGTTCCAGTACTTCCAGGTTTCAGCAGTCCGTAACCTGAAAAAAACGCAACTGGAGCGGCTGTATCCCAAGGTATGACTGTAATGATGATGATGATGATGATGATGATGATGATGATTCCTGGCAACTGGCCAATGGAGTTGCTTGCAGACACCTGACACCAGCCAAGAAAAGAAGGTAAATTCTCTCTCTCTCTCTCTCTCTCTCTCTCTCTCTCTCTCTCTCTCACACACACACACACACACACACACACACCATATGAACAGGAGCAAGTTTGCAACTCACCTTTTACAATTCAATTAAAAATAGATGAGTGTCTCTGCTTTCCTCTGAACGAGAAAACAGTACATTGTCAGGAGTGTGCCATTTGTTCTACTCACAACGAGTATCAGCTTCTCAACCTGAGCATGTCTGGTTCTCCTGGGTTTAAAATAAACGTACAGCAGACAGAAGCCTCAGCTGCTCCCTGAACCTTCATGCGAAGCTAACTTTGCCAACTTGAAGAGAGGAAGTGCAGTAAAGTCATTTCCTTCCCGCTTTTTAGAAAAGGAAAGGAAAGTAGCGTTTATGGGTCTTAGTCGAGAAACAAGGGGCTTTGTTTCATGGGGAGTTGCAAAGTCTCCTTGGGCTGTTATCTTCTCCCTCCTATTTGCCTTTCTATCTCCTGCAGAGATAACGCATGACAGATATTTTGTTAAACTCGATTTCAATCCTTCTTTCAAAGTCCCACTCTGTAAAAAAAAAAGGGGGGGGGCTTTAATCAATTTTGAAGCTGCTTTTCTTTTAAATATATATATATAAATATATAAAGTGGAATCTTTGACTTTTTGTGGGTGGTTACTTCCTCCAAAATCCAATTTCAAACTTTAAATAAAATCATATTATGACAGCCATAATAAAATGGCTTTGGCCTTAATATGTCCTCATATCATCCTAAAAATCTCTCCTTTTTTTTAATTATTTCAAGACTTTGCGATGGTTTTTCCGTGGCCGGATTTCAGTTTATTAAAAACAAGATCTGCAAAGTTAATGACTCAAAATACGTACCCAAGTCACTTTAACTCTTTCAGATCTGCTTGCTGTTGTCCAGAAGCAGCCAGTTTGTAAGGTGGGCATAAATCAAGTGGAAACAGCCACGGATCACCATGGGTTGGGCCACTCAGAGAGATCCTGGGCTGTTGGGATATGGCAGGAAGGATAGATAGGCATTGGGTGGGAAGAAGGAGCGGCTAGGCAGGAAGAGAGAGAAGCAGTGAAAAAGGCCTAGGAGAGCAGGAAGGACCTACTAGGCTGGCTGTGTCTACATGGGAGAATATACAATGCTCCTTTGCAAGCATCTTTCCCACTTGACCTCTCCTTCTTCCCACCTGACTGTCCTTCCTAGGTGATACCACCATACCGTTCAACTGTCCCAAACTGAGCGGGACATCCCAGAATTACAGAAGCCATCCCGGCTTCTGATCGGATCCTGGAACGGCTGGTTTTTTGGTCCGGCGCTCTGGTGTGAGTCTGTAGTGATCAGGTGGGATTGCTATGAGGAATTATATCAAATATGGAGCAAGCCATTGTGTCTGTGATCAACACATTGCATTGACTGGGTTTAATTCATTGACAATAATTTCTGATCGAATCCCACAAGCCTCTGCATCTCTGCTTTCTCTATGCCTGACAGGCATGCATAAGCATTCTAAACACAGGCCAGTTGCTTCATCAGGCATCCTGGGTCATAAAGATGATAGTTAGCTTTGATGTAGCTATTGTAGTTTGCTAATCTTTAGATAATCTTAAGGGCCGGGAAGACAGTTCATAAGGAGATGGTAAATCCTGCCCCTCCTGTTTATGACCTCCGGAGTTTCCTAAAAGCATTCCTCCTTGCTTCCTCTTTTATTTCCTCTGAATTACATATGCATGCTCAAATAAGAAATTAGCTCTTTGTAGTTTTAACTTTGTCCAATGTGGGGTTTTTGAAATGGTCAGAGGAAATCTGATTGGTTCTTACGAACACTGTGTAAAAAGTTCTTTTGTGAATAAAACGACCTGGGCCGAGGGGTGGAGAGGAATTATTATTATACACACCCCTCCCAGAGTCTTGCTGATCAAGCCTCGTGTGTATTCTGTCAATCAGAGTCCAATCCTTCCTTGTTTTGGGAACACTACATGAGTCAGCTGGTTCGTGCCAGAGTACCAGGCCAAAATAGGTGTGTTTTTTTGGTCTTGGGCTCTGCCACCATGAATCAGCTGGCTCATGCCAGAGCTCAAGATCAAAAAAAGAGCGTCCCAATTTTTGATCTCCAGGATGTTGGAGGATATGCACCATGCTCCCTGTGCCAGCAAGCTGCCAGATGCAACCCTCTACTCAACAGCTATTTAGCGGAGGATTTCCTTGGGGGGGGGGGAGGGAGCAACTCCAAATTCAATCCAAAGGACTGAATACCCCTGTTCTTGCAACATCTCCTTCCCCTCCCAATCATATGTTTAATTAAGTTTTTTAAAAAAATAAGAATTCCTAATTAGACGTTAGTCCCACTCCATAAATTTATTCCGGACTAGATTCGAGGTAGGTGGTCCCAGGGTTGGCTTGGGCAGTTTGCCTTGATCCAGGGTCCTGGGTTTTTTTTTTGTGTGTGTGTGTGTGTGTGTGTGTGTGTGTGTGTGTGTGTGTTTTGGGGGGGGTATTCAGATCAGATTTCCTAACCCAAAAGATCCCTTGAGCAGATGTTTCCAATGTGGTGCCCACTCCCAGTGGCGGAGCAAGGTGGGTGTGGTGCGCCCCGGCTGTCATCCTGGGGGGGGGGTGACATTGCCATGCCCCCCGGGTGTTGATATTTTCACCCCCTCCCATTGTGAGAATCTCCTGATCTGATGTTTTGAGAAAGGAGGGGGCGGAAACTGCTCTTCTACTCTTCCTCTCCTGACTGCTGGCCTGACTCTGAGTGTAGTGTATGTGGTGACTAGATGGATGAGTGGGAGATGTAACACTCATGCAAGCCAGTAGTTCGTTAGCTTGTAGTAGCTATTAGAAATAAAAGGAATTATGCTTCACAGCTAGCTTCCACTTTATTTATACTCTGCTGAGTATGATGCTCACAATGCACAGTTATGCCCACCTTACAAACTGGCTGCTTCTGGACAACAGCAAGCAGATCTGAAAGAGTTAAAGTGACTTGGGTACGTATTTTCTGCTGTTCTGCTCCAGTCGCCTAGCCCAGTCCAGGCAGAACCAGTTATTGAGCCCAGTCACTGACATTGGTTAAAAGGTGTACTGACACTGGGATGCTCACAGCGGGAGGTGCACACCCTGGGAAACTAGCCCCGCCCCTGGGTGCTAGCCCCGCCCCCTGGGTGCACGCCAGGTACCGGAGCAGCTAGTTCCACCTCTGCCTGCTCCAAATGTTCTTAGACTCCAAATCCCATCAACCCCAGCCAGTCCCAAATGTCAGGAATGATGGGAGCTGTAGCCCAACAATATCTTGAGGACCCCAGGCTGGATAGCCCTGCCCTGGACAGTAATTAGGTTAAATCCTTCCCTCCGCTGCAAGGAGTGCCATTCTGAAAACACATCTGGCACAATGCAATAAAGATGCTCCCCTTCTCTAAATGCACCAGTGTGGTGTGATTCAATGGTGAGAAGAAGAAGAAGAAGAAGAAGAAGAAGAAGAAGAAGAAGAAGAAGAAGAAGAAGAAGAAGAAGAAGAAGAAGAAGAAGAATAGTAGTAGTAGTAGTAGTAGTAGTAGTAGTTTGGATTTGATATCCCGCCTTTCACTCCCTTTAAGGAGTCTCAAAGCGGCTAACATTCTCCTTTCCCTTCCTCCCCCACAACAAACACTCTGTGAGGTGAGTAGGTCTGAGAGACTTCAAAGAAGTGTGACTGGCCCAAGGTCACCCAGCAGCTGCATGTGGAGGAGCGGAGACGCGAACCCAGTTCCCCAGATTACGAGACTACCGCTCTTAACCACTACACCACACTGGCATTTCAGGTCCTGTTGTAAAGAAGAGCACAAACAGATGGTTAAGAATGCATCCTTGGTGTGGAATATCTTGCACAATTCTTACCCATTTAATAAAAAAAATTAAACTAATCTGAGGGGAAATTGGACAATGTTCTGCCATTAGCCTCAATGAGAAGTGTGCCATTCTCTCAGAAGCACCCTTCAACTGTGTAAGATTATCTTGCTACCATTGCATGGATAATTAGAGAGAAGTGGCAGCTTCTCTGAGCCTCTAAACTTAGATTTGTTTATTAGCATACAAGCAGGCACAAAATGAGTCAGCGCTAAATTTTATTTTATTCCTTCATTTTACTTTTTTTATTTATATTCCACCCAAGTGCCCATGTCCTCTGGGTGATCCACAAATTAAAATCAATAGAATGCAATCAACAATCAGCTATAAGAAAACAATCGATAAAGGTGCTGCACCAGCACAGAAAGGTAGCAGAAAACCATATGTAGTAGCATAAAATCAATAATAAAAAAAGGAGAATGGAAACCCAGAGAGGTAGAAAGCAATAATTGGAAGACCTGGGAGAACATAAAGGGTTGTGGCAGCTCTGTGGGTGCAAAAGGGTTTTCTCCCTACACGAACACACCATTCCCACTGAGAGCAACGGCACATCGCCAAGGAGCATCACTTCCCGAGGGTCTTGCGCCAGGTTATCAATACGTGTGTTGAAGGAGCCCCATCCCCTAGCTAGCTGCTTGTCATCAGCTGTAATTGCCTCCTTAAAAGTAGCAGGAGACAGAAGGGCAGTCTTTGGATCACCCTGCATGGGGAGTGAGTTAACTCAAAGATCCGGCAATGTGCTGATTCACAAGCGGACACCCAAGCCAATCTGCGCACTGGCCATGAAGGGGTGGATCAGTTAATTCCACACTGGAATTGGCCTTCACCAAATTCCGACCGCCAGTCCTCATTCCTGCATGCCAGCTTTCCACCTGGAGTCATTCCTTCCACTTGGTTGAGCTCATGAGTTCTTGGCTTTGCTCTCCTGAGCACCTGCACTTGAGTTTCTGAACTCCCAGCTGATGTCCACTTTGCACCTTGAAACCAGCATCCCCCTGATCTGTTATGTCCTAGAAGGAGAAAGGCTGACAATAACCCTTCTCTCTCTCTCTCTCTCTCTCTCTCTCTCTCTGTGTGTGTGTGTGTGTGTGTCTATCAATGGCCACTAGCCATGATGATCATGTGGACCCTCCACTGTCAGAAATAATAATAATAATAATAATAATAATAATAATAATAATAATAATAATAATAATAATAATATATTTGTACCCCGCCCATTTAGCTGGGCTTCCCCAGCCACTCTGTGTGGCTTCCAACAAAGATTAAAAATAAATTAAAATGTCACACATTAAAAACTTCGCTGAACAGGGCTGCCTTCAGATGTTTTCTAAATGTTAGGTAGTTGTTTATCTCTTTGACATCTGGTGGGAGGGTGTTCTACAGGGCGGGCACCACCACCGAGACGGGCCTCTGCCTGGTTCCCTGTAACCTCACTTCTCACAGGGAGGGAAAAGCCAGAAGGCCCTCTGCGCTGGACCTCAGTGTCTGGGCAGAATGATGGGAGTGGAGACGCTCCTTCAGGTATACTGGACCAAGGCCATTTAGGGCTTTAAAGGTCAACACCAACACTTTGAATACTCTGAATACCACTTGTTGGATATTGAAAGTAGGAAGAGTGCTGTTGTGCTCAAGACCTACTTGTGGGTTTCCTAGAGGCATCTGGCTGGCTATTGTGACAAGAAGATGGGCCAATGGTATCGTGGAGCAGGGCTTGTCTTTTCTCTCCCTTATTTTTATTGGAATTTTTAAACTTATTCAAGAGACGATCATGCCATGTTCTTCTATTATCCCCAATGAGAAACGTGCCATTCTCTCAGAAGCTCCCTTTCTCCACTGATGTCACTAAAGTCTCCATTTTTTCTCTTAAGTCACACAGCCATGCTACTCATTCTGTTGTACCTCCTTCTTCCTCCCTTCTCTCTCTCTTTTTTTTGATAACAAATTATTAATTTTCCAAAAATAACAAAAATAAAAACGATAACAATACAAAAAAACAAAACAACACAACACAAATTGACTTCCCTCTAATCCCTTCCTTGGTTCCGTTATTTATCAGTATACTGCATGTCCATTGTTAAACTTGAAAACCCATTTAAATTACTTATCCATTCATAACAAAATTGCAAAATTGTATTAACTTCTGTATATATGCAATAAACACCTGCCATTCTTCCTTAAATTTGTTGTTGTCTCTTCCTCTTATTTCTTCCTCCCCTCTCATGAATACTTCATAATTAATTATTTTGTTTCATTTCTCTCATTAAAAACAACATCAACAAACAAACAAACAATTACTGGAAATTTGTGATCTTGCTCTTCTTTTCTCTGAAGGGACCATATGAGGACTCTCTTGTGTTGGATTCCAATTCCCATCAGCCCCAGGCAGGACAGCCAGTCTTCAAGGATGAAAGAAGGTGATGTCCAACCACTTCCAGAGGAAAGCCACTTCTGACCTCGGGAGGAGGTGGTGTTGTGGGCTTCACGCCCCCAACACTCGCGCGGAGGCTGACTCCCAGCCCCGCGCAATCAGGGGAATCCTCTGCTGCATCATCCCCCTGGCCAGCCAATTGGCTGGCTCGGGGTGTGTGGCTTGCCTCCTTTAAGGCAAGCGCGGCAGAGGATTTTCCTCTTTGGACGCAGCTCAGCTGGGTGAATTTCCCACCCAACCACCCTTCAAGGTTTCTCCTTTGACCTTGCTATGGACTTCCGTTGGTCACCGTTAAGGGGCCTGGTAGGAATTTTTCCACTTGGCAAATTGGCACCAGCCACTTGGTTTTTTCGCCTACCTCGTAGCAAATCATCACAACTTCCTCGGTTTGGTGGTTAGGCATTGGTAGGGGTAATGTTATGTAGATGAATGGGGGGGAGTGCCATCACCTCCCCCGGATAGTGAAGGGTAGTCCGGTAAAGGATTCCGGGGGGTGTGGCCCCGTCCGAAGCCTATGGAGGCCAGGGCCCAAGGCACGCCCCCGTGCGGTGACCCCTGGGGGAGTGCCTAGTTGATGTGCATCAGCAGGACTCCCCCTACTGATGGTTAACCCTTCCCGGACTTCTAGCAGACAGACTGAAGCCAGATAGTTGATTAGGACCAATGCCTAAGCCAATACCGCTCATCACCTGTAACCAATAAAATTGTGTCCAATTTTAGCCTGTTAACCTAAACAATCAGTGTCTTGTGTCTTTATTTCTACTGGTGGGAGGTGGGAATTCACCACGCAACAGCCCTGCCGCAGCACATCGCCAAGAGTGGAGATTCTAGGCCTGTTTTCCCCATCCGGTTGCCCACCCACCAGACACGATTGGACTACAAGTCCCATCTGCCCCAGAAAACATGGCCAAAGTTCAGGGATGATGGGAGATGTAGTCCATCTTTAGGGTGTTCTAGGTCACACTGTGTACCTTGCCTCAGAATTATTCACCGATAGGAACGTAATGAATGTAATGATTCAAGCAGTAGCTGTCAAGGGGGTGAAATATTTGTTTTTCCCACTGCATATTCAATAATTCCATTCGTTTTCATTAGCGGATACCTCATTTGTTTGATTATTCATTCATTAAATTCATATTCATTTTGTTACTAAATTTGTTTTCCTTTCCCCACCTCTCTCCTTTTGCATTTTCTCTCACGTCAGCAGAGATGATTTGGGCAGGTGCTTCTTCTTCATCATCATTATGATCTTATCCCCAGAATGCTCCAGATGTTGCTTCAATCTGGTGCCACCAGGAGGCAGAATCCCAATGGTTTCCTCTACGGTCAGCAAAGTATAGCCCCTCGTGTAACTGGAGAAAGAAACCAAGTCTTGCCTATAAAGGCAAAATTTTGCATTCAGTGCTCTACCCCAGTGGCGTAGTAAGACTGGGGATTGAGGGCCAGATCATTCTGGGTGACACTAGGCCTTCAGGGTGCCTGATCTGCTGCGTTCTTTCCTGGTGCTCCCCAGCTGGGCACCAAGCAGGCTTGACATTGCCCGAAAAAGCAGAGGAGGGAGGGGGTGCCGCTGGAGTGACTGCATCCCTTCTGGGTGCCCGCCAGCGGGAGGGTAGCTGGGAGGGACATGGCTGCTTGGGCGCCCTTGTTAGGATATTCCGTTCCACCTTAGGGAACAGGCATGATTGTTGTGTGTCACGTGCCTGTTTACACTCCAGCACAGCTTGCTGGGAACTTCCATTTGTGTATAGCTTTTGCTCTTGCCACTTTGATTTGGACACAAAGGGGATCAGACATGTTTCCTTTGTCCTGCTGTAAGCTGAATAAACTGCTTGTAAATATGTTCACACAGCTGTCTCCTGCCACTTCTGTTTGCACAGTGTTTACTCTGCTGAGAAGCATGCCCTAGCTTCTGAAGCTCGGGTCACTGATTCATGCTGCACCAAGGACTGGAGTTTGTCCGGCACACCAGCCGGTGGGCTGGAGCCAGATGGAGGCCTGCCAATTGCCCCCGTTTCCTTCGTTGCTTGCCAACAGCCCTGCGGGTCCAGAGCTGCCCGAAAAATGAGCTATGCCATTGCTCCACCCACCTTTACCAGGGCTCCACCCACCACGGTCACATGACGCCAAATAAGGCTGCCCATAAGGTAAAGGTTGATGTTTTATTGTGTTTTAGTGGGTTTTAAATATTTTGTTGGGAGCCGCCCAGAGTCACTGGGGCAACCCAGCCAGATGGGAGACTCATTAATATCATCATCACCATTATTATTTATTGAATTTATATACCGCCCTACACCCGGGGGTCTCAGGGAGGTTCACAGAATAAAATCAAAATATTAAACCACAAAATACCTGTTAGGTTCCCAAGGGGTTGATCGTGCGCAAGCAGGCAAATCTCTCCCTGGCTGGCTGCTAATGTAAACTTTATCTGTCCGGAGAGCCACTCTCCCGTGGCTGTCTCAATCGCTGGCAGAATCCGTGAGTGGGCATTTCTTAAACTTCTTCCAGCAAAGAAGCTCCTTGACGCCCAGTCTCCGCCTTCCCTCTCTGCGAAAGCCTTCTGCGCAGAGAGGGCATGGGCAGCGGAGGACCCCTTCCTTCCCCGCTTGTCCCAGGCAAGGAGTCGTGGGACTGCCTCGCCACATCCGACTCCTGCACCCCCTTCTCCACTGGAGCTGCGCTGATTCTCTTCCCCAGAAGATGGGCTGCTTCTCCCGATCCCTGGAGGCTCTCTATAATCCCTCTGGCTTTTGCTCTCTCCCTCCGGCACTGATGGCAGTTCCCTGACAATACCCAATAAAAACAAAAACAACCCAATAGCCCCCTCCTAAAAACCCCCCACACATTTTAAAAGGGCATAGGATGTAAATCTGAAAGCAGCCCTGTTTAGGGAAGCTTTTAGTGTTTAATAGATTATTGCATTTTAATATTCTGTTTGAAGCCGCCCAGAGTGGCTGGGGTAACTCAACCAAAATATAAAAAAATAGTATAAATAGTATAAATGGGTATAAATAGTAAATTATTATTTTTATTATAAATCGGATCAACCAAAGGCCTGGTTAAAATGGAACGTTTTTTGCCTGGCGCCTAAAGGTGTATAATGAAGGTGCCAGGTGAAAATCCCTGGGGAGAGCAGTCCACAGACGGGGAGCCACTGCAGAGAAGGCCCCGTTCTCGTGTTGCCACCCTCCGGACCTCTCGAGGAGGCGGCACACGGAGGGCCTCAAAAAATGATCTCAGGATTTGGGTAGGTTCATATGGGAAGAGGTGGTCCTTGAGATATTGTAGTCCTGAGCCACTTAAGGCTTAAGCCACTTAAGGTCAAAAGCAGCAC
This sequence comes from Podarcis muralis, assembly GCF_964188315.1. NCBI lineage: Eukaryota > Metazoa > Chordata > Lepidosauria > Squamata > Lacertidae > Podarcis > Podarcis muralis. Next base: position 66,507,341 of record NC_135664.1, on the reverse strand, counting down.
TTGGGCCCAGAAACTAATTGGAAGTCAGTGCAGTCGCACCACGATCGGTGTAATATGCTCAAACCGTCTTGCTCCAGTTAATCAACATTAAATGTGCCCCTCGGGCTGAAAATTTTCCAAAACACCTAACCTTTTCTAAAGCTAACAGTAGCTTCAGCGATGGGACTCCATCTCTGCAGCAGAAACGAGCTTGCTCTAGCTTTTGTTAACTTGTTTCCGATGCCTCCGTGCTCCTGACATGCATGAAGATAACATCCAGAGACACCCATGTGTATTAGGCCCAGCGCTCCCGCCGTCAGCTTGATAGGCCCACTAAATGACTGTGCACTGATCCAGAAGCAACGATTTCTCATCCTGTGCAATCTGCCGGACATCTCAGGCACATGGTACAGAGCTTCGGCAGGCATTTGTGCGAGTGTATGCGCAGCTATTCATTATATACAAATACAAATTCCTTTTCACTAGCAACTGCATCGATTTCACTTGCAACACACACACACACACACACACACACTGTACACGCATGCACTCGCGAATTGCCAAAAGGTTTTATTGCACCTGGGTTTGGATTCAAAAGAGCTTTCCCTCCAAGCCCTTGCCACAATAAAGGAGACATCCCTTCCCTTGCTATTAACTAGCTTGGGTCTCACCCTGAACAGCTGATGGCTGCCGTGTTCCGTTCAATTTCCTTCGGCAATGTCTTGTACTGCAAGAGCCTGCTGCAATTAAAAACGATTGCTGGCCAGAAAGTTATAAATAAAGAAGGAACCTGCCTGTCCTTATTTGTCTTTGTCTACTGGGGCTGGACAAAAGTTCACGAGAGAGAGATTTGACGAGAGGAATATGAAATGCAGACCCTCCAAATGTCCCTATTTTCCAGGGACAATCATGGATTTACAGAAGCCCTCCCAGTTTCTGATTCGATCCTGACATGCCCTCGTTTTCCTTAGAACATCCCTATTTTCATCAGAAAAATATTGGAGTGGATGGAGTTATGCAACCCCCAAGCCAAGGAGATCAGTAACTATACAACCTTTAGCAGACACCTAAAGGCAGTCCCGTATAGGGCAGTTTTTTAATGCTTAATGTTTTGTTACATTTTTATATACATTGGTAGCCGCTGAGAGTGGCTGGGGCAACCCAGTCAGGTGGGCGGGATATAAATAATAAAATTATTATTATCATTATTATGAAATAGGACATCCCTATTGTTAAGTTGTGGGTGAACATATCAGACGACACAGCAATTCTTCAAACAGTTCTTGTTTATTCACAGGCCAGAACAGAACTGAACTGAAGGGTTCAGCCAGCCTGCTTATATAGAGCTCCAGTACAACGTAACTGTAACAACTTTCTGTAACTATCCAATCACTGAACGTCACTTTCGATCCCTTATTTGCATATGTGGACCTGAACTATCTACAGTATCCCCCCTGCTGGCCCAGGGTGAGAACTTCAGTACATAACACCTATCTTCATCGGAGAAATGTTGGAGGGCATGGAAATGTGGAGAGAGAAAGTTATTTCCATGTGAGGACCGTTTCCTTATAATTTCTGTCCCCCCAAACACCATAAAATGGGGATAGGAAGCTGAGGGCCACTTTCACTCCTGGGCAACCTTCCAAGGGTCACATGACAGCACTGGGTGGGGCCAGAGGCAAAAGTGAGTGGAGCAAAAAAAGTAGAGTTCATCTTTCTAGGGTAGGCTAATTCCTCCACCACGGGTGCCATTGCTGTCTCCTCCATGCATCAGCCCAATTCGGTTTGGGCTTCAGCCAAATCTGGGGCACAACCCAGCTACCCATCACACTGGACCATCCTCTCTCCTTGTCCACAGCTGCCCATGACCTTAAGGAGTGTATGAGATTGCTCAGCTGATTTATCAAGGAAGGAAGGAAGGAAGGAAGGAAGGAAGGAAGGAAGGAAGGAAGGAAGGAAGGAAGGAAGGAAAGAAAACTAGAAGCTTCCTTCTCTACAAACAAACACACACACACACACACACATACACAGTGCCAAAGCAGCTGTAGAATAAAGCAGCAATCACAGCTACCAGGGCTGAAAGAAGGTGAACATCCTCACAATGAAATATTTGGTTGGGAAATATTTGTTCCCCAGCTCTCAAAAGCGCTACTTTCGATTCAAAGATCAAAACAGAAGAATGGTTAGCAGAGTTGTTATTTAAAGCTGAAATTTTGGAAGCGATGCCGCTGCAATTATCAGGTGCACAAATTCAACCATCAATACCTCTGATAGCAGATGGATAGGTTCAAAAAGGCGGGGGAGAGAAAGATATTATAAAAATGGATCCAAGTCATTTTCTAGCCAAAATGTTTATTTGGCTTCGGAATCTAGTTCCAGTCTTCTCTCATTGCCCAGCCCTCGTGTGATTTGCTGCTGAAAGCAGTCAAAAACAATTTCTTCTAGCTTATCATCACATTATTGATTCCATCATTTTTTATGATCCAAGATTGATGTGGATATTGAAAATGGCTGAAAGGGAGTTCAAGATTATGTTATGTTCCATAGAGTTTTTATAATCTATTGTGCAAACCAGTGTTTTGAATTATAGCACTTTTTTAAAAGAGAGAGAAAGAAGAAAAACAACCTCTCACTTTTGCAAGAGTAGTTTATTTGTGGCTTTCTGAATACCCCTTTATACTTGCAGCCTGAAATGATTTACCACAACGCCAAGATAAGGAAAATAGACACACCATCTCTCTCTGCCCCACAACACAAGCACACAAACACTTTTCCAAACACCGACTTGCTACCATAGAAAATTACTTCATACAGTCTACATATTACCTACGTGCAAAGCAGCCTGATTGTCATAAATAGAAATAGTCTAGTTTTAGGACTGTATCTTAATATATTGATTCAATAAAATGTTTTTATGTCAAAAAAGGGGGGAGTGGCTGGGTTACTTACATGAACACACACAAACACAAAGAATTATAGAATCGTACATTTGGAAAGGACACCAAGGGACATTCAGTCTAGCCCCTTGTAATGCAGGATTGTATCCAAACAAATTCTACTCAGAGTAGGCCTGTTGAAATTAATGTAACTAGCCATTGTAACTAGCCAATGTCCAGCCATTCCAGTAGGTGTACTCTGAATCGAACTAGCATTGGAGGCAATCAGTTAGATTTTAGCAATATTATTATTATTATTATTATTATTATTATTATTATTATTATTATTATTATTAATTATTAATTATTATTAATTATTATTTTTTATTATTATTATTATTATTATTATTATTATTAACCAGCCACTCTGGGCAGCTTCCAACAAAATATTAAAATACCGTAATGCATCAAACATTAAAAGCTTCCCTAAACAGGGTTGCCTTCAGATGTCTTCTAAAAGTCTGGTAGTTGTTCTCTTTGGCACCTGGTGGGAGGACATTTCACATGGCAGGCGTCACTACCAAGAAGGCCCTCTGCCAGGTTCTCTGTAACTTGACTTCCCGCAGTGAGGGAACCACCAGAAGGCCCTCGGCACTGGACCTCAGTGTCCGGGCAGAACGATGGGGATGAAGACGTTCCTTCAGATAAGACTTCCAGCCTCTGTTCTCTTGTCTCAGCACCTCTCCCATGTTATCTTCCTGTTCCACCGCCCTCCTCAGGGCTGTCTTAATCATATGTGGTGCCAGGGTGCAAAGATCTGCCTGGCACACACACACACACCCCGTGCCAGGTTGTCCAGTCCCAGGTGTGCAGGAGGGCAGAGCTGCCTGCCCGCCTCAGCATCTCGCTGGCTCAGTCGCCCCCAAACTCATGGCACAGAGCTGCCCGCAGCAGTAGAGCCCGCCGTGGCACTCTGACCGACAGACAGGCTCTTCCCCGGACTCAACTCTCGGGCCCCAGACTCTCGGCCTGGTGTCCCTGAGAGCCCAGCGCCCAGGTGCCCCACACTCCTTAGCACCTATGGGTAAGACGGCCTTAGTCCGCCTGTTGTTCTTCTCAGCCTGCCATTCCCAGGGTTTGGTTGTGCAGAAGCCACAACAACTGAACTGGCATGGTGTCCTTAGCATGGGGCATGTCCCAAATCCTAAAAATGCGTTTCAAAACCCTATATGATCACTGAAGGTTTAATTGTCTTGCATCTGTCTGCATAAACAATGTCTTTTTTCCCCCCTTCTCGAGGTCTGTTGCCCACGCATCTCTTTAACGGCGGAACGCTCACATTTTAATTATCAAATTATGCAGACGTTGCCCAAGGAACTCTGTTTTCTATCTACCATTTATGTGTAACTAAGATGTATCTTCTGTCTCAGCAATGACTTAAAAGGACGCGGTTTTCTGCAACCCCGTGCTTTCGCCACACAAACATTCCTGAACAAATGAAACAAAGAGGGAGGGGGGGAGGAATGTTCTTTGCTCCTGGAAATAGTTGGATAGCTGCTTAAAGGAACACACATTATTAATTCAGAACCACACGTAGCAGAACGTAACTGAATTCCCAGGTCCTGCTCGAAAGGGAATACAATAGCACAGGTTATGAAGTCGTCAATAAGGAAATACTATAGTGATGGTAGCTGTATGGTGCAGCAGAGCTGCAAAGCTGCCCTCTTGAACCCACCTGGGGCTGGGGTGGGGCAGAACGGTGTGGGTACATTGCCCTGATCTTATCACTCCCTGTGTGCTGGGCCCGCTGGTAAACTCAAGCAATGTGGACCAGGTCCGGTCCTGAATCCAAGGGTTCCGCGAGGAGTCAGTCCAACATGGCCAAGGCAAGTCAAAAGGCAGGAAACCAGGCTAGGTCGGGCACAGGGTCTCAGGCAGGTTCTAGCAAACAGCAACGTTGCTCCTGTGACCTGGGATGGGGTCCGACAGCCTTTTATCTCTGTTGGGGTAACGGCCAGTCCTGTTCCCCCGGTGACTCACTTCCCTGTCTCGCTCAAAGGCAAGCACTCCTCCTGCGAGTACTCAGGTCTCTCCTTCTCTCAAACCTTAGTCTCTGCAGCTTGGGAGATGTCGGTGGGTTACTAGACCCAGAGGCCGCCTCAGCCTCTCCTGACCAAACTGTAGTGGAGCAGCTGTAAGTGATGGCCCAGCTGAGGGCAATGAGGTAATATCTGCATTTGGAGCCAGAGCAGGCTCAGGCCCCTGACTTGGCCCAGCTGGTGCTTGTTGCAGGGGAACCTGTGCAGACTGAGGCTCTTCAGAATCAGGCCCCAGACTCGGTTCTGATGCCGCCTGAGGCAGAGGATCCGGTGCAGACTGAGACTCCTCCTGTCTCAGGGGCCACTATAAAAATTAATTAATTTTTATAATGAATGATTTTAGAATGTTGTTTGTGTTGTACTTTTGTACTGTTTTATTGTTGTTAGCCGCCCTGAGCCCGGCTTTGGCTGGGGAGGGCGGGATATAAATAAAATTTATTATTATTATTATTATTATTATTATTATTATTATTATTATTATGGGGCGCATTGGAAGATGGCCGACAATACCATCTCTCCGACCCACACGGGGTAATTAAGAGGCTGTTATGGGAATAGGCAGCCTCCCTTGTTGCCCCAAGGAAATGGGGAACACTGCCCTTGCCTGCTGTGCCCTTAAATCACCCCCTAATTCGAAAGAAGGGGGTGAGGGCCCTAGGCAGAATGCCCCCGTGTGGACCTCGGCTCTCCTGGACGCTGTCTCTGATCGCGCACTAGCTGCAGCAATTTGGAATAATTAATTACAAAAGAAGCAAATGCACATATTTCAAGTGAAGAAGGGGAGTGAAGTCTGCTAATTTAAGTGACCTCTGCGAAAGAAGACGGGTTGGAGAAACAGGAATATTTTACGATGAAGATACACCAAAGGCTGGGTATGTTGACAACGGGACTGAATGGGGGGGACGGACCTTTTTTACTTTCCTTCTATGTGATTTACAAGAACCCCTCCTCATTAGAATCGTGGTTGAACTGACCCAAGCAGGATGATTAAGGTCTGTGTGGAGATAAACTTTAACCAAAAGTATGCTTTATGGAGATCGAGAAGCTATAAGAGCTTTTGGAATGGCGCAGCAATTAATTCGGAGTCGCCATCTTGCCAAAGGATTTATAGCCAGGAGGAAGAACGGACTTGTTTTCAGACTGCATTCCTGGTGAATCTCCTCAGAGGTTTTGAGAAAGGAGGCAGATTGGTGAAGATTAATGACGCTAAGACTGTTTTGATGTATGGAAGTGATGTTATATGGAAAACATCTGGATATGGCTACTGGATAATTAAACTACTACTGGTAGTATGGCTACTGGACATTAAAACAGCAGTAAGAAGCAAGAAGTTGATTGGATCCCCTTCGGAACTTGAAATATGGGTACCCCCAACAAAAATTTAAAATTCGGCTGTGTAATTTGGAATTTATGTAATTTGGTTTGATTTGATGTGATTGGTCGGTTAATAAAAAATTATTCTTAAAAAAAAGAGAGACTCCTCCTGTTCCGAGTCCGAGCCTGAGTCCAAGGCCATCTCACCCTGTTCCACCCCATCCCCATTCAGCTAAGCTGCAGATGTAAATATCAGGACGGTGGCTTTGCAGTTACTGTCTCGCAGCATCTCCACTGGTTGGCGGTGCTACATAGCTAATTGTTCCAATATTATTTCCGCAGTTCAAATGTCTGTGCATGAATACATACATGGAAGGAGCGAGATCAAGGTGCAAGGCTTGGACCAGAAAGCAGAGTCTAAGAAGAGCATGCTGAATCAGGCCAATGGCCCTTCTAGTCCAGCATCTTTTTCTCAGAGTGGCAAATCAGATGGCTGTGTGAAGCCCACAAGCCGGAGTCAAGCAGAAGAGCTCTCCGCCACCCCCCATCTCTAGATAGTATGAAAGGATCTCTTGCACCTGAATTCCTCCCTGCTCAGCCCAAGATCGGCCACCTCACCTGCCTAGGGGTCCGCTCTCTGACTGGGGTGTCATTTTTTATTTGGGAAAGGGATGCTATAATATAGCTTATAGGAAGGCCCGTTTTAAAAGCTCTAATAAAACAGTGTTTGTAAAAGGAACATCCAGGGAAATTCAGTTTTGCTCTTCAGCCTTAATTAAAGGCATCTTTTCCCTAGCAATTCCAGCTAGGATACAGTCTACACTTTTTCTTCTACCCTCGAAGGCCATTTCAAAATGAACCTGAAAAAACACATACACACATATTGCAGCCTGTCTTTTATTACCCCCACTTTTAAAAAAGATTAAAAACAGTGTGATCAATAGCACAGAATAGTTTTCTGGAACCTCGTGTCATTTCTTGCCTTTAAGACAAAAGGCTATAGTGGTGTGTTTTTTAAGCCTTAAAAGAAAGAACCTTTTGTTAGGCTGTGTAAAATGGTGTCAGAGAAGTGGGGAATTGGCTTCAAAGTTAACTTGTGAGTTTTGAACAAAATCACAAGGAGGAACATTAACAAAATTGCTCACATCCATTGTATATCTATGCCTGCTTAGAAGTCTTTGTTCCCTGGAGGATCCAATTCCTGCTCCCTAGAAATATCCTCAGATATAATAATAATAATAATAATAATAATAATAATAATAGTCACACACACCAAACCCTCCTCCTTTTATCTCTTGGGTAGAAATCCATGGTACTCTTTAAGCGCTATGGGGTAAAGTCCTCCTCAGTGTGGTGTAGTGGTTAAGAGCTGTGGACTTGTAATCTGGTGAACCGGGTTCGCTTCCCCGCTCCTCCACATGCAGCTGCTGGGTGACCTTGGGCTAGTCACACTTCTTTGAGGTCTCTCAGCCTCACTCACCTCACAGAGTGTTTGTTGTGGGGGAGGAAGGGAAAGGAGATTGTTAGCCGCTTTGAGACTCCTTAGGGTAGTAATAAAGTGGGATATCAAATTCAAACTACTCAGCCATCTGCCCTGTAGACTTTGAAACCACTACGTCACCATGCCTCATGAGATTCCCCCCTCCCTCCATCTTGTGAGGACCAAGAAAAAAACATTTGAGACTTAGTTTGGAAATAAGGTGAGAAAAAGAACATGTCAGGATTTGGGCCTCTGCCATTGGCCCTGAAACTCTGAGTTATGATTCGCAGCTTGGAAGTTTAGACAGCCAATCACGATGGGAGTGAGAGTGGCCCAGGCCTTCAGAAACGTATATAACTCTTGTCCAGTTCTGTTAGTTCAATAAAGGTTCTTGCTGTTATCACTGTGTCTTGCCTCGTGGGACCCCACCTACACTTCAACAGTGATGACCACCAAGTGGAATGGCTTTAAATAAGGGTTAGACCACGCACCCCCAAACTTGGCTCTCCAGCTGTTTTGGGACTACAACTCCCATCATCCTTGACCACTGATCCTGTTAGCTAGGGATGATGGGAGTTGTAGTCCCAAAACAGCTGGAGGGCCGGGTTTGGGGATGCCTGGGTTAGACCAATCCATGGAGGATAGGTCAGTGGCTTGTGCCCCAAATGGCTGTGTCCTCCCTCTACTGTCAGAGTCAGTATGCCTCTGAATGCCAATTGCTGGACATCTCAAATGGGGACAGTCTTGTTCCACTTAGGTCCTGCTCATGGGCTTCCCATAGGGCACTGTGACAACAGGGTGCTGAAATAGATGGGCCTTTGCCTGACCCAGCAAGACTCCCTTTATGTTCTTACATACTTATAATGAGTGGTTATGTTAGAGCACTTCCTAGTTGTTCTAGCAACCCAGCAGTTGCCACTCACTGCTCTGTACCACAGTAGCTCATCTGTCTTCCTCTCGCCCCCACCACTCCTATCAGGTGAATTGCTGACCTGTTCTTCTCCTCTAGGTGACACACTTGCCACGTCACAGGCTAGGGATGGTTGAAGCCATCTCTTTTTAGCCCATTCCAGTTCCGCAAGTGTTTCCCTTAAAGTCTCTTGGGTCCATTTCTGTATGAAACAAAAGACAAACAAGGAAACAAAAACCGTGTGGAAATTTCAGTAAGCATTTAACAATTTTTTTTTGGGGGGGGGAACCTAATTTCTTCTGAAATATGCATTTCTAAACAAATTGCCTTTCAAAATATGCATTTGCAAATGTATTTTGATACCTTCTTGAGCAGTGTTGGAACATTCAGGAGGAAGTGCAAACATTTGGAAGATACCGTATTTTTCGCCCTATAGGGCGCACCGGCCTATAGGGTGCACCTAGTGGTTTTTTTTGGGGGGGGGATAAAGAAAAAAAAATTCCCCCCCAGGCATGGGGCTGGGGCGGGGGAAGCCTGAGCTTCCCCGACCCCAGCCCCCATAACAGGCTGCTATCTGCCCCTACTCAGCGCGCCCCGGGCTTCGGGATGCAGGCTGCTGTCCGCAAGCCTTGGGAGCCCGGCGGGAACTCCCGTGGGCTCCCAAGGCTTGCAGATAGCTTCCTGAAGCCTGGAGAGCAAGAGGGGTCAGTGCGCACTGACCCCTCTCGCTCTCCAGGCTTCAGCGAAAGCCTGCATTCGCCCCATAGGATGCACACACATTTCCCCTTCATTTTTGGAGGGGGGGGGGGGAGTGCGTCCTATAAGGCGAAAAATACCGTAATTTTTGATGCACTCATTGGTTATGTATTTGCTTACTTAAAGTATTTCTGTAAGCATTATGGCTCTGAGTAGCAGTTGTTGGGAATAATGCGGGACAGAGAGCTGTTGTGCTCATGTCCAGCTCACAGGCTTCCCACAGCCATCTGGTTGTCCACTGTGAGAACAGGCCATTGGGCTGATCTAGAAGGCTCATCTTATGTTCTTATATACCGTTGTTCCTCAGAAAGATCAAGGAGAGGTTCAGATCAGGTCAGTTTAGCATTCATGAAGACTGAATTCCCCACGCATTGTAAATACATAAGAAGATCCCTGCTGGATGAAATCAAAGGTCCATCTAGGTCAGGGTTTTGTTCTCACCATCAAGACCTTGAGAGCTTCAATGGCTTTGTGGCAAAGTTCAACAACTTCCATGTTCTCAGGTTCTCAGGACAGTTGATGAGAAATCAGGCTTCGTACAAAGGTTGTCACCTTCTGACTGCAAAGGGTTTTCCAGCACAATCCAACACAGGTCTAATCAGAAGCAAGCCATAGTAAGTACCTACAGAATTGCAGCCTTAGTTCCCAAGCTGATGTGTTTGGCCACACCCCAAGCATGAGAAGCAAAAACTCAAATAAAGCTGGTTGAAGTTACAGTAGGAGAATGCCTGCAATCAGTGGCATAATGTGGGGTAGAGGGACAGGGGCAGCTTCAATACAGCTGTGCACTTCTGTTGCTGGGCTCCATTGAAAATGACTACTCCATGCTGTGGTGTTTGCCTCCTAGGATGGGTAAGGAAAGGGTTAAATGAGTGTGATGTGATTGGCCAGTGGGAATGCAAGGGGTGGAGTAAAAGTTAGAGTGGGAGGTTTTGAAAGTCAGTTGAGAGTTGGGAGTTGGAGAAGGAAGAGGGAAGATATAAGTCTGTGAGTTGGTCGAGTTGTATTGTGAGAGAGTGAGAGGAACTGTTAGGTGAAGTCAGGTAGATAGTTGGGATAATCAGTTTGAAGATGTTAGAAACGTATAGGACAGCAAAGGAACTAAGATCAAGAAACTGACAAAAAAAATTAACTAAAACCATAAGCTTGTTCCTGCATTTAAAAATAAACTTGATTATTTTTTAATGTTAACAACTGTCTGGACTCCGTGTGTACCTGTGAGGAGAAATGGGTTGGTGGCAGTGAAGAGGCAAACACAGTGGCGGCACAGGGATCAATAGACCGTCAAACATCCAGGGACCCTGTGTGATCGCCACACATGCGAACTAGGAAGTCACTTATCCAGGCAACAGAATGACTCTTCTTTTCTTATCTCTGTGTCCGCAATCTCCTGGGTGACATGGATGGCCTGAGTGAACTGAAAGTGCATGGATAGTGCATGGATACTTCTGTTTCCCACCCTCCCACACACCCACCTCTGCGTGGCCCCGGGCACTTGCAACCGTTGCCATGTCACTGTCTGCATTTTGTTACAACTCAAAAACATTTTCCTTATGAGTGCAGCTTCATCAGATTTTAGAAACAGGACCACAATATGAAAAGTTGTTCACATTTCATCATATTTGCACCAGTCTTTAAACTCCTGGGCAACTTAGGGCTCAGATATCTGTAAGACCTCCTCTTTCCCTACAGACCCTCTCAGTTGCTAAGACTCGCAGAAGAGGTCCTCTTGGTGTTTTTGACACCCTCAGATTTGAGGTGATGGTGGTTGGTAGAAGGCCTTGCCCATGGGAGCCCCTAAGTTGCAGGATTCCCTTCGCAAAGAGGCTCGTCTGGCATCTTCATTAAATACTTTCAGTTGCCAGCTGAAGATGCACCTTTTTACCCTGCCTTTGACATCTCTTTTGACAAGACTACCCAGACGTCTAAGTGACGTGGGTGGCGCTGTGGGTTAAACCACAGAGCTTAGGGCTTGCCAATCAGAAGGTCAGCAGCTCGAATCCCCGTGACGGGGTGAGCTCCCGTTGCTCGGTCCCTGCTCCTGCCAACCTAGCAGTTCGAAAGCACGTCAAAGTGCAAGTAGATAAATAGATACCGCTCCAGCGGGAAGGTAAACGGCGTTTCCGTGTGCTGCTCTGGTTCACCAGAAGTGGCTTAGTGATGCTGGCCACATGACCCGGAAACTGTACGCCAGCTCCCTTGGCCAATAAAGCGAGATGAGCGCCGCAACCCCAGAGTCATGGCCGACTCTGGGGTTGCCGTGCTCATCTCGCTTTATTGGCCGAGGGAGCTGGCGTACAGTTTCCGGGTCATGTGGCCAGCATAGGTAAAGGTGGTCATGTGCATAGGTAAAGGTAAAGGGACCCCTGACCATTTGGTCCAGTCGCGAACGACTCTGGGGTTGCGGCGCTCATCTCGCTTTATTGGCCGAGGGAGCCGGTGTACAGCTTCCGGGTCACGTGGCCAGCATGACTAAGCTGCTTCTGGTGAACCAGAGCAGCGCACAGAAACGCCGTTTACCTTCCTGTTGGAGTGGTACCTATTTATCTATTTGCACTTTGACGTGCTTTTGAACTGCTAGGTTGGCAGGAGCAGGGACCGAGCAACGGGAGCTCACCCCGTCACGGGGATTCGAGCTGCTGACCTTCTGATTGGCAAGCCCTAAGCTCTGTGGTTTAACCCACAGTGCCACCCACATCGCTCAAGCCATGTATACATTTTATTAAATAAATAAATAAATGCATATTTCATTATGAGTGCCCAAAACCAGTGTTCACAGGCTAGTGAGCAGGGTACATGACCCTCTGGATGACTTCCAAGTCTACATATCTACGATTCTATGAGGCTGGTGCAAGCTTATAGGCCTATTTCACACCCTTGCTGTTTGCTACTCCTCAAACAAGTCTCTCAGAAATGCAGGTGATTTTTTATTTTATTTTTTTGAAGTTGATTGGCACCTGTTTGTTCATTGCTGAAATTGACTTGAACTTTTAAAAGAACAGGGTTGTGGTGGTGGGTTGTGATTTCCAAAGCAATATCGTGGCCGCTCGTACATGACCGAAGGGCGCGTCATACGTCATGTAAACACAACCTTTACGAAAGCAAATCACATCAGTCTGGCTGTTGGGAAATAAAAAATCTCACCACTTTGGGAAGGGTGGAGAGGAGAGGAAATAATACCTTGCAGGGCAACAAATCCACCGATTGTTTGGGACCCACTGGTTGAATTCGGAGTATGTGCCATCATGAGGAAGCTCATAAGAAAAGCCAGCCAAATACCTTCAGGAAATCCATCAGCAGGATATGTAGCCAACAGCACTCATATAATCCTTGGACCAAGGAATTAATCATTGTCTCCATTGACAGGCAAGCGCTCTCCAGATTGTCAGGCAGGAATCTCTGCCAGCCCTACCTGGAGATGCCGGGGATTTGAACTCAGGACTTTCTGTGTGCAAAGCAGCTGCTCTGCCACTGGGCTGTGGCCCATCTGGGCAGGCAATGTGTATTTAGTAGCAGATGGCTCCTGAACCAGGATGAAATATTCAGCTATTATGTAGACGAAGAAAGTGTGTGCTCCTGTATGTGTTGCTTGGTTGCCTAGGCAACATGTCACTCCCACAGTACAACCCTAAAGCAGCAGGGAGAAGGTGTGTGTGTGTGTGTGTGTGTGTGTGTGTAGAAAAAAGCCAATTTTAGAAGTCATGGGGAAAAAGCAAACTAAGGTCACCCAATCAAACTGCTTGCCAGGAAGTTCAGAGTAAGAAAATCTTAATGCAATGAAGAATTAATTTACTGGATTATGTGATGATGTGATGGCTTTTTACATAGCTGTCTCTCCCCCCCAAACAACAACAACAACAACAACAACAACAACAACAACAACAACAACACACTACACCACCAGATTGATAGAACTGATAGGAAAGGGGTAGAAGAGAAACAGGTGTTTCCTAGGAAGAACTGTTCTTTGTCAAGGCCTGGATAGCTCAGTTAGTTAGAGCATGGGGCTAATAACTCAGGGGTTGTAGGTTCGATTCCTGTATATTCGATCCCAGCAGCATATTCCTGCATTGCAGGGGGTTGGACTAGATGATCCTCAGGGTCCCTTCTATGATTCTAAGACAGTCAAAACCACCAGGCCAGCAGTCTGAAAAACAGCAACTGTGTAGCAGAACCTCTACGACTGCCCTGGACATTGTTACCTGCATTGCTCACAGATTCTGACCTGGGGAGGGGAGTTTTTCCAGACAAGGGTTGCTCTCCAAGAATCTGTACAGGCAAAACTATATAACTGCATTGTGGGATGTGAAACACAAGAGCAGTCAAGTACAACATTCCTAGAGTGAACATGTTTAGACATGGGGAGGGATGTTTGTCCAGCCAGCAGGTAAACTTCCTGTTTCCCTCTGAGCTGGGACAGACTTCCTCTGCATGTGACTAGAGGTGGGTGTGGCCTCACCTGTGCAGGTAATGATAAAAGCACAGGGCAGGGGCAGCCATCTCTCTCTGCCATCTTCATCTTCGAACAAGCAACATCTCTCCTGGGTGAAAGATGTCCTCTTGGCTCCCATCCAAGAGAGGAGAAAGGGACTATCTTCTTATAAGATAGAATCCAAATGTATGTTACTTTATTAAGCTGTCTGGCTTCTGGGATCTGATGTGAACAGAATGTGAGTAAACTCTTTTTTATACTTTTGTAAAGGACTGTGTCGTGTCTTGTATTTTAAGAGGGAATAAAGGGGAAATTACCAGAGTAATTATTCTAGCGAACCTGAGCACACGCTACCGTTGCAAACTTAAGATAAAGGAGAATGTTTTACTCTGCTGATATTTTGGGAACTTGTTAACACAAGTTGGATAAGGATATAATCAGTCAATATATCCTCTCCTGCATCCCTGAACATTCCCACATGCATCATAGACTTGCTTTCTCTTCACCCCTCCACAGTCCATTTTCCTCGTGTGCTGTGACTCTTAGATGTGGCGTGCCTTCGAGATTGCCTTGCTACTGTGTTGCTGTTGCTTTAGTTGCCCTTGGAATAGAGTTCCTCCAGAGGTTGACAGACTCTGAGCCCCATCAGCTCCAGACAGCATGATGGGAGTTGCAGTCCAACAACAACCTGAGAATGCCATATTAGCTACCCACCCTAAATAAATAGCCAGAGTGGTTCAGAATGGAACTTACGTTTTCAGATATAGTGTGAATTAAATTGTCACACACTGGAGAAAGCCGCAACCTGCTTGTGAGCTTCCTAATAGCATCTGACTGCCGCTTGCTGGAGACCAGAATGCAGTGGTGTATATAGGAAGAAGATGCCTTATTCAGGGGTGCCAATATTGGGGGTGGGCCAGGTAATCCCAAATTGCATAATCAATCACATGATGCGGTACATGTGCACCATTTGAATGGCAATGCCCATCAAAGACCACTTTGTTAAGTTGTGGGTAAACTTATCAGATGACACAGCGATTCTTCAGACAGCTCTTCTTTATTCACAGGCCAGAACAGAACTGAACTGAAGGGTTCAGCCAACCTGCTTATATAGAGCTCAACTACAACGCAACAGTAACAACTTTCTGTAACTATCCAATCACTGAATGTCACTTTCAATTCCTTATTTGCATATGTGGACCTTAGTGAAAACAGTATCCCCCTGTTGGGCCAGGGTGAGAACTTCAGTACATAACACCCTTGGACCCTAGGAGTTGGCTCCTATGCCTTAAACCGAGTCAGACCATTTCCCCACCTATCTCAATATTGTCTGTTCAATACTTCCTCCTGATTTCCCTCATCTGAATTGCCCCATCCAAGCTGGCTCCAGGTATAATGGGGCCATTGTCCAAGTGTCCAATGATGGGTCTTTACCACGGCATCATCAGGCAGCTATTGGCTGCCATCTTGAATCCCCCACAATGCCCTGGATGTAGCATCTTACAAGGAATTGTGGGGGGCTGAAATCACCGACTCACAGATCTAGACCTTGGCCCTCCAGATGTCTTGAGACTACAGTTTCCATCAGCCCTGACCACTGGTCCTTCTAACTAGGGATCATGGAAGTTGTAGGCCAAAAACATCTGGAGGGTCGAGGTTGAGGAAACCTGGTCTACTCTGCCTGGAAGCTGAGGACCACTCCCAGACCTAATGGAGATACCAGAGATTGAATGTGGTGCCTTCTGCATTCAGAGCAGATGTTCTGCCATAGAGCTATGGTCCAAAATCCTTTGCCCAGATGTTCCAACCTTCAGAATGTTTTCTGTTGCTTGTGACCTGACCTCTTTGGACTTTCCTCTCACCAGCTCTACTTCACAACCACCCTGGCTACTTTTGCCTGCCTGGAACTTGTCGTCGAACTTCAATCTTGCCTCTTCCTTGTCTGGAAGGTGAACATGGGAAGGGTGTGCGTACTAGTTTACGGTACAAAAGTAGCATTTACAGTCATTGCTCTGCCCACGTTTGCCTCTAGCCCATCATTGCATGTGGTCCTCCAGCTGAGAAATGTTCTCCATCCCTGCAGTAAACTTTATCTCCTGCCAATTGGTTCTTGAAATGCGTTTGCACTCTCTGGCTAAGATGCTGAAATGTGTTTTTGGGTCTGTGTATTTTTTGGCAGAATCTCCTTGTAAAGAGATAATTTATTGGAGCACGAGAAATGCAACTTTTTTAGGAGAAAAAAATTACAAACTACTGGGTACAGGTGCAGATACAATAGATGACAGCAAAGACGCGTGAATTTGCTGCTCCAAAGGCAGAGCGGAGAGAATGAGCTGTCAGGCGCTGCGGCATAAAGACAACTGGCAATTAGTACAATAGACTAGGTGATTGCCTGCTACCCCATTGTTTGACGTTGCTCTTTGTGGTTTAGTTCAGTGTGTACTTGAAGGTTAAATCAAATAATAACACGGGAAGGGAGAACAACAAGCGGTGCTGGAGAGATGGAGGCAGGAGAGGGCAGTTGCTAAATAAAACAGCTGCCTGCTGAAGAGCTGCTTGTGGCGGATGATGGAAAAATTGGCTTTGACACCTCAAGAACCCATGTCCATGACAAGGAAGGATGGTAGGTCAGTGGCAAAGCGCCTGCTTTTCTTGGGGAGGGTTTCAGGTTCAATCCTTGCATCTCCAGGTCGGGGTGGAAATGTCCCTTGTTTGAAACTCCAGAGAGCTACAGTTGTGGGAGAAAATTTCCTTTGGGAGTTCAGTATGGAGGCTCAAACCAGATGCCCAATTGGTCACTTGTAATACATTAGAGTCCAAAAACATCTGTGAGACACTTTGCACACACACTATGTAGGAAAAATACATCATATTGGCTGTTTATTCTGTAGCCAAACATCATCTGCCACCCTCTGCCACCCCAGCACTTCAAAATCTCTTCAGCCAAGCATAGTCCTTGAAAATATTTATTCAACCCAAGGTTGTTGGAGATGATAGATTAGATAGGTAGATGAAAGACAGATAGATAGATAGATAGATAGATAGATAGATAGATAGATAGATAGACAGGAGAGAGAGAAAGATGCTGTTTTTCCAGAGGCCTCCCACATGACCCGGAAGCTGTACGCCAGCTCGCTCGGCCAGTAAAGCGAGATGAGCGCCGCAACCCCAGAGTTGGCCATGACAGGACCTAATGGTCAGGGGTCCCTTTACCTTTACCTTTAACTTTATACTGCTTCTTACCAGTTTTCTGGTCAGGCTGACTCTTACATACATGACACTAGAATCATAGAATTGTAGAGTTGGGAGGCAACTTGAGGATCATCTAGTTTAACCCCCTGCAATGCAGAAATATACAGCTATCCCATATGGGGATCGAACCTGCAGCTTTGGCATTACAGTAGTACCTCAGGTTACATACGCTTCAGGTTACAGACTCCGCTAACCCAGAAATAGTGCTTCAGGTTAAGAACTTTGCTTCAGGATGAGAACAGGAATCGTGCTCCGGTAGTGCGGTGGCAGCAGGGGGCCCCATTAGCTAAAGTGGTGCTTCAGGTTAAGAACAGTTTCAGGTTAAGTACGGACCTTCAGAACGAATTAAGTACTTAACCCGAGGTACCACTGTATTTAAATGTTCAAATGTTCTTAACCTGAAGCACTATTTCTGGGTTAGCAGAGTCTGTAACCTGAAGCGTATGCAACCTGAGGTACCACTGTACATAACTTACAGTGTTGGGAGCTAGTCTGAAGTCTGCCTTTTAAAAATGGGGTATCCATGAGTTTGCGGGGGGGAGGTCTTTGGATGCAGAAGGTCCCGGTTTCAGTATTCAGCCAGGGCTTGGAATGCCCCTGTCTGAATTCCGATCAATGTTGTTAATATTGGGCTATATCGGCCATGGGTAAGACAGCTTCCTATTTTCCTATGGCACATTGTCATGTTCCCATCATGTTCAATTTGCAGGCCCAATCTGAATGCACATGCAACAGTCAAAGCAGAAGGCAGGCTTTCTAGCCGCTTGGAGTGACTGTTATCTGCAAAACAAGATAGTTGGGGTGTGTGTTTTTTTAAAGGCAGCCTTTGGGAAACTGCCTTGCAACATGCAGGGAGTTGCAAAATCCAGCAAATAACTCTGTTCCGATCTGCGTGTTAGACTGGGAGGTGTGGGTCAGGTCAGTTCAATTTGGAATACACAAAGATTGCATTAGTCAAGCTTTCATCTTGGAGGTCCTGCCAACATTCTCCCACTTAAAATTTCTCCCTGCAGTTTTAGAGCTCCAAATTACCAGTTAGGAATGCTGCATTGATTGCCCTGTTCTTTCAGTTCTGAACGTTGTACAGAGCACTGAGCATGTTTAATTTCCTACGCAGCTTTCTGTTCCTGCAGTTAATTTGCATCACACACACACGTACCACACACTACTGGTGTGCATGTGGGCCTTAATAAAATACCACACACACACACACACACACACACACACACACAGAGAGAGAGAGAGAGAGAGAGAGAGAGAGAGAGAGAGAGAGAGAGAATGAGAACTTTGATGTCCATTAATGTGTGCAAAAGTCCAGCATCTTATTTTCACACTGGCCATCCAGATATCAGCGGGAAACCTGGAGAACCCAAATGCTATAGCACTCTCCTCTCCTGCAGTTTCCAGCAACTGGTATTCAGAAACATTACTGCCTCCTCCCGTGGAGATAGAGACAGTGGAGTGCAACCCTCCACTTTTTCAGTTCTGTGCTCAGGTGGCCTGTGGAATTTTGAAGATTTCATATTCCTGCTTTAGCATTTCTCTAGAGTTCCTGTGGCTGCAGGGTTGAGTTCGCCTTATCATTATGAGGTGGCTGTGATGTGTGTAGCCCTGAGTGGTGCATATGCATGTTTCTACTTCCACGAAGCATTTATCAAGCACACTGCAGCCTCCTCAGCTGCCTACACTTCCTGACTTGATGACATTATCCCCTCAATGATGTCCAAAAGATGTTGGGAGTCTGGCTACCAAGGGCCTGAGATCAGTTCACTTGATGGTTTTACTTTAAAATAAATTACTTCCATAGATATATTTTCACAAATTTATTTATAGGTTTGATTAAAACAACAACTGCCAAGTGTATGGTTAGCATTTTCAGGAAGCTTTTAATATCTGAAGGACTATTTTATTTTAATATTTTGTTGGAAGCCGCCCAGAGTGGCTGGGGAAACTCAGCCAGATGCGTGGGGTATAAATAATAAATACATTATTATTATTATTATTATTATTATTATTATTATTATTATTATTATTATTGGAATTCTAATCTTCCCTCACTTACAAGGAACCCTGGCTGAGGATGCCATCAACTTGCCGAGAGGCCCAAGCACCCAGGAAGGCTGCAAAATGCAAACCATGGGACAGATGAAGTGTCAAATGAAGGAAAAGGCACTGGCAAACACTCTGTCGCAACAAAATCCCCACCAATGAGGTAATACCAGGAGTGCCCCATCAGAAGATCTCATTGATTGAGATAGAGCAGAAGGAATCAGTCCTTATGATGCTTTGGGCCCCAGTTGCTTAGGTCTACCTGGTCATGCAGGAACACCCTAGTGTAGCCTCAGGGCTCACTTCCAGTGCTGATCAGCTGATCAGTGTTTAAAGCGAACTCTTTTGAAAGTGCACTTTCAGCATCAATCAGCTGACTGGCACTGCGAGTGCAGCTTCAAAGGATTTCCCTGTGAGCACCACTTTGTCTGTTTACAGGCAGAGTTTGGATTCAAACTACACCTGCAAATGGACCTTTCCCCTCTAAAGATAGCAGAGAGAGGGCTGTTGGGATCCACAGAATGCTGTGTGAGATAGTAAGTCTGCAGGCTTGAGTTTGCTAGCTGATGCAACTGTCTGATGCAATCAGCCTGCAATACTTTCTATGGAGGTGCTGCAGCAGAATGACTCAGTAGTAATGTGCTGGCAGTTGATTGGCTGTCATCGGTTTAAAAGGGAAACCTGTCCATCAGTAAGGGTGGTGGTGTAGAGGAGTGTGGTCAGAGAGAAAGAGTCTCCCTATTTGCCTTAAGGTGCAGCCAGGTACTCTGTTTGACTGTATGGACTACTTCTGTATTATAGCCTGTAGATATTTGTATACAGTGGTACCTCGGGTTAAGAACGTAATTCGTTCTGGAGGTCTGTTCTTAACCTGAAACTGTTCTTAGCCTGAAGCACCACTTTAGCTAATGAGACCCCTTGCTGCCGCTGCGCCACTGCTGCACAATTTCTGTTCTCATCCTGAAGCAAAGTTCTTAACCCGAGGTACTATTTCTGGGTTAGTGAAGTCTGTAACCTGAAGTGTATGTAACCTGAAGTGTATGTAACCCGAGGTACCACTGTATATAAAGGTAAAGGTAAAGGTACCCCTGCCCGTACGGGCCAGTCTTGCCAGACTCTAGGGTTGTGCGCTCATCTCACTCTATAGGCCGGGAGCCAGTGCTGTCCGGAGACACTTCCGGGTCACGTGGCCAGCGTGACAAGCTGCATCTGGCGAGCCAGCGCAGCACATGGAACGCCGTTTACCTTCCCGCTGGTAAGCGGTCCCTATTTATCTACTTGCACCCGGGGGTGCTTTCAAACTGCTAGGTTGGCAGGTGCTGGGACCGAACGACGGGAGCGCACCCCGCCGCGGGGATTCGAACCGCCGACCATGCGATCGTCAAGTCCTAGGCGCTGAGGCTTTTACCCACAGCGCCACCCGCGTCCCTACCACTGTATACAGCTCACAATAAATATACTGCACTGAAGAACCTGGAACTCTGAGCGTTTCTGCTAAAGCGCCGCGAAGAATTCGCGACAAGGGCCTCTTTGAAGTTGTCACTTGGAGGCATAATGCTGCCCGGTGACTGACAGGTGTGTGGACTTACCCACCAGTCAAACTGGCCCATAGGAGTGGGAGACTGGGATCTAGGCTACCAGCTAGAAAATATTGCCCACACATTTATTACAGAGAAAAGGTGTTTGTGTGATTGTGCAATTTATGTGTGCATGTGTGAGAGAGGAATAGATTCTACAAGTTTATTGCAAGGTTTATATTGGTCTTAATACCAGCACCCTAGCCACGTTCCTGCATGCATCAGCAGAGAGGGGAATGGTCAGGAACAATTTTCTCTCCTTGACTTTGCAAAACCTGCCCATGTGAACCTTTGTCCTTAGCCGTGCTGCAAATTAACATGTTGGGCGATGAATTACAACAGGCAGCCAGCTAGTAAAAATGAAGAGTGATTTAACTAAGTCATTTATCGATCCCTAGGTTTGTTAAAGTGGATTTCAGGGTGCAAAATACTAACTCAACTAAATCAATATGCTCTCTTTCACCGCGGAGTTTGTCTTTTAAGATTATGCAGCTGCTTGGAAGATTGGAGTTCAATCTTGAGGCACGCTCCTGGTGGATGCTGCCTTAGTTAAAGGTGCAAAATTAATGCCGGGCAATCGTAGCAGGCAAGAATCCAAGCTAACTGTGATATGTGCAAATCCTTTGCCGCAAATTCATGAGGATCACTGCAAGATGTCAAAGCACCGCCAGAGATATCAGGGGGAGAGGCTGCTGCTATTTCTAACAAGGACGGGCCATATGGAAACATTTGGTTCAGTACAAAAGATGCAAGGCTTAAGCTGATGAAACTGCAGAAAGGCAAGGTGTTGCTTTCACCCCCTCTTCTGCTTTGCCAGCACTGCAAGGTCCAATGTACTGCACAAAGGTAAAGGTAAAGGGACCCCTGACCATTAGGTCCAGTTGCGGATGACTCTGGGGTTGCGGCGCTCATCTTGCTTTATTGGCCGAGGGAGCTGGCGTACAGCTTCTGGGTCATGTGGCCAGCATGACTAAGCCGCTTCTGGCGAACCAGAGCAGCACCGGAAACACCGTTTACCTTCCCGCCGGAGTCGTACCTATTTATCTACTTGCACTTTGACATGCTTTCGAACTGCTAGGTTGGCAGGAGCAGGGACCAAGCAACGGGAGCTCACCCTGTCGCGGGGATTCAAACCGCTGACCTTCTGATTGGCAAGTCCTAGGCTCTGTGGTTTAATCCACAGCACCACCTGCGTCCTTAATGTACTGCATAACAATCTTGTAGTTGACAAACTGTGTACGAGGAGGACTCTAGAGACATCCAGGTAAAATCTCTGTTCCATCACCCTTCTTCAGGTCAGTCCAAGTACACTGATGAACAGGCAACTTAGCGCTCAACAATTTGGTCAGCTACCAGGGGCTGAGCACCCACGCAAGGCAGGAACTGACCGAATTGATGAGGTTTCACTCTGTGTATTCATCCAGGGAGACTCCATTCTAAGGTTTTTCTGCCTCCGCCACTCTGCTGCACATGCCCTCAGATGCCATCTCCACCATTCATCTCCATCCTCAAGTAAAGCATTAGCAAGGTGGGAAATCAAAAGCTGGATTCTAGGCATTTCCGTCAAGCTCCGAGAAACTGTAGCTCGAGAAAAGCACCCCACGAGCCATTAATAAATGCCTTTTCCCGGCCATGCGGAAGAGTTGAAGCGGGTCCGCGAGGCGTCGTTCAGAGCTCACTGACACAATTAAAACTCTGTATGAAAAGTTAATTGTGGAACTAAATATAAGCTGCAAGATAAGTAGCTACAAGATTTTTTGGAGGGGGCTGGAGGAAAAAAAAGGAGAAAGGGAGAGCAGGAGACAGCAAGAGAGTTGCAAATAACATGCTGTTTGCCGTGTTATTGTTACTATTCAATAAGGCAGAAAAAGCAACTGCTGCAAGCCGTCGAGCTGACAGCCTAGTCATTTAAAACTACAGGTTGTCTCCGGGATGACAATGGTTCTTGGAGCACAGTGCAGCCCATGCAGTTTCCAAGATGCTGGAGCAGAGGAATATTTTAACGCTTTCGTTGACCAGGCTTCTCCTTTAATTGTATATGGGGTCGCCCCCCCCCCCTTTCCTTTAAATCCGTGTTTCAAAATTAAAGGCGGCAAGGCCTTTGTGGGAATTTCACGCCGTGACTAACAAACGCACGGTGTGACTAACGAACACGGGCCTGAGCAGCTTCACAAATCACTTGCATTTCTGAGTATTGCAGGTTCTGTTTAGATTAAGCCAGAGGTGGGGAAGCCCTTGCAATTTCCAGCTTGGATTGGCTTTGGGGTGAGGGGAGCCTGAGCTCTTCCCACCTAAAATGAGAAATCGCACCATTTGTTTCAAAGTCAATAATAATAATGATAATAATTTATTATTTGTACCCCACCCATCTGGCTGGGTTTCTCCAGCCACTCTGGGCAGATTCCAACAAAGATTAAAAATACCACATTAAAATATCACACATTAAAAACTTCCCTGAACAGGGTTGCCTTCAGATGCATTGCTGTCAACTTTCAGATTTGAAAATAAGGGACCAGTAGCCTCAGCTGTCCCGGGGACAGTCTACGGGATATCTAACAATCCGGGATAACAGCGGGAAGCAGCGGGAAACGACGCTAGAATAAAGGAATTTCCCGCAAAAAAATGGAAGGTTGACAGCTATGTTCAGATGTCTTCTAAATGTCAGGTAGTTGTTTATCTCTTTGACATCTGATGGGAGGGCGTTCCACAGGGCGGGTGCCACTACAAAGAAGGCCCTCTGCCTGGTTTCCTGCAACCTCACTTCTCACAATGAGGGAACCACCAGATGGCCCTCAGAGTTGGACCTCAGTGTCCGGGCTGAACGATGGGGGTGGAGATGCTCCTTCAGGTATACTGGACCGAGGCCGTTTAGGGCTTTAAAGGTCAGCACCAACACTTTGAATTATGCTCAGAAACGTACTGGGAGCCAAATCAGTTTCAGTATGGTTCATCCCTGTCCCTGTGAGTTCTCACCACAGGGGCAGAAACATCATCTCTCCCTGCACTTCTCCCTGCTAGCCACCCTGATGGTATTTTAGTGGTGGGTGGGTGGCAGAGGTGCCATCTTCCGATTTAGGGAACCCAAGACCACGTCCTGACCGCTTCACACCCTGCTCCACAATGGGAGGGGCTGGCCCCCTCAAAGGAAAGATTGAGGGGGTCCAAAAGAACCTCAGCCCCCTGGAGCCACCACCCAAGGTGGGTGGCATGCTCGCTTTTGAATGGGAGACCCAAATAACGGCTGCTTGCCATCTTAATTTACCCCCAAAATGTAATATCCTGACATTTCGTAGATATCATCCACCAAGGATGGGAGCAGAGCTTACTTTCAAAAGCACCCACCACTAATTAGAAGAAGAAGAGGAGGAGTTTGGATTTGATATCCTGCTTTATCACTACCCGAAGGAGTCTCAAAGCGGATAAAATTCTCCTTTCCCTTCCTGCCCCATAACACACAGTCTGTGAGGTGAGTAAGGCTGAGAGACTTCAGAGAAGTGTGACTGGCCCAAGGTCACCCAGCAGCTGCATGTGGAGGAACAGAGACGTGAACCCGGTTCACCAGATTACGAGTCTACCGCTCTTAACCACTACACCACACTGGCTATCAGAGAGGGCAGGGAGTGGCGGAATGACTGACTAAAGCCAACGAGGGTTACTTCTGAGCTTCTGGGGCCCTCATCCAGACCCAGCTGGCCGCAGATACCAAACTAGTCTCAGCCGGACATTTGTTGCAATAGCAGTTCCAAGCTGGGCCAGCTCAAGACATTTTGCTGCCTGAAGCAAAGGACAAGATGGTGTCGCCGCCTGAGGCATATACAGAAGCCAGGTGGACTGGTAGTTGAATCTTACTCCAATACTGGTGAAAGGACTATGTCTTCTGCTGCTCTTGAGGGCAGCAGACTAGTCTAGGGGGTATGCAGCCGGACACATAGCACTCACAGCTCTGCCCTTTCCCTGCACCTCAGCATCTGCGGCCCAAGGCAGCTACCTCATTCTGCCTCATCGTAGGGCCGGCCCTCATTCCAGCTCATTCTAGTTCCAGTGCAGATTTGTCCTCTCCCGGGCAGAGGGGACTGGCACGGCTTGCACTCGCTTCCCATACTATCATGAAATGGTAGGCTCGGAATCTGAAATCCAAGCTTCAGGAATGCATTAGAAGCAGTTGACTATATCCCTCCCCGTTAATCTAGAGACAATGGTGCCAGTCTCTTACTAAAAACGGGCCCGCGCTTTAATGCTACACCTTTCCGTTCGTCAAATAATCCTCCTTTGAAATACCATGGAAACAAGCAAATATGCCTCATTAAACTTTCCTTGCAGGGAGGAATAAA
Organism: Podarcis muralis; assembly: GCF_964188315.1. NCBI lineage: Eukaryota > Metazoa > Chordata > Lepidosauria > Squamata > Lacertidae > Podarcis > Podarcis muralis. The sequence goes on along the minus strand of NC_135664.1, from coordinate 66,482,286 downwards.
AAGAAATATCTGAGAATTAGAATATATATATATATATATATAGTGGAGGAGGCGAGAATAATTCATTTGTTCAAAGAATAATTAGATTGTTCCTGTTAATTTTCCTAGGTGATGTGGAATTATTGGCTGGGAATAAAATCCCCAGACTCCTCTCATCTCTATTTACAGTATGTGGCTTAAAATACACTGTTTATTCTAACCATGCCCATCAGAGGCAAAAACTGAGTCACAGCTTGTGATAGGGTTGCCATATCTTGAAGAGCAAAAAAGAGGACAGCTTGAGCTGCTGCCATCTCCAGCTGGGGAAAGAGGTGCATGGGCACGGGCGCATGGGGCCACCGCTGTGCCCGCGTGCCTCTTACTCTGACTTGGACTGGCAGTGGCTGCGGCATGCAGACCAGCCCCCCCAAAAAAACCCAAACTCAAACCCCAGGACATTTCCTTGAAATAGTAAAAATCTGCCCAGGTGGGCATGTTGGCCTCCGAAAAGAGGACATGTCTGGGCCACTCCCCAGTTATTTTTACCAGGACAACCTGTCATAAGCCTTTTTTTGTGGGATGTGTTACATCAGTACAGTCAATTACAACATGCTTTACTTCCTAGAGTGGACAGAGACAGGGGGATATGTAATGTTGCTCTTGTAAATGATGTAAATGATGGCAGATGAGTGTGAATCTATAAAAAGCAGAGTCACACCACCGTTTTGCTTGATTTCAGCTCTGTTCGATTCAGTTCAGTCAAGTCTCTGGCTCTCAGCACTTAGGCCCATCCTCACAAAGGATGTGAGCCACGTTATACGGTATGTTTGTCCAGCCTCCCACAAGGTCTGAGGGACAGTGGACTGGCCCCCTGCTGAAAAAGTTTGCTGACCCATGATTCCAGTCCAACCTTTTGCAGTGCAGGAATAGGCTGCTGTCCCATACGGGGATTGAACCTGCAACCTTGGCCACTACCAACAACACACTCTAACCAACTCAGCTATCCACATGTCACAGAATTGTTCTCATACCAGGAGTCGAACCTGGGCTGCCTGGGTGAAAACTAGAAATCCTAACTGCTAGTCCATACGGGTGTGATGGCCTGGGAATCTGATTCAGAGGCTGAACCTGAGGAATCCCAGCCTTCACAGGAGTCCCCGCCTCCAGGGCCGGCTGAGCCAGGTCATGGGCTTGAACCTGAAGGGCCCTCACCTGTGCCGGATCCTCAGGAGCAGACGCCAGCTGAATCCGCTCTGGTTCCTGAAGTGATGGAGGACCCATTGCCTGCAGGTGCTCCTCTCCCAGCCCTAAGTTCTCTCAGGAGGAGTGCTCGCCTTAAGGCCAGGACAGGCGAGTCACCTGTGGACCGGGACCGCCCTATGCCTCAGAGGAGATAAAGGCCAGCCCGCCCAGTCCCAGGTTGCAGGAGCAACATTGTTGGTTACCTGTTCCTGCCGGCACCCTGCCCTGCTTTCTGCCAGAGTTCCTGACCACGCTCGACTCCCTGCCTTGGACCCCACTTCAGCCTCGGACCAGACACGGACCAATCCGCACGGTAACTCCCCCGGGACCAGCACAACGGGTTTGTTTGTTTGTTGGTTGGTTGGTTTGTTGCATTTATTTCTAGTGTTAATGTATTATTTATTTATGGCACTCATAGCTCACATCTCCTCTGTGGTAGTCAAGGTACCATACGTGATTCTCATCCTAGACATGGGCAAATCTGACAATTTATCTCTGTTTCTCATTTTTCCAGTCTGAAATTCGCTTTTCCACAATAGTTTGCTACTTTAAAAGAACAAACAAAACCCATTTCAGTGCCAATTTCTCCTAATGCACGTATTATTCTATGCATCGCTGCCAAATGCCCACATTTTTGCAAAGCATTTTGCCCTCATATAATGTCATTTCTTGTTCCCTATGTTATTTCTTCTCAATGCCCAAATTTACAGAGGGTGATTTTTAAAAAAATGGTGAAAGGGGGGGGGGTCTCTTTTGCTCCCTGCTTACCCCAGAGATTTATTTGCCAGTGGGGTTTAAATAGCCATCTTTTGATATTGCCATTCCATTTTGTTGGAAGCCAAACTAATATATATATTTACATGCAACTAAATATAGTGTCCGGTGCAATGATTTTGTGGTTCTACTGTATATTCTTCTCACGAGTGCACATTACAGAACATTGTGTTTTGCTGTCTCCGAAAGCAGGTTTTCTTGTTGGCTTAACCTTTATCTAATGGTGAGATTTGTCAAAAATTGAAGTCTTGATACTCTTTGTGTCTCCCGCAACCAGTTCATGCTTTTTTTGTAGTTAACATCTTTCTTTCCTAATTGTCCGGCCTTCAGAGCCATTTGTGACAGCTACAGATTTAAACAGAAAAAGAAAGAGAATGAAACGTTTCAATCTGAAATTAAATTAGTGTTCGGTGCCAAGCATTGGGCACCCTGCTTTGCTGCATAAATCAACTTCTCATTAATAGGGATCATGTTCGCCCCATAAGCAGGTTGTTCCACAATCTTCCTCAGCATTCATTTCTGTAACGCCGTATAACAGAAAGAGCCACAGTAGGCTATTCATTAGTTGTTTTTAATTTCCCCAGCCTTCCTCCAATCTGCAGCATCAAGCCGTTAGAACAAGCAAAACGAGCAACGGTCACAAAATGGTAACAAACTGGTCAATCTCAGTTTCGCTCAGTTTTGTTTTCCCCCCTAGTCTTAAATTGAAGTTCACACATTGGTCCTCATAATAATCTGTCAGTGTTTTAGTATGAACTGCTCACTTTCGCAAGGAAATTCCCTTAGTATAGTGTGTTTTTCATCTGTCAAATTCATTAACACGCATTTCATGCACAGCTTCCTCTAACGTGTGTGTGTGTGTCAGTCAGTCACACACACCTATTTTGGTCCAGGAACTGGTCACAAAATGTGGAGAAGTGTAGATGTTGACATGTCCACATGATTTAAGAAGGATGTTGACAAGCTGGAAGGTTTGCAGTGGAGGGCGACCAAGATGATCAAGGTCTTGAAACTGAGCCTTGCAAGGAACAGTTGAGGGACCTGGGTATGTTTAGTCTAAAAAAGAGGAGAATGTGAGGAGATATGATAGCTGTCAGGGGACTGCCATCGGAACAGGGGAGGCAGGCCGCTGGGATACAGAGGGCCTCCGAAACTCCTGAGGAGCAGTTCCTCTTCCAGCAGTGGGAAAAGTCACACCTCCAGTGGAGAAGAGAGGGAAGGGGCCAGCCAAGCGAGGAAAGGGCTCGAGGATGCTGCTGAGAGCCCCAGCGCCTCATGTAACAGGCTGGCCAGGAGGGACGCACGCCACTTCCGTCGCCCAGCTTGCGCAGAGGGGTGAAACGCAAGGAGGGGAGGAGAAGGCTTGGGGTGCCAAAGTTCTTATGTTGGGGGAGAAGCCAGAAGGGGCCACTCCCGGATTCTGCAAGTGACTGAGACGGACATGAACTTGGTAGCTCTGCGCTGTAAATAGTTTGCACAATAGAACCTGTAAAAGCTAGGTCGGAGTCCTGCCTGGTTACTCACGAGCAACCACCAGCAGCATCTGACAATAGCCACCTTCAAGAATCTCAAGAGCTGCCATATGGAAGATGGTGCAAGCTTGTTTTCTCCTGCTCTGGAGGGCAGGACACGAACCAATGGCTTTGAGTTACAAAAAAAGAGATTCTGCTGTTTGACAGTGGAATGGACTCCTACAAGGAGTGGTGGACTCTCCTTCCTTGAAGGTTCTTAAGCAAAGGTTCTCCATTGACCCCCATCTCCTGATGTCATCACCAGAGGCCATCCCTAGGACCCAGGTTGGAACCCTGAAGTCTTGGGCTCTGGGGTGCTCCTGACCTGGCAACCCTAACCCCCAGTATCTACCACTTCATTCTGCCTAATATCTTTGAGGTCTTTTGCTTCTCAAGGCCCTTTTTCATCTGGAAGGAGGCTGCACATCTCTATCTTTTCATCCTTTTCCCAAAAAAAATCAAATAAAAAAAATCAAGAGAGATTAATCACCCAGCAATTAACCTATGTAACTTAACTTATCTTTTATTTCTTAAGACAAAATTTGGTGGGTTTTTCCTTAGATACATTTTTTTAAAAAATCCTATTCGGTGTGCATTTTTTAAAAAATAGAGAGAAAGGAAAGCTAACACTTCGCTCTAAGCTTTGATAGACCTTGCAGAACTTTGTTCATTATCAGCTAAGCATGCTCACTAATTAGCATTTCTGTATTTAGAAGCAGAATCCATGTTACCTTAACACTTTGTGGTGATGGTCGCCTAGCAACAAAGCTTCCTCTGTAGATGACCCTCCATTTCAAAGGGGCCTTTTCTCAACACACTACCTGAAATGTAATAAAAACCTTTATAGATTTATATGTAAAAGAAAAATGGAATCATAGGAGTTGAAAAAGGATCTGATCCAGCCCTTTATTTAACGCAACTACAGCATCACAGACAGATTGCTGCTTCAAGTGAAGGAACAGGTGAAACTCGAAAAATTAGAATATCGTGGAAAAGTTCATTTATTTCAGTAATTCAACTTAAAAGGTGAAACTAATATATGAGATAGACTCATGACACTCAAAGCGAGATATGTCAAGCCTTTATTTGTTATAATTGTGATGATTATGGTGTACAGCTGATGAAAACCCCCAATTAACAATCTCATCATCATTTTTTTAAAAAAATTAGAATATTGTGAAAAGGTACAGCAGCTATTCAATCCGTAACACCTGCAATGGGTTCCTGAGCCTTTACATGGTCTCTCAGTCTGGTTCAGTAGGAAGCACAATCATGGGGAAGGCTGCTGACCTGACAGTTGTGCAGAAAACCATCATTGAGACCCTCCATAAGGAGGGAAAGCCTCAAAAGGTAATTGCAGAAGAAGTTGGATGTTCCCAAAGGGCTGTATCGAAGCACATTAATGGAAAGTTATACAGAAGGGGAAAGTGTGGAAGAAAAAGGTGCACAAGCAGCAGGGATGACCGCAGCCTAGAGAGGATTATCAGGAAAAGACCATTCAAGCGTGTTGGGGACTTTCACAAGGAGTGGACTGAGGCTGGAGTTAGTGCATCAAGAGCCACCACACACAGACGGATCCTGGAGATGGGCTTCAAATGTCTTCTTCCTCTTGTCAAGCTGCTCCTGAACAAGAAACAACGTCAGAAGCGTCTTACCTGGGCTAAAGAAAAAAAGAGCTGGTCTGTTGCTCAGTGGTCCCAAGTCCTCTTTTCTGATGAGAGAAACTTTTGCATCTCATCTGGAAACCAAGGACCCAGAGTCTGGAGGAAGAATGGGGAGGCACACAATGCCAAATGCTTGAAGTCCAGTGTGAAGTTTCCACAGTCTGTGTTGATTTGGGGAGCCATGTCATCAGCTGGTGTTGGTCCACTGTGCTTCATTAAATCCAGGGTCAACGCAGCCGTCTACCAGGAGATTTTGGAGCACTTCATGCTTCCTTCCACAGACAAGCTTTATGGGGATGCTGACTTCATTTTCCAGCAGGACTTGGCAACTGCCCACACTGCCAAAAGTACCAAAACCTGGTTCAATGCCCATGGGATTACTGTGCTTGATTGGCCAGCAAACTCGCCTGACCTGAACCCCATAGAGAATCTATGGGGCATTGCCAAGAGAAAGATGAGAGACATGAGACCAAGCAATGCAGAAGAGCTGAAGGCTGCTATTGAATCCTCCTGGTCTTCCATAACACCTCAGCAGTGCCACAGGCTGATAGCATCCATGCCACGCCGCATTGAGGCAGTAATTGATGCAAAAGGGGCCCAGACCAAGCACTGAGTACATATGTATGCTGCTACTTCTCTGAGGTCCAATATTGGTCTATTTGCAATCCTTGCTTTGCTAATTTCATTTAATATTCTAATTTTCTGAGATTGTTAATTTGGGGTTTTCATCAGCTGTGTGCCATAATCATCACAATTATAACAAATAAAGGCTTGACATTTCTTGCTTTGCATGTCATGAGTCCATCTCATATATTAGTTTCACCCTTTAAGTTGAATTGCTGAAATAAATGAACTTTTCTACGATATTTTAATTTTTTGAGTTTCACCTCACTGCCTCCCATTTTACTCTTTAACAGCTTGTACCATGTAGGACTTTTCTCCTGATGTTCAGACCAGGCTCTGCTTCCATTGGTTCTGGATCTGCCACCTGGACCCATGAAAAGCAGATCTGGAACATCTTCAGATAGAAGACAGTGATTGTGTCTCCTCCTGATGTTCTTCTGTGCTAACATACCCAACCCTTTCAACCATTCTTCATAGGACTTGGTTTCTGGACCCTTTGCTATCTGGTCACCTTCCTCTTCTAGTCCAGCAGTGCCCTAATTAAAATTAATTTGCAAAGCCCTTAACTATTTGGGTCCAGGGAACCCTAAGAAGGTATTGAAATTCATTTTGTTAGCTTGGGCCCAGTTCTCCAGTCTGTTAAGGTCATTTTGAATTCTGATTGTCTTCTGTGACATTAACCAACCCACCCCCAGTTTGGTGGCATCTGCAAATTTGATGACCTTCCCTTCAATTCCTTCATCCAAGTCATTCAAAGAGTTCCCATTCATCAAAGGGAAACTCTTAAGAGAAAGTAGCAAGTTATCTTAGGGTATTACTGACTTGGAAAACAGCCTGGTCATCCCACACCCTGGCTGTGTTTCAAGCTGTCTTTGCACGTCACAGAGGGGACAGGGATGTCTTCACCCAGCATTCATGATATTCTTGGTTTCCCCATCCTTACACCTTCTGACCTAGTGTTCATGAAGCTGTCGTTTGTGCATGGCGCCGTTAGTTTATGTTCATATTACCGCTTACAAAGGATCCGGTTTCCTAGATGGCTTGAAGCTGGTTTGAGGTGTGGGGGAATACAGCAAACCAGTGTTTGTCAATAAATTAGAGGATAGATTTGGATTAGGCTTAACCATTTGGAATGTGCTTAATCCCTGAATGCGGAGTAAGTGCTAATGTGTGAGGCAATTGCTTCTTTAGCAAATAGAGGTGATTCTCAAATATATCCAACAGAACAAAGATTTTGATTATGAAATAAGGGTTCTTTGTTTTTGTTCAAAAGGGCCCTAAATTTAGCAACCTGATAAACTGCCTTGGCAAGAATTTAAGTGCTTTGTGTTTTTTTAAGAGACTCCCTTAAAGGGGTCTTTCAGAATCAAAATCTGGACTGTTTTCGATGCAAAAAAAAAAAAAAAAAAAGTCAAACTGGACGAATGTTGGGTTTTTTTGGCAGATTATGAATTTGTGCAAACGTGTCATTTGAGCTCTCACCTCAATCTTATCTCAGCTCAGCCTGGATCTTTTCCCCTCTAGAGTTCTGTGCTTATGTGAAACAGCTTTTTGATGACCGCTCCTTTCTAATATCATTTTGTCTTTGTTATTTGTAGCTGTGGTTCTGAAGCATTCTTCCATGCTACCTCCAACTTTGAAGCCATCCATCCGCTTGGCGAAACAGATGCTGTTTATCATTTTCCGAGCTTCTCCCCAGCTGCCGTTAGTTTTCACAGTCAATGAGAAACATTAGTTATAAAAGCTAAAAACCTTTGTCAAATCAGTGCGGCGAAAGAAGACATCAAAACCTTGCAGGAGTATATCAAAACGTACCCTTCCATTGGCGCGTGTGCTGGTCTCCTACTGAGGAGATCTATATTTATGCATGTTCCTTGTTTGTTTCCTTGGAAATCTATATATTATATCCATATCTGTCAGCCTGACAAATGCTTTAGCCGATATGCCAAAGGGGGGGGGGGGAATTACAAGGAGATTTTAATGGCCGGTGTATTGCAATACACAGTGAGCTACACTTTAGACATTTCTATTTAATAACGAATTTGGTGTTTCAGAGGAATGGGTTTCTGAAGTTCATTGGGACTGGGAGGGTTGAGGAGGCAGCTGGGAGGGTTAGTGATCACTGGAAGGACAGATCCTGAAGCTAAGGCTCCAATACTTTGGCCACCTCCTGAGAAGTGAAGACTCCCTGGAAAAGACCCTGGTGCTGGGGAAGATTGAGGGCACAAGGAGAAGGGGACGACAGAGGACGAGATGGTTGGACAGTGTTCTCAAAGCTACCAGCATGAGTCTGACCAAACTGCGGGAGGCAGTGGAAGACAGGAGTGCCTGGCGTGCTGTGGTCCATGGGGTCACGAAGAGTCGGACACGACTAAACGGCTAAACAACAACAATGGTATAACAGTCCAGAATGGTCCTCCAGTGCTTCCTTAATGGGACCAAATGATTAAGAGCTCGTTAAGACTCACTTTTTGTGTTTGAATGCCATACCCATCAGAGCTCGGAGAAGGCAAGACTCACCTAACTGGCAGGAGTGGCAGATGTTTGTGTGGGAAGTAACAAAAGAGGAAACACAGTACTCTATAAGTAGAAGGTCCAGTAATTTAGCCACAATGAAGCTGGAAAGGGGCTCATGGCTTCACTCACATGCAGGTTTTTAAACAGCAGTGGTTTAGTCCCATATTAACTTGAGGTTCAGATCACCCAGGATACAAACCGGAGCCTTTTGACTTGTGTGCCTGCATCACTTGTGATGAGTAATTTGAGGCTACAGAGTAAGGGATAATGTAAACCACATTGAGATCACTAAAGAAATGGACAGAGAGGCAGCAAGGCAGACAAATAGATAGATATTTATGTATTCTTTCACTGGTGTCTTGTTTTTTGTTTTACCAAAAAACCCAACCTTGTAATATTTTAAAAATCTCTAAGCACTGCACAGTATAAAAACAGACAATAGCATTAAAACAAAAATACATCATAAAACCAATAAAACAATAATATAAAAGAATATACAAACAAATAAAAGAGGAATGGGAGAGATAGTCACATCATTGCACATAGTGCACACCAGTCATCCCTTCTCACATACGAAAGGGACAAAACAGGTTATTGTGTTTTCCCTCTTTTGTTAAATAGTCTTAACATCTACGCCTTGGGAAGTCACTGTTTTGTTCTTTGAAATAATGCTTGTCTGCAGCTGTAAATATGCCAATTTTTTTTTTACATTCAGATTCACAAATATTCCTAGCATCTCTGTTAATTTCTTAACCTACCCACCCCCAAAGCAGAAATCAGGAAACCTTGCATTTCCTAAGAATTGCGTAGATTTGCACTGGGTTTTTCCCCCCTTCACAATTAAAGACAGGCATATGTTGAAGGGGGAAAAACTGAGGACACAGAGAACTTCTGTGGTGATCTGGAAGTGGTCAATATCTGAAGAAGTAGCCTCTTAGGTATGCAAGGTGTGAGCAGAGATGTCAAGGCACACTCTTTAGAGTGCTGGAGAGCTTGAGATATATTGGTTCTCAACCTGACATGTCCATATTAATGCTCCAGAAAGCCTCTAGGCATTGTCAGTGACGCTTGCTCACTTTGTTTACTCCACCAGAACCACCCATCAATCAAGCTCTTTCCTGGTGAGGGTGCTGCCTTCAGCATCACGGAAAGGGTGGATTATTCACTTGGGAGAAACTCTTTGGAAGAAATGGTTGGAGCACCGCAAACCTCCTGTTCTGATTTGTGCAAGACCTGATTTGAGGTGACTTGCCAGTCAACAGTGTAGAGCGGGGAGGGGGGAGTTTCTTCTCTCCTCCTTGCATGGGCTAGCACACCTATTATGGCCTGTCAATTGGTGTCTCTGTCTTGGGTTAAGCCGTCAAAGGGCTGTAATAGATGCTTTCATGTAAAAATGGGAAGCTGTGACATTGGTGTCAGATCAAGTACTCCAGCCTTCCCAGGTGATGAATCAAAACGTCAAAAGTGGTGACAGGAAGCAAGAATCCACTTCAGCAGGGGAGGGGGGGTGGTCACACAAGGCACAGCCTTCTCATGGAAGGAGTTGGTTTGGCACAGCGCCTCTTTTGATGCAACGGGCATCTTTTCTAGCACAGGACATTGATCATGTGGTGTCTCACGTTAAAGGTCAACTGGCTTTTGACACAGCTATCGGTAGGGTGGATACACTTGGTCAGGTTTATCTAGGCAGCTAAAATACAAGCAAGGCTGAATTATAAGTCAGTTATAGAGAAATCTGGACTTTGGGTAGAATAGCTATTGGAGCTGGAGGCTTGGCCTCCTCCTGTCTCACGGTCAGGCCCTGATCCAAACATTTCCATGGACTTCTCCCTCATCCTTAAAAAGCCTCATGGGCAGCTAGACAGGTGAAAGTTTGGTTCTTTATTTGCCCCAGGGGGTGAAAAAGAGGTGATCAAACTTCACTGGCAGCTCTGGAGCTCCTGCCTGGATCACCATCTCCTTTGCTCCTCAGGTCCATGATATGGACAGGGCTGAATTCTGACACCTACACAGCCTCAAGCCATTGGTTCATCTAGCTCTGTATTGTCTGTTCTATGGATGTGATGCCCTCTGGTGGATGTGGACTACAATGCCCATAAACTATTGGGCAGGGCTGGTAGGAGTTGTGGTCTACAACACCTGGAGGGCACCAGCCACCACTTGACAAGGCGAGGTCTTTCCCAACCCACTGCTTGAGAACCTTTACATGGAAATAATGTGTGAATCTCAGTCCTTCCACAGTTAAATCATGACCTCTCTTCCTGAAATATGTGGAGTAACTCTGATGTGTGCAGGACTATAGAGCTGTCCCATACAGTCATACCTCAGGTTATGAATGCTGCTGGTTGCACCTTTTCGGGTTGCGGACTGCTCCGAACCCGGAAGTACCGGAACAAGTTACTTCCGGGTTTCAGTGCTCACGCATGTGCAGAAGCACAAATGACATCACACGCATGCACAGAAGAGCTGAATCACGTCACACGCATGTGCAGACGCTTTGCTTCAGGCTGTGAACCCTGTGGGTTGCAAACGTGCCTCCCGCACGGATCACATTCGCAACCAGAGGCATAACTGTACAGGTATCAAACCTTCAACCTTGTTGTTTTCAGCACCATGCTCTAACCACCTGAGCTTTCCAGGCTGACCATGGGACTATTGTTGCCAGGGTCTTGTATGAACGCCGCATAACACCTGCTCAATGCCATACATTCTAAAATACGGAACATCATTCCATTCTTCTCCAAGGAAAACAAGTTATTCAAAGAACACTTGCCAGTATTCCCCACCATACGAAAATAAAGTGGGTGGGTGAAGCCATAGAAATCAGTATGCTTTACATCTTCAGAACAGCAGTATTTTAAAGGTAAAACCAACAATTGGCTTTTATTTTACAGCCAACCATCATCCAGGCATTCATTTCCTTCCTCTCCAGAGACGAAGTTCACATTGCTAAAAATAGCTCTCGCTTCACCTGAGTTCTCTCTCCCATTCATCCCTCCACTCAAAGAGGGATTGTTTAGCAGTTCCGTGCCTGCCTCTTGTAATGCCATTTCCCTCCCTCCTCACCCCCGTTTACGGTGTCAAAATGCTATGGCTAATTGTTCGCAAAGCAAGGATAATCATACCAATTATGATTTGTTAAAAAGAATACGAGAGACAAATAACATTCATGTAAGGCTTAACAGCGACAATAGATTAGGGAAATGGAAAGTTACAGACATGGTGGAGGCGGAGAAACTTGCTTTATTTCCCTTGGTCAAAGAAAGCAATTGCAAACTTTTGTGGCGTGAAGTCCTTAGCAGTTGCGCTGAAAGGTTTCAACTGGATTTGTGCATTTCTATACAGATTGGGTGAGTGGGAGAGAGATGATATGAGGTAAGCTTAGATACACCATCAGAGGTCATTGAAATCAGGTTCTACCAACATTTTCCTAGAGAAGAAGAGAAGAAGTGGTGTTTGGATTTGATATCCTGCTTTATCACTACCCTAAGGAGTCTCAAAGTGGCTAACAATCTCCTTTCCCTTCCTCCCCCACAATAAACACTCTGTGAGGTGAGTGGGGCTGAGAGACTTCAGAGAAGTGTAACTGGCCCAAGGTCACCCAGCAGCTGCATGTGGAGGAGTGGGGAAGCGAACCCAGTTCACCAGATTAGGAGTCCACCGCTCTTAACCCCATGGGACTTCATCCTCAGAAACCGGTTACCCAGCAAAGGGGTGGGACAAGATTCTCCATATCCCTAGACCTATCCAGGCTGCAGCAATATAATAAACACTTGCACAAGCAGAACAACCCTGAGAAGCAGTGACTAGCCAAAGGTCACATCCTGTGAGCTTCATGGCTGAGGGGGGATTTCATACCTTCCATTTTCCCCCAACAACGTGCACACTCTGGGACATGCTCCCAGCCAAGTAAAGTGGCTCGCACCTCACTCTCACCCTGAAAAAGATGTTTTTTCCAGGGCAAAGGTGAGGCATAGTGTCCCAAAACATGTGGGGTTTTTTGGGCAACGTACAAGATTTCAGCTCCCATAATGACTGCTGAGATCCCACAAGAAAAAAAATAGGATGTCCCATTTTTTCCCAAAGGCACGTGGAAGGTATGGGATTTCAACCCTGATCTCCCAGGTCCTTGTCCGACACTAACCACTACACCACACTGACTCCATGTCATTGCATTCTGAGGCCATCAATATTATCTCCTTAGTAAGTTTTCTTACTAAAAATCAGGGTGGCCTATTGCAGGAGAGTTGAGAAAGACCGCCTGCACAACCTTGACACAAAACACAACAATAAGAAACCAGAGGACAGTATAATAAGTGATATTTAGCTCTGTTGTAAGCAGATATTTGAGCACTCTGATAAAATTGAATTTCTACCTCCCGAGGGTGCTTGGTCTTACATGCCATATGTGTCAGCCTAGTACTGTATCAATAGCTCTGTGGAACATCTGGCAAAAACCTTCCTGGTTCTGCTGCTTGAAAAAATTAAGTAGAAGGGACTGGACATGCAGCCCAATACATTTATAGCAGCCTTTGCCAACCAGGTGTAACCAGGTGCCAACCAGATCTAATGGACTGCCAGGTCTGTCAGCTCCGGCCAACCTTACCATGCTTCCCCATCAGCTCCAACATCATATGGCCATACTGGCTGGGACTGATCAGAATTGTAGTCCTTCTGTGAAGCATCACATTGGGGAAGGCTGATGCAATATGTGTGCTTAGTCACAGAACTGAAACTAGCCTACATCTGGAAAATAAGCAGGCCACACCTGTCTCTAGTGACTCACTCACTAGATGTTTTTGGACCACAACTTCAGTCATTGACCTAGGGATGGTGGCAGCTGGAGTCCACAACATCTGGAGGGGTGCAAGCTTCCCGCTTCTCAAGGGAATGTCCTTTTGCTTGGGATGGGAGAGGAACTGATGTGGTAAAAGAGAACAATGTGGAAATGCAGAGAACCCAACTTAAGATTGAAAAATGGGAAACCAGTGTTGTCATGTTTGCTCATCCCTGTCTCACAGCCCTTTCTACGTTGGAAGGTACAACCTACAACCATCAATCTCATTCAGATACCTATTTAGACATATGGACTGTGCATGTTAATTCGTGCATGTAAGCCAAGATCAATGGGATATTTGCAATGCTAATATCAGCTGGTGATGTTTCCCTTTTCCTTTTGCTGCTATATGTGCAAAAATAAAAATGGCAGCCCAACACAGGATCCTCACTGTACCTTTACACCCACACTATGGCTAATTCCCCCCTTCTTTTTACAAAGAAAAGGGACATCTTGGTGTAAGTTTGCAGTTTAAACACTCAAGAAGGAAGGGGGAAAACATTGCAGTTTTCTTTTATATCTGCTGGCAGGAAGTTGTTGTGACCGACCACAAGGTGAAGCAATTTCCAGATTTCTTGTGAAGAAACGCACAAATTAATACCTATGTACAATGTGGCCATCAACAGCTTTTTAAAGGGGGGAAAATGTTGGTAAGACTGAGTATGAAACCCTGGCAGTTTTCCTAGCTGCTCATTGCTGCTTTCTTGATCTCTTGGAAGTGCAGGTCTAATTGCACGGTGTCAGACGATAGGGGCTAAAAAATTAAGAGGCACATCAGCACAGCTTTATTCAGCATAATGGGGCTCGATTAACCAGCCATGTGGAGTGGCAGAAGTAGATTTGACAATGCCGAATGTTCACTTCAGCTGTGAGGAGCCTGGCTCTGATGGCAGAACAACTGTGGAGGTGGCAGGGGTGGTTCTGATGCTATACTTGGCTGCAAGGCACCAGAGAGGAGGGGAAAATATTCCCAACTCTCCCTCAACATGTCCCCTCAATTCACCCCTTTGCTTCTTAGTTAGCAGTTCTAAAAGTGCTCAATTTTCTGAGAAGGTGAATGCTTGCCTCTTCCATTGCCCAGTTTTGAAAACAAATTTATGAAGATCTTTTCTGGAGGGTGAAGAGACAGTGACAGGAGCCTGTGTTTTTACCACAGTGCCTGATAGTCATCTGGACCAGCCTTCCACAATGTAGACTCCCTCCAGACTGGGAGGATAGTAAGATAGCATTATAGAAGTTGTCACCCCAGTCCTGGTTTCTGATTTGATCCTGGAATGTCTCACTTTTCCTTAGGACTTCCCTATTTTCATCAGAGGAATGTTGGAGGGTGTGGTAGGACATCCCTATTTTCATTGGAGAAGCATTGGAGACATCTCTATTTTCAAGGCAGAAATGTTGGATGGTACGGAATAGGTAGAGGTAAAGGGACCCCTGACCATTAGGTCCAGTCGTGGCCAGCTCTGGGGTTGCGGCGCTCATCTCGCTTTATTGGCCGAGGGAGCTGGCGTACAGCTTCCAGGTTATGTGGCCAGCATGACTAAGCCGCTTCTGGTGAACCAGAGCAGTGCACGGAAATGCTGTCTACCTTCCCGCCGGAGCTGTACCTATTTATCTACTTGCACTTTAACGTGCTTTCGAACTGCTAGGTTGGCAGGAGCAGGGACCGAGCAACAGGAGCTCACCCCGTTGCAGGGATTCGAACCGCCGACCTTCTGATCGGCAAGTCCTAGGCTCTGTGGTTTAACCCACAGCGCCACCTGCGTCCCTTAATGGAATAGGATGTCCCTATTTTTACTGGAGAAATGCTGGAGGGTATGGAGGTTGGATACTACCTCTAATCTCTGCTGAGCGGTAGCTTTAAGAAATATGGTTTATTCACATATTAACACATTCAGTCTTCATGGAAGGAATCCACGTCATAGAGCATGGTCATTTCAAAGAGGGCTTGTACAGCACTGGCGTCTAAGGCATCTCTCCCTGCCAGACTTCAGCCAGCCTGCCCAAGATGGATCTCTCTTTCTTTCTTCCATCCTTCTACTTCCCATCACACCTTTGTCTAAAGACTCTCTTTTCCTGTCACCTCAAACAATCACCATGGAAACCTCTGTCTGCCCAGACCCAAGATTCCTCATGGGCTGGCCAGCAACACCTTTTGTCATTTTAATGCCTCGATCCCAGGTGAGCCCTAGGCTTTGAAGGAAGCTTATCCTGAACTATGGACAGTAACAATAACCATTTTGGATGTGATCAGATTTCCCACCTGTATAGGGGCCAGCTTTGAACAGTATTTGTCTCGAAGCCAGAGTTTCTCAGGAAGTCTGAACTTGGCCCTGGACTCCCTCCTCCTGAATTTGCATTGACTTGTCATTTAAAACCCCCAATTTATTTTCATTTCTAAGCTGCTGCATCTCAAAAGGATAGTATTCAGCTCAGATTTACTTAGAGCAGACACACTGAAATTAATGAACATGACTAAGTCGGGTGTATTCATTTCAATGCGTCCACCCTGAATAAAACTTGGCTGAATACCACCCACAGACTGTCAGGGCAGGTTAACTATTTGTAAGATTAAACACTAAATGTACAGGAAGAATCTCACAGCTGGCTCAGCCTCACCCCCTACTGCGTCTTCTTTCCATTGGAGATGATATCAGCAAGCAAATCCTACACAAAGACCTTGGTTCTGTCACTTTTCATTGCTGGCAGAATGGAAATAATCAAGTTGTTGGGATGGGAAGGGAAAGGGGTGCCCATTAGCTGGATGGTTTTAGCACAACACAGAGGAGAAATTAGAGGTGTAATTGAACAGGATTTATATATAGAAACTTGGTTCTCTTTTTGTCTTACATAAACAAAGGTTATGCAGAAAAGTGCACTCGGATGACTCATCTGTCTGATTGGAAAGGTATCATTGCGTGAAAAGACAAGTATACATTAGTCACTGTCTACCTATAACAGGCATTTTATAAAGAAGGCTTTGTGCATTTCATTGATTATTACAGCCTGCGTGTATTTTTATTGTTTTGTTTTGTAACATGAAAATTTGAATATATCTTCAGAACTAAATCCAGAAGTAGAGATGCAAAAAACTTAGTCCTCTTTCTCTATGGTCTGTGTGTGATGGGGTGGTGAATATGACTTCTAGGCTGTCCACCCTGGTACGAGTTTCATGGCATGGAGATGGTGGCCTTCCCTTTTCCCCCCTTTGTTTTGACAGCCCCACGCTCCTGGGCTGCTGGAGGAGGCAGGCAGGAAGGCAGGAAGAGAACGGGAAGGAGGCAGGTGAGCAAAAAAGCAGAGGGTGATGGGAAGTAGAGAAGCGAAAGCTCGGGGCCCAAATACTGGAACTCCAAAAAAATCAGGAACCAATAACTCCAAATCAGGAACCAATAACTCCAAATCAGGAACCAATAACCCTTCAAGAAGATGTAATGGGAATCATCCATGACCAGTATGTGGAATTTTCACCAATGTATGCTCATTGACCACTCTGAGGTTTTTTGTAATCAACCGGTGCCTAAATTTCATGAAGTAAACCAGGCTTCCTCAACCTCGGCCCTCCAGATGATTCCCATGATCCCTAGCTAGCAGGACCAGTGGTCAGGGAAGATGGGAATTGTAGTCTCAAACCATCTGGAGGGCCAAGGTTGAGGAAGCCTGAAGTAAACAAATTAAAGCGGACCAAGATCAGCGGCAGAGCTAGCCAATCGGGCATCATGGGCAGCTCACATGCCTTCCACCCAGGGGGGTGAGCCACCCAGAGGGGGCCATTGGCACAACAATCGGTATCCATTGGGTCCGATCAGCACGACAATTGGAGATCATTGGGGCTGATCGACTCAGCAATCAGCGCCCAGGAGTGCGATTGGCACTGTGATCAGCGCCCGGGGGGCAATTGGCGCCCATTGGGGGTGATTGGCGTCCTGGGGGGCGATTGGTGCCCAGGGGGGTGGCACAGCAATCCACCCAGGGAGGATTTTGTCACACACCCCCGGGATGACACCCAGGGTGGACAGCCCCCCCTTCCTACACCCCTGGCCCAGATGACTCCTCCCAAATTCATAGCACCTGAGTTTTACAGACACAAAGTGGCTACATAGTGCCACTACATAGTCTATTCCGTAGACCAAATGCAGACAGCATCAGCTCCCTGTTAGCAAAGCAGGTACGGCAGTGAAAGAGAGAGGCAGAGAAAGAGCCCAAGGTAGCAATCAGACAATTTGATTAGGACAAGGACAAGGTAACAGTAAGGTGGTTTGATTAGCGTAATAAAGCCCCAGTAAGAGCACGCTGGCAACCTGGTAATTATCAAGTGTTTTGTAAGCACCGTGATTCTAAAATTCTACACTCTGCTCTTTTCCCCCCTTCTTTTTAAGAAAGAGGAAAGGGGGGGGGATCCTTTCAAGCAGGGGAGTTCCTGCTGCTGTGAGTTTATTATCACCAGGATTAATTGGTGTCTTGCTGCCCAAGAGATTAAGGACATTAAGGACAACAAATAATTCCGTGCATCCCCTTGAAATAAAAGCAAGAAAGGCTTGGCGTTTAATTTCTTCTCTTGACTTTTTTTTTTTTTTTTTTTTTTTGCTGCTTGGGGGGAAATAATAGACAAGCTGGAAACAAGAGTTTGTGCAACTTCAGTTAGGCAAAATAATTTCTGGAAAGAGATGTGTTGTTTTACTAGGGTGGCTGATCATCTAGGTAAAGAAAAAAGTTAAAAAATTGTCCAGTAGCACCTTAGAGACCAATTAAGTTTGTTCTGGGTTCTGGCTTTCGTGTGCATGCACACTTCTTCAGATACACTGAAGCAGAAGTCACCAGACCCTTATAGTGGGAAGGTAAAGGTAAAGGGACCCCTGACCATTAGGTCCAGTCGTGGCCAACTCTGGGGTTGAAGCGCTCATCTCGCTTTACTGGCCGAGGGAGCCGGCGTACAGCTTCCGGGTCATGTGGCCAGCATGACTAAGCCGCTTCTGGCGAAGCAGAGCAGCCCACGGAAACGCCGTTTACCTTCCCGCTGGAGCGGTACCTATTTATCCACTTGCACTTAGAATCATAGAATCACAGAGTTGGAATAGACCACAAGGGCCATCGAGTCCAACCCCCTGCCAAGCAGGAAACACCATCAGAGCACTCCTGACATGCTTTCAAACTGCTAGGTGGGCAGGAGCAGGGACCGAGCAATGGGAGCTCACCCCGTCGCGGGGATTCAAACCACCAAACTTCCAATCGGCAAGTCCTAGGCTCTGTGGTTTAACCCACAGCACCACCCGCATCCCTAGTGGGAGGGTAGGGTGGGGTATTTCTCAGAAGGGTATTAGGAGATGGGTGATTGATGCAATGGGAATGGTAAACCTGTTGACGACTAGTAACGACTGCAATTAGTCCTACAGGAAAAAGCAAAGGATAGTATGCAGATGACCAAAAACAGCTTTAGCATGTGTAATGAGACTATGGGGTTGTGGCGCTCATCTCACTATCAGGCCGAGGGAGCCGACGTTTGTCCACAGACAGTTTTCTGGGTCATGTGGCCAGCATGACTAAACCGCTTCTGGTGCAACGGACACCGTGATGGAAACCAGAGTGCATGAAAACGCCATTTACCTTCCCACCACAGCGGTACCTATTTATCTACTTGCATTGACATATTTTTGAACTGCTAGGTTGGTAGGAGTTGGGGCAGAGCAACGGGAGCTCACCCCATCGCGGGGATTCAAACCGCTGACCTTCTGATCAGCAAGCCCAAGAGGCTCAGTGGTGTAGACCACAGTGCCATCTAGTCTAAGCCCCTGCAATGCAGGAATCTTTTGTCCAATGTAGGGCTCCAACCTGGGATGCAGGTGGTTCTGTGGTCTAAAGCACTGAGCCTCTTGGGCTTGCCAATTGGATCCCCGCGATGGGGTGAGCTCCCGTTGCTCAGTCCCTGCTCCTGCCAACCTAGCAGTTTGAAAGCACATCAAAGTGCAAGTAGATAAATAGGTACCAGTCCAGCAGGAAGGTAAACAACATTACCGTGTGCTGCTCTGGCTTCACCAGAAATGGCTTAGCCACATGACCCGGAAAAACTGTCTGCGGACAAACGTCGGCTCCCTCGGCCAATAAAGCGAGATGAGCGCCGCAACCCCAGAGTGGTTCGCAACTGGACTTAACTGTCAGGGGTCCTTTACCTTTACCCTTTAGGGCTCAAACCCACAACCCAGAGATGAAGAGTCTCATGCTCGAAGAGCACAAATGTAAATCAGAGGCTGCTTCCTCAGCTGAATAATTTCAAGTTGTCCAGGCCTGTGTTAAAGAAATATCAGTTTAAACTACCTCACAGGGTTGTTGTTGGGGGTGGAGAGAACTATGAATTAGTTCCTATGAAGAAAAGTGGGATATAAATGTGTTTTAAAAATTTCCTTTTTAGCCAGGCCTTTGGTTTATTTGATTGACATCCTTTGCTCTTTTAAAATGTGTGGTGGTGGGGGAGTTATTGGGTGATTGTTTTTATTTTGATCATGGATTTTGTGGTTTTATATTCTGATTTTATTCTGTGAACCACCCTGAGACCTGTGGATATAGGGCGGTATATAAATTAAACAAATAAATTTAATAGATTAATTAAAATAGTTTTCTTTTTTTAAAAAAGTGTTTTGTATTTCATTTTGGAATAATGTACAGTTTTCAATGCATTCAGCTGCTCATATGAATTGGCCTCCCCTTGCAATTTTAAAAGAGAAGAAGAACAAGAATAATTTAATTTAACTTTATTTGTCCATAAACTTTCAGAGCTCCTGATATTATTATTTTTCTGGTTTTCCTTATTTGCTTTGTCCTGCCTTATAAAAGGACAGTGTGACATGCAAAAATGTGTAAAGGCAGATATAAAATATTCCTTTTATCCTTCTTCCTTCCTTCCGCCCCTTCCTTGTCTGCTCGAGGCAAGTGCCCTGTGGCATAATTCAATTGCTTTTTTCCCCTGCCCACCAGAAAAACAGTAAGTACATAACTTTGCAAAACAAATTTAATTGCTGTTTAACCTTTCTGCTTCTCTTTCAGTACTGTTTTCTATGGTGGCAATTTCGTTTTCACAAAATTAATTTGTACTTCAAAACCTGCGTGTGGTCAAGGGACTTAGGAGGACTCCAGGGAAGTTGAGAAAGGTGGAAGTTGGTTGGCGAGAGAGGAGGAAATGGGGATGATTCAGAAGTGGAGTGTTTGTGTGTTACGCTTTACCAGCGAGTGAGATGCAATTCAGAAACAACCAAAGTTTTAACCTTGGAGAGACATTCCAAAAAGTTTGTGGAGAAGCAGCAACGGTTGCCAACCTTCATGAGTGCAAGGACCTAAAAACTAAATAAATCCACAGATCCCCACATTCTATTTGTTGTAAATTTAGGCTCCATTAATTGAAAAAATGCATAATGACAAAAAAACCCTACTATTATGAACTCAGTAGCAATAAATTCTAAATGAATTCACAAAGGTTTCTAAATCAAAGGAGACAGCGGAAATTAATTAATTAATTTCCCAAATGGACCCATTGATCAACAACCCAAGTCATTAATCCCCAATTTAGTTCCTCAGTATACTCACTGAGCAACCCAATCAATCAATCAATCAATCAATCACAAATGTATGAAATATAAATTATATTTTTGAATATTAATTCTTTCATTTATTTTCTCAGTGCATGCAGTGATCAACCACGCAACTAATCAATCAAATTGAACTATATAAAATGTAGTTATTTCCAAGTGAACTCAACTAAGGTAACCTCCAAAAGAATTAGAATGAAAACTTGAACTGCCACTAATGTAATCTATTTCTGCATATAGTATCAAGACAATCAATTGAGATCCCTAATCCATAAACTGTTTTTTAGTTGTACATCATCTTGAGATCTTTGTGGATGGCGATAAATAAAAGCCGTCTCCTCCTCCTCCAGTTCTGAGCCACTCTAAAACAAAGTTCTGTTCCCCTTTCAACAAACTGGATTCTTAACACCACAATAACAACCCCCTTTTGGCCTAAGTGAATGAAATTTGCAGGCACTGGAGGCTCTGCAGAGTTTGCCTGCCATATTGCAGACAAATAGGTCCAGGGACGTTTTATTCTACATGCGTAGACAACCTAATTGGGCTCTCCACAGTTACCAACGTCAGGGTTCCTCCTGGGTCAAAGGAAGAGTGAGGAGATATGGGTTATGGGTTGTGGTTAATGGGACACAACACTGTGCATGGATACAACACAAATTGATGGCCAGAGCCCAGTGGCACCGACTTGGGCCTCAGACCGTGGGTGCCCAGCTCTCACGAGCCACTCTGGCATGTCATGATGTTGTGACACGGGCACGGGCATGCTCTGACATCACAGTGGCCACTGGGCTGGGGCCTGTGCCTCTGCTGTGGGGCCTCTTTTGGGACAAGCTATGGCCCCGGAAGTACGTCCATGGCCACAGTGGGCCCTAACAGAGACCCCACAGCAGAGGCACAGGCCCTGGCCCAGTGGGCACTGCAGTGGGCCATGCACGGCGGTGGTGGAGGCCGGGCACCCACAGAAAAAGAAAATAAAAGTGTGGGTACCTGGGCCTTCAGGACCCCCTGGAGTTAATGCTAGGACCAGAGCCTGTGGGAAATGATGATGCAGGGAAGCAGAAGGACTTCTGGCAAATAGATAGGGGTGTTTTCAGACTTTGAGGGTTGCATACCAGTCAGAATAAGAGCAGTAACACTTTGAGCAACATGGAGGCAAGCACCCACACACAGTGAGCAAGGCTTGACCTGGAAGCTGGGACAGGTCATATCAGAAAGAAGCAAGGACTACCTGCGAGGTGGATCCAGTGTGGGGCTTGGGAAGACAATGCCACCCTTTCTTCACGAACCCCACAGTTGCAACTGACTCCTCACCATAAGGGGTCACTACAGACTCCCAGTCAGAAACCCAGCTGCCTCTGAAATACCTTGAAATATATGTTTGCAGAACACTGATCCTATCTGAAACCCATTTAAGAGGTTTAAGAGGTACAGCCTGAATCAGTCATTCATATCTGTCTTTTTAGGATGGGCTGGGGTGGAATCCGTTAGTGGCCTCCCTTCGGTGTTTTGTGTCATTCAAGGGATTTGAAGTTGCAAGCACATTTAAGACAAACTGACAGCAGAGTGTTTGAGAAGCGTCCTTTGTACAATGGGGGAAATGCATAAAAAAATAAAAAATAAAATAAAATAACAACAGCCCTGAGGGTGTTTACTTCACAAACGAATGAGGGATATTATGTAAAGTAACTCCTTGCCAAGGATTCAGGAGGATTGTGGAGTGGATTTCAGAATCCGTCTCAATCCGCAGTCCTGAGTTACTTTGCATTTAATCCTGCTGCCTCTTAACCACAACAAAGCAAACCCTGTTTAAATCCTTTTTTTAAAAAAAAAAGGTGAAGAAATGAATGCAAATGCCCAACATTTTCATGCTAGCACCCTTGGTGTAAAATTTGCATTAAAGCTTTCTGAACAGAGCGTAATGCTTGCTTCAGAAGTCATTTTATTTTTATAGACTGCTGCTCCTTCAAAGTTGTAAATCCCCTCTGCACACTAAGGAGACCGTACCCTGCTCCCAGTGAAATAAAATTTAAAAAATGTCTAATCCCTCTTCTTGTCAGAGAATTGACTGCTTTGTCTCAGGGCGAATCCTCGCGCTCACGGCTGACTCTTAACTTCTGACTGGCACCACATGTCAAGAAGGAGATGGACACACTTTGAAAAGATGGAGAGGAAAATGATCGCTTCGTGCCAGACATTATTTGGGGAAAGAAGGGAATGGATGGGTGGTAGAGGGCTGTGACTGGGAAAGCAGTTCCCACACCATCGTTGGCAATCACTGGCTTAAATTCATGTAATGTCTGGGCAGCGGAGAAGGCAAAAGGTAAAGGACCCCTGGTTAAGTCCAGTCAAAGGAGACTATGGGGTTGTGGTGCTCATCTCGCTTTCAGGCTGAAGGAGCCAGCGTTTGTCCACAGACAGCTTTCTGGGTCATGTGGGCAGCAGGACTAAACCGCTTCTGGCGCAACGGAATACCGTGACGGAAACCAGAGCGCACAGAAATGCTGTTTACCTTCCTGCTGCAGCGGTACCTATTTATCTACTTGCACTGGTGTGCTTTCGAACTGCTAGGTTGGCAGGAGCTGGGACAGAGCAAGAAGAGCTCACCCTGTCATGGGGATTTGAACAGCCAACCTTCTGATCGGCACACCCACAGTCTCCTTTTTTGAGGGGGACATATTCTCTTGCTCTTACGATTTCACACTCATCCATGGGCCATTCTTCCTCCTTTTTCTTCATCACTTGGACATCATCACATGTTCCGATAGCCACAGATGTCTTCAAAGCAATGAAAATGACAAAGGCACCTGTTGTTGTGCTGAATTCAACCAAAAAATGACAGCCTTTTCCATGACATTTCGGGTATAACAAAACCGAATCCCTTCTCGTTATTTTGGTGGCGGCAGCTGCTAGCTATCTGTGGTTATTTTTCAAGACCAGTGGCACTTGGGAGAGATGAGAGGAGGTGTTATCACAAGAGAGGTGCCTGTGAAATTTAAAATCACTGTGCTTCTGAACACTCCTCTCTGTAGGTGTCTACTTCAGTTTGTATAAGTTCAGGTTGTGGGCTTGCATCTTATATCAAAATACTTGGTTTCTCTAGGGATGTCCTCTGGAGCAATGGGCCATTGTATCTGGCTATTAACCAGAACGTTGGTGGTTTGACGTAGCGCAACAGATTTCCACCTGCATAATGGGACTTTTCTCCTCCTCTTTCCTGCAGCTCCCCTAAGCACCCTCAAAATCAGCTCCATAGGGTTGAGGACCTCTGGAGCAGATCTTTTTTTGGGAGAAGAGAGGAAGGAGAAATCCCCTTGTGTGAGCAGAACTCCACCAGTGCACTCACACATAGAACCCAGTGTATGCAAGGAAAATGTTTTCCCCAGGGAGGCTTGCCAGGCACCATCAATATATATCATTAGGTGCCAGGCAAACACTTTCTTCTATAACCTGGCCTTTGGCCTTTAACTATCTGTGGCTTTTCAGAATGTGTTTCGGGGGTGAGCTGTCTGTTTGTTTGGTTGGGTGTAAGCAAATTTGAGTTGCTCTGGGCAAGATAAAGCAACTAACAAATTTAAATAATAATAATAATAAATAAGAATCACAAAACAAATGGTATACAGAGATCAAGCTACAACATCAAAATATGCCATAGTTACTGTACGTATCTGAGATTTTCTAGATATCACAGCACCCACACATGTATAATAATACGATCATCAAAATCTTTCACATACATAGTCACACTACAAGAAACTAATCTAAACACAGAACCCAAATGTGCTGTGGGGGTTTTTTGTGAGGGCTTTAAAGAATAGTAGTGGCAGTAATCATGACGATTGTGATAATCAGAAACAGATGTGGAAATACCTCAAGCTGAACTGAAGACTGGGAAAATGAAACTGAAAGCATCCAAAATTTACAGAATTGGCCACCCCTCTATCCTGGCTGCATGTGGAATGCTGCGCGGTGTTCTGGTTTTCTCACCACCGAAGGGATATCAAAGAACTGGGGGAAAATATAAAGAAAAAAGACAAGCAAAATAGATCAAAGGATTGGGGCCCTTTCTTGACCAGGAAAGGATAAGCACTTGAGGCTCTTTAGTTTAGACAAGGAATGGGGAACCTGTGGTTCGCTAGTCGTCGATGGACTCCAACTCCCATCAGCCCCAGCCAGCATGGTCAAAGGTCAGGGATGAAAGGAGTTGTGGAACAGCAACATCTGGAGGGCCACAGATGGAGGTTCTCTATTCCTGGTTGCAATGAAAAGGGAGCATTTATGAAATTATGGTGGGTGTGAAGAAGGTGGATAGAAAGGCAAACACACCCAATTATAAAGAATATGTTTTGGACTCTCCAGTGAAATTGGTCAGGAAAATTCCAGGGTTCTGTTTGGGATAATTTCAGGATTTCAATTGGGAGACTTGGAACTGGAATCCAAAAGGAAGCAATATGCTTTTCTGTAAGTTTAGTGACATCTCTAGCAAAGGGTAGAGGATGCCTGTCTGTGCATCACTATGATCATTAAAAAGCCTACTCCAGTGCCATGTTCTCAGTCTGCAGAAACAGGCGTCTGCAACTGAACTTCTGGCTCCATGGAACAGAAACCGAATTCCTGCAGATCTGGGCCCAGCCTTCGGTGCAGTTCTTCTTGACAGCCCTCCTCCTGACAGGTACACATGTTGTTATCATCCTCTTGCTCACTCGGTTCCTTCTCATTACATGTCCTCCCAGTCAAACCGTTGGGGATCTTGACAGTGTCAACTTCAGCCCCAGCCCTTTTCACCATTAGCCATAACAAATGCCATTACTCAACAGCTGTCATAGACCCAAACATTTCCTGACAGTGGCATCACCTCTGGCTTCCAGTTGGCATTTTCCAGAGGGATGACAGGTGACAGACAAGGACCCAGGATGCAGCCGGGAGGGTGCGGGGAAGGAGAGAGAATAGGTCCGGCGTTTATGCCGTACATTGTTCGCGTTCCATATGCTTGCGGAATAGGCTCCAGCCGCCTCTCTCCTCTCGTCCTTCCCTTAAACGCTGCGTCAGCCTTTGCACGCCTGTCATTTAATTTATGAGGAACAGAAGATGCATTTCATATGCACAAATTGATTGCTGCTTTCCTAGCCACTGTGTTTCCATCAGAATGTGATAAATGTCATTTAGTCTGTTACAGCCTGTTTGCGATGCGGCAGCAGAGGGTGCCTGGCCTAAGTGAGGATGTAATTGATTTATAAACATGTTGTTATCTAATGCTGCTGGAGACCCTTTTCCTTCAGACGACACCCTCTTATGCAATCCTTCTTAACCATGGATGATGGATGAGCATCTTTTGCGATGGGAGTCGCATCTCATCGGTTCGTTCCCAGTTTGCATTGCTTTATTCATGGGGCTGCAGACTTCTCATCAGGAGATGAATCAACTGGGGCGTTCATTGATGAAGTAAGGGGTGGAGAGACTTCAGCAGCCATTCTATATATTACAAAGATGGGCATGTAGAGGTTACAGGATGTGTCACTTCAGACAAAAGGCTGGGCGGTGACGCGATAACATTGTTTGATGCCCCACCACCAGGTACAAAGATGATAGCAAACAGGCATATAGTAAACTAACCTGCCAGGGAGGATAATAGGATCATAGAATCATAAAATTGTAGAGTTGGAAGTGACCCCCAAGTATCATCTAGTCCAGGGGTCAGCAAACTTTTTTAGCAGGGGGTCGGTCCACTGTCCCTCAGACCTTGTGGGGGGCCGGACTATATTTTGAAAAGAAAAGAATGAATTCCTATGCCCCACAAATAACCCAGAGGTGCATTTTAAATAAAAGGAGACATCCTACTCATGTAAAAACATGCTGATTCCCAGACCGTCTGTGGGCCGGAATTAGAAGGCGATTGGGCCGGATCTGGCCCCCGGGTCTTAATTTGCCTACCCATGATCTATTCCAACCCCCTGCAATGCAGGAATCTCAGCTAAAGCATCCATGACAGATGGCCATCCAACTTCTGCTTAAAAATCTCCAAGGATGGAGAGCCCACAACCTCCCGTGTGAGACCATTCCACTGTCTTAACAGCTCTTACTGCCAGAAAGTTATTCCTGATGTTTAGTGGAATCTCCTTTCTTGTAACTTGAAGCCATTGGTTGGAGTCTTACCCTCCAGAGCAGGAGAAAACAAGCTTGCCCTTGAAATATTTGAAGATGGCTGTCATATTTCCTCTCAGTCTCCTCTTTATCAGGCTAAACATACCCAGCTCCTTCAACTGTTCCTCATAAGGCTTGTTTTGCAGACCCTTGCTCATCTTGGTTGCCCTCCTCTGCACACCTTCCAGCTTGTCAACATCCTGCCTAAATTGTGGTGCCCAGAATTGGGCACAGATTGCTTATTTTAATTCACTAGGCTACTATATACAGGGAACATTTTATTCAAAACAACGTTCTGAGGTAGGGCTGTAACTCAATGTAAAAGAACATGGCTTTGCATGTAACAAGTCCCAGGTTAAATCCTCAACTTCTCCTGGTAGGTCTGGGAAGGATAGCTGCTGCCAGTCAGTGTTGACAATACTGAACTAGATGGACCAAAGCTTTGACTCTGTATAAGGCAGCTTCCTGTAGCATTCAAAATTGTGACTCCCCTTTCCTGCAAGTCTGAACTGGCTCAACCCAGAATCCTACCGCCTCATTCATTATTTTATTAGATTTATTAACTGCTCTTTGTCATAAGACATCAGGGCAGCTCACAGAATAAAATACAGGATAAAAACATGTCAATAATTAAAAACAGGATAGCAAAACCATAAGCCCTCCCCCAGACCCATTTAAAAGGCTGTAGAATATTAATCAGCCTGGTGCCTAAAATATATATAATGAAGGCACCAGGCGAGGCTGCCTAGGGTGAGCATTCCACAAACAGGGAGTCATAGCAGCAGCAGCAGCAGCAGCAGCAGCAACAACAACAACAACAGTTCAAAGAGGGGATGTACAATAAAGCAATATATGCAAAAAAATGAACAAACAAAAGAGGCGAGAAGTGTTTAGGAGGGAATTCTATAACTCTTGCACCACAATTTATTCATTTATTGGACAGTTCAAGTTCAAGTGGACCCTGTGTGCTCATATAGGCTGCAAAGAGACATATACAGTACTGCACAAGTGGAAAGAAAAAAATACCCACCATCTACTACTCAGTGGTCTGAAGAGCTCACTGCCCATTCTATACTTAAATGTTTAACGTACAGTTTTCAGTGCTTGTTATTACCAATTGCTGCAAATCTCAGGAGAGAATACTGTCGTACCTTGGTTTTCAAACAGCTTAGTTCTCGAATGTTTTGGCTCCCTGTGGCGATCACACAGGGTGCCCGGACGTTTAACTGTCTATTGATCCCTGTGCCACCACTGTGATCGCTTCCCTGCTACCACCAACCAGTTACTCTCTGGTAAAACAGCAGCCACGAAATTAAAAGACGCCTGCTTCTTGGGAGAAAAGCAATGACAAACCTAGACAGCATCTTAAAAAGTAGAGACATCACCTTGCCAACAAAGGTCCGTATAGTAAAAGCTATGGTTTTCCCAGTAGTGATGTATGGAAGTGAAAGCTGGACCATAAAGAAGCCTGATCACCAAAGAATTGATGCTTTTGAATTATGGTGCTGGAGGAGACTCTTGAGAGTCCCATGGACTGCAAGAAGATCAAACCTCTCCATTCTTAAGGAAATCAGCCCTGGGTGCTCACTGGAAGGACAGATCCTGAAGCTGAGGCCACCTCATGAGAAGAGAAGATCCCTGGAAAAGACCCTGATGTTGGGAAAGATGGAGGGCACAAGGAGAAAAGGACGACAGAGGACGAGATGGTTGGATAGTGTTCTCGAAGCTACCAGCATGAGTTTGACCAAACTGCAGGAGGCAGTGGAAGACAGGAGTGCCTGGCGTGCTCTGGTCCATGGAGTCACGAAGAATCGGACACGACTAAACGACTAAACAAAAACACTGAGTCCAGTCAGTTGTTAAAAAAGTGAACAAAAAACCCCACCAAGTTTATTTCACAAACATTAACAATTTTATGGTTTCTCAGATAATATTCCTGTCAGTATCTTAACTTTAGTTTCTTTACCTTCCTAATACCTTCTGACTGATTATCTCAACTGTTTGGCTGACTCCTCTTAACAAATTCTCTCTCACTCTCACACCAAACTAGCCCAACCCACAGACTTATCTTCACTCTCTCGTCTAACTCCAGGCTGTCTTCTCAACCACCCTAACTCTAACACCTCTTAACAAATTCTCTCTGTGCTTAAACCTTATACACAGTTAAATCTGTCCCTTGGGTTCCCATTGGTTAGTCATTTTACAATTAGTTAACCCTTTCCCTATGAACCCAGTATGATGTTACACACATAGGAGGGCAAACGCCACACTCCCGAACACCGCAAACCCGGAAGTGAGTGTTCCGGTTTGCGAACTATTTTTGGAAGTCGAACATCCAATGAGGCTTCCACGGCTTCCAATTGGCTGAAGGAGCTTCCTGCGGCCAATCAGAAGTCATGCTTTGATTTCCGAACATTTTGGAAGTCGAAGGGACTTCCAGAACGGATTCCGTTCGTCTTCCAAGGTATGACTGTAGTGCTCTTGTACTCAGGTCTGGCTTGCAAGTTTCCCACAGGCATGTGCTTGTCTACTGTCAGAAGAGGATGCTAGACTAGATGGACCACTGGCCTGATCCTGCAGGCACCTCTTCTGCTCTTTTACAAACTGGGGAAGGTTGGTTTAAGGCCCAGTTGCACCTGTTTTAAAATGTAGTCCCGGCCGGTAAAAGGCGGGTGATTAATTTAGAATTTTATCATCAGATAACATCCCTAGTTCTGGAAAGGCTGAATGTTTGGGGGAATGGAGTCCAGGCGGGGAGACTACATTTTTAAATCAATTTACAAAACAGAGATAGCAGCAACAGCAAATTTGACACAGGGTAGCTGTTCTCCACGACCTTCTGTACCACCAACGGCTTCTCTCCACTGGCATTTCCAGACACTCCAGACTGACAGCGCAAAGAAAATGTCACACCATGTTTGTCTTTACAGGGTCCTGTGTGCAGCGTAAGAAAGCACAGCAAAAGCCAGGCAAGATTACAGGGCTGTGCCACATGCTGTAGCATCCAGCTACAGTTTGTTTATTGCATCCGCGGAACATTCCTCTGGAAAAGTTTTGTGACCGTTCCAAGACAGGTCCAGTATATCTCGGTCCAGTATATCTGAAGGAGCGTCTCCACCTCCATCGTTCTACCCAGACACTGAGGTCCAGCACCCAGGGCCTTCTGGCGGTTCCCTCACTGCGAGAAGCCAAGTTACAGGGAACCAGGCAGAGGGCCTTCTCAGTAGTGGCACCTGCCCTGTGGAATGCCCTCCCACCAGATGTCAAAGAGAACAATAACTACCAGACTTTTAGAAGACATATGAAGGCAGCCCTTTTTAGGGAAGCTTTTAATGTTTGATGTATTACAGTATTTTAATATTTTTTTGGAAGCCACCCAGAGTGGCTGGGGAAGCCCAGCCAGATAGGCGGGGTATAAATAATAAATTATTATTATTATTATTATTATTATTATTATTATTATTATTATTATTAAACACTTGCCACTTGGCCACCAATTGCAAACTTTCCCAGTAAAGCCTTTGGCTGTGCAAGTTTCACCATCTTGGCTGACAGCAGAAATTAGGAGTGTGCAAGATTTCCCCCCCCTTTTAGTTAATCAGCTTTTCTTTTTTTAAGCAGTGCACAGTGGGCTGAGCAAACCCTCTAAACTATCTCCCCACCCACTCAGGCCAACTTTGATGGGTGCCAGGGCCCTGACTTCCTTATGACATGACAGGTCATTGACAGGTGGGTGTCCTGACACCTGTCAAAGTTGGCCCGTTGAGGGTGAGGGAGATAAAAAAAAACCTGTCCCTCTGGGCCAAAAAGGTTCCTAGCCTCTGTTCTAAACTAGTATAGTGAAGACATGTGTGTTCTTCTTTTTCCATTGCTACCAGCCATGTAATCTGGTGATGAAGGCTTCTTGCATAAGCTCCAATGGCCGGGAGTGTTTGCCTTGGCTACACGATATCTCTATCTCCCCATCTCATTTACAGAAGAGTGCATTTCTTTTTTTTAAATCTGAAGCTTGAAAATAATGGATATTTCCAAGAGGCATGGCAACACATCAGTCTCGAATTAAATTTCTGAAAGACTAAGCATGTAACAAATTACATTTAAATGGAACAGCACCTGTCTGGGAACTGTAAGGCGTGGTAACTATGGGGGCTTTAAGGTATTACACAACAGACGGAAGAAAATGAATCACAAATGCGTCTAAGCAGGCACAGCTGGTACAGTTTCGCTCAGCTGTGTTGGGGATGGTGAAGAAAGAGACTGTCAGTCCAATCCTCAAAAAAAAAAAAAAAAAGAGGTGGGGAAAAAGAGGAAAGGGGGAAAATGGGCTGGGGCTGTTCTGGAATCCTCTGGACATACAGTTTAGTGGTTTGACATCTTGTGTCACTTTAACTTTCTTTTCACTAACGGTCAAAAGGGGCTCAAACAAGGGTTAATATGTAATGGGGCCACTGCTTCATCTCATCTGGGATACTCTACAATATTACTGATGGAGGCTCCCCAGCCCATGAGTCTAATTTGGACCACCAGGCCTCCCTATTGGGCAAGTCAAGCCATTTTTGGCCAAGCTATACCCACCTGCCGTTCACCCAGGGCAGGTAAAGATGTAACTGGGCCAAAAGGGGGTATGCTGGCCTGGCCAATCAGCTGATTGGTGGCACATGTGAAGAAGCCCAGGCCCACACTCCAGACATCTGCTCAATGCTGTGTAAGGGCCAACAACCAGCTGGTCGTTAGGTCTTCTGTAACTCTGTGCAAGGAATCCCAGTGACCGGCTGGTCATGGGGGCTTGCCTAGCCTTGTGCATGGAAGCCACAATGATCAGCATTGGTTGACAGTGGTGTGCAGAGATTGGTCATCTGACATCATTGCAATGTCAGGTGATGGACTGGTGGGTGTTCCTGCTTGGGGAGGTGAATGTGAGTGAAGGTGATATTTTGTGCAGTCTTCTACCCTCCTTTTGTTTTGCTTAGCATTCTCTGAGGGAGAGGCCCCTTCAATGGTCTGCTGGGGACCGCCTTCCATTTGGCTCCTCCCCTCCCCAAACTTCCTTCCTCAGCACCAATTCCCCCTGGCTCTCACAGTTTCTCCTTTCCTGGTTCTCCTTTCCCAGAACTGTCTCATATGGTAGACATGGTCCTGAATTTGTTTATTTACCTCTCCCTCTACCTTTTGAGCTGCGTGTTGGAATACAGTGGATGCTCGGGTTGTGAACATGAGCTGTGCGGGATGTATGTTCGCAACCCACAGCATTCGCAACCCGCAGTGGTGTGTCTGCACATGCGTGGGTTGCGATTCAGCGCTTCTGCGCATGGGCGACTGCCGAAACCCGGAAGTAACCTGTTCCAGTACTTCCAGGTTTTGGCAGGTCCGTAACTTGGAAAAACGCAACCTGAAGCATCTGTAACCCGAGGTATGACTGTATAGAGTTTATATGCAGCAGCAGAAGTTAACTTCAATTAAATGATTCCTTGCTTGGAGCATATGCAGACTGAGACTTGATATAAAAGAAGAAAGCTTATGTTTATTAAAGAAGGTACATTCTTGATAGGAAAGAGTTCTGTAGGAGGGAGTTTTGCCATCCTAGCTAACCCTCTAGTTGGAGAAATGATGAAGTCATGACAGCTCCTTTGTTTTCAGAAGATAGATTCAAGATGACTTCTCACCAAAGACAGAATGAGAGGAGAATCAGGAAGTTGCAAAGAGGATACAGCCTAAGATTTATCACGCCAAACATCAAAAAGATAGAGAGAAGATAGCAGAGTGACAAGGTTACAAGGACAGTCTGTAAAGCTGGATGTCCCATACTCTATCATGAAAACCCCTCTCTGCAAGCTGAGTTGCATCCAAGTGCACATCACTTGCCAAGCTTTATTTTAAATGCAGAACTGTCTTTGCACTAGCAGAAAACTAAGATATAGATGACGATGGTGTTATATTCAATGAAGTTGCCCCATTAGCACAACTCTCCTCCCTCTCATCTCCCCATGTCCCCTACACCTCCCCAAATGTGCTCCAGAACAGGACAGATTTGGGTGTGTGGGATGGGGGGGAAAGAGGGAAGGAAAGTTATATTTTTAAGCAAATATCACATAAGAACAACAGCAGCAACAGGGTCATCCTAAACTGCTTTGTCGCTGAGGTTAAAAACAACACATCCCAAAACAAACTGCAAGCATACTTTTCTTTCCCCCTCGCCGGCGTTAGTAACGCAATTGCGACAACACACATCAATGCAATTTTCATCATTAAACTGCTTCGGGGTGTTTGACGGGCAGCTCTCCAAGACCGAGATTGATTAATTAATTAATTAGCTGGTTGACCACGGGGATGCCTTTCCACGACACTGAAAAGCAACCGCCTGAGGCAGCTGCCTCATTCTGCCTAAAGGTAGGTCCGGCCCTGATCGTAAACAAATATATCATCATGCCTGAAGGCAGGGAAGCAATTTTGCCCAGCCCTCTGCTAAATGGTAGGACTATCCGTCTTCCACCAGTCGGTTAATGCTATCCAGATCAAAGTGTGCCATATGCAGAGAGCAAGGACCGTGTGCGTTTCTGTGTAGTAGGGTCAGCTACTACAGATAAAATAGAGAAGAGAGGGAATCCTACCATTGCTGGGGGAAGAAGAGTGCAGGTTTACAGGGACATCCAGTCCTGGAGACTTCACTTCTTTCTTCCTTGACCAGGCTCAAACCATGGCTAGTAAGAATTTCCACAAATTAAGGCAAATTTGCAGCTTACTGCTAGGGAGGGAGAAGGGATCTCTAATGAAGCAAAGAAAAGGAAAGTGGGAGCAAAACAACACATGGTATCCTGTGTGTTTTCATGCACACGTCATCTGGCATATGCATTTCTGTACACCTTACATATGAGAGTGCTGGAGATGAAATAGTTAAACAGGTTACCCAATCAGAACCCAGGGGGGTGGAGTCAGAGGGACTATAAAACCAGCTCTGGGAGGGGCGAAGGGAGGAGTTCGTTGGGAGTTGGGTAGTTGGTTGGAGTGGGAGTGAACTGGGAGTGAACTGTGGGTAGGTTGAGTTAGTGTAGCGAAATAGGCTGAGTCAGGAACAGTTAGGGGCTAGGGGCAGACAAGTAAATATCTGAGAGGTGGTTTAGTGAGGGAGAGCAGGTAGTGGAAGTTATAGGTCTGGATAGGCACCCCATGATTGTAATTGACCGATACCGTTTATGAAACCACATGCTTGTTAAACTGCAATAAATAAAAATAAGTTTATGTTCCAATTTAACCCTGACTGGACTCAGTATTGTACCAGGTAGGGCCTGGGTGGTGGCAGCGAGAAATAAAGTGGTGGCACAGGGGTCAATAGATGGTGAAACGTCCGGGGACCCTGTGTGATCACCACACTTACTTGGCTGGATAAATATATTGCAAAATTTATACAGTGGTACCTCAGGTTAAGTTCTTAATTCGTTCCGGAGGTCCGTTCTTAACCTGAAACTGTTCTTAACCTGAAGCACCTGAAGCACTGCATTTTCGTGCATGCACTGTTTCAGAAAGTGCAAACCAGGTAGGTTTACCTCCAGATGCAAACTGAACCCAATTTCTTCCCCACCCTTACGCTGCCCCTGAACTTTCCATCTCAAAATGTACACGCTTCTAAGCTGTAAGTGCTCCTGTGTTGGCATATTACAGCATTGTGCCTCAGCACAGAATGGAGGAAAACAGCCCTGCGAGCGCATCTGAAAAGATGCAAAGCAGTTGCCTTCGCTGGCAGAAAGGAATTTTGCAAACCTCTTAACACTGCATGAGAGAGAGCGAGAGCGCGCAGTGGTGGGGTTGGGGGAGCTAGGAGAGAGGGGCTCAATATGGTTCTGTCGTGTATGAACTACCAAGAACAATTTGAAATGAAAGGGAACTGTGGTAATGCCAGGAGACTCAATGGGGAAATTAGACATATATTTATAGCATTCTTTGTTAGCAGTGCTCTTACTTTGCAATAACCTCCTGGCCTGAGGATTTGATTTCTTTTTTTCTACTTCAAGTGTGTTTTGATTTCATCCATTTCCCCTTTCCTTTCTTTGTGGACAATGGGGGATTTTTTTTATTTTATTCCCAGGTTTTCTTTCTTTCTTTTGTCTCTGTTTCCGTGGTGCCTTTGGAGACCTTGTTTGGCTGATTTTCCTTTGCATGGCTTCCCCTTCTAATAACCCAGGAGGGTGACAGGAAAGAAACCGCTAAAGATTGGGGCAGCGGGCGGAGAGAGAGAGTGGGGGAAAAGTTCCTCGCATTCTTTCCTCCCCTGTCTCTGACTCTTGTAATTATGACACAATTAGAGTGGGTGGTGCTGAGCGCACGAACAAAAGAGAATTGGCAGAGCCTCTTCCTCGCAGCTTCGCTGCCAGCTGCCCTGTGCACTGCTGCCATTTCTTAACAGCATCAGACAAAAGCGATGGGCGAAAGGAAGGGAACATGGAGGGTGGAGGGTGGGGACAGAGCTGTTGCCCCCACAGTTGCCCCAAGCAACATCTGGTGGCAAGATCTTGGAGGTCCTTGTTATGTTCAAGGCATAAGAACATAATAAGATCCCTGACGGGTCAAGCGAGTGGCCTACCTAGTCCAGCAACCTGTTCTCACAGTGGCAAACCTGTGGGAAACCCACAAACAGGATTAATAAATTAAACATTAAGGTTGTGTCAGGAGTCCAGGTTCCCAGCTTGATAACACAGTAAGCGTAGGTAATTAAAAAGGAGGATTTATTGCAAAAACAAACAGACGGTTCTAACAAAGCCTCCGGCATCATCACTCAAGATGACCCTTCTGAAGACTGCTTCCAGTGTCATCAGAAGATAGAGTGGTACCTCTGGTTAAGAACTTAATTCGTTCTGGAGGTCCATTCTTAACCGGAAACTGTTCTTAACCTGAGGTACCACTTTAGCTAATAGGGCTTCCCGCTGCCGCCGGACTGCCACTGCACAATTTCTGTTCTCATCCTGAAGCAAAGTTCTTAACCCAAGGTACTATTTCTGGGTTAGCAGAGTCTGTAACCTGAATCCCTATGACAGGTGAGCTCCGGTTGCTTGGTCCCAGCTCCTGCCAACCTAGCAGTTCAAAAGCACACCAGTGCAAGTAGATAAATAGGTATCGCTGTGATGGGAAGGTAAACGGTGTTTCTGTGCACTCCGGTTTCCATCATAGTGTTCAGTTGCGCCAGAAGCAGTTTGGCCATGCTGGCCACATGACCGAGAAAGCTGCCTGTGGACAAATGCCGGATCTCTCAGCCCGAAAGCGAGATGAGTGCTGCAACCCCATAGTTGCCTTTGACTGGACTTAACCGTCCAGGGGTCCTTTACCTTTACCTTTTACCTATTTCATGTGAAAAAATGTGATTTTTTTATTAAAAAAAGCTTTAAGATATCTATGTACAGTGGTACTTTGGGTTACAGACGCTTCAGGTTACAGACTCCACTAACCCAGAAATAGTACCTCAGGTTAAGAAATTTGCTTCAGGATGAGAACAGAAATCACGCAGTGGTGGCAGCAGGAGGCCCCATTAGCTAAAGTGGTGCTTCAGGTTAAGAACAGTTTCAGGTTAAAAACGGACCTCCAGAATGAATTAAGTTCTCAACCTGAGGTACCACTGTATATAGGGCCAAGTCTAGTTAGTGGAGATTCCACACCAAGTCCATTATACCTCTTATCCAGGTTTGGGTTCTGGCTCTAAGGGATTGTAGTGTTGTATTCTGCTCAGCGTTGCAGGTTGAGGGCATAAGAAGAGCCTGCTGGATCAGGCCAGTGGTCCATCTAGTCCAGCATCCTGTTCTCACAGTGGCCAACTGGATGCCTGCAGAAACCCGCTAGCAGGATCCAAGCACAAGAGCAGCTCTCTTCTCCTGCGGTTTCCAGCAAGCAGTTTTGAGAAGCATTGCTGTTTCCAACTGTGGAGACCAACTAAGTTTGTCATTGGTATGAGGAGAAGAAGAAGAAGAGTTTGGATTTGATATCCATCTTTGAGACCTGAAGGAGTCTCAAAACGCACCAGTCAAGCTGGCAAAAATTTATCATTTGCCCGATAATAAATGTTGGAAATGTAAAGAAACTGAAGGTACATTCTTTCACCTTTGGTGGACGTGCCCAAGGATTAAGGCTTTCTGGGAGATGATATATAATGAAATGAAAAAGGTATTTAAATATACCTTCTTGAAGAAACCAGAGGCCTTTCTCCTGGACATTGTCGGCCAATTGGTGCCAAAGAAGGATAGAACTTTCTTTATGTATGCCACAACAGCAGCAAGAATACTTATCGCAAAGTATTGGAAGACACAAGATCTACCCAGTCTGGAAGAATGGCAGATGAAGGTGATGGACTACATGGAATTGGTGGAAATGACCGGCAGAATCCGAGACCAGGGAGAAGAGTCGGTGGAAGAAGACTGGAAGAAATTTAAAGCATATTTACAGAAATACTGTAAAATTAATGAATGTTAGAATGATGTTGGATAAGAAGTTAAGTGGTTTTTAGCTGTAATGCTATAAAGGAATATGGAAAAATGGATTATTAAGGTAAAAATTTAATGTTATAATACTTTAAGATTAAAGATTAGGATAAACAAAGAGGGAAAGGATTTGCTGAACTAACAAATTGAACTGGAATACAAAAAAGGGAGGTGTGAGGAGGTCCGGGAAACAAGCAAATGAAAGATAAGTAATGGAAAGATGGAATTATTTTTAACTATTTTTATTTTGTATTTTTCTTTTTTCTTTTTTCATTTTGTAATATTTTGAAAATCTCAATAAATATCTTTTTAAAAAAAGGAGTCTCAAAATGGCTAACATTCTCCTTTCCCTTCCTCCCCCACAACAAACACTCTGTGAGGTGAGTGAGGCTGAGAGACTTCAGAGAAGTGTGACTGGCCCAAGGTCACCCAGCAGCTGCATGTGGAGGAGCGGAGACACGAACCTGGTTCACCAGATTACGAGTCTACCGCTCTTAACCACTACACCACACTGGCTCTACATACACACTTCTCTAAGGTGCTACTGGAAGGAATTTTTTTATTTTGTTTTGACTACGGCAGACTAACACGACTACCTACCTGTAACTCCAACTGTGGAGGTAGAGCACAGCTGTTAGGAGCGCCTATTGTTTGGAAAAAACTAATGCTGTGCTAAAAATCCTACCCCATCCCAATTTTTGCTCCATGAAAGCAAGAGCAATACCCAGCTGCTTTTATGGGATGGTGAAATCCCCCCGCTCCCCACCCCAATTGAGGTTGTTTACCTTAATTTGGATGAAGTGACCAAAGGGCCCTACTGTCAAGTATTTTTTTAGGTCTCTCGGCCACAGTTCTTGGGATAGAGTATTCCTAAGAAGGATGCTCTGCCATGGCAAGGGATCATTCCAGGGGAACTCTAGAGTACAAAAGAGAGTCACTAACGTGGGAATAAGTCCCATTGGACACAAAGGAGACTACTTCTTCTGAGCAACATTCATAGGATTGCACTGCTAGCAGCCCCATCTTGGAAGTTTCAGAAACTTTTAATATATATTACACATGCATAAAGGGACACGGGTGGTGCTGTGGTCTAAACCACAAAGCCTAGGACTTGCCGATCAGAAGGTCGGGGGTTCGAATCCCCGCGACGGGGTGAGCTCCCATTGCTTGGTCCCTGCTCCTGCCCACCTAGCAGTTCAAAAGCACGTCAAAGTGCAAGTAGATAAATAGGTACCGCTCCGGCTGGAAGGTAAACGGCGTTTCCGTGCACTGCTCTGTTTCGCCAGAAGCAGCTTCGTCATGCTGGCCACATGACCCGGAAGCTGTACGCCGGCTCCCTCGGCCAATAAAGCGAGATGAGCGCTGCAACCCCAGAGTCATCTGCGACTGGACCTAACGGTCAGGGGTCCCTTTACCTTTACCTTTACACATGCATAAAATCATCAACACTTTCAAATATTCACACGTTCTCCATAAAGCTGCAGTCTATACAAACATACTTGGAAACAGATCCCACTGAACTGAATAAGACTTACTTCTCAGTTGGCATAGATAGGATTCCATGGGCAAGGTTATTGTTGTTTACCCCATCACAGAAATGGAAAGTGCAAGTACCATAGGAATACCTACACATACTCTGTTGGGAGAAAAATCTATACTGTGCAAAAGTGCAATAGATCTGGATTTTGTTACATTTGAGAAAACAGTAGGGGATTTCATTCCATGGTATTTTAATGCCTTTGTTTTCTGATTCCCTACACAGATCCTAATATGCAGTAAAGGGTGGGGGGATACGATATTAAAAAAAAATAGAACCTTTAGGTTAGCATTTTTGAAGGGTTTAAATATT
This sequence comes from Podarcis muralis, assembly GCF_964188315.1. Lineage (NCBI taxonomy): Eukaryota > Metazoa > Chordata > Lepidosauria > Squamata > Lacertidae > Podarcis > Podarcis muralis. The sequence continues at coordinate 66,443,120 of NC_135664.1, read as the reverse complement.
TGTTTAGAAAGCATAATGCTCCTCTTTCCCTTTTCACAATGCCATCTAAGCAGAACTTAATCTCTTTGAAATAAAAAGTATCCTTTTTTATTATTAAGAAAAGGACTCTAAATGGTGTTCTAAGCGCTGTTTGAAACAGTGAGCATAATGCGAGAAAAGAATCCAACAGTTTTCTTACTGTTAATTCGACATCTCTTTCAAGTCAGACTTTAAAAAGTAAGTGTTCGCTTTTAAACAAAAAGGAGAGGGGGGGAAAACCTCTAGCTTGTATTAAATTGGCTCTTTAGCAACAGGACACCTTCCTCAGGAGGGGAAAGCACACATTTAAAATTAAATCTGTACGTAATTACTTCAAATCTATCCATTTTCTTGGCCCTCTAGATGCTCGTGGGCAGTCACGTTTTGTTCCTGATTATGCCTGCTTTGTTAAACAGCGCAAGACATAATGAATGCTAATGGCACCTTTTGAGAAGGCAATTGCTTTTCAGAACTGACCAAAATGTTTACTATGCCCGGAGAAATACCTTGAAAAGAGACTTCTCTGCAGATCCGGCTTTGAATATTAGTGCCTTTTCCTTTCAGAGTGTTCCCCTCCTCCCCACAACCCAGTTTGGTTCAGTTTACTTTGATTTCTTCAGCGGGCATATAGAAAAATAGACAGTAAAGAGAGATATTGAGCCCCACGTTCTGAGTAGTGCTACCCCAAATATTAGCGAGCTTCAACTTGGCTGCAGAAGTTACCAGTTGGGATCTGTTGGAAACCTGAACTTCCCATCTTTCCTGTGTCAACTGCATGCAGCGTTGATCTCCTGAATTTGGGCCGGGGAGGGGGGGGAGAAGAAACTGTTGTTGTTTAATCGTTTAGTCGTGTCCGACTCTTCGTGACCCCATGGACCAGAGCACGCCAGGCACTCCTGTCTTCCACTGCCTCCCGCAGTTTGGTCAAACTCATGCTGGTAGCTTCGAGAACACTGTCCAACCATCTCGTCCTCTGTCGTCCCCTTCTCCTTGTGCCCTCCATCTTTCCCAACATCAGGGTCTTTTCCAGGGAGTCTTCTCTTCTCATGAGGTGGCCAAAGTATTGGAGCCTCAGCTTCAGGATCTGTCCTTCCAGTGAGCATTCAGGGCTGATTTCCTTCAGAATGGAGAGGTTTGATCTTCTTGCAGTCCATGGGACTCTCAAGAGTCTCCTCCAGCACCACAATTCAAAAGCATCAATTCTTCGGTGATCAGCCTTCTTTATGGTCCAGCTCTCACTTCCATACATCACTACTGGGAAAACCAGAGCTTTAACTATACGGACCTTTGTTGGCAAGGTGATGTCTCTGCCTTTTAAGATGCTGTCTAGGTTTGTCATTGCTTTTCTCCCAAGAAGAAGGTGTCTTTTAATTTCGTGACTGCTGTCACCATCTGTAGTGATCATGGAGCCCAAGAAAGTAAAATCTCTCACTGCCTTTAAACTACATTGGGTTTTGTACACCTAGTTGTGCATTGCACCAAAAGAATTGTAGCGCAGAGGGCTAACGTCAGAATGGGAATGCAGGTCAGAATGCAGACGTCATGGTCCCATATAAGTTTATATGGGCCCCTCTGGAAAGGCAGCCAGCATATCAATTTAAGAAATAAATGGGGACAATCAGATGAGGACATCATATCCTTGTGCCACCCCACTTTCAGTTGGATTTGCACAGCTGGAGTTGGCTCTGTTGCAGGCCCTCTAAGTGTCCCTATTTTCCATGGACAGCCCTAGATTTTCAGAAGTCGTCTTGGTTTCTGATTTGATCCCGTAATGTCCCACTTTTCCTTAGGACGTCCCTATTTTCATTGGAGAAATGTTGGAGGGTATGGAGTTATTTGACCCCCAAGCCAATGGCTTGACAGTACAATTAATAAAAAATAACTTGGGTGCAGACTGGAGAGGTTGGGAAGTGTAGTAGGAAGATTCATGGGCAATCAAAGAATCATTTAAACATTTCAGGGTAGTATAGTATAGTATAGTATAGTATAGTATCAACATATTATTATTATTTTGTGCTTTGGTCCAAACCCCTGAGCCTCTTGGGCTTGCTGATCAGAAGGTCAGTGGTTCAAATCCCCATGATAGGGTAAGCTCCCGTTTCTCGGTCCCAGCTCCTGCCAACCTTGCAGTTTGAAAGCATGCCAGTGCAAGTAGATAAATAGGTATCGCTGTGATGGGAAGGTAAACGCATTTCCGTGTGCTCTGGTTTCCATCATGGTGTTCCATTGCATAAGTGGTTAAGTCATGCTGGCCACATGACCCGGAAAGCTGTCTGTAGATAAATGCCAGTTCCCTCGGCCTGAAATTGAGATGTGTGCTGAAACCCCATAGCTGTCTTTGACTGGACTTAACCGTCCAGGGGTCCTTTACCTTTTTACCTATTTATTTGTAAAATGTGGATAGATAACTTTAAAATCAAGCCATGCCAGGAGTTGTTTCTTTTTGTTTTCCACTGTTGTCTTATGGATATAAAAGTTCAGAGTGGCATGAGCAATTTTTTTATTCTGAAAATGTGGTCCAGAGAAAAAAGTTTGAGAACCACTGGACTAAGGGAGCGGGGTGTGAAAGGGCCCCACGCAGTCAAACAAACAGAGTGAGGCAGAGGGGATTTATTTGTATAAGGCAAACATTGGCTGAATAAAAGCCAACACTGAACTAAGGCAAACTCATCCAGAGCTGCCGTGGGAGGGATCCATTGATTCTAATAAGAACAAGCAAGCAACAAAAGACTCAAACACACAAACAGCGAGATTAAATCAAAAGGAATAAATGACGAAGAACCGCAAGATTTGGAAAAGTAGGGTTAATAATGGGCTAAAGGGATGGACTGGGTCAGACTTCACCAAGAAAATCCTCAATCCAGCTGCTCCACCCTGGAGAACTATTTTAATAAAGCAGTTGGCAAGTAAATTTTACACACACAGAGAGAGGGGGGGGGTACCTCGGGTTGCAAACACTTCGGGTTACAGCCTCTGCTAACCCGGAAGTAGTACCTCAGGTTAAGAACTTTACCTCAGGATGGGAACAGAAATCGCGCGGCGGCGGCGGCGCAGCAGCAGCAGGAGGCCCCATTAGCTAAAGTGGTACCTCAGGTTCATAATGGTTTCAGGTTAAGAACGGACCTCCGGAATGAATTACATTCTTAACCAGAGGTACCACTGTATATGCTAATTGGCAAATAATAATAATAATATATGTGCTAATTGGCAAAAAAAAATGGGAGAATTTGCAAAAAGAGCAGGAAGCATGTGAGGCCCAGTGTATTTATGAACTTGGAACACCTCTCACCAGAAGTACTGGGACTGGAAAAACCAAGTACAGTGGTACCTTGGGTTACATACGCTTCAGGTTACATATGCTTTAGGTTACAGACTCTGCTAACCCAGAAATAGTACCTCAGTTTAAGAACTTTGCTTCAGGGTGAGAACAGAAAGTGCGCTGTGGTGGCGCGGCAGCAGCGGGAGGCCCCATTAGCTAAAGTGGTACCTCAGGTTAAGAACAGTTTCAGGTTAAGAACGGATCTCTGGAACGAATTAAGTACGTAACCAGAGGTACCACTGTAAACTAATTCCTTCTGATTACACACTTTGCCTGACAGTTCCGAAAGAGTTCTTCCTCCTCCTCCTCCCCATATTAAGTTTCACACCATCTCCCTGCTGTACCCCATCTCCGTGTTTTCCTTAAATTGTTCAGTTGGATACATTAGTTCCACTTTCAGCAGACACTTACCTGTAGCATTTTGGGGGTGGGGGGGTGAGGGTAGGGATCTGAGGTATGCAACTTCCATCATCCCTGATCATTATCCATGTCGACTGGGAATGAGCATGTGTGCAAACTATCACGGAAGGTTTTTCAGCAGAGGTTGGAAGGCAATCGGCCATGGACGCTTTAGCTGAGTTTGGAACTATTGTTGCATTTGTCCTGGGGTAGCTCAGTCAGTAGAGCTTACTGTACATGGGATTCTTAATCTCAGGTTGTGGGTTTGAACCCCACGTTGGGCAAAATATTTCTGCATTACAGGGGATCGGACTTGCTGACCCCTAAGAACCCTTCCAACTCTGGGATTCTATTGTGATAGGAATTTTGAGGTCTTAGATATATGGTAATGTTCATAACCGCACATACATAGATCAGCACAGGAAGACCGACCTGAAGCCATTTTGATTCCTAAACTGAGCAAATGTTTTCTCTGCAAGGTCAAAGTGGAAAAGCCTCCTCATTGTCTTTTCCTTCACAAATCCTGTCTTAAGGGTATGTCTGTGTTTGAATAGGGTGTGAGCCTGTGACCTGGCCCAGGAACTAAATATTTATCATTACAAAGGATTGGCCAGGCTTCCCGGGCAATTCAATCAAGTAACCTGCTAGACAGGAGATAAACAAGGACAGGAGAAAAACAACATTCAAATTTCTGTTTAGACCACCTTTTTTGTGATGTAGGTATGATGTATCTGAGGGGTGGTCTTAGGTTACACCCCTTCTGTGATGTATGTATGATGTTTCTGGGGGTGGTCTTGATCTACAGGGTGGCAGTTTCAAAAGTCTTTATAAGGCCTTGCACACCATTTTTCTGGGTCCTCCTCTCTCCTGCGGGTGAGGGGAGCACCCTGTTGCAACAGATCAATAAAGGCCAAGCCTACAGGCTGCTGTTTTGCTCCAAGTTATCCTGGTTGGTGTCTTTGTTTTTCTCTAAGGGAACACTCGGATTTTTCCATTAACACTATGACTATGGAAGTCATGAAATGGGCTGTAAATGCAATTAAAAAACAAGGTATACAACATTTGAACAATAGAAAGGGAGCGTTAAAATTGTTCCTTGCCTGGGGTGCTGTTTGGTCTAGGGCCAGTCTTAGACAGACATTAAAACAACACTTATTATAGCACTTTTTGTGACTTGGCCTCTTCTGGATATTTGCTAGAGGCAGAAGCAGCTCCTATTTCCCCTGCCTGAATGTGGCCGAGACCAATAGTGAACTGCTAACTATATTGTCACTGTGCAGTATAATTATGGGTTCCCCAACTATATCATTGTGTTAGTGGTTTCACCTGTTCATGGATCTCACTCCCTGCTGGCTTTCTGGCAACTTCATAGCAACAGGGAGTTCTGTGTTCTGATCCTAAATTAGCCTTCCATAAATGACTTTTTGTGTGTGTCACTGAACCATTTGGAGCTCCTGCCCACGCCGTTTGCAGGTAACCTTGGCAAGTCTCACTGCACGGAAAGCCTCAGCTGAAGCCTGTGACTCAGAGACTTTTCAGTGTAAGAAAGTTGCTGTAACTTATAGTTATTTTCATTTTCATTTATAAGTCGTGCTAACTGAGTAGTGCTAACTGAGTAGTATTTAGGGGCGAGGAGGTCTGCAGAATACCAGAAGCCAGAAATGGGTCCCCACCTCCAAAGGGTTTGCAAATTGATTGATTTATTTTTTTACCACGGTGGAGGCAGTTAGAGAGGGAAGGATAAGAGGAAATACAGAGGCAAAGGTGCCAAAAGAGTTTGCAAAATTCAGGCAGGGATTGGAAACTTTCCCCCTTTGGTTCTTTTTGGTTCTAAAATTTTGCTCTCTAGTTATGTGCACATAAACATGTGATTATCACATGGTTGCACCGGCCACATTATGGAATCATAGAGTTGAAAGGGACAGGAAGCAGAGAGGAACCTGCAGCCTGTGACTGTTGTTCGCCCCTCCATGCACAAAGGTCTGTTCTTGTGTCCGCTTGCACATTTAACATCCCTCCACAGCTCTGAGGACTTGGATGGTGACAAGTTGAAAAGACAGTGTCAGGTGTGTGTGTGTGCAGGAGCCAGGCCCTGTGGCCAATAGGACTTTGCAGGACTGGGGCCTTCCTAAGTTTGTTCTGAAGAGGCAAGGTGTGGCCTCACAGGTGAGGCCGATTGGTAACTCACAGCACCTGGTGACAAGAGCCGAGAAGGGATATAAGGTCAGCATTTCCCTTCGGCTCCTTGCCACAGCAACACGTTTCCTGCCTTCCTGTGTTTGGTTTCTTGCTTCCTGATCCTTGAACCTCGGCTTCTTGACTCCCTGCTTCTTGATCGTCGGACCCTTGGCTCCTTGCTTTCTGATCCTTGGACCCTTGACTTTGTGACTCCTTGCTTCTTGATCCTCGGACTCCTGACTTCGTGACACCTTGCTTCCTGACCCTCAGAACCTTGGCTTCCTGACTCCTGGCTTCTGGATCCCCGTTCCTGCTCCCACCCTGCCATCTTGCCCCCAGTCCTGATATTCCCAGCCGGGACTTTGATCGCCTGTGAACTGGACTGTGACAGACAATAGGAAGTACTTCCAAAGAAAAGGTGGAAACTGAAACTGAAAATTGCCTGAGCATATTCAAAGTGTTGGTGCTGACCTTTAAAGCCCTAAACGGCCTCAGTCCAGTATACCTGAAGGAGCGTCTCCACCCCCATCATTCTGCCCGGACGCTGAGGTCCAGTGCCGAGGGCCTTCTGGCGGTTCCCTCATTGCGAGAAGCAACGCTACAGGGAACCAGGCAGAGGGCCTTCTCGGTAGTGGCGCCCGCCCTGTGGAACGCCCTTCCAGCAGATGTCAAAGTGATAAACAACTACCTGACATTCAGAAGACATCTTAAGGAAGACATCAGGGAAGTTTTTAACGTGTGATATTTTAGTGTATTTTTGCTTTCTATGGAAGCCGCCCAGAGTGGCTGGGGAGGCCCAGCCAGATGGGCGGGGTATAAATAAATTATTATTATTATTATTATTATTATTATTATTATTATTATTTTATTCCACCTACTTTCTGTCCTAGAAAGCATTCATAGGGGGGGGGGGACCCAAACATTTCTGTATGTTTTGATTTTGGATTCCGATCTACAGCTTTCAAGATAGCAAGTTAAGATATTTTCAGCCGAGTCTCCCGAATCTCAGATCAAAATCAGGTCCACTTGACACAGACCGAAAAATGGATTAAGGAACCGTTAATTACTTCTCGGACTTTGGCTTTCCGCGTAGGCTATCAGAGTGCTGGTATTAGCAGGAGGTTATGTCCTTTCGCCACAACGCTGACAAGTATTTAGCAGATATGAGAATTTCTGGCTTAAAGCCATACAGATTGGTGATCAGTTGCAAAGCAGGTTAGAAAGCTTGTAACAGCTTAAGTAAGTGACTGAAGGTTAGGTGTCTTAGCTTGTAAATGTAATTACCCGGCTTGTCAATACTCATTGATTTGCTCTGGCAGATAACTTCAAAGCATTCCAAAGCCTAGGAAAGGAACACAGGACAGATCAACATGGACTGAAACACATGTGAAATGATAGAAGATTAGGGTATACCTGGAAGCAGGGATTGGTTTATCCAGACAAGAACATGATGCTTTTCGACAGAAATATATATTTCCTTACGAAGCTACATTTTCAGAAGTCCCTGCAATGGGTTGTATGCAACAATGTTGTCCCATTAGCGCAATGACTTCTGCCTACACAATAGGACTTCCTTTTTCTCTCCTCTCTTCCCCCTGTCCTGCAGAGAAGATTGACGGGGGAATGTGTCGGGAACAAAGAGGGAGAGGAAGTTCCATCACACAGATGGAACTAATTGGACAACTTTGCCCGCCACAATCAAGTGTTGCTTTATTCAAGCTTGAACCAGTTTGATCAATTAGATGTCTGCAGTAGGAATGGCTGAGGAATTCATTCAGTTTCCATATGCACACAAACCTACATAATTTGTACTTCCAGAACCTATACATGAACTGGGATGCAACTAGCCTTTCAAAATTTGCTCTTCTCTGAATTTTGCAATGCATTTTTCCAACCAGAAAAATGTGTGCAAAATGCATATATTCATGAAAATAGCATACAAAGATGCACTATATTAAGGGGAATTGCTTGCAAAAATAAGTTTATTGTGAAAAGAACAAATGAGGATGAGGATGTCTCATTTAATGAAGCCAGAACATACTGTTCTTCCAATGAGATATTTATTGACACAGCAAGCCAGACTACAAGGGTCTTACAACCAGCCTTCAGCAACTATAAGAAAGAAGGATAATGACTACAAGTGGTCTTTTGAGCTTCTCTGAGTATTTAGTCAGCTTCTTCAGGTACAGGTAAACTAAAATTCATTCAAGCAACTGCAACCACAAAAGGTCAAGGATACCTCCAGTACAGATTCAACATTCAGTGTTGCATCAAGGTCAGAATGAACGTATTTTATCAAAAGAACATTCCACAAGCAAGTTCACTATGGAGTTCTGTGCACCACCTTGACATCTAGTGAAAGGATGTTCAATACCCCAAAGAGCTCAAGAGAATCCAATAGCAAGATAATCCCTAGTGACATCATAACCAGTAAGGTCATATTCACTGTGAGTTTTCCACTTTATGTACTCTACCTCTCATCCCTGGTTCTTCAATGTCCATCAGTTCTTTAAAGAACCAAAAAACCCAACCACATTGTAGGGTAAACAGGGTCTGCTGTGTATAGAGTCCAAGGCAACTCTCCATTCTGCTGTGTGGAAGGAATAGTGCTGCCAATTGATAGGCTCCTGAAGACCATCTCAAGCTTTGGCCTAAAGACAAATACTCCTCCATTCCAAAGTTTCTTGTGCCACTTTGTGCCAGACTGGAGAGAACTGTGGGAGGAATTAGGCTCCTATCAGGTGGGCATTTGTGAAGTTCCAGGCTCTGGCCTTAAAGGCCAATGCTATGGGAGGACCTTCTGGTCTACAGTGGAATATCCAGAGTCCTGAAATTGGCCCAACTCTCTAGCTGGTACCATTTGTGCCTTTTCTGATATGTCAATATAACCAAATCACCAGAAAGCCATGTACCCTTAATTCCATCTCCCTCCTCTTTAGAGTCAACCAGTGAGAGTGAAGGGAGGAAGGTTCAGGACAGAGTAAAAGGAAGCACCGCTGTCCAGTTGTGGGCACCACAATTTAAGAAGGATATTTACAAGCTGGAATGTTAGCAGAGAAGGACGACCAAGATGATCAAGGGTCTGGAAACCAAGGCTTATGAGGAATGGTTGAGGCAGTTGGCTACATTTAGCCTGGAAAAGAAGAGGCTGAGAGGAGATATGACAGCCACCTTCAAATATCTAAAGGGCTGTTACAGAGAAGATACAACAAGCTTGTTTTCTCCTGGAAGGTAGGACCCAAACCAATAGCTTCAAGTTACAAAAGGAGGAGATTCTGATTAAGCATCAGGAAGAACTTTCTGATGGTAAGAGCTGTTTGACATTGGAATGGACCCCCTCAGGAGGTGTTGGACTCTCCTTCCCTGGAGGTTTTTCAAGCAGAGATCATCTGTCATGGATGCTTTAGCTGAGATTCCTGCATTGCAGGGGGTTGGACTAGACGACCCTCTGGGTCCCTTCCAACTCTACAACTCTAGGATTCTGTTATTCTAGGACCAGCATCTCCTGGTAGAGCTAGGAAAGATTCCTGCCTGAAACCCCAAAGAGCTGCTAATCATCAGTGTCAACGATGGTGAAGTAGATGGTCCATTGTTCTGAGTAAGCAGCTTCCTTTATGCATATGCTTTCTCTGTTCCTAATTCACTACCTCAAGATTTAGCAACAACCAGCAACTTGGACAACCTTAAGTGGGGTAAGAGGCAGCATCCCTCTGACCACCAGTTGCCGGGGAACACAAGTAGAGAGAGTACTGTTGCCCTCATGCCTTGCTTGTGGGCTTCTCAAAGAAGCAGCTGATGGGCAACTGTGGACAAAAGGTCCTGGACTAAATAG